>NC_087445.1:54237964-54862964 GCF_036321535.1 Camelus dromedarius
TGTGGCTTCTCCGTGGGTGTGTGCTCCATTCGGAAGCTCGGGGCTCCTCTTCTAACCGCCCTTTTGGGAAAGCGATGTGGGGAGACAGCAGAGCTGAATAGGGGCCAAATGTAGACGAAGGGGAGACGGGAAAACAACATATGGGGGAAGGGGGTGAGAAGTAATGCGGTGTCCAGGGCACGGGGATGCGCGAGGGTGATGGCTCGGGGGGCCTCGGCGGCCCGCCGCCTGATATCGTACCCAGCCCCGCGAGTCCCCGAAATTAGGGCACATCCGCAAAGCCCACACGCTTCATCTCAGAAGGGAACAGAAACCACCAAAAAATAAACGCTCGGGCTATCCGGCGGCGGCGCGGAGTAAGCTGCGCGCAGGCGCACAGGGCTCAGTGTCTGCCCTCGAGTTACCCCGCGCGGCGAGCCGGCCGAACTAGGTGAAAGGTAACTAGCAGACGCTGCTCAGGGTGGCCTCCCAGGAGCGCGTGCGCGGGCAGGCGCGGGGCCCGGCGGCTGATTCAGTCCTTCAGAAGTTACTCCGAGTGTGCACACAGCCAGCTGCGGGTGTAGCAGGCGGCAGGGCGGGAGGCGATGGGGAAAGAGGCGTTGATCCAACTTGGAAAATGGTTTTTACTCAGCCCCCCATGGGGAAAAAAGGTTCAGGAATGGCGCGGGGGAGAAAATCGCGGACTGAACGCTATTTGTGTGCCCGACCCGGTGCTGGGCGTGCCACTATTATTTTAAAATATGGCATTCAAACAGGCAAGGTGGCCTCCCACTTACGAAAGAGGAAACTGAGGCTCAGCGAGTTCATATAATTTCCCCAAGGTCATGCAGTCAATAAAGGGCAGTTTCCACAAATGGTCCTTGTTCGAGGTGGGTTTTTCGGCGGTAATGCTAGTAACTGACCTGTATAGGGCATTTTCAAGGCACCCTCATAGACATTACTGGTTCCATCCTTACCAGAAACCTGTGAGACTTACTGTTTCTCTTTTTCAGGTGGGGAAACTGAGACTCAAGAAAGTTGTTCTGTGATCACATAAAGACTGGCAGACTTGAGGTTTTGGGCCCCATTTTAGAGGGATAAAAAGCCCAAAGTTCAAGTCAGGTTCACCCACCCCTTGTCTCCCAGACCCATGTGAAGACTTCAAGCTCTATGGGATGGTGGTCCAGGCATGAGGAAGACAAGGATGTTCTCATCACTGGAGGTTTCCATGGACTGCAGGTTTCCATTACAGAAGTAGAAAGTGACCACCCCTTCTAGGAGATAGTTGTCTCGTTAGTTCGTTGAGGGTAAGGACAGAGTGCACTGCTCATGGTTTGTTGAATATGGCATTTACTGGGTGAGTTTATAACTGATTGAACACATTGTCAACCCTGACTAGCCCAGAAGGAAGCTGCAATTGTGTCTGGCTGTAGGTGAAGTGACTGCTTTCTTGTGACTTTTCCCAGACGAGGGCTCATGCATTCATTCAGCAAACATAATGAGCACCCACACTGCTGTGCACATAGGTGGAAAACAGGATGGGAGCTTCAAAGGGTAGGAGTCTTGCTTTCCTTAAAATTCCATCCTGAGTCCTAGACATCTGGAAGTTGGCCCACCTCCATGCATGTGGAAACCATAGGGTTTCCTGTGAGGCGAGAAATGGGAAGGGCCTGGGACCAAATCACACTCCTGCCCCTACCTGCCCCTCAGTGCCCCAGCTGGTTCTCAGAATCTTGTAAACAAAAGCAGCTCTGCTCCTCTCCTGAGGAGGCCTGGGAAACAGGCACCTATCAAAAGGAAGATGCAGGGGGAGCAGAAAAAGCTGCAGAGCAGCCAGTCAGCCCCCTCCCACCTTCATCTCTTTCCAAGAATCCCCTCCCTTGAGTGTCCAGTCAGGGAATTGGAATGTCACTGCCTTGTGCTTCAAGACTGTGTTGCTGCTCAGGCTGATAAAGACAAAGGCTGTGATTGGACTGCCTTTTGCCCGAATGTAACCCTGCCTTGCAGCCTGCCTGCGGTGACTAGGGGAGATCATGTGCTGCCCGAAGCTGTCAAGATGCCTCTGAACCGCCTGCCTGGTGGTGTTGGCAGGAAGAAGGCTGCTTGGGGACTTACATCATCATCTCATGTGCTGCGAACTTTGGCCACACTAGGCTTTTTGCTAGAACAGACATTTTTAGTTGAATTCCTATATGTTCCTCTACAGCCTTGTGCAGTAAGTGGTATGATTCCCATTTTGCAGAGGATATAACTGAAACTCTTGAGAAGGTAAGAGGTTTCCTCACATCACACAAGCAGTAAAAGGCAAGGCTGAAACTCAACTCCTTTCACTGCTGTATGCATTTGGGCCTAACCCTCCCCCAGTGGAGCAGGTACTTGGAGCAGGTTGGGAAAAATGATGTTAAATTTCTCACTTTCTTCCTTAATTATCCCCAAAATATTTCAATAAAAATGTAGAACAAATGAAAACCCATGCCTTACACACAGTTAATAATAAGTGACTTAAGAGAGGAATGAATGGATGGATGAATAAAGGTGGAGATGATATGGATGAAATGCCTAGAACTGTGCCTGGCACATGGTAGACACTCCAGAAATATTTACTAAATGAATTAATAAAGGAGGAAGAATAAATCAAAGTATAAGGAATGGGAAAATTTCAATGTGAGGTGCAAATATTTTAGGAAAACAACTTCCCAGACTTAAGCTCACAGATAAAGTGTATAGTCCTGTTGGAATTTAAAATTCTTCTTTTTGAATTATTGGTGAGAAGTTTACTCGTCTCAGAATGTTGGCAGTAGACATACAGAAAGTGAGTACAGTCAAGCCCTGGTCCACAACCCCTCTTCTATTGAATTGCCTTTCATAGTTTTCTTGGGTGTGATCTGTGCTGCTGGCTTCTATCAATAGAAATGGTCTTTCATTCCGTTCAGTAAGGGGAAGGACTCCTTAAGAAGCACTACATAGGTTACAAAGTACATGAGATATGGTCATTGCTCCCTAGTGGGGAAAACATGAGCTTTGAAGTCAAACATCCCAGGTTTGAGACCCTGCTTACTAGGGTGGTATTTCAGCACATTATTTAACCTTGGTGATCCTCAGTTTTCCCATATGTAAAATGGGGACAAAATTACCTCACAGGGGCACTTAAAAGATAGTCAGAAAATTTAATAGTATATAATACATATTAAAGGGAGGGAATTGCTAAGTGGCAAATGCTATTAATTAAATTTTATTGAGAGAGAATATGGGGAATGTTATCCCAGGCAGCAAGCCTAGCCCTCTTGAGGAAGGAGAACCAAGAGGGCACACTTGAAAGGAGGATTACAGGCTGGAGGGTTTCCCGCAGCACAGAGCATGGAGGAGCAAAGTTGTCCTGCCCAGGAATAGCAGAGGAGCTAGGCAGGTCCCTCCTGGGTCTTGTGCCTGAGCCTTGGGCCTGTCTACGTCTTCCCTACTGAGATGTGGAGATGTCACTTGGATCTGGTAGCTGGGAGAGGAAGGAGAGACCCAGAGTAGCTGAATCCACGGGAACTATGCTGTCTCCTGGTGCTCACTGTGCCACTGCCCTGTTCAGGTCAGCCTCAATTCATGACATGCAGCATTTATTCAGTCTTTCCTGGATGCCAGACCCTGAACATTCAGAGCAGGTCTGATACAAATAGAGAATTTGTAAATACAGAATAATCTGAAGGTTTAAGAGGGGAGAAACCTAGCACACTGGGGAATGAGAAATTCCTGAGGTGGCCTTTGGTGGAGATGTGAAGGATGGAACCTATTTTGCCTGGGATGGGGAAAAAAAAATGAGTTTACATCTTTTGGCAAAAAAAAAAAAAAAAAAAGAAAAGAAAAGTAGAAGCCCACTTTGGCTATACCAAATGCTTTCTTTGATTTATCTAGAGATTTAAGAGATCTAGAAAGAAACACTAGAAAATGCATCTTGGTCATCTTGGAATGAGAGTGATCAGCTCATGCTTTCCAGCTCAGGTTTGACTTGATTACCAGCTCTGTGGCCTTGGCTGGTCACCTCCCTTCTATGCCTGTTTCCTTCTCTATAAAATGAGGACTCTCATACCTAACTCACAGCTGTTTTGTGGGGATTGGATGAGAAGATGCAGGTAAAGCATCCACCATGATACTAGGGGACGTTATAAACTTCGGAGAAATGGGAGCTTCTTTCTCCTTCCCCTCCAGATGGAAAGTCAGAGCTCAAGAGGGCTGAGCTCATTCATTTGCATTTAACCACACAGCCCCTCTTAAAATTACAGGCCCAAGAAAGACTTCCAAACATCCTCCTCGATTCAGAAATGTCTGCTTCCTTCCTTCTTATCCATAGTAAAAATTGTGTAAATGTCAACCCTTTGGGAACCAAACAACTCTGTTAATTAAAGATAACCCTATTCTGTCTAAAGACTGTAATTACCCTTCCATGTCGATGTCTCGCCTTGAGAATCTCTCTGCTCCCTGGAGACAGGGTAATCTGTCAGAGCCTGGCCTCCTTAGGGTGAAGATGGGGAAGGGCTGGGATCTTAAAATCCATCCACTGAGGACAAACTCTGGTCCCCCTGGAAAGTTGTTGTAAATAATTAGTGTGAGCCCCATTTCTTTCCCTGGCCTCATGTCAATTCCAAAGACAACAATACAGAGGAAAGCCAAGTCTCTGAGGCATTTGCTGAATAATCCAAAATGCTCAAGTGTCAAGGAATTTCCCTACACAGCATCCAAGTCTAACCTGTTCTGCTCTTTGTCCTGCTTTACACTTATATACACTGTAGTGGGTACACAGAAAACTTTAATTCCCATAGTTGTTGTTGTTTAGAGTTAATTGTCACTGGGGGAAAAAAACTGTCAAGGCTATAAAAAAGAAACAAGAAGTTTTAATCCGAGCTAAATGCATCTCAGTGGTTTAATGTACCTTTGGGGGAGCCAGCAGTCAGTCATTTCAAGAGCTTAGATGGTAGGGCAAGTGACTAGGGTCCAACAGTTTCTACCTCCAACACAACATGCAGCCTTAGGGAAGTCATTTCCTTTCTCTAAACCTCAGTTTCCATACCTTTACACTTAGAGGTCTGGATTAATTGATCCTTAGGTTCCTTTCTAATTATCAGCCATCTCTGGTATGTATTTGGACGCTACCTGTCGCCAAGGCAGGGAGGGTTTTGAAACTAGAAGCCAATATTTCAGAAACCTCAAAAAAAATAAAACCTATGAAACAATGACATTTGGGGCAGAAGCTGAATAGACATTTTCCCAGAGATGACATACAGATTGCCAAGAGACGCATGTAAAAGTATGCAATATCACTAGTTATTAGAGACATGTAAATCAAAACCATAATGAGTTATCACTCATGCCTATTAGAATGGCTATTGCCAAAAAGGCAAAAAAAAAAAAAAAAAAAAGGTTGGTGAGGATATGGAGAAAAGGGAACCCTTGTACACTGTTGGTAGAAATGTAAATTGGTGTAGCCAACTATGGAAGACAGTATGAAGATGCCTCAAAAAATTAAGAACAGAATGACTGACTTCTGGGTATTTATCAAAGAATACAAAAACACTAGTTTGAAAAGATATACGCACTCCTATATTCATCACAGCATTATTTACAAAAGTAAAGAAATGTAAACAACCTAAGTGCCCATCGACAGATGAATGGATAAAGAAGATGTCCTATATATATAAGTCATAAACAGAGATGAAATCTTGCCATTTGCAACAACATGGATTGACCTTGAGGGTATTATGCTAAGTAAAATAAATTAGATGGAGAAAAACAGATAGCATATGATTTCAACCATGTGGAATGTAAAAAGCAAACAAAAAACTAAAATAAATGAACAAACCAAACCAAACAAAAACAAACACATAGATACAAAGAACAGAGAAATGGTTAGTAGAGGGAAGGCACTGGGGGCAGAGGTGGGGGGAATGGATAAAGGGGATCAATCATTTGGTGACAGATAGAAACTAAATTCTTGGTGGTAAGCACACTGTAGTATATACAGAAGTAGAAATAGAAAGTTGTACACATGAAACATATAATGTTATAAACCAATATAACCTCAATAAAAAATAAATTAAAAAAACCCAACATTTGTCAAAAGTCAAGCAAAAGTACCAATCACAGTCCAATAACAAAGTCCAATAGAGGAAAATACACACTTAAGAACAATAAAAGTATTATTTACTTCCTTGCCAAAAGTTGAACTAAATTTAACTCTTTTTTTTTTTGCTAAATTTATTTTATTTATTTTGCTGTGTATTGAAGTATATTTTTAAAAGGAAGCAAACGAGCATATGTTGTTAAAAGTTAATAATACCATGTCAACTTTTATTATTTAGGGGAAACAATGAATTTGTTTGCTTACCTTTCTGGACATATATGTGTATTAGATAAGGAGTAAGAAATTTTAGAATCAATAGCTAGTATATTTATGAATTAGCTTTTTATGTGAATAAAACTAGGAAATGGTTGAGTTGGTGTAGTGGACACTGTTGGTGCCTGTCTATCCCCCAAACGCTGTGAGTGTCCACTTCTAATAGCTCACAATGGTTCCTTCTCCAAAAACTGCCCTCCGCAGAACAGGAGCTGACTCTCCTAGGAGGTTATGTTCCCCTCATCCTCAGCCTGCAGCCAAAACTGACTGATAAGGGGGTTAAATATCTGGCACCGCATCTCAGGATGGGACCATCTCTGAGGTATGATTTATGCTCCAGAGCTCCCCTTGGGTCAGGCCAAGACTAGACTTTAATCTGGAGTGAGTGACATCTTACCTGACTGTTTGTCCTTTGCATCCTGCTTCCTCATTCCCTTATAGACAGGGTGATGAACAGGGTGCCCTCAATAAGTCACTCACACCCAAATCCCTGTGTCAGGCTCTGCTTCTAGGACACCGGACTTAAGATAAGAATGTGCTGTTATTAGTGGCCAGTAATGAAAACTCTATTTGAATTTCTTTCATTCATTCATTTATTCCATCAATAGTTATTGAATTACTTAGTATGCATCAGACCCCATTTCTGATATTGGAGATACTTATAATGGGCAAGATAGACAATGCCTCTGCAATAAACAGCAACACATGCTGTTTATTCTCTAGTGGGGAGACACATCAGGATAATGAAGCAAACAAAATAATCATATTTTTAAATGAACAAGATATTTAGAATTATTCTATTTAGAGTTTTTTAAAAATTGTGTTTCTGGATCATGTGCTGTGATCATTAAATAAATGTTTAAAATTCAAGTATTTTTTCTGTTGTATAAGCCTTTGACTCAATGATTCTATAGCAAGGAATTCACCATACTGATATACTTGTACTTAAAGACACATAGACCAGGCTGTTTAGGGCAGCATTGTTTGTAACAGCAAAAGATAGGAAATGACTTAAATGTCCATCAATAGAGGACTGATTAAACCAATTATGTCCTAGGGAATCTTACGCATCCATTCTAGGGAATACTATGCAGCCACTAAAAAGAATTGGGTAGCTGTATATTTACTAGTGTGGAATGATCTCCAAAATGTATTGCTAAGTGAAAGAAGTGAAGTATAAAACAACGCTTGGAGTATTTTTCCACTTGTGAAGGAATGAATGTGAATACACACACACACACACACACACACACACACACACAACTCCTACACCACAGAATCTCTGGAATGATATACAAGAAACTGTTAATAGTGTTATTTCTGTGAAGCGGAATTAAGTGTCTGGATTTCTTTTCATTCCACATTTAATTTTGTAAATATGTGCATGTATTATTTAATAAAGGTTATTCATTTAAAAAGTACTACATACTTAGTGTAGAAACCATTTAATAAATAGAAAAATAAAAATCATTTATAATCCCGCTTCTGAAATACACCATTTTTTATATTTTGGTATAGTTCTTTTCAGTCTTCCTTCTATTTGAAGACATAAAACTTTTCATTATAAATGGGCTCATAATGTGCATGTATAGATTTGTATTCTGATGTTTTTGACTCAGTGTTATATCCTGTTTCCCACATCGATAAGTTTTATTCTAAAATATCATTTGTAATGGCTGTTTTAGTTTTCCACTGCCAAAATATACAATAATTTTTGAATCAGTTTCTTTTCTTTTTTTTTTTTTGGAATCAGTTTCCTATTGACGGCCGTTGAGATTGTTTCCTATATTTTGCTATTGTATACTGCTGCTAAACAGCTGTGAGTATCTCCTTTTCCATGTGTCTCTAATTGTTCCCTCACAATAGAGTTCTAGATGTGGATTTACTGATTTAAGGAAATGGATATTTTTAGAACTTATAATAATGAACCATTAAATTGTCCACCCCAAAGCGTGTATCCATTTACAGTCCCCTCAGCAGTATATATGAATATTAGCCAGCACTGAGCACAACAGACCCTTGGCATTCTTGGGTTTATCATCCTCAAATTTTCATTCCTCATGAGCTTCCCAGAAGGTTCATGACAGGTAGTAATTAATTGAGACAGGGCTGGGTAACAGCACCAGTAAGGCTAGCTGAGGGCCAAGTCTGCAGTCTGTGAGAGCTCTATGTAGGGCCTTGCTGACTTTATCCTGCAGGGTGGCCACCTTGATCATTGCTCCATCCATCAGCACTTTACTGGGCAGCAGTAGTCATTGGCATCCACCATCATCCCTGAATTTTTGCACAATCGGGTGAGCTCATGGTTTGCTTTGTTCCGGTAATGATATTAGAATATAGTGTCAAGTTTATTTCTGTGGCAGGATCTATTTTAAAAGCCTTATTAATTACTTTAGTTTAATACTGATAGACTTTATTAGGGGTTTTATGGGGTTATTCCAATTCCTTAGCTATTCTTTAATGCATTCTCTAGAGGAAGTTATATTCTGTAGTGACATTTAATAATTTGGAATCTCCAAATCCTGGAGATATTCCTTACAGATGTCAAGGGGCTTCAGTTATTCCAAATGGAATGGAAGTTTGATACTTGATTGCTTTCAGTGTGCACAGAACCCGTGACAGTGGTGCTTCTAATGTCCTCATCCTATGTCTGTCTCACACCACATGATCCAGGTGCATTTGTAACCTTTATGAACAGGCTTCTAATTAGCCTGATAAATATACAGTCCTCCAATCTGGAGTTCTAGGATCTAGTGCTAGTCTGGCCCTGACCAGCTGAGCAGTTCAATTCTCTGACTTCAAGTTCTTCATCTTTAGAAGAAAAATTTATTCTCAAATAGCAATTCCCTGGAAACTCATTGGAGTCTTGAAAGGCAGTAATGAGTATTCAGAAACTAAAGTATTTCTAATATTTTATTAGAAACCTAGTAGTATATAAAAGCCCCTTTAGGTTTGACAGGATAACAAAGGGGGCCCTTTTCATTGTTTGGGCTGTGATAATACAGTAATCCTCATAACTCTATGAGGTATGTACTATTGCTATTATTCATGTACAGTTGAGGAAACTGAGGCATGGAGATTAAGAAACTTGCTCAATGTTGCTCAACTAGTTAGTGATGGACGGAAGATTCAAAACCAAGTAATGTGGTTTCCAGAATCAAAAGCCACACTGCCTACTACTAATTCTAATTACCTCATACTAATTGGAAGCCCTGATTTGCAGTATTGTCTTTAATGAAAAGGAGAAACATGGAATATTAGTAATTAATAATGAAATACAGTTTGTTTGGTATGCAAAAATTTTCTAGAGCCTCGAATCTTTAGAAAAGAAGCACTTTCAAATGTTATGAAAATAATGGAAATGTTGACCAATATTGGCTTAGATGATACCTGAGTCCCTTCCAGTTCTAATGTACTGTGAGACTGAGGAGGAAATATGGATATTAAAGAAAAAGAACTCTATGAAACATCACTCAGAGTGAAGCATTTATATTCCAAGAGGAATCAAAATACTATTTCTCTGTTAAATGGTGCAAACAATTTTAATTTTAAAAACCGATAATCAAAGGAGAATCAGTGGACTTGACCATTAAGAAATATTAAAGTCAAAAGCAAAAGGGCCTTAGAAATGCAATTTCATGGTTGATTTTTAACACATTAATATTGTGCTGGAGACTAATCACATAGAGTTCTTACATAGTACCTGTCAAAACATCTGAACTGCTTTATAAACATTCTCTTCATTCCCCACAGCAGTTCTGCTAGTTTAGTGACCAGGATAAATACAGCCAACTTGGATTATTTAATAGCAAGAAAGAAAAAAACAAAATGTGAGCAAGGGCAGTCAGTCATGTTTACCTCTCTATCAGCCATTTCCAGCATAGAGCTAGCACGTGATAGAAGCTCAGCAAATATTTGTTCAATGGATTAAAAAACTCACCAAGGTGCTACTTATCTGGCAAAACTTCTATTCAGCTGTCCTATATGCACAGTGTAAGTTTAATATAACATAATGCCAACCAATGCAATTAATCTTAGATAGCCATATGTAGTAGTGCAGTGTAATTGCTGCTAAAAGTCAGACAACTTTTTAAAAAATTCTGTGACTATGAGAACTATAACCCTATCATTGTATTCTGATTTTATCTTCTCATCAGTTCTAATTATCCCTGTCCTGCTCAGAGTTTGCATTACATTTTGCACACATATAAAGATTCAGATTCTTATCCTGACATTCTTGGCAAAATAGAGGGGCCTGGCTTTGAAGTCAAATTGCAAATTAACGTTTTTTATTCAAAGGTAGGTGAATGACTTCTGGTAACCCTGACTGATTTTAACATTGAAAGCAGCCCCACCCTCCAATTAATTGTGCAATGGGGAAGTGGTTTGCTGAATAGGCCTACATTAAAAAGGCAAGAACTGTATTGTACGTTAAATGTTTGAGTCATATCCCTTGCTCCTTGCTCAAGAATTGTGTCTTAAACAAATGATGGAATGCATGGGTCAGGCACTGCTGGGGTTTCAGACATGAATAAGATGCGGTTCCAGCAATCATATGACTGGGGCGTTGCATGAGGGGTGGGAGGGTAAATTGAAAAGAAAAAAAAAAAATAGTCACAATTCAAGGCAGAATGTGATCAGAGAACTCAGTTCTCACCAGAGGGAAAAATTATTTCTAGATAGAGGATCAAAAGATTTCATGGGGGAAATGTCATGAGAATGGGAATCCCTCACTTTCTCTAGGCATTTATTGAGCTCTGCTGTTGGCCAGACTCTGTGCCAGGCACTGGGGATTCAGAGATAAAAGTGGCAAGTTGGTGCTCGTGGAAAAGCTCCCAGCCTAGCCAGGAAAGAGAAATTTAGAAAAAGAAAATCTCAACCCAACCTGGCAAATGCTCTTTTAGGAAAAAGAAGAAAAACACCACTGGAGCACATAGGATAAAGCAGTTAGTTCTACCTGGTGACCATGTGGACATCACAGAAAGGGGTAAAAAAGAGTTTTTAAGTTTGTCAGCAATATTTGACCCTCACAGTGAAGTGGATGCCTTGCTTGAGGCCTTGTATGCATCGGTCTCCTAGCTCCCTGATTCTCACAATAACTCTTCTAGACACTACTATTTTCCCCACTTTGTGGATGGAAAAACTATAGCTCAGATTTTCCATAATCTGAAAGTTGCCTAAAGACGTACAGCCAGTAAGTAAAGCAGCAATGGAAACTGAACTCTGGGTTCTGTTGGCTACCTCCAGTTACCCAAAAGGAAAGGGAAGAGTGAGGAAAAGGAAGGAATCTGTTCTAACAGCCTGATCACAAGCCGAGCTCTTTTTGGGAAATAACACATAGTACAGGTCTTCCAGAGTGCAGACTGCCTGACAGTTCAGAATGTAGCTATATCATACTATATATAAAGCTTCCTTGAGATTGGATGTTTGACTGTTTCCAACATTTTGCCATTAAAAGGAACTGACACCACTAACCCAGAAAAAGGGGATGTAAAGTGATGGGAAAGAGGAGACGGGCTATTTAGATGTAGTGATAAATACCTCCCTCTGAAGAGGTCAGTGAGTATTTAAAGTCATTGAGCTTTATTCTAAGTTTAGTAGGAAGCCAGAACATTTTGAAAATGTAAATAAGAAACTTTTAATAACCCCTAAAATTTAAACGGGAGCATAACCAATAATCTTTTATTGTATTTCCTTTCATTTTTCCTTTGTGTATAAATAAGGTAAATAAATATATTTTTAATGTTTTAATCTTTCAAACTTATACTACAAAAGGGTTTGTACCTTATTTTTTATGACTTTTTATTTTAATATAATTTCAAATGTTTCCTACAGAAAAGTTACAATAGTACAAAGAACCATCATATACCTTTTACCCAGATTCATTAATACATTTGATTCATCTTTGTATATGTATTTATATTTATGCATATTATTTAGTATAAACCATTTGACAGTAAGTTGGAGAAATCAATGTGTATTCCCTAAGAATAAGGACATTGATTCTCTTATATTAACCACAGTACAACTATCAAAATCAGGAAATTTAATGCTGATGCAATTCACAGTTCATAATCTTTATTCAAATTTCATCAGTTGTCCCATAAATGTCCCCTATAGTTTTTTTTTCTTGGTCTAAAAATCAAATTTTAGGTGTATTTAATTCTTGCAACTTTTAATCTCCTTTAATTTGGAACAATTCCTTACCATTTATGTCTGTTTCTTGACCTTGACATTTTTGAAGAGTACAAGCCATTTATTTCTACAAAGGCACTCATACTTCCCCCAGTTTGTCCTTTTTCCTCCTTCTAGTTCCCTCAACCTTTGTCTAGCCATAGAACCTTGCTCTCATCTTGCCCTTCGATTGCTGAGAATCCTTCTAGAACAGCTCTGTCCAATAGGAATATTACACAAGCCACATGTATAATTTTAATTTTCCATCCACATTTTTAAAAGTGAAAAGAAATAGCTAAAATTAATTTAAATAATATATTTTATTCAACACACTATATTAAAAGTATTATCAATTCAACATGTAATCAACATTAAAAATTGTTAATGAAATATTTCCATTCTCTTCTCATTCTAAGTCTTCACTCAAAATCCAACCTATATTTTATATTTACAGCACATGTCAATTTGAACTAGCTGCATTTCAAATGCTCAAGAGCCATATGTGGCTAATGGCTCCCATATTGGATACTGCAGTTCTAGAACCCAACATATTCCAATTGTACTTTCCTTCTCCATTTCAATCTGACTTTCACTCTCCTCTTCCCAGTTAAAACTCTAGTTTTAACTATTTTGTCTAAGGCGTCTATTAATGGCTCTACCAAAAGTAACTCAATAAATGTGTGAGTGTTCATAATCTTCTCTTTGTATAAAGGAATCTGTGTTCTTTTCCATTTAGTTTCTCCCTGTCTCTTGGCTGAGCCAGTTCCTGTGTTTTGAGATGCCAAATCTGTAGAATTGGTAGAGACATATGACTAAGAAGTAAAGAAAGAACTTAGCAAGATTATTAAGTTGAATTACATAAGATGTAGAAGATAGTGGAAAAGTGGGATATAGAAGGAAATAGACCTTGAGGACATTATGTTAAGTGAAAAAGCCAGTCACAGAAGGGTAAATACTGCATGATTCCACTTACATGAAGTATCTAAAGTAGTCAGAACAGTGACTGACTGGGGTGGGGACAGGTAGCGAGTTGCTATTCAATGTATACAAAGTCTGAGATATACCAGATTAAAAAGTTCTAAAGATCTGCTGTACAACATTATGGTTATAGTTAATATTGTACTTACTATACTCTTAAAAGTTGCTAAGAGGAAGGTAGGTCTCATATTATGTGTATGAGTGTTTTGTTTTGTTTTTCTTGACAGGGAAGGAGATTATTTTTTTTAATATTTGATTTGGAGGGGGGGCGAGTAACTAGGTTAATTTGTTTACCTATGTTTAGAGGAAGTACTGGGGATTGAACCCCAGGACCCTGTGCATGCTAAGCATGCACTCTACCACTTGAGCTATACCATCCCCAAGTTTTTTGGGGTTTTTTTTTTGTTTTTTAATCATGACTAGAAGGAGGAGGAAGAGAAGATGATGGAGCTAGAGATAAAGGTCTATGGGAGGTTGGCATGTGAGAGATTCCACAGGAGATTCAGGGTATAAGAGAATTGGGATGGAGGAAGTTTTTGAGAAGCTCAGTACAGGATTAGGAATTGGATCCCCTTCAGTATTCCTTAATAGACTTGAATAAAAAATGGTATTCATCTTTAATTACTGTATTTAGAAGAACTCTTGTTTCTTCTTTAAATGTAACTGTGAGAATGAGCTGCTTAGACTTCAAGGATTATTTAGAGTTATATATGCTGTGTCCTATTCTCAAATTAACATAATATAATGGGGGAAAAATTGCAAGCTCCAAGTCAAGTTGTTTAGACTGCAAGTGTCTCTTCCACTTTCTAGCCCTGTGACCTTGGGCAAGTATTTGAATCTCTCTTTCTTCAGCTGGAATCTGGGAGGTCATAATATCTACGAGGAAAGGCTGTTAGGGATCCTTAATGTGAATGAGATTACATACATGAAAATACCTATAGAGGAAGCTATAGAGCCGATCCATAATAGCTATTCAACAATTATAACTCCCTTTAGAATGAAACCACACCAAGGAACCCGTTGAGGTTTTGAGAGTCCAAATTTCAGAAGTCGTTCTAAAGCTTAAGGAAAAGGACTATATTAACTGCTTCCCAAAAATGGAAGCAAGCAATAGCTCAAGTACGCCAAATTTCACAATCTCACCCTATAGTTCAATCCCCTAAAGCTTTTTAAATTTAAAAGTAACTTTGTGCAAATTAAAATTCCAATGAGTTACTATTTTTTCACCCATTGGATAGGGAAAGATTGAAAGACTAATAGCATGCTGTAGCCAAGAGGTGGAAAAATATACACCTTCATACTTTGCTGTAGGCAGTACAAAACAGCACAACCTCTGTGTAGGGTAATTCATCAAGGTCTGTCAAAATCTTAAATGTATATATCCTTTTACTGGCAAGGTTATTTTTAGTAATTTAGCTTACAGATGTAGTCCCACATGTTGAAATGATATGTGTTTAAGGATATTTATTGCAGCATTGTTTGTGATACCAAAAGCTTGCAAACAAAATATGTTATTCAGACTGAAACTGGTTAAATAACATATGACATCCAGACAATGGATTCTACGCAATATTTAACAAAAATGAGGCAGCTCTGTGTCCAAAGAGGTGAAATATGTTGTTAAAAAACAATGAAGTTTCTGTGCGTATATACTAAGTTACCATCTATGGAGGTGGGACTGGACAAATACATATGTGTGCATTTCAAAATGCACAGACAATCTCTGAAAGCATACACCATGAACAGTGGTATCTCTGGAGAGAAAAACTGGGTAAATAGCAGACTGGGGCAGGGTAGCATGGGAGCCTTACTTTGCTTTTCATTCACTGTATCTCTTGGATTTTTACCCTGTGCATGATGTACCTATTTAAAAATAAATAACATTTCTTAAAAAGAAAACACTGTGTGAAACAACATACAATTTGGAGTGAGAGGGCTGGATACAAACTGCTGTTTACTTCCAGGATGATCTCAAACAAGTGATTTTCCCTTTCTGAGTCTTTGTTTCTTCGGGGGAATACAGGGATAATATAATATTGTTGGGACGACACTTGAAATATTGGATATGAGATTGCTTATAGGTAATAAAATGTTTCCATGTGTCTGTTTGTCTAAGTAAAAAGCATGGGAAAACCCAGCTGTCCCCAGGTCAGAGTATTACTCAGCCTGGAACTGGGTCTCACACTTTAGGCTGGTGTCACAAAGGGTTTTGGAAATTTAAGAGCAAAACACAGGATACTGCAGTGGTTCCAAACCTTGCTACGTATTGAAATCAAATGCCCTTGTTCCCCAGAATTCCAGATTGTTGGGTCTGCTGTACACTGCTCCTCCAGGTGATGTGAGCATGCATCCAGATCTTGAAACCAGTAGTCAGGTAGGAGGAGCCTTACGCAGTTAGTCATGGAATGTAGGTTCACGCTCAGTTCTTGCCCAGACTGTGTAACCTTGGGCAAGTTAATCCCCCCTTCTGGACCTTAGGACCCTCATCAGTATATGTCCATGTCCTTTTACCAGCTGTAATCTCTGAGGAGCTTTATGGTCTGAATATCCTGGGATTCTCATTCCTGTCGCTTGGTGCTACCTATGAAGAAACTCTGTCCAGGACAGCTGGAGGACCAGAGGTGACAGAGACTGTGGTACCAGTGGTATAAATAGGAATGCTCCTAAGATTCAGTCCTTTAACAAGGGTAGTGCCGGGTATCTGGAAATGCTGCTTTGACACACAGTAGGAGAGGCTATGATCCCTTTTGGCACTAGCTGGAACTTTTTATTTCAATTCACTTGAACCTAATTCTACCTAGAAGTCTTAACTATTGGGCAATCTTACTAAATGTCATGGATCAACCTCCCCTGCCCTTTGTTGGTTAATGAGTTAATTTTTAAAACTCTGACTCTGAAACCAAATTGGTTAAGGATACTACGCTATTGACATTCATTCAGGTACTTAATATTTAATATCCAAATATTTGTTGAGCACTTACAATTTTCCAGCTACCTGAGACCATGCCTGCAAGGAATTACAAGTGTGACTAATATTCTCTACTCATCAACAAGTAAAATAATGTAGACATACAGATGGCCAACAGTTACATGAAAAGATGCTCAACATTACTAATCATGAGGCCAATGCAAATCAAAACCACACTGAGACATCACTTACGCCTGTTGGAATGGTGACTGTCAAAAAAACAAGTAATAACAAGGGTTGTTAAGGACATGAAGAAAAGGGAACCCTTGTACACTATTGGTGGGAATGAAAATTGGTGCGGCCATTATAGAATACAGTATAGAGGTTCCTCAAAAAATTAAAAATAATTACCATATGATTCAGAGATCCCACTTCTAAGTAATTATCCAAAGAGAATGAAGACACTAACTGGAAAAGATATATGCACCCCTATATTCATTGAAGCATTATTTATAATAACTAAGATTATGGAAGCAACCTAAGTGTCCATCAGTGAATGAATGGATAAAGAAAAATGTGGTATGTATATACAATGGAATACTATTCAGCCATAAAAGAGAATGAAATCTTGCCACTTATGACAACATGCATGGACCTTGAGGTCATTATGATAAAGTGAACTAAGTCAGACAGAGAAAGACAAGTACCATATGATCTCACCTATATGTAAAATCTGGGGGAGAAAAAAAAAGTTCATAGATAAAGAGAATAGATTGGTGATTGCCAGAGGCGAGGGGTGGGGCATGGGTGACATGCATGAAGGGGATCAAAAGGTACAAGCTTCCAGTTAAAAAATAAGTCATGGGAATATAATGTACAGCATGGAGACTAGTTAATAATACTGTATTTTACATTTGAAAGTTATTAAGAGAATAGATTTTAAAAGTTCTCATCACAAGAAAAAAATCAACTGTGTAGTGACAGATATTTAACTAGACTTTGTGGTAATCATTTTACAATGTATGCAAATATCAAATAATTACGTTGTACACCTGAAATTAATATAATTATATTAGTTTATACCTCAATTCAATTATACCTCGATTTTTTTTAATTTTAAGTAAAATAATCCTGATATTTACTCAGCCATGCATCCTCTTTGGGAGAACCATTGCTTTTAACTTTAAAAACAACAACAACTATATGGGGAGGATTAAAAAGAAGACTGCAGCTTCTACAATTAAAACAAGGAACTCAAACAATGTCGGTGAGCTCCCCATCTCTCCTTTTGCTTCTCTTTGCATGTAGCCTCATTCTCTCCTACATCCAAAGGCTTCACAAGGACTTCCAGCAGCTGGCACATACATCATCCATATAGCTTGTACCTCAGAGGAAGAATCTTCTGTCTCTCCTGATAGCTCCAAGAAAAAAACCTCCAATTTGGGTCACGTGCCTACCTCTGAACCAATCATTGTGGCCAAGGAGATGGAATAGCCCGTTTGGCCAGACTTGGGGCTGGGTGAGCTAAGCCCCGCTAAGCAACATGGAAAGGGGAAACCGAAAAGCTGTGTGATATTGATAGTCAGGCTGGGTGAGGAAGAGGAGGCAGATGAGGAACAGCAGCTTTAATAACGGGAAAACAGCTAGGCTGAGTACACCAGGTTGGGGGTGTAGGAATTAAAAGGGAACAGGCCAGGGCCTGAAAATTGGTCTAAGAGCTGAATGGAAAGATAATTGTGGTTCCATAGCAGCCTTAAGCACCATATATTTTAAATTCAGCAGACAGTCTCTCAGTGGGGTCCAGAACAAAGCTGTGGACCACTAACAGGCAGCCACAGGGATGCACCTAGCCATCTTTCTCCAAGCTGACAGATGCAGTCTCCTCTTTTGCTTTAGACTCCGAGTCCTAATCACTACTCGCTATCACCTAAACCATTGATTGATTCACAAAATCTTTCCCTGTCCAACACATGTAAAGGAAATGATATACTTCTAACTGTAAAGTGGTTATAATATCAGTGATTTGGAGAGGAGAAGATGATGAGATTTTTCAGAGGGGAAAAAGCATGCCCCAGGCTTCTGTGGCAGGTACATAGGGATGCTGAAAAGAGGGAAGAGAGAAATGTTTAAAAAGCTCCCGAGGGGATTCTGCTACACCCAGTTAGGAAGGCACACCTCTCTCCCCTCGATGTTGCATCTGAGAATCAATATTGTCCTAAATACAGAATATTAACCCTGTGGGTCCTCTCCTGTGACACTACCCACCTACTCGTGGCAATTGCCAATAAGCCAGCCCCTCGTAACACAATCCAAATGTCAATATGTCTAGCATATCCCGTGGGGATGCTTGCAGACACAATGTTAAATTTCTTAATATTATGTCCACCCTCTGACCCAGTAAATCCACTTCTGGGAATTAACTCTAAAGGAAATGGAAATAATCCATACAGAAAGAGCTTTATGAAAAAGATTTTTGCTAAGGATTTACATGTAACAATGAAAAAATGAAGTAGACTAAATTCACAGGAAGGAACTGATGATAGCTGCTAACACTGATTAAAAACTGACCACACAACAGGTTCTGTGCTCATCAATTCATCTAACCCACTTACTTCTCACAACAATCTAGTGAGGTTTGTATCATTTTTATTTTATATATTTATTGTTTTACAATTAGGAATTCAAGGCATGCAGTAGCAGATACAGATTGCAGTTTTATGTAGTGATTAAGTATAATAATAATGAAGAGCTTGTAATAACATAGAAAAATTATTAGGTAGCAATATTAAGTGGAAAAATAAAAAGATGATATGATATTAATTATATAGAATATGCACACTGAAAAGACTTGAAAACATGTTAAAATGTTACCAATAATTGCCCTTGAATGACAAATTACCTTTCTATTTGTAATCTTCTATATTCTCTAGGCTGTCTATAATGAGCATGATTGATTTTTAACTTTGGTAAAAATAAAGCAAATTGATTGTTTGAAAGTTAACTCCATATACACTAAAGCAAAACAGTGGGTAGCCCTGGGTAAGGGGAACTGTGGGTCTTGTTCTTCTGTGTAGTTTCCTACTTTCTGGTAATAAACATGCATTGTTTTTGAGAAAAAAGAAAAATAATTTTAACAGTATATTTAAAAAATAAAAAGAAGAAGAAAGAAATGTTACTTTAGATGCTATAAATCCAATAATTAGTCAAAGCATCTGGGTTTCCTTCCCCACTCCTTTTGCCACCCAATTCTTTATAACTTAAAATAATAGGCCATTATCTGTTTTTGCCTCATAGAAAGTCATCCCTTGCAGCACTGTAAACCACAAACAGCAGGAAGTCACATTCACTGAGCTGTGCATTTGCAAAATGCATGCAGTCAGGCGTTAGTGAGAGCAATAGCCCCAGTTTGCAGAAAGGTTTTACCAGTGCATCATAAATGTGGGTGGTGTAACTGAGGACAAAGAAATTTTCAAATTTTTTGAAAGAAAAGAGTATTCAACTTTCAGAAGTCAACTTGGAAGGTTTAAAAGATTCCAGAAATAAGAATCTTCCTTAAGACCTCTCCATTCTCAGCCAGTGAGTTGCAGTCTTTGTGGCACTGGGAAAGGTAGATCCTAACTACTAAGGTCACACGGTCTTGCCATTTATACCACCAAGAAACAGGAAGATCTACCTCCTACCCTCCCTCTTTAATACAACCGCTCAAGCTCAAACTCTGCACATCTCTCACCTAGATTATTGCCACGTGCTCCTTACTTGTCTCAGCACTTCTACTTTTTCTTCTGTACCCTTTTCTTCACAGAAAAGTCAAAGTGATTATTTTAAAATATAAATGAGACCATTTTAGCCCCCTGCTTAATCCTTTGATGGCTGCCCCATCCCATGGCAAATAAAATGCATACTCTTACGCATGGTCTAGGAAATCCTGCAGCGTCAAAGCTGCCTTCTCTCCACCCTCATCCTGGGCCACCCTGACCTCACCAGCTTCCCAGCAGCCATATCAGAGTCCCTCCAGCTTGAGTATGCCAAGTTTTCTCCCACTACAAGGCTTCAGATCAGCTGTGCTTCTGCTGGAAGAACTCTGCGTTCTCTTTTCAAGGTTTCAGCTAAACGTCAGCTTCTTTGAAAGGCCTCTCTGACAACCCAGTCTACGCAGCCCTTTTCCTCATCCTGCCCCAATATGCCCTGCCTCTGTGCTCAATCATTTCCTTAACAGCTCTTATCAGAATTTATAATTATGAAAGTCTACCTTTATTTATTATCTATTGTCTGTCATCCAGTGTGTAAGCCTCATACCTGGTTTACTTTACCATTACATTACTTTCTAATATGACCCTAGAATAATGCCTGGCACTTAGTAGGCCCTCCAAGAAAACAACAACAAAAACTTACTGAATGAATGAATGAACTCATTTGTACTGCTTATTCATTATGTGTCCTTGCAGAGTTTACTTAACCTCTCTAGGACTAGTTTCTTCATCTGTACAGTGAGAATACTAGTTACCTACCTATGAATAAATGCTTGTAAAATGTCTGGCACAGCAGCTGTACAGAGCAGGCTCTCTTAAAATCACAGCTCTCATGATGAAGGTTATTATGGGCTGGGCAGTTAATCAAGAAATCCCATTTTCATCTTATGAACCTATAGGCAGAGCTTGTTTTTCTAATTGGTGATGTTGTTAAAAGAAAAAAAAAGCACAGTGCCAAGAACAGAATGGATGCTTGATTAATGTCTGATCAATGAAGCAATTATAATTTTAAAAATTTTAAATTCTAACCTTTAAGAAGTTTACCATATGCATGGTTTACAATTTTAAAAACTGAATACAACGTAATAGGAGTCTAGGTAAATAAGTCTGGTACATCCAAACAACGGAATTGTGTCCTTATTTAGATTGGCGTATAAAAACTATTAGTTTCTGACATCTATAGATGAAATCACCAAGGCATAAGGCAAAAAGAAACTTTAACAATAAAAAAGTGAATTTACTTTAAGAAAACAAGTACAAATCTGTACTGTTATATCCATATTGCAAACTACCTTCAGATTTACAAAGGGAGCTTGGGTAATATGAGCATTATTCGAACAATCAAGTCCTGTCTTCTCTTGTTCTGGCTTTGGCATTAAGTAGCTACTTGACCGTGGGTATGTTGCTGCCTCTCTCAGCCTCATTTTGCGCAATGAAAGGCCTGAATTAGATGATCCCTAAGGTTCTGCTGATTTGAATATCCTAAGAGTTTAACACTTCATTTGCTATTCACAGCCCTCATGGTCAATCATCATTTCCTAATTAATAATGATGGTTTATCTACATTGCTTAACCTCATGATATAACCACATTGATACTCTATCTGATGGTGGAGGAACTCAACTGGGGTTTATAAATGTGGCAAATGAGGCATTCATTGCCTTACTACCCTCATGCTTTATAATCCAAAATTTATGTTTGCAATCAAGAGCATGAGCTCAAACAACTGTGTAATTTAGATATCCAAATTCAGAAATCTTTAATTTCCTAGGTTGATATCTACAGGATAGCAATTCACCAAATAACTGTTAATTTCTTACCAGTGATATTACATGATAATCTTACTACCCTTAATGCAGTAACAACTACCAAATATTCAAACCAGGACCTGTAACTTGTAGCAGTATAGAATGGTGCAAAGAATGCAGCTTCTGGGTCAGCCAGGCTTGGGTTCAAAACCCAGCTCAATCTTTAGCTGCTGTAAGATCTTGGGTAACTTCTGTTTCCTGTAGAATGAGAGTAAGAATGCCTCCCTCAGAGAGTTGTTGGGACTATTTTAAATGATATATATGAGGCACCAGGCTTATTGCCTGGTCTGGTATGCAGTTGCCTTTTCCTACTGAAAACTGGGCACTACTATGGTTTCCATTTGTGGGAGGGCAGATGGAAGTTCAGAGTAGTGGTGAACTGATCTCTGCCACAAGCCAACTCCAGAGCCCACTGCCTGAGAAGTCATTTCCTGGTTCTAAATCTTAGTGTAGAATCATGGTTGGTACACATCCATGCTTCATGAAGAGCCATTCATCTTTCTAACATTTCTGAGCATTTACTCTATTCCAAACAGGAATCTGGCTGCTGAAGATTGAAATAGGAGTAAGATACATTCCTTTAATGAGGGTAATGAGGCCTGGTACAGGCCAGTGAGGGAACGCCGAAAAAACAAAAACAAAGTAAAAATAGTAATAATAGTAATAATAATAATAATAATAGTAATAATAATAATACAAATAATGCAGCATGATAGATGGTATAAATAGAGGTATGAAGAGTACTCTGGGAGCATTAAATCTGCCTGAGTACTTGAGAAAAGCCTTATGGAGGAAGGGACATTAAACTGGATAAACAGAAATTTACTATCTAGAGAAGGGAATTCTGTACAGAGAAATAGTACTCTCCCGGACACAAAAGCTCTCGTTACTAACATTAGGTGAGGGGGAGTGTAGAGAGTGATATGTGGAATGCTGGGAGGTAAAACTGGAAAGGGGTATGTGTTGAGGCGTACTGTGTCTTTAAAACAATTACTCTAGGAGTAGGGTAATTCCAGAATAGGAGCAGAAAGAAGGAACTACTCCAGATAATTACAGTAATCTGGGCCAAATAGAAGGTCTGAACTTAAGCATTGGCAGTGGGAATGGAGAGGGGGAAATGGATTCAAGAATCACTTAAGAGGCAGAACAAAAAGGATTTGTATCTGACTGTATTGTGTTTGCCTGCTTGCTTCTTTTGCTGAACTGAGTTGCTTAGATTCAGAGTCATGTCTCAATCATCTTTGTCTCTTGTTATGGCACAGTATTTAGCAATGATATGTAGTAAATGGTATGCAAATGTCTACTGAATGAATGGTGCATGGTGAAGAAGGAATTGGTGAGGGTGGCTGTAGATTTTTTTAGCTTGAGTCTTTGGATGGTTGATTGAACTAAGAGTAAAATACAAGAGGAAGAACATTTTGGGGTAGAGAAAAGAGTCCAGTTTGGACATGTATGAGGTAACTGTGGGACAACCCACAGGTGAATATCTAGGATTGGGGCTCTACAGAGAGGTATAGATTAGAAAAGTTGGTCTGGGAATTATGGGAGAGAGAGAGATATCCAGGGGATGATCAGAGAGATCAGACCTCCTATGGACAGATGGAAATTTGAGCCTCTCTAAATAGACTTTCTAAGCTGTCTTCTTTTTTTTCTTACCTACCTGTTCTCTTCCCTCTCCCCTCATCTGGATACCTCTTGGATGCCAGCAGACTCAAATTCCCCACTGAATGGATCTCAGGAGAAACACCCCAGTTGATCCGGTGAGACTTCTGTCATTCCTTCTTCTTGCTCATGATCCAGTCATTATAAAGTCTAGATATGATAGAAGACTTACAACCATTCCTTCTACCATTCTCTCCATCCTTAGCACTCCCACAGTTTTCCAGTTGATTAAGAATCTCACAAGGGGTAACAAAAGAAATGGAACTGAGAAGTCCAATATATAAGAGTAGAAATCATAGCTTGTCCAAAAAAAGCAAAATATACACTCTAAAAATTCCTATACAGAGGCAGGAAAACTGATGTTTAATGGTAACAACAATGAAAGGGTAATAGATCATCAATGGTCCATTCTCCCTAATAAATCAAAGATTAGCTTCCCTCTTCAAACACTCTGAGAGATCCCCACTTTGCTATAAAAAGTGAGCCAATTTAACCTTGTCAATTATAGGCTCCCATAATTTTTATGAGCTCTCTAGCTCATAAAAATACTATGACCTTACATTTAGCAGAGGTGATTTTATTTCAACAAAACTCAAATTGCTTTAACAAATTTATTCTACTATTCCTCAAACCATCCCTTGCTGGCAAAGAGAAGGGATAGGCAGTTATTTCCAATTTTATTGGACAAACCTAGCCACAGAGTTATCAAACAGTGGTCTAAGGTTGCGTATCAAGACAGCACAAAATAAATATCTCAAAATTTAAGTCAGAGGCTGAACACCTGGTTCATACTTTGCCCATTAGGCCAGGCTGCCTTTTGGTTTTCCAGTGTTCTAAGCAACTACTGTCCCATAAAAAATCGTCTAAATCTTTTGATTAGAAGAAAGAAAGGGGGGGGGGGGAGATCCTTTAACAGTCTTAAAGAAAGGTCATCTAAACATGTATGATTAGGAAACCAAGGCCCACACATGTGAAGTGATTTGCCCAAAGTCATATAGATACTGAGTAGCAGGGCTAAGTTATAAGCAATTTTAATTCATTTTTCAAAAATTGTGGCTCTTACTATTTTTATAAAAATCATAATAATGCTTAACATTTACTAAGTGTGCATTAAGCTGCCAAACACTTGTTCTTAGTATTTTCATGCATAAATTTATTTAAGCCTATGATTATGTTTTTACTGATGAACATACTGAGTATAAGAATTAAGTAATTTGCTTAGAGCTACATGGCTAGCTGAGTAAAGGAGCCAGAATTTGAATCTAAGTCTATAAATCCAAGTTCTTTATCACGATGCTATGCTGCCCACAATGGCTTAGAATTTCAGAATTTGAAGGAAGCTTATTGATTATCCTTCTCAGTGCCCTACCACATTCATGAACAATCTCCCACATCTTTGATACCTAATGATCCAACCTTTGCTTGAACATCGAGTGGTAGAGAATTTACTGTCTAAAAATGCACCTCATGTTTATTTAGGGCAGCTAAAACTCACTTTCCTGAGCCTTCTACTCACTGGTGCAATTTCTGGATAATAATGGAACACTGTCCCCTAGGAACTTTAGAAAGAATAGGGAAGGAAAGAGATGGCAACTCCAAGGACAGCAATGTTTACTTTATGTGGTCAATATGCAAATAAATGCAACCTTTCTGGTTTTATTTCTCTCTGATCTCATGGAGAAATTAATCTAGCAACAGCCCAAAGAGGGTATTCCAATGTGTAAGGATAACTGAAATCCTCAGGACCAGGAAATAAACTTCAGCCAGTTATCATACTATAACAATTCACAAACCCTGAAGGAATATCCAGAGACTCACGGAGCCTCTCTCTGCAGGGGTATCTATACTAGCTTTCAGGTCACTTCCTGAAGAGAATGTGTGGATGCAGCCTCCAAAAGTTCCAGTTCACCAATTGGTAGTGGATATTTTTTGAAAGCCATCTTATTTAACTTGAAAGTTAACTGAAATCTGCTGATGGGAGTATGAAGACTCTCTGGTGGCTCACAATTACAAGATCCAACTAAAATCCCACATTTTATTCTCCCCTTTCGGTCTGACTTTCTTTAGAGCCAGTAATATGCCCATGATGGGGCTTAGAAAAGACTCAGTGTGTATATAAATGCATAATAGCACATAACAGACCTAATAGCCCTGGGATTGGGAATTAAAACTGGTTTTTTTCTAGTTTGGGTTTGAGGGTCTTTGAAGAGTTTTATCAAGAATAAAACTATCTGTTTGGGGAGAATTAAAAAAATTAGAAATAACTGTGATGGTTGTACAACATTGTGAATGCAATTAATGCCACTGAAACATACACTTAAACTGTTAAAAATGGTTAAAAGAAAAAATTTTATATTTGTTTTTGTATATATATTTTATATTATGTTTTGTGTTTTATATTTATATGTTTTACCACAACTTAAAAAAATTAGCAATGCAATACACCAAAAACCATAAAATTGTACACTTTACTGGGCTGAGTTATACAGTATGTGATTTATATCTCAATAAAGCTGCTAAAAAAACAAATGGAATGTTATAAATTATTTAGTCCCCTCAAAAAATATGAAAACGAATATATGTATGGATATGCATGACTGGGACATTGTGCTGTACACCAGAAATTGACACATGGTAATTGACTGTACATCAATTTTAAAAAAAGAAATTATTTAGTACCAGAACCTCATTTTATAATTAAGCAAATTGAGGCCCAAAAGAAGGAAAGGGACTCTACAAAGGTTGTACACATTTTTTATGTTAAAAACTACATTTTAATTTTACATTATGTGCCTTTTACTACAATAAAAAAAGATATTTCATTTTGCATTTGTAACAGAGTCAAACAAATCCACTGCATCTTAATAAATCTCAGTGAATAAAATTGTAAAATATGACTGACTTATTAAGATTTCCTTGATCCTCAGGCTGCTGGAAGATGTCTTAAATAAGAAATATCTGAATAATTTCTCTTTACCAGTAAGCTGTAAAACCACTTGAACTCTTAAGACAAAGGAAAGAAATCGTGGTTCCCTAAGAAGAAAGGAAACATGCCCACTTACATCTTGACACTCTCTTTTTGGGGACTTCACAGAAGAACCCTGAGGTCTTTGGCCTTCAAACCTTTGTTAGATGAGTGTCACTAGTCTCCAAATGGTGTTGATCAAAAAGAAGCTAATCACACCCCATGGACATCTTACTAACAATGGTCAGTGAGAAAATAGAGAGTTTATAAGCCAAGCAAAGAGCTGAGAAAATATCCTCAATAATTCAAGCTAAAAAAAGAAATAGTCACATAGGAAAATAAAATTAAAAATTTAGCAAAAATTCCTGAACTGTTTGGCCCAATAGTTTGCAACAATAGTGTCCCAGTATACTTAGGTGTAGAGGTTGGTTAAGAGATGCCTCATTGTTATTAAAAATTAAGAAAGCAATGTTTGAAAATCATTTCTTTTCTTAAAAAGATAAAGTAAGTGATTCCTATGTAACCTACATAAAGCTAAGTCACTTCATGGCCCAGTATATATATAAAGTTGCATTCAACTATCCAACATAAACATGACAGAATGTATACTTTAATTTCTAAAAAGGAGACAGAATGAAAGTGTATCTTTATCTTCACTCCCTCCCCAGATCCAAATAAACTGATACTAAAGGAATAAAAAAGTTTTTTTAAAAACTCACAAGAATAAAGACAATGGGAAAGAATAAGGATGAAACAGACCACTGAATTTTTGGTAAAAAGCAAATAGAGATGCTTTTTCCTTAGTGATTTAGAAAATCAGGAGAAGTCTCAAACAAAGTTACTGAAGATGGAGATACTGATAACATGTGAACTAATGTATCTAATAATTTTTTCTCAAAAAACTCTTAGGACTTGGGAACACGAAGCATGGCAGCACGCATCTGTTCTAAATCTGTGTGCAACTTCCACTTCCCCTAAGGATGCAGAAAACTACCAAAAAGAAAAATTCCCACCTGTTTTAAAAAGCCAGAAATCTATATATAAAATAGATAAACAACAAGGTCCTACTGTATAGCACAGGAAACTATATTCAATACCTTGTTAATGGCCTATAGTGAAAAAGAATATGAAAAGGAATACATACGTATGTATAAATGAATCACTATGATTTACACCAGAAATTAACACAACATTGTCAATCGACTATACTTAAGTAAAAAAAGAAAATCCCCTCTGCAAAAGAAGGCAGATAATCCTCTAAACATGATAACGTTCCTTGAGTACACCAAAGAGCTCAGGTCACAAGGCAATTGAGTAACATGAATTCCAAACAAACTCCCCAAGGAGAAATAAGACACATAAACATTTGCTTTTGGCAAAGAATGGAAAAAAGTGGTAGTCACCATATAAGCAAGTAAAAAGAAATCAAGTGAAATGTTAATGAATTGTTGAAGAGCAAATGAGGGGTAGCATGTCAGCTTGGTATAGCTGGAGCTCCCAGTCACAAAGGGAGTGAGTACTTAAAATCTCTTCTTCCTGGGCCTCTACTGGGTTGTGTTGGTAATGAATTCTTTCAATCTGAAAACTCTAGTTTTTCAAGTCTGAACATTTTTCTTTTATTATGCCTTTTATTTCATCCCTTTTTTTTTTTTTTTCTGTTTGCTTATCTGGATGTGAAATTTCCTGGACTGACTCCTTAGTTTGTTTTTGTTTTTGTTTTTGTTTTTTTCTATTTCTTTACCTTTTTTCCTACCCTATTCTCAAAAGTCTTCTTCAACTTTGTCTTCTATTTTTTTTTCTATTGAATTTTCAGTTTCACTCTGCAGGAAAGGGTTAACAAGGCAGGTCTGTCTGATTGTGCTATCTCTTGGAGGTTTTGAGGAAGTTTCCTGGGAACTTGGCCCCTGGCATGTACTCCATGCTACTAAGTGATAAAAGTGTTTTGAGTGCCTGCAGTACTGAATTCTGTTATATCAGCCTGCCTAGATTGTTTGTGCAAACAACATGATTTAGGATGAACACCTGTTTTTCTTCTGAGAGTCTAGAACTTTGGTAATTGTGGCTGGTTGCACCGGCAGAGTGTGCTTGAATGACCAGCAATAAAAACCCCAGATTCTAAGTCTTCAGAGGGCTTAGCCAGCAAAAACACTGCATGGATTCCTACATTTCACTGCTGAAAGCCAAAGCATGCTCTGTGTGGCAACCCCACGCTGCCCAGAGGAAAAACTTTGGAAGTCTGTGTAGGACTCCTCCAGATTCTGCCTGATGTGTCTTCCCCCTTATGATCCTGCTGTGTATCATTTGCTGTAATAAACAACAACCATGATTACAACTGCCTCTGAGTCTGATTCCTTCCAGAGAATCACTGAATGTGTGGGTAAGTCATGGGAACACCTAAAACTTTCAGGTATCATATTTTTTATTTCTGTATGTTCTACTTTGTTCTCTGATTGTAACTTTAAAAAAAACAAAAAAACAAAAAACATGGCACTCTGCTCTTATTTAAGGGATGCAATATCTTCTCTTCCCTTTTAGAGAATTTTAATCCTAAACTTTGTAGATATTGTTCTGTATATTGTCTTTTTCCACTCTACTTGGTTTGGTCTCTCTTTCTAATGTTGGAGGCTTTCCTTAAATATTTTGTGATACTTGATTGTCCATTCATGGTTAATGATGGGGAACTAAAACGCTGATGGAAGCTGTGTTTGCATGCTAAGGCTTATTAAATAGTGGGCTTGACTGTTAGGCAAGCTGGCTTTCTTCACAGTGGGTGTCAGTATACACAAGCTTTCTACCTGAAACAGTTTCTCCAGAGAAGAATCCTTTCATTTTCTCCTTGTGAAGTACATGCAGGGCTGCTGGATTTTCACTAATAGAGTAAGAGTATGCAGTGGTTTTCAGACTTTAGTGCACATCTGGAGATAGGTATATGGGCCTCTTGCTCTGGGGCCAGCAGATATTTGGGATGAGCCAAGCCTATAGGTGTCTGCCCCCAAACTCCCAGCTCCTGATGAGTAGACCTCTCTTGCTCCTTGAGGGTGGCCATTTCACACGAGTTTGGCACAGACCCCTATCTCCTTGTGGACCCAGGGATAATCTGCTTTCTGTTCTCTTTAAAGGCTGTATGCTCCCTCTCTAGGGTGGCCTCCCACTCTCGCCCCTGTCAGATAGGTTATGAAGAGTCTGCTTTGCCTCCCCCATTCCCTGCTTCCCCTAAATAAGTCCCATTTTTCATATGTATACTGCAAATCAAGTCAGGGGAACAGAAGAGAGACAAAAAATAACAAATGTGAGACCAGGACAGAAATTTCTGAACTCTTACAAAGTTACTGGGAATTGTTGCCCCTGATTTTTCATTCCTAATTCTACTGCCTCACTCCCACCTTGCCACCTCTTCCACTCTGTACATACTGTACTGGAAAAAAAAATAATGATAATGATAATAATCATCTTTTTTCTTATTATAGAGAGTTATAGTAGAAAATTGTAGATAACATTCCCTATTCCCCACCACATACACACATTCAAATAGAAATTTAAGGGGGGAGGGTATAGAGTGCATGCGTAGCATGCATGAGGTCCCAAGTTCAATCCCCAGTATCTCCATTAAGATAAACAAATAAAAGCCTAGTTACTCCCCGCCCTCTCAAAAAAGAAATTTAAGTCATATATTATCCTTCCACCCACTATTGTTAACACTTTGGTGTATTTCTTTCTAGTCTTTCTTCTATTCAAAAATGCTGATTTATACACATATATAATACATAGTTTGCAAAACTGGGATTGTAGTGTACAGATTTTCTGTAACAACCTTTTTTATTTAATAAATCATGGCATCTAGCTAGTTAAATAAATATAATTCATAAGTCCATTTTAATTATACGGATTTACCATAATTTATTTAACTGACACCATATTGATGGACACTTAGGTGGTTTTCAACTGTATGCTGTTATAAATATTTCAGGGATTAGCATACATCCATCAATGCCTGCAGATTTGTCTACTGTTAATATGGCCTTGGAAATCTAGGGAAGTCTTAGGCAAGGTGTACTAATTTATACCCACCAACAGCGGCCCCTTTTGCTAATCACTGCTAGTGCTGCATATGAGTATTCTCTTCAGTTTTTGATCACCTGATAGGCAAAAATTACATTTTATTTGTATTTCAATTTCTTTGATATTGAATATATTTTCACAAGTTTATTGGTCACCTGTTTTTCTTTGTGACTTGGATTTTCCTGCTCATTTTTCTATTAGGATAGTCAATTTATTTTATTCCCTTATGACAGTTTTTTTGTGTATTAAATATACTAAATTTTAGTCTGAAATATATATTTTGAATTTTTCCCAGTTTATTATTTGCCCTTTTATATGCTTATGGTACTTCTGAACATCTAGAAGATAGAGAGTTTTACTAGTCAAATCTGTCCATCTTTCCCTTTATGGTTTCTGCCTGTGGTGTGCATTCTTTAAAAAGGCCTTTACTCCTTCCCACCCCTGCCAAAATATTTACCAATAATTTCTTCCAATAATTCCTTCTAGTACTTTTAACCTTTTTGCTTACATTTAAATCTTTAATTCATCTGAATTTACTCTAGTATATAGTGTGTGTATTAGGGTTCTCCAGAATCAGTAGGGTGTGTGTGTGTGTGTGTGTGTACAGAGAGAGGGAGAGATTTATTTTAAGGAATTGGCTTATGCAATTGTGGGGGCTGGTAAGTCTAAAATCTGCAGAGCAGAACAGTACCTGGAGACCCAGGGAAGAGATATTGCAGCTTGAGTCCCAAGGCTACCAACTGGCCGAAGTATCTCTTGGTCCGGAGACCTCATTTTTTTTTTTTAATCTTAAAGCCATCAACTGATTAGATGAGGCCCATCCACATTATGGAGGGTACATAATGTACCTTTGACATTATGACCTTTTTTGACCTTTTTTTTAAATTTTATTTTATTGCATTATAGTCAGTTTATAGTGTTGTCCCTTAACTTATGATGGGATTACTTTTCAATAAACCCATTGTAATTTGAAAACAGTGTAAGTCAAAAATGCATTTAATACACCTAACCCACCAAACATCATGGCTTAGCCTAGCTGACCTCAAACATGCTCTGAATACTTACATTAGCCTACAATTGGGCAGAATCATCTAACATAAAGCTTATTTTATAATAAAATGTTGAATATCTCATGTAATTCATTGAATACTGTATAAAAGTGAAAAACAGAATGGTTTTCTGGGTACAGGATGACTGTAAGTGTATCAGTTGTTTACCCTCGTGATTGCATGGCTGACTGGGAGCTGCGGCTCCCTGCTCTGTCCAGCATCACATAAGAGTATCCTACCACATATCACTAGCCTGAGAAAAGATCAAAATTCAAAGTTCTATACATGGTTTCTACAGAATGCATATTGCTTTCATACCAGGATAAAGTCGAAAAATCCTAAATTGAATCATCCTAAATCAGAGACCATCTGTAATCTGCTTTACTCCAAATCTATTGATTTAAATGTTAATCTCACCTTAAAAATATCTTCAAAGAGACATCCAGACTGGTGGTTGACCAAGTTTCTGGGTACCGTAGCCCAGCCAAATTGACTCACAAAATTAACCATCACAGTGTAAGCCAGCAATCTAACTTTATCTTTGCCCTACTCTTTCTGAAAGGGAGCCCCACAGAACTCGGGTTACTTCAGATTCTCTTGTTATTCTGAGGAGGTTAAAAGCAGGTGTTCAACACATTTCGTTTCTCTCTCTGAGCCCAGCCTTACTTTCTCTAGATCCTGCAGATCTTCTGTTCAGGCCCCTAGACTTCAAATGACAAATAGAGAAGAGCAGTGTCTCCAAAAGTGAGGAGCTTGAACCACAGCCGACAAAAGGCATGAGCCATCCTGATGTCTGCAGGGATCTTTACCCATGACACTTCTCCTGTAGAAACAGCCACAAGCACCTTAAGTTTCTACTTATCTCCACACTCTATCGAGCCCTCTAACTCTTGTTTCTCAACTACAAAGCAGGATACAACTGCTGTAGAGCTTCCTAGCCATGGCATTATGAGAACATGGAGGTCACAGTGGAAAGCTCTGCCTAGACACGTAACATTATTAGTGCTAATAAGCACTAGCCATTAAGCACTCATGAGAGCTTCAGATGAAAGTTTCACAAACAGGCCAGGGTGTCATAGAAGAAGGATTATAAGCTTGTACGTGTTTCACACTTTCTTTGTGATCAAAACAGAAGTCTTCATATACACATTATTAATAAATTCAGATGCCCCTTTAAAGGTGATTAATTGGGTCTGAGTTTCTTTCAGACTCTGTGATCACACTGCAGATTCACACTCCGGTCTGCCTGCTCCACACCCCAGGCTTTTTGCCCTCTGGCTTGGCAGGAATTTATGTGTGGGGCCAGTCCTGGCTCTGAGTGTGAAGGATCACAAGTGAAGTATCATCCCTTGCATTTTGGAGGGTGCTAAATGCCAACTCCCATTACATCGGGACCAGGATGGACTCAGGGACATTGATAGCAAGCCAGGCTGCCAGTCTTCTAGGCAGGCAACTCAGCCAACCTGCAACAAACACTGCCTGGTCTGGCTATTTAGAACTGAATAATTGGCACAGACATAAATGCCTGCTGACTCGCATTTGGTGCCCCCATTTGAATTTTAATTTGTTCATTATACCACAGAGCATTCTTTTAAAAGGCCCACATCTTCCCATAATAATTAGACTCTTCCTAAAGTACCAGGAAGTCTGAATTATTCTTCGTGCCTCCCTGATCTGGCTGTATTTAAATAAAGCGGTACTTACTTTCTGAGTCAAGAAAATAGATGAGTAAGGCTCAACTCCCTTTTCAAAAGTGCAGATAACAGTTCTAAAAATATCTCCTGATGTCTAGGTGGCATAGATGTGCCTTCCTGGGTGTCACAGGAGGGGAGCCTTGCAAAACTGGGCTTTCAGTGTATGCCTCCCAGTGAGTCAAGGCACTAACACTCCTGGGAAGCTCTGTAAGGTTGCAGCAGTGTGGTTTGTGTGTGCTATGATAGAGTTCTGCTTCAGTGCACTTATAAGTGCGTATTGAGACAGCATGTGACTAAATGGGAAAGGAATCTTATTTGGTGTATTTTTTAAAAATCCTTTGGAAAGCTGCATCTAAGGAGCCAGGATACGTAGAAATGTAATTGTGATTCTCAGCAGGCTGAGACTCAGTAACAGAGAGCCAGAATAACAGATTTTAAACAAGCTATTTATTCATTCATTTTTTATTCATTAATTCCTTTACTGAGTGCTTTTGTTATGTACCGGGCTCTGGGTAGGATCCAGTCCCTGTCCTCAATGAGCTGAAAGTGTTTGTATGGGGAGTGGTTAGTTGGGGTAGAGAACAGAGGGCAGGGGAGATAGACAAGTAAGTAGTCTATTGATATAGTGTGATAATTACTAAAACACTGGTAGGTACAAGTACCAAAATTCAGAGGGCCAAGAATTTACTAGAAACGGTGCCAGAAAAGGATGAGAAGGAAAAGAAAGGCTTAACAGAGGACAAGAAGGTTCAGCTGAGCCTTGAATACGAGTAGGAGGTTGTCAGGCAGTTGAAGAAGTAGGCAGAAAAGAAAAAAAGGCACTCAAGTCAGATATAGGAAAACAGACAAAATAAAGGGAACATAAAATAATATAGGATATGCAGGCTACTGCAGGTTGGTATGTCTAAACACTGGGAGAAGGGATGGGAGCAGTAGAAATGAGACTACAGAGATAGTCACAGGCAGATCTACAAGGACTTTCAATACTGTGGAACACATATCCCTAGGCCAATGTGTCTAATAAGCTGTGGCCTGGAACCTGGGGTCACTTGGCACAAACCATGACTACCTACATCTATCTTTTCATTAAGACCTATGAGCCAAGTAGACCCCCAGGGATCCTAGGGTATAGTATATTCATTGTTTGATGTGGTTAATATGCTAATAAAGTGTATACAGGCACAGGACCAATGCCCTGCAGCAGCCACTGGGGATCTGCTTTCTTATCACTATCCATCCATTAATTATTATTCACTGGATGCAGTCTTGTAGCCACTCCATGGTGTCTGCATCCAGCCTATCTTTCCTCATCTTGCCTTCAACAATGTCACAAGAGACATGACTTGCTGTCATCTGGATATTCTGTGCTCACTCTGCGACTCTGCTTAGCCATTCTAATGGCCCTAATCAAAAAAGGAAATTAGATTACTCTGGCATGACCTGTTCTACTGAAATGCTACTGGCTTAGAAGCATTGCTGCTTAATTTGTAAGCACTCGTAAGCCATTAATAGAATAATCTTTTATGGCATTTTGCCTAGGACTGGTGCCAAATTCATGAATTCATAGTTGGCGGGTGTGAGGAGGGAAAAATTAATTGTATTTCCTAAAAATCAGGACATTTGCCCATCCTTAGTCCTTCAGTACGACTCATTTTCTATTGGTCCCTCAGATTATCAAAAGTGGATGCATGGTTTCACCAGCAAATCTCCCAATAGTTTGTGCTGTGATTTGTTTAGTCCAGAAAACATAAACTCTTTTAGGACAGCTTTTATACCACATCTCCCCTCTCAGGGGTTTAGTCCCTTTTATCAGTTTGTCCTAGTCTTTTTAGTCAGAATAGCCTTGTCCTTGACAGAGAAGAAAGAGCAAGATTAGAGTCACCAATTCATCTTTCTGATTCTTTCTTTTGTTCTGTCTCTTGAACAGTCGTTATGTGTTCTTGGTGACTGTAAATATTTTTTAACCTTGGCTGACTCAGAACATAAACTTTCATATTCCATACATTTTGTTTCAATGTTTAACATTTCTCAACATTCAAATTGCACAGGACAAGTGCTTCCAAAAAGGCAGTTGATGGTCCCTGAAACCAAACATTTGAACTCAGTCTGAGTCACACTAAAGATTTAGTGCTTCAGGAATTCTCTCAGAGTAATACATCATGAAGAAATCTACAGGGGCAAGAATCTTGCAAATCAGCCTTGACAAGAGACAGCCTTTGAACTCATCGACTTCTGTACAATTCCACTTCGATATGTCCCTTTTGCATTAGTTGAGTATAAAGATAGATTAAGGGTTGAGAAGACAGATATCTCTATGGACCTCAGTCTTATTCATAAAATGAAGAATTTTGGTAAGATGACTTCTAAGGTCTCTTCCAACTGGGAAGTTCTACAGCCCTAGAAAACCAAACGGAAGGAGAAAAGAAATAAAATTCATGGAAGGCATATTACAGACTAGGTATTATATTAAACTCAATACCTGTGACCTCATTTAATGCAGACAACAATCTCATGAGCTGGCCTTATTTGACAGATAAGGGAGCTGAAATTTACAGATACCAGGCACCTTGTCCAAGGTCACAGAACTATTAATCCTAAATAAAGGCAGAGTAAGAATCCAAATATTAATCCATCTACATCACTGATTCTTAACTAGAGTCACTGTGCTCCCACCCAGGGGACATTTTGCAAAGTTTGGAGACATTTTTGGTAGTCACACCTAGGGAATCTAGTAGATAGAGGCCAGAGATGCTGCTGAACACCCTACAATGCACAAACAGCCCTCACAGCAAAGAATTATTTGGCCCAAAATATCAATGTGCTGAGGTTGAGAAATTCTAATCTAGAAAGCAGACCCAAGTGATATGCAAATAATCTAAGTCACTTTTCAAATTCAGAAAATATTAGTAATTATTACATACAAAGCTTTCTATCTAAAGACCCCCAGCTACAGAGAAGAACAAACACATATCCTCAAAAGAGATGTGGCCATTGTCCACATTTGAGAATTTTGCACCATATTCCATAATACAACCAAAATTATGTAACAGAAAACAAAATTTTCAAAGGCTTTCCTTCCAAATCTTTGGACAAAAGACTGGAAGACACACCATGCTTATACTATGGCTTCACATATCCACTGACTCACCACTCATATGTCATAAGTGTTGGAGTCCCACCTTGAAACTATAACCTTAAGTAGGAAGAGGGAATAAACTGTCTATTGACAAAAGTAGCCTAAAGGTCTTTGACAGCAAAAAATCATAGTTCTTAATGTAAAAGTGTTACAAAAGACAGAAAAGATATGAGTGGAATATGAGGAAAGACCTCAAAATCATCTACTTGGCCATTTCATTTTAGAGATAAGGAAGCTAAAGCCCAGAGAGGTCAAATAACTTGCCAAAACACACAGCAAATACTGGGAAGGTCCAAAGATCACATAGCACTCTACACTAATTTAAAGATACATTTCTTAAACAAATAAACAAATCAGCCCAGACCAGAAGCCCAGTGTCCTGATGCCACAGGCTACTGAGGCAGACCATGTCCGTTGCCTACCCAACAGTCAACCCTTAGATGATGAATCATCTAAGCCAGTTATGGTAATCTCATTCCTAACTGTCATTGGTTTAGGGGAGGACCCATAACATAGCTATGGCTAGTGAGATTTTAAAAGTGAGTACTTTTTTATGGCTGAGTAGTATTCCATTGTATATATCTATATACCATGTCTTCTTTATCCATTCAACTGCTGATGGACACAGGCTGCTATAATATCTTGGTAATCATAAATAATGCTGCTATGAACATTGAGGTGCATGCATCTTTTTGAATTGGTGCTTTTGTTTTATTCAGATAAATGCCCAGGAGTGGAATTGCTGGGTCATATGGTACTTCTATTTTTAGTTTTTGAGAAACCTCCATACTGTTTTCCATAGTGGCTGCAACAATTTACATTCCCACCAAGTGTACAGGGGTTCTCTTTTCTCCACATGCTCGCCAGCATTTGTGATTTGTAGTCTTTTTGATGATGGCCTTTCTGACAGGTGTGAGGTGATATCTCACTGTGCTTTTGATTTGCATTTCTCTGATTAGTGATGTTGAGCATCTTTTTTGTGTGCCTATGAGTCGTCTGTATATCGTCTTTGGGAAAACGTCTATTCATGTCTTCTGCCCATTTTTTAATCAGGTTGTCTTTTTCTTATATTGAGTTGTGCGAGTTGTTTATGTATTTCGGATATTTACCCCTTATCAGTCATATCATTTGCAGATATTTTCTCCCATTCAGTAGTGAAATTTGGCCATTTGCAACAACATGGGTGGACTTGAAGAGTATTACGCTAAGTGAAATAAGTCATACAGAGAAAGAAAAATATTATATGATATCACTTGTATGTGGAATCTAAAAAATACAACTACTGAATATAGCAACTAGTGGTTATTCACAGATATACAGAACTAGTCGTTACTACTGGGGAGAGGGGAGGGCAGAGGAGCAATGTAGGGGTAGGGGACTAAGAAGTACAAACTATTATGTATAAAATAAGCTACAAGGATATACTGTACAACACAGGGAATATAGCCCAAATTTTATAGAAACTATAAATGGAGTATAACCTTTAAAAATTGGGGATCGTTATATTGAATACCTGTACTTATACAATATTGTCCATCAGCTATACTTCAATTTAAACAAAGAAAAAAAGTGAGTACCTTAATGGAGAAGAGCCCCCTTTCTGCTGTCACACACAACTTCCCAGAGTGAAAGCAGTCTTGAGAGGACACAATGCCTCCTCCTATCGAGGGCAGCCATTCTGTCAGCCTGAAGCTAAAAATCCAATACTCTGTGGATGCAGAATAGAAAGCTACAAAGCCTGTGCCTATGATAACATGGAGCTACTTAACCAGACGTGGAACTTCTCACACCCTGTCTTCCTGATAAGTGACATAACAAATATCTGTAAGATCTAAGGAACTACTAATTGAGGCTTCTGTTGGTTGCAGCCAAATACATTCTAACCAGTACAGACTGGTACTCGGTTCCTGGTAACAATGATTTCAATGATGGCTTCTTGCCGTATTTAATCTTTAAAATTTCCGTTCAGACATTACCTCCACTTCTCCTAGTGACAGCTAATCACTCTCCACTCATTGGCGGTGCAGTAGAGGAAATGAGGTATGAGATACAGTTGGGACTGGGTGAGCTATAAGGTAATATGAACAACAAGCTTCTCTAACACCAACCTAGTTTAGGGTGGCTCTTAAGAGTGTCAGGTTTGGAGTCAGACTGCCAGGAGTCAGACTGCCAGGGTTCAAATGGCTGCTCTGTGGCCTTGGGATATTTCAGCTTTCATTTCCTCATTGGTAAAACTCAGATAATTTATACAAGTAAATGAAGTACTTGTGTAAAGCACTATGAGAGTGCCTGGCATAAAGTAAAGGCTTTTGAAATATGTATTTGTAATAAAGATTGTGCTGCCATTATGTAACCTTTACTTTGAGGTAACTAGGTACTTAGTTTAATCAGAAGGAGGAGGTTTCTGTTGCTTGCAGCCCAACTACGGAGAAGTGATACATCACTCAGGGATTTTTAGTTGCAAACAAAACCATTTGACCTACTTTAAGCAGAAAAGAGATTTATTAAAGGCTACTAGGAAAGTCACAGAATGCTTGGAAGGGCTGAAAGTTAGTCTCCAGGAATTACCCCCAAACTATACCACAGAGCTGCCCCGAAGAGACCTAACTGTTGCACCACTGCGTAGAGAAACCCAGAGAAACCCCATGGACACAGGCAGGGTCTGGAAGGCATCTCTAACACCTCTGCCTCTCACGCCTCCAGGAACTGCATCCACCAGAGACCACCATCACCAAAGTAGATTTTGTAGCACCCCTTCTTCAAGTCACTAGGCTCCAGAAAATTCTAGTAGCTCTAATTAGTGGAGTTGGATTCCTGTGTGGATCCTGGTTTTTGGCCTTGGATTGGTATGGACCTAAAAGGCAGAGAATTCTCCAAACCAGGTAAACGTTTAACTTAAGGATGGCTACACATTTAAAGCATAAAATTAGTTTAATCATCATCTTGATGTTGTCAGTAAAAAGTAAGGGAAAGGGAGATGTAATGTGGGGATTCCACAATTTACCCACTTACTCAATCAAGAAACCTCCTTGCCACCTGGTCATCTTACCTTCCATCTTAAGTCCTACAATTTTTACTCTTGAACTCTCTCTAGTGTGGGATCTCTCTCCTGCTCTGGCTTAGGACCTTATCAGTTCTCACCTGGACTGCTGGAACAGCCACCTAACAAGTCTCCCTATCTCTAATCTAATTCCTCACATTGCTCCAAGAACCATATTTGTGAAACACAAGTCTGATCATGTCACTCCGCTTCTTAAGGGTTTAGTGGTTCCCGTTTCTCACAGGATAGAGTGCAAAGCCCTTCATTACCTCACCCTGCCCATCTTTCCAGCTTCATTTCTTGTCATATATAGTGTATAACCAAACATGTAGCAATCTGGATTTGATCTGACTTCCTTTCATAGAGTATTCCAGGGTTTTTTCGCAGGGGCAAGTTGTGGGGGTGGTCTGAGAGGGAGTATAATTGTATTAAATAAATTTAATTAGTTAGGTTTGATATTACTTGAATTAAATGACCCACTAGAGATAGAAGACTGGTAGACTGATAGATAAATGATATGATATTTTTCAGAGAAATCTAGTTTTAAGATAGAGGTTTGGAAATTTGACTTCTCAAACTACTCCTTTTATGCAAACAGTAGTTCTGCTGATCAGATAAGGCCTCTCTGAGGAGGGTCTATATGAGCAGAGACCTGAGCAATGTGGGGAGGGAGCCACTAGTGTCTGGAAGACGAGTGTTGAGCTCCCCCCAAACTGCCCTCCACCTCCGCTGCGCCCTAGCAGGTAAAGTAATAAGATACAAAAGTGCATCTTACTCTTACTTCCACAGCTCCCCTTAGAGATCTGCTTTAATTTCTAAAATAATTCAGACATCAGGGGAAGGTTGATGCTCCTCCAACTGTTGGTCTCAAAATCCCTACCCAATGCCCTAGAGACCTTCCTGAGATTCCCCAGCTCCGCAGGGGCTCCCAAAATTCCCAGGTCTCGCCTGGATCTTATTCCACATTTTTGGTCTCCAGGTTGACCCAGGTGTTCAATTTCAAAGCCCTTCCCACAGTGCCGCCCTCCCCACAGGCACACACACATAAACCCATTCACACAAATATTCCTGAATATTGATACACTTTACTAAATGCAGGGAGAGAGAGTTTAAGTGGTTTGCCTCACTTTTAATGAATAAACCAACAAACCTGACAATAAATGTGCAGCCTATTTAAAATGCCTTTTGGGCACCCCACTGTAGGAGACTCTCAACCACCTCCCCAGCTTCTGTCAGTCCAACTCTACTGTGGGGCTAAACACAGAGAAGTACTGAGGACGGACACCCCAGCCAGTCTGGGAGGAGGTGTTGAGAGGAAGGCTGTGCAGAGGAGGTGACAAATGAAGCGGGAATAGGAGTGAGCAGGGCAAGAAGGAAGATGACACAACCCACGGAGCTTGGTGAATTCAGCATTTGATAGAGCAGAACACTCATCTGGGGAGGTGAAGCTACAGACGTGAGCAGGGGCCAACATAAAAAGCTTAAGTCTTCAGCTAAAGGGTTTTAATTGCATTCAGAAAGCAATGTGGAGCCAGTGAAGGATTTTGAAGGATAACACAAATAGATTTGCACTTTTTTTCCTGCAAGGACCCTGTTGAGGATAGGTAGATTGGAGGAGGGGAGAGGACGTGGAGGCAGAGTCCCCTTAGATCAGGGAAGGGAGATAGTGCCAGAGTGCTGGCAGAGATGGGGAAGAGGGGACTGCAGGAGAGCTTCGTAAGAGGTAGACTGGACACAACCTGATGAATGACTGGGCAGGGAGTCAAGAGGATACAAGGATGACAGTGAGGATTCAAGTATCAGGATCACAGCAGTTTTCCAGCGGGGCAGCTGGTAGATGGTGCAGCCATCCACCGGGAGTGGGGACCAAGGAAGAACCACAAATGGGTTTGAAGGCAGCTGATATATCAGTTCCCTCCAGTCCTTCTGTGCTGCCCGTGGTTACTTGGGCTCCCAGCCTACCAGGACATTTGCTTCCCCACCCCCATTCCTGTCAGCTGCAAGAGGAATGGGGACCCCCCCACCCCGCCCCAAGCTCTGCACCAGCTGCAGCTGGGCATATTTTGAGCACTTCCTCTCCTGGCTGGTGGCCAGTGGCTTGTGGCCTCCCCACAGAAAAGGGAGGCTGGAGCAGCTGAGCAGAGAGAAGAGGCACAGAAGGCAATGCGAGGAGCTCTGAGCTGCTTAATGTCTGTATGACCCCCAGGCACCTCAGTCACCTCTCTGTGTCTTAGATTCCCTATCTACAACTTGGTGATGGGGGAGAATACTTACTTCAGACTTGAGTTTTCAGGATTTCACATAATGCATATGGAAGTGATTCTATAAAGTGTAAAATCCTGTAAGGAGAGGAAAGGAACTAATATTTATGGCTATGTGAACTGTGAACTGAGAATCATCACCCACCACCAATTTCTCTCAGGGAAGAACCAGGAGTCACAGAGATGATTTCTGCAGATGTTTCAGTTCATCTTCATTGACTCTGAGTCCCTTTGTAGAGAAAATAGGCCCTGGGAGGAGGAGAATGTACCATTAGCACAATAATGTCAAGGTTAATATTTCATGTATAGGGTCAAAGTCACTTTAATTGGAGGAATTTCGTGTTATACTGGACTATATGGTCTTCATAAGAAAATAATTCCCATGCAGACATTTGCCTTAAGATTAATCAGGAAGGAAGAGGGCTCAGCCATTACTGACAGAGAGACACCAAACTGAAGTCCAGTTCTCACCCTGCCCATCCAGCCCGCCCCCAAGAAGCCTAGCCTGTCGCCTGCGGTGCTTGGGCTTAGGAGCCTGGGCAGAGGAGGCCTGTTCACATCGAGCTGCAGCCTGCAGTTCACGAGGGAGAAGATCCTGGGATCTTCTGTGTGGGGAGGAGGAACAGAGGGTCTGGAGGAGGAGACAAAGGGGAGGCCAAGTGAAGGGAGGGGGACAAGTGAAGACTGGAGACATGAAGGTGGGGGAACAAGGGAACACCCTGGTGGGACCTCCTTCAAATGCCTAAACAGCGAAACTTGTCCCCACCCCCTGGTACAATTCAAAGAATGATGTAACCAGAGTCCCAAATCTCTGTCCTCCATCTTGAGGCTCTTTGCAGGGATTTATATGACCTTTAGTAAGAAAAGAGCTCAAACCTCCAGCAGAACTTGGTGAGGACTCCATTTTAGGGCTCTAGGCCTGTCCTGCACCTAATCCCCTGGCAGAAGCTCCCCTGATGCCCCTGAGGGTTTCCAAGCAGGGAGGATTAAGGAGCAGCAAATGTTAGCCCCAGATGGGAGATGCTGAGCCAGTCTCTGTGTTCCCCTGTATGCTTGCTCCCTGGTTTGGTAAAAGACACTCACAGTGGGACAGACAGAAAGGCTCTCACCCTTCCTACCCAGGACAGCTCAGCACACTATGGAAAGCTGCTCTCCCTTTAGGGGTGCAGAGGCTCAGAGGAAGCCTGCACGAGCACCATCTCATCCACACAGTTCACAAGGGAGGAAGCAGTCAAGGCCACTTCCATCTGTATTCAAAGCCTTCCTGCCACACCAGCAGTGCACATATTTGCTAGACAGGACAGCCAGCCTGGCACACTTGCTCCTCTCCAGACTAGGTGGACTCTGGTTCTCCTTCCCCTAAAACTCCTTCCTCATCCCCCAATACACACACACACACACACACACCACGCTGCCACTGCTACCACCACCTCCACCCAAAACACCAAGTTCTAACCCAACAACCGGCAAAGGCCTTCCCTCAGGAAACATGTCTATTTCCAACACCATCCCTGGCCCTGTGCTGATTTAGGATAGGGGAGACACTGAGCTGCTCCTGGACCCAACTGTCCTCCCCACTCTATTCTGGGAAGTGGGCACCTGGGAAGAGGGAATGCCCCCAGGTGGCAGAGGGGGTCTGTGAGGAGCACCAGCAGGGAGAGGGAGCTAAGAGAGTCTCCCTGACACCCTGATTATCTCCACTCCACTAGGGACCTCAGGTTCCCCTCCCTGTGCCTAGCTGCCTACCGTCCTGGGTGCCAGTGAGGGCTCAAGCACTGGAGATGGTCACTGTGGCTCGAGGAAACCCACAGGGTGACCACTAGTAACCCAGCTGCACGTGATGGTGGCCAGCTGCCAGTCAGATCCCTCCCAGCTTCCAGCTGGTGGCAGCTCTGAAGTCAGACAAGCAGTGACTTCTGGGCTCTCCCAACGCAATGCTAAGCCCAGGGCCTACATACCAAACTGGCTTCCAACACCCACCTAGATAACCAGGACTTCCCAAAGGCCCCAGGGTCTCAGGCCAGCTGGTGTATCTAGACCAGAAAAAACAGAGCATGTGATGCTTACTCACCCCTGGCTGAAGCAGACAGAATTACAGTTCAAAAAGCAGTTCTCATTCCACTATGTTATTTCACCTGCCTAACAACCCCAAGAAGGGTTCTGCTGGCTCTGACCCTCGGCATGCCTCTCAGCCCCCCACGCCTCTGTAACTCTCTTTGTAGAGCAGGGAGAATAAAAGCACCTATGTAACTTTCTAACTATGTGTCCTTGGCAAAGTATTTAACTTAACTGTGCTCCAAGTTTCCTCATTTGCCAAATGAGGTTAAAAATAGAACCAACCTCATGGGATAGTTGGGAAAATTAAATAAGTTAATTCAGTTACTAAGTTAAGACAATGGCTGATCACATAGAAAGTGTGCAGGAAACACTAACAACGATTATTCTTTCTGTCATTATTATTAATCAGAGGATTGTTATGAGGACTGATATAATAATAGCTAGCATTTGTTGCATGTTGACCATGTTTCTGGCACTGGGCTGTCTTTTCTAGGAATTATCTTATATAGTAATGTTGACGGCATACTGAGTGTAGCACCTCACATGTAGGGGGCCCACAATAAATGGCAGCCACTATCATGATCCATCCTCTCCCCCATTCTACAGAAGAGGAAACTGCTCAGGGTTTTAATGACTTGCCCAGGGCTACAGAGCTAATGAGTAGGAGCACTCTGACTTGAATCTAGGCCTTCTGGGAAATAGATCTTCATGATCCTACAACCCTCACCCCCTCTTCCTGCTTGGTCCTCGACATTTGCTCTGTAGCTCAACCTGGCCTCCCTTCCAGAAAGTTGCCAGAGGACACATCTGCTGCTCAGTTGGAAGGCACCGGGGCTGCTCTGCACACAGCTACTATCAGCACCTGCACTGGGATGGGCTGAGCTTGCCTCCTGATGGCTTTTCCCCTTCAGCAGCCAGGAGCCAGGCTCCAGCAGGCATGGGGGCAGGCAAGTGAATGAGATGGAGCCATGGACATTCCCAGGAAGCAGATCTGACCCCAAATCTAGCTCTGCCCTTCTACAGCAATGTCCCTCTGCTGAGATTCTGTGGCAGAGCCCACTAGAAAAGAGTTCTGAGTTCCCCTAAATTGAGCAAAACCAGTCCTCAACCAGCATCAGCCAGCTGAGGGGTGACAGGTGTTTGCCTACGTGTTACATCTCAAAGGCAATGTCTCACCGAAGACATGCCTCTGGACTGTGGGCAAGTCACTTCTCTCTAGGCCACAGTTTCCTCATCTATAATAGTGAAATACTAAGACCCATCTAGTGGGTTGCTCTGAGGACTGAATGAGAGAATGGATGTCAGAGCACGGGACCTGGCACCCAGGAGCACAAGCAGGAGAGGAGTTAGCACACAGTGGACACTCCACAAACGCTCACCGAACAGCTGAAATCTCACAGCCCAGAGCACGGAGGTGGAGCACAGTAAACGGAGCATGAACACCATGGGGTGGAGAATATGGGGGTGTGAAACAGCAACCTCCACTGAAGAGTAAAAGCATGTGCCGATGCAGGTGGCTCTGACCCGGAAAAGGACACATTACTGAGACTTTACAGAACTGCCATGTGGCAGAAGGAACAGACGGCAGCCATGGGGAGATGTGAGTCGTGAGGTGACAAGGAAGCAATGGAGCTGTCTTTACATTTGATCCCCAAGTACTCATGGAATGAGCTGGTCCTTGCCAAGGAACAGGCACTCACTGAGAAGGACCCAAAAGCAGTGGTGTCCTCGGGCTGCCTGGTATCTGCTCACAAGAGCCAATTGTTAAGTTTCCAGAACTTTTGATAACTGGTTGTTAAACATAGTGGTTAAACATTATTTTAAATTATGTAAACTTTCAGTTAAGTAAATTATATTAAATGCAATGAAAATAAATACTCAAAATTCATCACTTCCTAATTATTTTACTGTATTTAGATATGCCCTTACGGGTATTCACATCAATGATATCTGTGTGAAGGAAATGCTGTATCATAGGGAGCTATTGCACATCTCTTCCCAAGTCCGTGTTCAGTGATAGCACATTTTAACTTGAAATCAAGCACAGAGTATTTACACCACAGAAATGGGCAAACCTCCAAATCATGATCTCCTCCCTGCCCTAGAGAGCTGCTTGCCAGATGTTTAAGAGCACACACTGACAAAGAGCCTCCCCACTGTTCCAGTGCCTCCAAGGGAATGGGATTTTGTGAGACTTTGAGTTGTGCTGTGTTTAATGCTTAGGTTGTGTTTTCTGTGAATTAAATCTCTTTCCACAATTCTGTATGAAGAGTGCTCACAAGACATTTCATGAGTCTCACAGTCCCAGCAGTACTGAAAGGGCACATTTCTGCAATGATGCATACGGTAGTGAGCGGCTTCATAAAGCTGCTGCTGGAATAAAGCTTCCCAGGAAGATACCCCAAAAAGAAGATAAACTTAGAGCCTTTTCTTGTCCTCCTCAACCTTCAGGACATTTCTACAAGTGTTCAGTTCAATAAACAGTCATTCCATACTCACCACAGTACAGGCATTAGGCCATGGAGAGAAGAAGGCACACACACAGCCTCATTCTCAGGAACTTGCTCTCTCTCACCATCCCACTGAGGCTTACTCTCGCCTCCCTATTTTAAATTATAGCTCCTAACCCCAGGATCCCCTATCCCCCTCACTCCTGTTAGTTCCATGACACCTGTCACTTTCTAACATACCATATAATTCCTCTATTTTTCATGATTGTATTTACTGTTTTTCTTTCCCACAAAGACAGTAAGCCCACAAGGGCAAGTATTTTGGTTTAGTTTGTTCTAGCGTCTCACACATGGTAGCCCATTAAGACTTTTTTTTTTTTTAATATTTATACCTAATACACCAGAAAACATACTGAATCAAATTCTAATTTCTGCTTCACCACTTACTATGTGTACCTGGATGAGTTGCTGTATCTCTTTGAGTTTCAGGCCCTCATATGTAAACTACAGGATTTGGACAAGGCTACCTCTCAACTGGCCAATGAAAAATTCAAAATACAATGAACCTCCACTATACACAGCAATCAAGGCATGTCTGCCATATCCACAGTCATTTCTACAGGAAACTGTCTTCCTGCAGCCCACCCCCCCCCCCCCCCCCGCTCCAGGCAGCCACGCAGCCATCTGGCTTCCTTCAAACCTTCAAATCCTCCCTCCTGCCTTACCAGCATGAGCACCTGACCCCAAAGCAGACAGAGGCTTATTATGTGGCTCTGGAGAAAGATCTGCCAGATAGGGGAGACTGAACCAACTCTATTCTACTCTTAAGAATTTAAGTTGGGAAATAAAGACAGAGTCGGGCAGTATACAAAAGCTTAAAGGTCATGAGTTTAAGAGAAGTTGAAGAGACCACTATTAACAATAAATGAACCAAGTAAGAAGTCAGCAGAAACCAAGAGGTAGAGAAAAGACACAGGGTATACAGAAAGTCAGTTTTTAGCAAGAAGAGAAGTAGGCAGACACAAAGAAGTGGACCTAAGGGATGATATGTGTGGCATTCCTTGGGGAACACTTTAGAGAAAATCCTTAAAGTCGGCTGCTGAGATCCTTAGAGGAGCTGGTCCACCCTCCACCTCCAGTGTCATGTAGTTTGGCTCTCTTTTACCTGATGTTCTTGGATTTCCATGATATTGTCACCTCTTTGCCCCACATAACTTTCCTGGACTGGCCTGACTGAGTCTCTATGTGTTGCAACCAAAAGAACTCCAGATTGAGGGCAAGCCCCACAGATAGATTATGTTTGATTGAGTTATGCATCCTAGGAACTCGTGTCAGTGGCTTGTGTGATTCTGTACTTGTTGACATCTGGATGGTGCATTGCTCAGAAATGAGATGGCTCTGTTTAATACAATTTCCTTACAAGATCTGAACAAAGAATAAAATGATTTGGGGAATTGAAGGGAAGATAATGAATATTTATTTAGCTCCCACTGCCTGCCAGCCACTATACCACATGTATGCCACTTAATCTTTGCTGCAACCTTATACGGTAGTAGGTATCATGCTTATGACTGAGGTGATAGAATGGAACTTCCAAAAAAGAGATATTTGTGTGTTTCTTCTTTCCCAGTGGGAACCCTGAAATTCTACTGTGACATTCTTCTTAGAGTTCCAGTTTTGATCCCAAATTCCAATGTGAAATAGAAAATATATGGAAGTCCTCAACAAACTTCTTCTCTCTTCTAGTCTCTAGGAGTCAAGGAGAGACTAAAAGCTGTCAGTGAATTTGGCCTGATGAACCCAAGCAGAGCTGAGAGAAGCTCCCCCAGAGACCTTGCAGAGTACAGGGACCTATCACCCAGTGCTTACTTGAAGCCTAAGCCTGGGAGGGATGATTTGAAGCTAAGACTGTGAGACATACAGACAAGATGACTTTACCCAAAAGAATGCTAATTCTCAGTGAGCTGTTACTCTATTCCTCACCAGATGAATAACCCTTTGACACTAAGATACCTATGACTACTGATGCCTTGCCTGCCCACATACAGTAATATAAGCCAGGATGGAAGTTTAGGGAAAAAATTAAATGAATCCTGCACGTCATTTTGGAAATGAGATGACTTGATTTTCAGTGGTAACAGAAATAGCACCAATCTCAACCTCCTCTCGTTTTTCTTCTCTTTGCCTTACTTAGCTACCTAACACTGAATCTACTGATGTCTCTGCCTGTGGAGTCAGCCTCTCAAATCAGTTCCTACTTCTAATAGGAGCAGGAGGCATTATCAGTGGCCTCTGTTCTCTCTCTCAATCCTATGAGCTTAGGAATTAGTCATACTCCTAGATCCAAGATCTGGTGTCCTAGCCTCAAACCTCAAACTGTGTCCCCAAGATCCCACCAACCAGACACATGCATGATATAGAAATAACAATGCCAGCTTTAAGGTTAGAGAAACTTTGAGTTAGATTCCAACTCTGCCACTTGACCTTGCATAAGGGCAGTGTATTGCTCAGGACAGAATAGGCAACTGTGCTAAAAACTCAGCAACTTAAAATAAGAAAATTTATTTCTCATTGCTATACATGGAAATCATCACTTCTCACAGTCAATCAAGGACCCGAGCTAAAGGAAGCTCTATCTTATAATGTCACCATCACAATGCATGGTCTTTGGGGATACTAAGATGGTGGAAGGCTAATGGGTCACACTTGAGTTTTTCACCATCTCATCCTGGAAATGATACAATGGCACTTCTGTTTGTAGTCCATCATCTAGAACTAGTCATATGACCCTGACTACCTCCAAGGGATGAGAAAGCATACCCTTCCATATGCCCATAAAGTGTAGAAAACTGGATATGGTTGGATAATTCTACTACAGCCAGTATCATAGCATGTGACACTACTGTGTGATTACTTCCTTTCTTCAAGGTTTCTATAGATCCAACAGACCCAGGACCCATTAAGCTGGGGGAAGTTCCTGTAGCTTATGTAACTACTCATCAGAGGATTCCACCCCTACTTCTCCATCACTCTCTATGGCATCCACAATGAGCCAGCTCAGTTCACCAGCTTAGGCTTACTTATACCCAGGTGCTTTCTTCCTGGTTGGTCTTCCCCTACTATCCTGCCTGATTTTCTGGCCTCCAACACCAGGCTTGATCTCTGTCCTGAAAAGAAACTTATAGGACTGAAGGCTTCATGTCTTGTCCAGCCCTTACCAGTTCTCTTTAAAACCAGTCAAACAATGTTTTTAGCAGTAAAGTCATCTTGGATCTTTAACTTCTTAGGAGTCAAGGGGGCCAAACAATCCAGTTATAAAAAATTTACCACTAAAGATACAATCACTCAGCTATCCTAAAATAGTGATCAGATATGCAGAAAAGGGTTATATACAAAGATGCTTATTGAAGTATTGTCTGTAATAGCAAAACATTGGGAATAACCTAAATGCCCAGGAAAGGGGAATGTTTATAAATATTAATCATCAGCTGATGGATGTACTGGTTCAGCCTGTCATATTCATCAGGGTAAAAAGAAAAAACAAACTTAGATCATTTATTGTGATGAAGTTAACTGGGAGCTTCCCTGTCACTGTGGGTCACTGTGTGACCTGCTCTCATTTTCTCTGCCTTGCAATTGTACTTTCACAAGTGAATTTTCCAAGTGAAATAAACCAGTCACAAAAGGACAGATAATGTAAAATTCCACTCATACAAAATACCTACAGCAGTCAAATTCACAAAGACAGAAAGTAAAATGGTAGTTGCCAGACGCTGGGGAGTAAGGAGGATGAGTTATTACTTAATTCTGGGGCCAGAGTTTCAGTTCCGCAAAATTAAAGAAGTTCTGGAGATAAATGATAGTTATAGTTACACAACAATGTGAATATACTTAATACCATTGAACTATACACTTAAAAATAATTATGTACATTTTACCACAGTTTAAAAAACTGAATCTATACTATCATCTGAAAAATGTGAGTGAATGTGTTGAGAGTGTGTGTATGAGTGTGTGTGTGTGTGTGTGTGTGTTTGTGTGTAGGCCTAGTGCTCTCTGCCTTTGGTAATAGAAGATGCTACAATTTCTTCACAAATGTTCTTCCTTAACTAGTGCAAGGATTAGCAAACTATGGCCCTCCAGCCAAATCCAGCCTCCCATCTATTTTTATAAATAAAGTTTTATCAGAATACAGTCATGCCTATCGTTTACATACCTATGGCTGGTTACAGTGGCAGACTTGAGTAGAGAGACAGTATTGTCTGGAAAGCCTAAAATATTTACTACCTGGCCTTTTACAGAAAAGGGTTGCTGACAATGGCTTTAGTGCATTGAGAATACACGTGGAGGCTGGAAGAATGATGAAAAGTTTAGTGTGGGTTCCAAGTCATATATTTCAAACTAAACAGAGTCCCTAGGCCTGGAGTTTCTGAAGTTGACATCTCTTCTACATTCACTTGTTCTCCAACTTCTCAACAGGCCCCGAGACTTCATTCTAGACTCTCAGGATACCCCAGGAGGCTACCCTAGACCCTACAGGTGAAGGAGACAAAGGGAAAAGAAGCTCCCATGACAGATCTGATTTGTTCTCTTCCTGGAGTTACATTTCCCAAGACATTCCTCAGTTCCACCAAATTTGGAATGTACTAAGAAGTGAGGGAAAGGCACTGTGTCACATTTGCAAACATAGATACAGTTCAGAAATCTGGTAGGATGTGTACCAATAAGTTCTCTGTGCTATATATCTCTGAGTTGTGGGATTATGTTTTATGATTTGTTTCAATGAGCACAGACTGCTTTTATAATCAGAAAAATTAAGTTATTTTCATATTTTTTAAATTAGTCAAAGAAATAAACAGGAAACATTGCAGGTTGAAACCCAGGGAGAATCACATGGGAGACATTTCAGCAGGGTCAGAAATCTGGGTAACAATTAGCCAATCTCAGCTTGTTTTCTTGATCTAAGCTCTTCTCAGAAAAAGCTGAAATCTGGCAAGCCCAATATTTTCATGGCATGTTCAGCCACATGGCCCATAAATTTTACTTGTCCTGGTACTCTCTGGTGCCCTGAGAACTCCTGTGCCCTCTAGGTCTTTAAAAGAGGCCTCTAATCTGCCACATATTTTTTTTTCTCCATTTAGCTATAGGTTCTCTTTTAAAAGGCCACAGACATGGTTCTGCAGAGCCAAAAAAGTCAGGCAGATCTGGGTTGGACACGGGATCTGCTACTTAGCTGAGCTCAGACCAGTTACTAAACCTCTCATCTATAAAAAAGAGGTAATCCTACCTTCAAGGGGAGAAGAAATTCTCCACTCTTCTGTCCACTTACCTCCTTCTTCTCCCAAGAGGGCCAAACACTAATCTGAATTAAAGGCTGTGATTGGGTGGGTTCAGAGTTCATGTAGACTGGTAGCTCTCCTCTCTTGCTCCTCCTTCCCTGGGGTAAGAGTGATCAGAGTTGCAGAGCCTCCCCCCATATGGAAGGAGGCACAGCCATCTTGCACTCATTCCTGTGATTTCCTGTGATATAGCTAGCTGGTCACAGAACAGTGACATCTGAGATCTGGGTTTAAATTTAGGAAGAGGAAAAAAGACTTCAAAAGACACCTTGCCTGTACCACAGAGATTTGTGCTATGTTTTTGACAGAAGCCTAGATATTTCCTTTGTATTACAGAATCAAGTCATGCTTCTTACAAAATTTGGGATAATGTCACTCCAATGAGCCCCACCACTACTCCTCCCAATGCTGACCTCACAGAGATATAGAGAGGACTAAGTGAAACCAAATGGGATGAAGAGCCAGGTGCATAGTAGAAACTCAAAATCAAGGAAATTTTTCATTGTCCTCTTCCCTGTTCTCCTCCTCCCTCCATCCTCCTCCTCTGCCTTCATTCTGATATTAGGACCCTTCCTCTAATCACCACAGCATTTGTCACACTAAATTATAAACACTGAATTTAATAGGCTTTGAGTGCCTAGGAGGACTGAGTTGTATTTTTCTTATTCACACTGTTTAATTCCCAGAGCCAAGCACAGTGCCTGGTATAGAGTAGCTACTCATTTAATATTTGACAAACTGAAATAATGAATAAATGAAAAAAAAATAATGACTCATCACATAGATTCTCTGTTCTTCCCATGGTATTTCCTATCACAATTAATAGCAACTCAATCTTTCAAGTTGCTCAGGCCAAACATACAGTTATTCTGATGCCTCTCTTTCTCTAATAATTTATATCCAATCATCAGCAAATCCAGTTGACTCAAGTTATATCGTGAATGCAACCATTCCTTATCACCTTCACTGCTACCATCATTGCCAGGGCCAATAACTTCCCTCAGGTCCATTTTCAATACAACAGCTAGAGTGATTCTTTAAAAATATTTGTCAGCTTAGGTTACTCCTCTGCTCAAAACATTTCAGTGGCTCATCACTGCACACAGAAGAATAAACAAAGTCCAGTTCCAGAGTCCCAGCCTGAGAGTCAGCTTTCTAGGGCCACTCCCGATATGAATTGTCTTAGACTGGGTTGCTCCTCAGAAGCAGAGCCTGAGACAAGAGCTGTTAAGGAGTAAGAGTGAGGCACTGAGGAAAGAAACAGAGAAAGGAAAAGCCAAATTGTTAGCAAGTTGGTCACTGCTTTGAGCAACCAGAGCTTAATCTTACCAGGACCTTCTGGGGAGGCACATAGAATGTGACACAGAAGAGAGCAGGGGCCTGAGAGAGGAACGAGGGAGGCATTTATCCATTATCCCCGATCCATATTGTTAAGGGTTGCCCCATAGGGTGTTGAGGACTTCACACCTCTGGGCTGCAATTGTGAGTGCCAGGCAGATTTCCATGGGGAATGGGAAGCGAGAGGAGGCAGAAAGCAAGGGATGCTCAGTGCAGCTGAGGCCAGATGCCATTACATTACACTTGTGCAAAACTGGGTGGTTAAAAAGTGGGCCAAGTCTGCAAACCTCTCCTGTAAAAGGTCAGACAGTAAACAGTTTAAGCTTTTCAGGCTACATATATTTACACATAAGTAAATATTTTAATCTTTTCAGCCATATATTTTTCTTCGCTATTTTACAATTCTTTTTAAAATGTTAAAAAAAAAAAACTTAGTTTGTGTGTTTTATGAAGACAAGCCGTAGACAGATTTGACCAGTGGACTGCATTCTGCCATCTCCTAGCCAAGAGGAAGTGACACCTTTCCTAACAGAGAGGACTTCCCTGACCACCTGACTTATGAGTGTACCTACCTCACCCCATCCCGATCTCCCTTCTTACTTGATTTTTCTCTTTAGCATTTTTCACTTTCAAAATGCTATATATAATTTACATATTTATTTAGTTTATTGTCTGGCTGCTTCAATAAAATGTAAGCTTCATGCATGCAGGATTTTTCATTGGATGTGCTTAGGCCGAATTCCAGCATGAGTGTTTGACCCACAGTAAATCCTCAATATGTTTTTGTTAAATAAATTAGCACAATAGCATGCTTGTGGTTAGCAATTTACAAATGATAAATCTTTGACACACATTTTAATATCCACTGTTGTTTAATTTTCACAATCATCCTTTTGGGTAGGCAAAGTAGCTACTATTATCCTGATTTTGCAAATAAACGAGAAAGTTAAGCAATGAAGACAGCATTAGAGTACATGAAAACTCAGAGACTTTGGATCATATAGACTTGGCTTTGAATTCTGGCTCTAACACTGCATGATCTTGCATAAGTTGTGTAACTTCTCTGCAATCAGTTCCTACCACTGAGATGGAGATAATACTACTTGCCTTACAAGACTGTGCAGAGATTAAATGAAATAATATATTTGGGGAAATGGTAGTAGAATTTAACTGGTGGCCCTTGGGGAAGGGCTTTTCACCTCTCATGTGCCATTCCACAGGAAGGTGAGGAAGAACACCAGTCTGCACATTTTAGCCCCATCCATAGGAAGAAAAGGCACAAACACATCTCAGCTGTCCACAGCCATCATCTCTACCACCTACACCACTGCCCCCGGGCTGAGGGGGGTTTGACTGGTTAGTTTGGTTTGTTTACAAGTAGGTTAAAAGGCAGTTTCTTTACTTTAGGCAGGTGTTCAGCTTGGCTGCAGTATAAGCCTGCTTCTTGCCAGATGTCTTATTCTAGCTTGATGCATTTGATTGCATTTGTCTGGCCCCTATAGGCATTGTGAGTTCTATACCCCGGGTGTAGTATGAAGAATTTGGGGGAGCAGCCAGACCTAGGTTTGATCTTGATTCCACTATTTATTTAATCTCTCTGAGCTTCAGTTTCTTCCTTTATATGAAACTGGGTGTTTTCGCCTTCCTAACAGCCCTACAGTAGAACACCTAAGCCCCAGGTTGCAAGACTCCCAAGCCGGTCTCTTTCTTGATTTTCCAAAGGAAGCCCAGCCTACGTATGTGTGAAGGGAATGAAGAGCCAGTTTCGTTTGCTCTCAGTGCTGCAGTCCTGTCTACAACAGAAACCTCAGCACGTCTAAGAGGTGTCTCCACCCCTGCCGCTGTCACCACTGACGCCAGAATAGCCACACCTGGAGCTTATGGTACTTAGTTGCCAGAGATGGCCCTCCAGTGACCCATCACTCTGCATATTTGTTCTCTTCTTTTAAATCTGAGTAGACCTGGAACTAACTTTTGACCCATAGATGTAGCCAAATGATGCAGCTTCCATCTGGCTCCCATGGAAAACATGTTCTGGGAGAAGCCAACCTTCACATTAGAATTCTAACTACTCTGGGACAACCACACCATGAGGAATTCCAAGCTACCCCCATGAATATGTCTTGAGGAAGATCAAACCCCTGAATGACAACTCCAGATTTTCTCCTATTTGATAGTCAGCACCAACTTGCCAGAGAATGAAGAAGCTATTTGGATGTCCAACTCACTCCAAGTTTCAGATGACTCTAGCTCCAACTGCATAACAGACCACAAGTGAGAACTTTCTTACTGAGTCCAGAATAATGAGAGGTAATAAAATGGTTGTTGTTTTAAGGTACTCTGTTTGGAGATTTGATAGGCACCAATAGATAATGAGGACAGGACTGCACATACCATTATTGCCTAGCACATCTGAAGCCCCATGGTTGGGGCCAAGCTTCTGCTTCTGGTTGCTGCAAGCGTCCCTGGTGGAAATTCCTGCCCAAAAGACACTGTTCCTCAAAAGACAAGGGAGGATGATTCTTCTCTCTGCATTATACTTGGACAAGGTTGCCCCATGACAAAACTGCCTTCCAATATTATAAATCCTTCAAGCCATTTCTCCAACCACTTCCCCAGGACATAAGCCTGCCACCAGGATCATTCAGCTCGAACAGGTTCTGGGATCCACTGCCAAACTGACTGTATCAAGCAGAGTCACAATTAAAAAGTACATGGTACTTTCAAATTAAAAAATTAAGGACTATTCACAAAGAATGGGCATAGAGGACCCACAAGGAATAGTGCAGTAATCCCAAACTAGCAACCCCAATGGAATATTACTACCTTTATGCCCATAAGGATGAGAGAAAGGAGCAGTTAGCAGAACCTGAATAGAATCATGCAGCGAAGACCCCCTTGAGAGGAACTGTGGAATTCAGTGTAGAGATGTAGCCAGCCCTAGATAACACCTTAGAAAGCGAGCCAGACAAATAAATATTAGGACGTCCTTCCCATCCCTTCCCTCTGACTTCCTGCTGGAGCTTTCATTAGCCAAAATCAAGCAGAAGCTAAAAGTCAAGAAAGTCCGTTGGTGTATTTTATTAGTCTATGCAGTTCAGCCTCCTGGAGCTGAGATCAGGATAGGAAAGGGCAAATAGAAGATATCTGGCAAATAGAAGATAGACCATTATTACCTACCAACTTCAGCCCAACAGCCCATCTCTTTCTCTCCTAATGGAGATTTTACCCAAGGAGTCTCAATTTCATTCCCTGACAATCAGATGCAACCTAACAGCTTTCAATAATTTTGGCTCATGGTAAGAAGGGTTCTGAATCCTTTCCCTCCCAAAAGGCCCTTGGGTTCCTCATACAAGTTTGTCCATCCCCTCTCCAGAAATTTTAAAGTTTCAATCATTTCTCTCTCCCTGGACCCTCTCAAAAAAAACTGTAAGCACAGCACATTTCTGGAAGGATATCCAAGAAACTAATCACTGTAGCTACAGTAGGTTTGGGGTAGACAGGAACTTCTAATTGTTACTTCTTCTGCTGTCTTTGAAAAAAAAAAAAGATTTTTATAAATAAAGTAAAATGAAAATAGTAACACCTGTCTCATAAAAGAGAATTAAATGAGATAATGGATAATTCATTACTGGCACATAGCAAGTGCCCAATTAATGACATTTCTATTCTACTCCTCATCTTTAAGTGACTTGCCCAAAGTTACAGTAAAGCCTCAGATTTGAATTTAAGTTTCTGGACTCAATTACAATGTACTTTGTATTACATCATACTTTCTTTAATCATATGAACAAAATTATTTCTCCCTGCAAAGGGATGCTCCCACACAAGGACACATCTTCAAGACCAGGACAGAAAACTGTTTTGCCTAATTTCATAGAGACAAACAGAGAAAGTCAAACAAAATAAGGAGACATGCTCCAAATGAAAAAACAAGATAAAACCACAGGGGAAAAAAACCTAATGAAACAAAGATAAAATAATTTACCTGATAAAGAACTGAAAGCAATGGTCATAAAAATACTCACCAAATTCAGGAAAAGAACAGAGGAACACAGTTAGAACTTCAATAAAGAATTAGAAAATATTCAAAAGAACTAATAAGAGCCTAAGAACACAATAACTGAAATTTTTAAATACACTAGAAGGAATCAACAGGAGAGTAGGTGATACAAAAGAACGCATAAGTGACCTGGAAGACAGAGTAGTGGAAATCACCCAATCTGAACAGCAAAAAGAAAAAAATAATAATGAGAAAGTTAAAGGACCTCTAGGACAACATCAAGCATAGTAAAATTTGCATTATAGGGGTCCTAGAAGGAGAAGAGAGAGAGAAGGGGGTAGAAAATTTATTTAATGAAATAATGGCTGAAAATTTTCCTAACCTGAAAAAGGAAACAGATATCCAGGTACAGGGAGCATAGAGTCCCAAACAAGATGAACCTAAAGACATATCATAATTAAAATGGCAAAAGTTAAAGAGAGAATTTTAAAGGCAGCAAGAGAAAAACAAAGAGTCACACAGAAAGGAAGGCTATCAGCTGATTTTTCAGCAAAAATTTTTCAAGCCAGAAGACAGTGGTATGACATATTATAGTGCTGAAAGGAGAAAACCCACAACCGAGGATACTCTACCCAGCGAGGTTATCATTATGAGTTTCTTTCTCTCTGTCAAGCTCTCAGGCAGAAGAGATCAGGTGCTTGAGGCATTCTGAGAAGAGAACATGCCTGGAAGGTAGGCTAGAGCTCAGAGCTTCCTGAGTAATTAACTGGTAGGGTCAGCTGAATGGACAATGGATGGTGTCCAATGGTGACAATGAGAAACTTCATCCATGTGTGTTCATGGAACAGCAAGGCCATAGATATTAGACTGGGGAGCAGGCAGTCTAATGGGGTGGTCAGATAACCAGGACAGCAGAAATCAAAGTTACATGGCCATGGCTTCAGGAGTATCATAGGAGCTCAGGGAACATCACAGAAGCTTTCAGTTCTGAAAGGAAAGAAGCCAAGCTACTTGCCTATTTTTCAGACTTGCTTGGACAGTCTGAGCCTTCGAATTCAGTGATGAATAAATCAGCTGTCAGGAGCTGAGGATGAAAAAGAAGCTCACATAGTAGGTCTCTATTCATGCTCCCCCTGGAATGTCTATCCATACCTTACCCATATTTATAATCCAGCTCATATCCCTCTCTAACAAAAAGCCAACAGGATATAATTTAATTCTCCTCTGAAACGTTAGTCACCTTGCCCTGTACCTCTTAGAAAACATACCACATTTTGCTTTTCATTTGCAGACATGATTTTGCCTCAGTCTATATTATAAGCATCTTAGGGACAGTGACTACTCTTTTATGGGTTCTAATCCCATCTCTGCATAAAGCTGCAGAAAGCTGAACAATTCCTTTAGCCTCTCTAGGCCTGGTTCATCGTCTGTAAAACAAGCATAACAAAACCTTCCCTGCCTATACCTCTTGGGGTTGTTGTGAAGCACCATCAAAGTCAAAGGTATTCATTGACTTTATAAACAGTGACATGTTAGGAAAATGTGACTACAAATGGGGACTTTGAGGCACTAAATATATTTAAGAAACTTCTTTAGAGAGTGTCTGACTAGAATTAGAGTGAGGTTGCCCGTTCCATTCCTCTCTAAGAGCAAAGTTAAGAGCGTGGGTTCTGGAGTCAGACTGCCTGGGTTCTATGTCAGTCCTACTCCTTATGAGCTTTGGGCAAGTTACTGAACTTTTCTGTAGGCACTATTTCTCACTCACTTTTATATCTACCAGGTGCATAATTGGCATCCAGTGTCAAAGGACCAGAGCAGTGTCTAAGGAAGCAGAGAATCAAGTATCAGTTGTTATCCCAGCTGGCTGTGTCATCGGCATGTCACCTAACCTTTCTGGGTGATTAGTTTTTGATTTATACCTCAAAGCCTTGGGCTAGATGAGCCCCTTTAAAATTCTCTTATATAATACCTTAAAATTCATCTAATAAGCCATTCTAAAAGGTCTTTTCTAAAGGTTTTACACTTTATAGTAGAGACTATCATTTTGGTTAAAAATTAAAACTTTACTGAGTACAGTATATTTGAAGAGCAAAACTCTTGCTAGGCCTCTTACCAGCTTTGTGACCACGGCAAAGCATGCTCCCTAAGGCTCAATTTCCTCCTCAATAGCTATACCACAGAATTGCTATGATGATTAAATATTTTTTAAAGCATCTAACATAGTGAAACACAATGGTAGACAGCAATACCAACAATAATTACAACTTAGCTTTAAAAATTGATTTTTAATGGATTTTTAAAACTTTAAATCAGTCTTCATGGACCCAATATGTTGAAATGCCAGTCATTCATATTTATATTATTGGCTACCAAAAATTTACCACCCAATGGAAATCCACTCTTCTCTTTGTGTTACTCTTTCTTCTGGAATAACCTTCCCTTCTTTTCCATTTGATGAAATCCCAGCCATCTTTCAATGCCCACATCAAATATCACTTCCTTCTTTGTCTTACGTCTTCCCCATCTATGGCCATACCACCCTGAATGTGCCCAATCTCGTCTTATGTCTTCCCCATCTCTTCTGGGCAAAAAGAAGCTTCCCAGTGCCACATACTTCTATGGCAATCATCATGTGTCATTTCAAATACCACATATCTTTATGTTTATGTCTCTTCTACTAGAACACGACCATCTTTTCAAGGACAAGGATAAGCATAGGGCCTGGCTCCTGGTAGGTGCTCAATACATTTTTTAATCGTTTGAATGAATGAATGAAAATAAAGAATTCTTCTGCTTTTAGCCACTATTTAGTAAATTCACTCATTATTTATAAAGAAGAAAGGGCAAATTAGAGGTCTTATGTAATTCTATAAGCTCAGGTGCAAGCTAAAAAAAAAACTCATTAGAGTTTTTTAGAAACTCAATCTCAGATAGAAATAGGAAAGAGTTTAGTGATGGTTACTCACTGCCTCGTGACCAGAAAAAAAAAAAATCCCAAAATAGAAGAGTTCTAACTAAATAGTGTTTTATTGAAAACATCAGAAAAGCTTCCAACCTCTTGGGAATCACACGGCTCATCTTTTCAAGTCAAGGCAAACAAGAATAAGAACAAATCCAGGGTTAGTAGACTATAACTGCCACCTGAAACAGGCTTAAAGTTTCAAACAAGTCTGCTGGAAAACCATGATGTGGCCTATTTTTTAAGAAAATTATAACTCTGTTGTTCAATTATGGATGTTTAAAAACTTAAACTGAATCACATACACTTATATTCTGGAACCTATTTTCCCAAAATGTGAGGAGTTCAAAAGTTCAAACAGAGCAGATTTATAGCCATCACTAATTACCATGGGAACTTGGGTAAGTTACTTTATCTTTCTCAGGTATTAATTTTGTTCACTGCAAAATTAGAGCATTAGAATGGATAATTTTCAAAGTACCTTATGACTCTAAGCAAAGTCACAGAAAAGTAAAACACAGGGTGTCATCTCGAAGGAGCAGAATTGGCATTTGCCAACATGATATGTTTTGAGAGTCATGAAGACAGGACCTCGATCCAGAAATACCTCTGTCCCAGTAGGACCAAACTCTGCAAGGTAAGCAGTAGTGAAGCTGTGGAAGAGACAGAGGATTTGGGATCAGCCAGACCTGAACTCCAAACCCAACTCTGATACTAATTTTTTGTCAGTGAGCAAGTAGCCTCTGTTTTCTCATCTGTAAAATGATAATGTCCAGTCCACACTCTGTTACCAAGGGTTATCAATGACAGTCAAAGTGCAGCAGAGCTGTGAGAGTGGCAGGCCTCCCCAGCCTTCAAGGTTAGTAATTAAGCAGCAAATAATGAGCTTGTATTACCAGTTTCTACTCCAGAAAGATGAGAGGGGACCAGTTGCCTTCCGACCTTCCCCAGAATGAACTTACTCTGGCCCATCCAAAAGCCCAGCCCTTCTAAGAAAATGAACCCCTCCTAGGTCCAGCCAACATTACAGTTAATCATCTCCAGATAATGGAGAGTTGACTATAATATTGCTCTAACTATGGCTGTAGGTTTTTCTGAAGCTGCCATTCCATCCCTACCTGAACTGAGAGTTGACTATAATCACATATTAAGAGGTGATTTTATAGGTTATTTTACTTTTGTTTAATGGATGCCACAGAAATATCCTTCAAAGATTTTTAGAGCCTGAGAGACTAAAGCTCAACCAGCAATTTCAGAGTTGAAAAGAATCTGAGGGCGAAGGTCCTCACTCACAAGCAGAAGATCCAGCCTGCCCCCAAAGAATCTTTGGAAATGTGCTTGGTAGAGCTAAAAGGAGATGCAGCCATGTCATCCTTCCCACATATGATTTTGGACAGGATAAAATGAGATGATTTCTGCAATGCATCTGACATGATGCGTAGCCCTAGGAGTGACTTATTAAATGGTAATTACTATTATTAATCACAACTGATCTGTGTGGCACCAAAATCTACGACTGTTTTGCTGTGCCACACTGCCTCCCTACCAACACAATAGTCTCTGGACTTTTTTGGATCATATATAACACTATAAATTTTTTTTAATGTTAGCATATATACTTCAATACATGCATATTTATTTATTTACATAATAAACATGGGCTACTTTACATATTAAAACTTATACAAGATAAGCATTAAAAAATCCAAAGAAGTATGAAAAAAAACCTTTAAATAACCTTAATTTTATTAATTTCTGGAACAAAAAAAACTGTAAGCAATGCATCTGAATATATTTCCTTATTATTTTTAGAATCTTTGTTTAATGTTTTGTGTCACAGCAGTTTGAAGGCTTGCATTTAAGTTCATTTTATATCAACACCTAATTATAATGGTTATCATAATTAGAAAAAGAACTTCACATGGAAGTTACAAATGGAACCAAATAAAAGTCTCTCACTGGCTGCACATACTAAATTATAATACTCATTTTTCAATTCTTAGACACCATTTACACGGAGGTTTTTGTTTAAGTTGGCTAGTAAATTTCCATCATTCTTGATGCCAAAAAATTACTCCTGCAAATTAGAAGGAATTGAATATTTATATTTTTAAACAAACATATTCAAAACCAACTAAAACTCTTTGTGAGATTATTAAACATATTGGAAAATTCTGTTTCCAAGTTTATTAAGTATGCAGGTGACAAACATATATAATTTCTACAACTGAACAATGTAATAATAGAAACATTCCCCAAAGAGCTATTTTCAAAAATGCCCTCTGGGTTTCTTTTAAAAAGCAGTTTGTTTCTCATTATTAAATGTCACTTTTACCTTGAAGAGACAAGCCATTTAATCGGTGCTTATTTTTCTTTTAATATTTCTGCTGGGTTGCACACTACCAACAACTACCTGTCATCACATAAAAGGTCAATAAATTAGAGATTTGTCTTTAACTTCAACCTCCTTTTTAAGTGCTTTGACACAAGATAAATGGTGAACCTCTATGTTCATGGCTACTCTTCTTTCATTACAAAGCAGGATTAGCAAACTACAGCCCTTGGATCAGATCCAGCCTGCCCCTGTTTTTATAAATAAAGTTTTATCAGAACACAGTCTCAATCATTCATTTACATATTGCCAATGGCTGCTTTCAGCCTACAATGGCAGAGATGAATAGTTATGAGAGAGACCACGCGGCCTGCAAAGTCTAAAACATTGACCATCTTCCTCTTTACAGAAAAAGCTTGCCAACCCCTGCTATAGATCATTATAAATGTTTTACTATTAAAGGTTCTGCTTCACAAGATTCACCACACCTATTTTCCTGGAATTTTAAACACTGTGGCTTTCAGTTCTCGGCTGCCTATGAATGATGTAGTGATTAAACTTCTCTTGTGGTTCTGTCTCTCTAGCCTTACCCCTTCTTTTATTAAAGAAGTCATTAATATATTTATAATTAATATATTCCTTCCAGGGTATCTTTTCCTCAATGGAGAGAGAAAGAGAAAATAGTTTTTTGTGTATTTCATTATTAAAACAGAATCGAGCAAATATAAACTAAGACAAGTTAGAAACATCTGTACTTTCATTCAACCATAACTTCCCACACTGTCAAATCTATCCTAACACTTGTTTCTTCAGATCTTCCACAGTGTTTTCTATGCATGTTCCAGGGAGATGTCTGCCAACAAAGGAACACATTTTTGTTTATTATTTCAGCCAGTTTCTACCATGGCAGAAGAACAAGTGTTTCCATAACAGTATGCAGATTTTAAACTTCTGTTCTTAAGTAAAAACTGTGAAATTTTGTTAAGTGAATTTGAGCACTGCCTGACTGTAGTATCACTGTAAAAAAGGTGTAGAGATCTGACCTTCGTGTTCTGGATGCTTTGTTTCTAAATGTCATAATAATCATGACAGCTTCATGGATAAAACTCAAGCACAATGTTCACTTTGGGTCAATGCCTATTGTTAAAACAATATTAGATTTAAATCCACAGTTCAAAGAGGCTCTATGAAAATTTCTAATTCTTTGGACTACTTCTAGTCAGATCTGATTATATCATTATTTGTTTTATCTCTTAACACAGCTGACAAAGAACTCATTACAGGAGCAGAAGTGTTTACTTTGACTATATTCTTATTGTTTCCTTGTGTTTCTATTGTAAGTATTATCTTTGATTCGCAATTTCCTTACACTTACATTTTTAAGCCTTTTATCCATTTTGGGAGAGTTACTTTAGTTAAAACTAGGAAATATACTAGTTTCATAATCCACATAGCCCACATAAACTGCCATATACAGCAGACTCTTGAACAACACGAGGGTGCAGTCAAAAGTCCATGTATAACTTCACAGTCATCCCTCCACATATCCACGGTTCTGCACTGCAGATTCAACCAACAATGGATCATGTAGCAATGCAGTACATGATTACTGAAAAAAAAATTCATGTATGTAAAATGATTGTAACTCAATAAAAAATGTTAAAAAAAAATAAAAAATAAAAAATAATTCATGTATAAGTGGACTCGCCACAGTTCAAACCCATGTTGTTCAAGAGTCCACTGTAATCACAGCATGCTCAAAGCCAACGCCAGTGAGAAAACAACTTGGTCAAGACTTCCATGTTGTGGAAGCCTCACTCTTCCACCAGAGCACTTTGTGAACTATACTTGACATTTGACCTATGTGAAGGCACCAATGTAATCTATATATTATATATTAGTAACACATAATTTTTCTTATTTTTAAAATAAACACAGAAAGAAGTCATATCTTTTTCATACCCCAGTGGACTATCTTGTGCAGTCTACTTTGGAGATCACTGTACTATATGGTAATTCTGTCATTTAAAAAAGTACACTACGCAGAACAAGAGAAGTGAGAGTTATTCTGTTAATATTTACCGAGCACCTACCATGCATAAAACAACCAAGTATATCAGGTGCTATTTTAGTATTACAAAGATGAATTAAAATAAATCAGATGTGGATCCTGCCTTCAACTCTAGTCAGTCATTCACTTATTCAACTACTCAGCAAATATTTACTGGATGTCTTTAAGTTCCAGGGATGGGAGTGGGTACTTGGTTTTGGTGGCATCGTAACTTTCACTTCAGATATGGAAAACCATTCAGCCAACTTAAACTGGCTTCAATATATTGGTCATTATCATGGAAATTTTTTCATTTTTTGGCTGCCCAGAATTCATTCTCCCTTCTTAGTAGCACTCCAGTTTCCTTTTGGGTAATTACCTTTCCTCCATCATGAGACACTGAACCAAGACAAAATAGGATCAAAGACACCATGAATAAGGAGAAACATATGCTCTTCAGAGAGAAGACCAGAGTGAACAGAAACAGAAAAAAGAGACCAAAGGGTCTCCAAAAAATAGCAGGCTTATGTCCCTACTCTCTACTTCCCTTTTGCAGACCCTCTAATGCCCAGATATACTTCACTTCTCCATAAACATTTATGGCATTGCCTTACTGACCAGGACATGGGGCATTCTAACCACAAAATAAACATAACATTTTCCTTGAGTTAATTTGAGTATTTCTCTTCCTTGCAACCAAACAGTCCCTAACTAAGAAAAATTTGGTTCCAGGAAGAGAAGATACAAACAACAAACATTCAGAAGAAATTAAGAATGATTATTGTAGAAGAACTATGAAACTTTCCTCCCTTCCCATCACTGCTCTCCACATAAGATGAGGAGCTAAAGGTCTGAGATATACAATGGAGCATCAGCTGGTTAAGCTTTTATTTAAATCTCCATGCAACCTTAAGCAAAGTATCATTTGAAAGAGGAAAGAAATATCTCAGTTCCAAGTTTCCTGACTTGAAATATACTGGGGAGAAGATCCACTCATTACCATTCCAGTTTGGGGCCTATGGTGTGGAAACTCCTTCCCATCACTTCTGAGGGTCTGTGGGTTCCCTTTAGTCTCACAATTTTAGTGGAAACACTATAAGGGGTAGCTACCCAGTGGCAGTAGTAGACTAACAGTATAAACTGGTAAGCTGGGGCACTGCTTCTGCTAGAAGGAAAGCTTTTGAGGATGTCTGATGTAAAATAATCAAGGTTTCATAAAGAGTGAACATTTGATCTTCAGAAGTCCTGGGAATAGGTAATGTAAGATTTTCAGTCCTATGAAAACTGCTTAGTCAGCTGGCAATGTTTCTGATCCTATATGACTCCAGGGCACAAAGACAAAACCCATCACAGAAGTCATCTCAACTCACGCATCCAGATTTTTCAGGTGGTCACCTCACTCTTGAATTACCTTCATGACTCTGAATCAATGGCCCTTCTAATTTTCATCCTTTCATCCTTTTCATTCACATAACTTTCATCTTTCCACACCTGAAGGTTTAGTCCCTCTTTCCCCATCCCCATCACTAAAGGCCTTAATGACTAGACTCAGGATCATCAGAAGGAACTTTTACAGCCAATGAAAGATCAAAGCAGAGTAAGAAAGGTAAGAAACCAATAACAAATAGTACCCTGCCTTCCTCAAGAGCATGAAAGCACTTCTGAAACAATAATCTACAAAATAACAGCGCCTAAATTTATTTCCTGGAGGTGGAAGGTGTCCACCACTAAAAAATGAGTTCTGATTCCTTCTAATTCAGAACATAATGCCAAGAAAGTCTGGGTTTCCATTAATACAAATTAAACATTAAGCAGATATATAGATATAGATATAGATATCTCCTATAACATTATTGCAAAGCCCTTTCTGTCTGCAGACAATGATTTAAGATCCACTAACATAAATACTTTCATTTAAAAAGACTTGGGACTTCTAGGTATTGGAATGGGGCTATCTGAGAGGAACCAGAGGGACTGAGAAAGCTTGACCTTTAGGCCCTGGGTAAGTTCAACTGACTCTTGACAACACGGGTTTGAACAGAGTTGGTCCACTTATAAACAGATGATTTTCAACAGTAATTACTACAGTACTACACGATCCCTGTTAGTTGAACCATGGGATCTGGAACCATGGATGTGCAGGAACACGAATATGGAAGACCAACTATAAATTACATGCAGATTTCTCACTGGAGGGTCAGCTTCCTAACCCCTTGTTGTTCAAGAGTCAACCGTACTTCACTGCGGTAAGATTCCTTCTAGTTGGGAGAACCTGAAGCTGCCATATTATATACCTAAGAAACTCATTCCTTTGCCAGAGAGGTGAATCTCTGCTATCCCTGATGAATAGGAGGTAATATTCATCATAGAAAAATTACCATTGCATACTGTGTTTTCTTTCTTTTCTAAATTGGAGCTTTTCATCATGGAGATTATATTACTCAATTAGACATGGGTTGGTGAACCAAGAGAAGCAGCATTTCAAGTCACCTGAGAGGGAAGATCTCCCAGAGATGTGGACTTGGTGCTAAATCAGCTAGTAAAGGCCACAAATTGTTTTTGCTTTGGGGAGGTGGAGAATATTTTAGGAATCTGTATGATGGCTGTGTTATTTTGGCCTAGAACACACTTAGAATACTACTTATGGGAAAAGAGTTTGTGTTAGACCAGGCAGTCAAGGGGTAGATTGTAGTCGACTGTGATAACTTTTATTTTCCCTCCCAGGAAGCTTTCATATGTTCCTTCTGTTAAGAGAGTCTACTGCCCTGGCCATGGGCTGGGCAGATGATCCAGGTCTGGCCAACTCCCCTGGCAACAGCACTGGTTCAAGGTGTAGGATGCGACACAAGCAAAACCAAATACAATCCTTCATCAAGATTGAAATAGACTCTGGAAGAAAGATATTTTTTTCTTTTCTCTAGGATTCCTAAGCTAGGACTATCAGCAGCCATGTTCATATGGAAAAGTAGGAGAGAATGACACCAACATGCAAAGAGGAAAAAATGCAAGTAGAGATGATACTGAGAGCAGGAGAAAGACTTCCAGGTTTATGGAGGCCTCAGTTCTAATCCGTGAGGCCCTGATTCTTGCAGTTTTTCCTTCAGTTCTTGTGATAAACCACCCCCCTTATCTCTGGGGGCTCGTTTAAATGGGCTTCCATCACCCTAAAGTGAGTCCTGCTACTAAATGCCTGGAACTGTGTAGTACTTGGAGAAATAACTAAACAGAAGTTTGGTTTTTTTGTTGGTGTTATTTTTTATTTTACTAAAACTATAATACTACGGTAAAACTTTAAACCATACACAAAGGTATATTATATAATTATAAAATAAGCCTTCCTCCTACCCCCTTCCGAATCCCTCTGCAGAGACAAAAACTGTTAGAAATTTCTTGTGTATCCTTCTAGGAATTTTCTTGAATTCACTTTATAGCACTCTAAAGGGACAAGGAAAGAATGGAGTGAGATGTATGCTTCTCAGATCTAACTCAATAAAGCAGAGATGTGTCAATATTATCTATTTCCGCCCTTGTCTGATTTAACGGGTTTACATTTACAGTTGTAAGATTGTCTTATCCTGAACTTTTACATTTTTATATTTTTAAGTAAAATTCCAACAGGGAAGTACTAGCTAATGAGTTTTGTTTTGTCATGTAGGGCTTTTACAACATACTTTTAAAACACCCAACATCTTGAAACAATTAACAAAACCACTGAACTTCACAGAAAGTTGGTTTGTTTTTTTAAGGCCTATAAACATAGAGGGATTTATTTTTTACTCTGTATCTATGCTGCCTGGTTTGAGATTTCCCTCCTGCAAAATAGTCAAGGGGTCAGACAATCTATGCTGTCACTGTGGTTTGATTTTTTTGTCTTTAAATTTAAAGGGCAAAAGAAATTGCTGGAAGACTGTATTTAAAGGTACTGCTGATTCAAATATACTTTGGAAGTGGCTACACGATATTTAAAAGTATGACCAAAAATAGATATTGCACAACATTATGGATGTACTAAACGCCATTGAATTGGTCGCTTTAAAACAGTTAACTTTCTATTATGTGAATCTCACTTCAGTAGTAATAAAAAAAAAAAGATGATGTTTAAGAAAGTTCTACATTTTGTAAAGCAAACCCAAATTAAAAGTTTTTTTTAGATGTATCATCTCTGACAATATAAGAACTAACCTTTGTTGAGAATCTACTCTGGAGAAGCCTCTGTGCTAAAAGCTTTCCAATAAACAGTAGACATAATAAGTAAATTATTTCAGTATGTTAGAGGGTGATGGGTACTATGAGGAAATAAGTAGAAGAGGGTAAGAAAAATTGGAATAGACAGCGGGGCAGAGGGCAATATTAAAAAGGTCCTAGGAGGCTTCACTGAGAAGGTAACATTAAAGAAAAGACTCAGAAGAATAAAAGGAAGTTGGTCAAGCAGATGTCAGATTTCTGGGGAAAGAATATTCCAAGAAGAGGGAACAGCCAGCGAAAAAGCCCTGAGGCAGAGACATGTCTGACAGTATGGTCAGCATGGCTAGAATGGAGTAAACAAAGGGGAAAGTAATGGGAGATAAGATCAGAGGTAATTGAGGGCCTGAAGCCCTTGAAGGCCATGATGAGGACTTTGGTTTTCACCCTGGGTAAATTGAGGAGCCATGGCAGACTTTAGGAGCCATGGCTGAAACCAAGACTGTGTAGAGAATGGAGGGAGGAAAGAAGAGGGAGCAAGAGTAGAACCAGAGAGACGTATTAGGAGGCTGTTTCTGTACCCCAAGTGAAAGACGACGATAGCTATGACGAGGGAATTAAGAGATGGTGGGAAATGGTCAGATTCCCAATTTATTTGGAAAATAGAGCTCACAGAATTTCTGACGGACTGGCTATGAGGTGTGAAAGAAAGAGGAGAGTCAAGAATGTGTTCAAGGTTTGGGACTTGAACAACGGAAAGGAGAGAGCTACTGTGCACTAAAGTGAAGATGCTTTGAGTGAAGCAGGCTTTCAAAGAGGCATGGGAAGTGGGAGGGGAGGGGCAGGAGTGATGATCTGAAGTTCAGTTTGGGACAAGGTGGATTTGAAATGTCTATTAGAAAAACAAGTGGAAATATCTCATAGAACTGATGTGGATGTTGGAAGTCTGGGGCTACCCAGTCCCTGAGTCTCCTTACAAAAAGCAATAATATTTAATTATGTCTGTCAAACTCAATGTTATCTTTTTCCCTAAAAAGGGATGTCCTGACCTGATCTATCATCAAGTTGTAACATGGTTCTTCCATATTTCTCTTCACTTTACATCCCCTTGCCTATTTTTTTAGGTGGGAACATTAGTTTATTTGAGCCAACATGTATCACTCTTTTTAGAAAGATGCGGATGCAACTCACTGCTATTTGAAGAAAGCTATGAGTAAATCATTCACAACAATTATGTTAAAAGAGTCAGCAAATGGTGATTGCCAAGGTATATTTTCCCAGACAGTGTAGGACATCTAACCCAGTGAAAAGTGACACCTCCCAAAAGGAACCTGGACCCTACAACTGGGATATATCTGACATGAGTTAGACCAACCTTATTAGTTTCCTAGAAAGGAATATTTAGTATCTAATAGAATGTGGGTTAAAAAAATTGGCAATAATAGAGACAGAATAAAGCAATAAACCCACCCCAACCATTAATCCTAAATTTATCCAATTAGTTTCAAACCTTCTCTCACACTAAATCTCTTAAAGAGCACATTAAGACAAAACCAAAGGAATTTTTACCTGGGGTATGCACAGAGCATTATGGCCATCACACAGACATGCAAAGTGGGCAGAGAGGACAAAGCAAAATCTGGGCCCTGGAAGTACAGTCAGATCTTTAGCAGGAGGAATAGGCCCAGCTGCAAAGGCAAATACCAGACTGGCAGCCAGATGGGTGGGGCACAATGGCCAAAGGACACAGCAAGTCCAAGCACAACTGAAGCAACTCTTCCAATCAAATGGGTGGAGCACAACAGACAGGTGGGAGGTTATTTGTAGACAAACTGCCCATGGGCAGATATAAATACCTAGGTTCTTGTTCCAGGGAGAAGGTTGGCGAGTACCACATAGGATGCCAGAGTCCAGTCCCAGGTTGAGTTTAGGGCCAATGTCCAGTCCTAAAAAAGGATAGTGCCTTTGGGCAGGAGAACCAGAAATTGCTATAAGCCAGATCTGTGGCTAGAGCCAAGAACAGGGAAGAGAACAAATGTCACTTGGAAAAACATGTCACTAGGCAATCAAACCCCAAGTTCAATCAGATGACTGGCCTATCGATGGCAGTCCTACCAATGGTCCTGAGGTTGTTGATCTACTTCCAACCTGAATTGGTTTGGACTCAGAAATAGGGCAGTGGGGACAGGGAGGGAGGGTAACTGAAAGTCAGGCTCACCGATGGGCCCACAAGGGAGCAGCTGGGCAACATAAAGACTTGGAAACTGGGGCAGGAGGCCAACATGTTTGAGTCATTTTGCTTGATCTTGCACCATGCTCACCCTCTGATAGAGGTGCTAAGCGGAAAGAAATGGCCACGGTTGAATTATCCACTTGGAAATCTAAGGAGGTAACATTAAGACATAGTCATTCATTCTGCCAACCTTCCAACATTTATTGTAACACCTGCTATACTCATAGTTCCTGCTTTGGAGCATGCAAAGATGCCAAAAACATGGTGTCTGCCCTCAAGTACCCTAAAGTAAAGCAAGCATAATAAGAGACCCACAAAAATAACTATATGATAAGTCCTAGCCAAATACCTGGAGCACAGATAAAAAAAAACAAAGACCAGCCAAAGAACAGAAAAGTCTCCGAAACTTCTTGAGAAGAGACCATAGCCATTTTTGCCTGGATGACACAATCCTAGCCATTACTCTATTAGAGATTTCAACCACCTCTGGGTGGTACCAGCTGCATCTAACTCCAAGTCTGAAATCACAGCCATTTTGACTTTCTCCATGTCCCTCTCAATTATCTAAATCTTGGGCATTGTGGTCCTACAAACAGAAGGCGCCTAGGATTCTGTACAGCAGGACTGAAAATTCCTAGCTCTGTCCCTTACTAAGTAAGTAGCCATGTCCACATTCCCTAACCTGCATGAACTTCAGTTTTACTCCCCATAAAGTGAGAATAAAGACAACATATACTTCAAAAGGCTGTTTCAAGGATTAAGTGGAAATAATGTATGTGAAAGAGTTTTGTAAACTGGGAAGAACTGGAAAAACATTTATCATTTTAATGAGGTCCCAACTTGAGCCTAAACTGGTTTCAGCCCTGCCTGGTGTTTGTTTGATGAACTGGTATGTGAGCATCTGGGAGTCACTCCACGTGAGGATGAGGAAGTGGTTTAATTCACAAGCCAGAAAAGGAAACAAGGACGGCCGGGAAGCTTCAGATATCTGTGCCGGCCTAAAACTCAGCAGGGAGACAGGCTCCATGCAGGAGCTGAGGAAGCTGTTTTCACAAATGGACATTAGGGCCTAGTGACAAACTAAGATGCAAAGCTGGGTAGAGTTGAGGGGGGTAGGGTTACAGGGGGAGAGGAGGGAAGGGGTTAGGCTCTTCCCACCACAGGGAGAACTCTAGAGCATTCGATGCTGCTTAGTCACCTGAAAAGTTTCCATATGAGAGGAAGGTGTTCTTAGCACAGATAAGAGAACACAAGGCACCCATCGCATCTTACCCTCTAAGCTGCCAGGTGATCTAGAAACACAGCCAATATGTGTGTGAGAGAAGAATGAGAGGGGTATTTGTGAGTGCTGTGAAGTGCTCCTAGGGAACAAAGGCACCAGAGCAAGAGTCAGCAAAATATAGGTCACTGCCCCTAATAAGAGCCCAAAATTGATACTCACAGGTTGGTGAGGCCTGGAGAAACTCAAGTCACTTTATTATCAAGTCAGGCTGAGTGAGGTCAGATACCATTAGACACTGATTCCAGTCACTTCTATTGCCTCATTTTTTCATGCTGAGGGAGTTTGGGAATGGAGGTGTGTTACCCAGGAAGACGAGAAGCCCCTTCTCTTGAGGATGACCACTCAAACATGATCCAAGGCATTGGAAAGCACCCAACTCACGCTTTCAACAAATGCTGCTTAAATCAGCTCACTGTTTCCCCTGGCTCCTATCAGTGTTTTCAAGTCTGCAAGAGGAGGGAAGGCCAAGTGGAAGGATGTGTAAGATTATGACATGGGAGCTGCATGGCGGGTGACAAAGGAGGGGAGAGGAGCATCAACTGTACACCAGCAAGAAGATGTGAAATATCCATCTTAAGTGGAGATGGGGGTGGGAAGGCAGTGCAGCCAGGTGGGGGCAAAGGTGAGGCAGAGAGAACAGAATGTACTCCCTCGAAAGATATAGCAGGCAATGTGGCCAAGGGTGGGGATGCTGGGTTTTGTCTATTTCCCTGAAGCCCACCACTCATTAAGTCTAGAATTCTGGCCCAAGCATCTTGAGAGGCGCCTTAGACGTGCCTAGCATTGAACACATCACATAGGAGCCTGCATTAACTCAGCAAGGAGAGAGTAAATAATTCATCCAAGGTCTGCCAGGACAGCTCTCTGGCACTGTAATGCTCTCTGAGGTTGAAGGTTGGCTCTTGCCAGACAGGGAGGAGCCCAGCAAACAACTGGGGTCTACTTAGCAATATGGGACCTCTATCCAAATGGCAGTTCTCATGTCACCCTGACCAGTCCAGCAGTGCCTGGGCCCCTTCCATGTGCCTCAGCTCAGCTTCACCAACAAATTGCTGCTTCTGACAGAGTTGATGCCCATTTCCCCAGCCCATAGTGGGTGCCAATCATGGTTCTGAGTCAAGGAGACATGGCCCTGACTGCCTTGGAAGAGCTCAGTATTAGGACAGGCTAGGGTGGGAGGTGGCAGACCCACAGGTCCCAAAGTGACAGTAAATGGCTAACTGGTGTGTAGACAAGTGTGCATTTGGGGGAGAGTGGGGTTTCATAGAGGTGGAGTTATTTCAGCAGAGTTTTAAGTAGTAAGTAGGAGCTCCAGAGCAGGAAAGAAAGTGGAGAGGAATAACTAACTTTGTTAGCGCTTACCACGTGCCAGGCGATGTGTAAAGAGCATTTTGAGCAGATAGAAGAGCAGATGCAAAGTCTTAGAAATGTGAAAGTGCATGAGATATATATATAGAAGGTGAACCCAGTCGAAATGATGTTTTGTGCATTGTGGGAGTTGTCAAAAGATAAGGTTAGAAAAGCAAATTGGAACTGAAAAAGCCTCAAAATCTTTAAATATATATATATTTATCCATAGGTCTGGAAAGATATTTGCCAAAATGTTAACCTTGGTTATGGTGGTGAAGATTCTGGTGAGTTTCATTTTTACTTTTTTAGGTATCTCTATTTTACTTTAGTTTTCACCAACAAAAAGAAAAAATGCTGAGGAGATGGGTGGGGCTGAATACCATCTTAGAAAGTGTGGACATGATTCTGCAGGCACTGGGGAGCCACTGAAAATTCCTCAGAGAAAGACTGAGCTAACCAGATGTGAGCCATTAAGAGCTGCTTAGATGGGAGGCCCTCAGTGACTCATTTTGTTCCCCTTTCCCCAGGACCGTCTTCCCTGTGCCACCTGCAGGCTCAGAAGTCAAGCCTGCAGGATTAAACCTCCCAGTCCAAGAGATGGGAGGCCGTCAGTAATGAGCAGAGGCACAATCAATGCAAGTGCATTTCTCTGCCCACACAGAGCTCCCCCAAACTTGACAGCAGGCACAAAACAACCTGGCTCTGCCCCAAGCACAAAAACAAGGGGGTAAAAAAGGACAGGTGGTGAAACATTCACAAAAGCTAGAAAAGAGGCAGATTATTTTTTTTTCTACAATGTAGGAGCTTTTATTACTAGAAAATAAAATCCTGTCTGAGCAAATGCCAGGAAAACGATTAAGGGCTCAATTTAGACCAGGAGGCTTGGCCAGGCACTGCTGAGCAGAGAGCTAAACAATGTCAGCCCCACTCTCTGTGCACATCACGTTTAGGGTGAGCAGCCCAAGCCCCAGCCAGGCTTCTCGCCGCCAGTTCTGCAGAATTACAGTTAAGCTTTGGCCACTTGGTTTCAGTTAAAAGGATTGTGTAGAGGAAGGATGAAAGGCTCTTGCGTGCAGACCAGCTACTGCATCTGAAGACTGAGAAGAAATGCAGCCAGGGTGGTGCCAGGCCCTGCAGAAACACTTCTTCCCTGTGATTCTCAGGCTCTCCAGCCCGACCCAGAAAGGGCACGAGATGGTGGAGGAGCATGGGCTGGTTTGGGAATCAGACAGGCCTGGGTTGAATCCCCCAGTCTGCCACCTGTGGGACGTACAGGCAAGATTTTAATTTTTCCAAGCCCCAGTGTCTTCAGGTATAAAGTGGAGATAATAATTTATAGAATTATCATGGGGATAAAATGACATGATACATACAAAAGTACTAACAAAGTAGGCACTTAGTAGTTGGTAGTTTCTTCCTTTCCCTTTTTTCCTCCAGGGCTTCCTAAGCTAAATAACTGGTGCAGTGGGAAAGGCATGAGATTAGAGGTTGGGAAACTAGTGTTCCAGCCCTTGTTCAACTACCAATGAGCTGTGGTGACCCTGGGCAAGTCACTCAGTCTCTCTGGACCTTACCTTCTCCCGCTGAAAAATGTGGCTCTTGAATTAAAGCATCTCTAAGGGCCCCTTCTATCACTGATTTTCAATATTAATTATAATAACTACCACTATTAGGCAGTTGCTGTGTGCCAGGCATGTTGCTCAGCAATGCATGTGCATTATTTTATCAAATATTATTATCTATATTTTACAAGTGAAGAAAATGTGGTTTATAGGAGCTTTGGAACTTGTCCCAGATTGCACAGCTAGTAAGGACAGGCCAGGAAGTGTTTGCCCTGACTTACTTTTTTAAACTAATTAATGTATCTCCAGGGTTCCAAGTCTTTTTACTGAACAGGTAATAAAATCCAACCACTCTGCAAGTCCTAGGTCAGGTTTAAACAGCTGCTAATTCTTGGGGTTTCGGGCCTGAGGAAGACTGATATGCTTGTAGCAGCATGAAATAGGCCCCACAGAGAAAGAATCTCGTATCAGGAAGCATTGCAAATAAAAGTCCTGGGGCTTTCAATCAGGCCAGAGAGAGTGCATTATGGTGGGGACCCAGGGAGTCAGGGAGACAGGTACACAGCAGCCAACTGAGCAAGCAGTCAGCAGTAAGGGTCAACACAGCAAGGCTGGCAGAGGCCTCTCAGTAGCCAAATGTGAGTTCAAGCAGAGATACAGACTATTTGGACTACACCACTGTAGAGTCACTGAGAAAGAGGGAGACCTGTGACTTGGAAGCCAGCAACTATTTCTGGAGACCCGGGCCTGAGTCTGACTGGCAAGAAGGAGACTCAGGAAGAAATACCAAAGCCCAGGACTCATAGCCAGGCCATGGAGCCCAGGGCTGGGTAAGTGAACTGCTGTTAAGCACTATATCACTCTATGAAAAACCACCCCAAAACTAATTGGTTTAAAACAACAGAGGTGTATTATTTCTCACAATTCTGTGGGTTGGCTGGGCTCAGATGGGCAGTTCTTCAGCTCCATGTAGTGTCAGTGGCTGCATTCAGCTAGGAGCTCATCTGGGGCTAGAATATTGAAAAATGGCTTCACTCCCACGTCTGGCAGTGGGGGCTGGCTTTCAGCTGGGACAACTTAGTTCTTTGTCACATGGCTTCTTATCCTCCAGGGACTCTCTCCACATGATCTCTCCACCAGAACAGACCTGACTTCTTTACACAGCAGGTGGCTCCAAGAGGGCAACATCAGAAACAAATACGAAGACTCAATCATATTTATTTACACTAGCAATAACAATTTGAGACTTAATTTAAAACATTAAATACACTCCCACTGACAATTCCAAAATATGAAATACTTCGGTATAAGCTAAAAACTATAAAACATCAATGAAAGAAATTTTAAAAGAGTTAAATACTTGGAAGTATATACTATGTTCATAGATTGGAAGACTTAATACTGTTAATATGTCAATTTTCCCCAAATTTATCCCTGGACTTACAGAAATCCCAACATTATCCCAATCAAGTTTTACAACTATTTACAAGCTGATTTTGAAAAAGAAAAAGGAACTAGAATAGCTAAAACAACTATGAAAAAGAACAGCAAATGAATGGTTAAGCAATCCCTAGTACAACCATACAATGAAATACTATCAAGCAATAAAAATGAATGAATGATGGATGTACACAACAATTTGGATGAATCTCAAAGACATTATGTATTCTACGTGAAATAAGATAGACTCAAATTTTACATACTATATAATTTCATTTGTAGGTCATTCTGGAAGAGACAAAAATAGAGGACCCTATATAGTCAAGACTAGGTGATAATGAAGATAGGATAGATAAATCAATGAAACAGAATAGAGAGGCCAGAATAAAACACATATGGCCAACTGAGTTTTGACAAAGGTACAAAGGCAATTAAATAGAAACACGTTATTAAAAAGATAGAAAAAGGTTAGACCTTTTAACAAATAGTACCAGAACAAATGGACATCAATATACAACAAAAACATGAATCTTGACCAACAAACACCTCACACCTTGTATAAAGGGTAACAAAATGGATTATAGACATAAATGTAAACCACATAAAATTTGTAAAAAATGTTAAAAAAAATTAGAAAAATTTTAGAAGAAAACATAGGATAAAATATTTGTGACCCTGGGTTAAGCAAAGAGTTCTTAGCAGGACAGAAAAAAGCACAATATATGAAAGAAAAATATTGATAAACTGGACTGAAAATTTTACATTTTTGTTCTATTAAATACATTGTTAGATCATTCTGGAAAAAGCAAAACTATAAGGGCATAGGACAGATCAGTAGTTACCAGGTGCTAAGAGTTGGTGGAGGGTTTTACCACAAAGAGGCAGCATAAGGGAAGACTGTTGATATTCGGATTGTCTTAGTGGTTGCATGACTCTGTGCCTGTCAAAATCACAAAACTATACAACAACAACAAAAGTAAATTTTACTGTATGGGTATTAAAAAATAAATAACATAAATAAAATTCAGCCAAAAATTATCTAGTCAATATTCCTCTAGACCCACCCTGGAGAGGATACCAAGTATTATCGCCATATCATATAAACATTTTTAAATGTTCCCCCTCCCTGCTAATAAAAAAAGATATAATCAAAGAAATGGCATTTTGCCTTTCCATTGCACATATTTTAAAACGTTTAATAATGCTCAGTATTGGCAAAAAAAGGTATGATAAAGTCGGCACAATCAAATGTAATAAAAGGGCATGTGAATCAGTATGTCCTTGTTGGAAGGCAATATAGCAACATGTATCAAGAGCCCTAAAAGTGTTTTTACCCCTAAAGCCACTTCCAGGAATCCATCCTCAGGAAGTAATCAGAGATTCTGATGAGGATCATTATCTTTTCTGCATTGAAATGCCGTCTCCCTCATCATAGGGACAGACGTGCAGCGGCTCCTAAGCAAATGTTGCCGACTATCCGGATGGCAACTGACTTCCATAAACATCCACTTTCAGTCAGGAGCCTAGCAGGAAGAGACGCCTTCTATCGCCTGGGCCTGTTTGGTCAGGATGCTGCCTTCTGTGTAACAGGGTTCAATGACTATCTGCACTCACTGTGAACCACTGCAGTGATGGTTACATTCCTACTGAGTAGCAAGTGGTGCCCCTGGCCATGCCCACAGGGACAGCAGGGGTCCTCATCCAGACTGCCAGCTTCATGAGGGACAAACCTTAGAGACCAGATGGGAACAATCAAAGAGACAAGAAAGTCGGCTCAGCAGATACTGAGGACTACTGGGAAAGCCAGGGAACTTGAGCTGAGAGGACACTTTAAGAGGGAGAAAGACTCTGGCAAAGGACACATGGTCCAGGCCTTGTTTCCAGACCCCACCAGTGGTGCCCATGCCCTAAGGAAAATTACTCTCTTTAATTCAGCTAATGTGTCATTAGTCCCCTTGCTCTGTGTTACTATCTGGATGCTGCAACTCCACTTCCCAGTTCTGGCTGAGGGCCTGCCTGTTTATTCAACAGCCTCTTTCCCGGCCACAGTGTTCCAGGGACCCTTTCAGTCCTGCTACCTGGGCTCTCTCCTCTGCCCCTAGGCTCCTCAGTACCTTACTATCCACCCCATGCACACCTCATACACCCTCAGAGGTTATAACAGACACTGTGTGAGCTTATTTGACAGGACCAAGTTATTGGGGAAGGCAAGGGCTCTTTCCATAATAATGCCTCTTAAGTTGGAGAATATTAATTGTGTATGCTTCTAACAAAAGTGACCATTCCTAATATTTACTTAGTAAGCACTCACTGTGTACTAGGTGCTGTGCCAAGTGCTCCATATGCATTATAAATTACTACAATTTAACTCACAGAGCAACACTATGGGGTGGATACTGATGTTATCATTATTAACATCCCCACCTTACACATGAGGGATTGAAATCTCAGAAAGAAATTTTCCCAGGACAATATGGCTAATAAGCAAACCAGAGACTTAATTTTGAACTCATCAGTTAACAAGTATTAATAGAGGCCAGATAATATCATGCTAGCCATGGGGCTGTAGGGTGAACAAGACAGATCCAGTCCCTGCCCTCAAGAAACCCACTGTCTACTAGATGATGTAAACCTCAATAGCTTCCCTAATTGGCCAGTGAGCAAGGATTCAAAGCCATGTTTTCTACAACAAAGCCCAAGCATATAATGACAACACTTTCTGCCTCTCTCTTACTGAAAATAGTCCCTCTATGAGAAACAAGTCCTGGAAGTTCTCAGGCTGAAGTTAGCCTCATACCTGTATGACCAGGTGTCGATAAGTATATGCTGTGTATGAGAATACAGGACATGTGGAAAGTTCTTTAAGGCTTTGCTCAAATGTCACCTCAAAACAGCCACTCTAAACATGTTCTTCCTATCAACACTGTCCACCCGTCCTTCCTCACTGACTTTTTCCAGCCTACTTATCACCTTCTTTTATAATATATAACTTAAGTATTATGCCTATTGTTTTATATGCGTTTCCTCACACTTTAGTATAAGCTCCCCAAGGACAGAGAATCCTACCTGTTTTGTTCAGAGGTATCCTCAGTGCCTAAACAGAGCCTGGGACACAGAAAGTATCAATAAATGTGAAAATTATGTACAGGTTTCGAGGCAGATGGTACTAATTAGACAGAAGCCAGGAAGGGCAAGAAGAACAGAGCTGGGAACTCAGTTCCCAATCGGTAGGAGGAGAGTTAATCTCCCGGCAGTCAAGAGAGGTGTGCTGTGAGAACTGGAAGTGAGTGGCCAAAGCAGACCGCACTCTGGAAACTAGAGGACCCTGCAGGAGGTCGAGTGGCTGTGCTCCTCTGTGCTCAGAAGCATGTCAGATTTCTGACAGCCAGGAAGCCAGGGTGGATCAGGAAGTGTGTGGCCATCTGTGTTCTGCAAGAACTCAGGGAGTCAGGGGGTCAGATGAGCAGTCAGGGGTTAGGGATCAAAGCAGGCAAAGACTGAAATCCAGGAAGTCTGGGAAAGCAAGATAATGGTACCCATCCACAAAAACACACAGAGGAGCCCAATCCTGAGGCAGGGATTATGAGACCTAAGGTTTCTTTCAAGTTTTCTCCCAGGAGGGTTGTGGTCCTTAGGACTGCAAAAGTGACAGGGCATGGGGCATGGATTAATGGCATGATGCAGCTCCAATTGTGCAAATCTCTTCCCAGCTTCAAGTTTAGTGGCTTCATGTTTACAGCATGAAATTGGCCATGGTGGAAATACTGAAACCATAGAAACTGGCAAATGCTATAAATCAGGAATTGTTTGCTTATTTGTTGGGTAGCTGGTTGTTAAACATTTACCAACACAACGCTGGTATAGTTTATGACAGAACTGAGGCTGCAGAGAGGCTCATTCTTGGCTAGAAGAAGAGGGTAGAATTGCAGGTAGATACTTAGGCTAAGTAAGCACGCTCCCTGGAAAGCACCCATGCCCTTGGGCAACTGCAGATACAGCAGGAGCCAACTTAACAGAATACTTCCCTGGGGTTCTCCTGTTCACTATAGAACTTGCACAAGAATTCTGTCCCTAAATTTGGAAGCTAGAGACTTGTTTGAACCCATTATTCATTTATTCAACAAGTACTAATAGAGGACCTATCATGTGCCAGGCTAGCACTAAACCATAGGGGTAACAAGACATATTTGTTTCTTTTCTCATGGAACTTATTACCTAGCGCAGTGACCGAGCACAGGAGTCCACAAATTATGGTCTGAGGTCTTTTAATACAGCCTTCAAGTTAGGGATAGTTTTTGCATCTTTAAAGGGTTATAAAGAAGAAAGAAGAGGAAGAGGAGGAGAAGGGACAGAAACCATGTGTGACCTGCAAAGCCTAAAATACTTATCTAGTCCTTTATAAAAAAGTTTGCCACCACATGCTGTTCCAAGCACATTACTCACAGTAACACATTTAATTCTCCCAGTAGCCCAATTCTCCCAATAGATTGGTCCTAATACTATTATTCCCACTTGACAGATGAAGAAACTGAGGCACAGAGGCAAAGTAACTTGCCAACAGTCACACAGCTAATAAGTATTAAAGCCAAGATTTAAAACCAGACAATCTGATTTTAGGATCGATGTCCTTAACCACTACACTACACTCTCTCTCAGGCAGACTGGTGGGAGAAGGAGGGAAAACAGGTGGAAAAGGAGAACAGGAGTGTGGTGATAAGCCACATCTGAACACAAAGGACCAGCAGGGATAAGCAGGTCCAGGCCATAGGCCGGGGCAACAGTGAACATCTCCCCAGCTCCCTCACAGTCATGGCTGAGCCTGCTCTATGCAGGGGTGTCAGATGCTGAGGGTACAGAGATGAGTCCGACTTGGGCCAGAGGGAACACAGTCATGAGTTAACAGGCAATGCTGATGCAGTCTGGATTAAGCCCCATATAGCACCAGCAAAGAAGGAAGCTCCCTCCAATATATTTGGAAGCTGTACAATAAGCTTGGAGTCAGGTGCGGGGGCAAGGGGTGGGGGGAGATTTGGAGCTTGGGCTGCTAGGGTCACATGGATGAACCACCTCCAGAATAAGTCACAAAAAGACAAGGCTCAAAGGACAGGTCAAGGTGCCACTGGAGAACCTCAATAAACAACCCTGTGCCAGAAGACAGAAGCAAATATATAAAACTTAAAGAAAATGGTGGGTCAAAAGCCCAAAAGCTATTAGAAATAAAATTATGGCCAACATCTATCTACGATAAAAACTCTCAGAAAGTGGGCATAGAGGGAGCATACCTCAACATATTAAAGGCCATATCTGACAAAACCCACAGCTAACATCATACTCAGTGGTGAAAGATCCTCTAAGATCAGGGATAAGACAAGGATGCCTACTCTCACCACTGTTATTCAACATAGTTTTGGAAGTCCTAGCCACAGCAATCAGAGAAGAAAGGGAATTAAAAGGGATCCAAATTGGAAAAGAAGAAGTAAAACTGTCACTGTTTGCAGATGGCATGATACTATACATAGAAATCCTAAAGACACTACCAGAAAACTACCAGAGCTCACCAATGAATTCAGTAGTTGCAGGATACAAAATTAATATACAGAAATCTTTTGTATTCCTATACACTAACAATGAAATAACATAAAAAGAAATTAAGGAAACATTCCCATTTACTATCACATCAAAAAGACTAAAATACCTAAGAATAAACCTACCTAGGTAGGCAAAAGACCTGTACTCCAAAAACTATAAGACATTGATGAGCCAGAAAGAGAAAGAAAAATACCATATGATATCACTCATATGTGGAATCTAAAAAAAGGAAAAAGAAGACACTAATGAACTCATCTACAAAACAGAAACAGACTCACAGACATAGAAAACACTCTTATAGTTAAATGGGGAAAGGAGGAGGGAAGAGATAAATTGGGAGTTCGAGAGTTGTAAATATTAACTACTATAAATAGAAAAAAAACAAATTTCTTCTGTATAGCACAGGGAACTATATTCAATATCCAGTAGTAGCCTGTAAGAAAAATAATATGAAAATGAATATATGTATGTATATGTATGATTGAAACATTATGCTTGTACACCAGAAATTGACACATTGTAACTAACTATACTTCAATTTTTTTTTTAAGTAGATCATCACCAAAAAAAAAAAGACATTGCTGAAAGAAACTGAAGATGACACAGACAGATGGAAACACATACCATATTTTTGGATTGGAAGAATCAATATTGTTCAAATGGCCATAATACCCAAGGCAATATACAGATTTAATGCAATCCTTATCAAATTATCTATGACATTTGTCACAGAACCAGAACAAAACATTTTTAAATCAGTTTGGAAACACAAAAGACCCTGACTAGTCTAAACAATCTGGAGAAAGAACAGAGCTGGAGGAATCACACTCCCTGACCTCAGACCATACTACAAAGCTACGCTAATTAAAACAGCATGATACTAGCACAAAACAGACACACAGATCAATGGAACGGATAGAAAGCCCAGAAATAAACCTATACACTTATGGTCAATTAATCTACAACAAAGGAGGTAAGAATATACAATGGAGAAAAGACTCTTCAATAAGTGGTGCTGGGAAAACTGGACAGCTCCATGTAAAAGAATGAAATTAGAGCATTCTCTAACACCATATACAAAAATAAACTCAAAATGTATTAAAGACCTAACTATAAGACCAGATACTCTAAAACTCCTAGAGGAAAACACAGGCAGAACACTCTCTGACATAAATCGCAGCAATATTTTTTTCCAATCCATCTTCTAGAGTAATGGAAATAAAAACAAAAATAAGCAAATAGGACCTAATTCAACTTAAAAGCTTTTGCGCAGCAAAGGAAACCATAAGCAAAATGAAAAGACAACCTACAGAATAGGGAGAAAATATTTATAAATGATGAGACTGACAAAGGATTAATTTCCAAAATATACAAACAGCTCATATAGTTTAATATAAAAAAAATCCAATCAAAAAATGGGCAGAAGACCTAAATAGACATTTCTCCAAAGAAGATATACAGATGGCCAACAGGCATATGAAAGGATGCTTAATACCTCTAATTATTAGAGAAATGCAAATCAAAACTACAATGAAGTATTACCTCACACCAGTCAGAATGGCCATCATTAAAAAGTCTATAAATAATAAATGCTGAAGAGGATGTGGAGAAAAAGGAACCCTCCCACACTGTTGGTGGGAATGTAAATTTGTGCAGCCACTATGGAGAACGGTACGGAGGTTTCTTGAAAAACTAAAATTGAATTACCACATGATCCAGCAATCCTACTCCTGGGCATATATCTGGAGAAAATCCTAAATCAAAAAGATAAATGCACCACAATGTTCATAGCAGCACTGTTTATGATAGACAAGATATGGAAGCAAACTAAATGTCCATAGAACAGATGACTGGATAAAGAAATGGAATAATACTCAGCCATAAAAAATGATGAAATAATGCCATTTGCAACAACATGGATGAACCTAGAGATTATCATATTAAGTGAAGTCAGTCAGACAGGGGAAGATAAATATCATATGATATCGCTTATATGTGGAATCTTAAAAAAAAAATGATACAAATGAACTTATTTACAAAGCAGAAACAGACTCACAGACATAGAAAACAAACTATGGTTGCCTAAGGGGAAATGGGGGGAGATAAATTAGGAGTTTGGGATCAACATATACACACTAATATGTATAAAATTTAAAAAAAAAAAGGAAGAAACAAAAGAAAGAAGGGGTAGGAAGGTAGCTGGGGAGTCCAGACCAGCCAGCAGAAACCAGAACAGAGCAAGCACGGATGGAACCAGGGGACCGAGGCATGTCTGGGTCTTCATGACAGGCTACCTTCCCTACCTCACAGCTTTATCCTTCATCTTATTTCCTAACAGCTGACTGTCCACTAACCTTACCAACCAGGAACTTACTGACTTTGGTGCCCCCTAGTGTTGGGGAAGACGTGCCCAGAGTTAAGCATTTTATGCTAATACTCCTGTACTCCCTTCTGTCATCCAGCTGACCTTCCCAGGATGAGCTAATAATCTTCCTCTAAAAGGAAGTGTCAGGCTCCTTTTCTCGCTCACATTTCTCCCCAGAAACATTCCATCCAGGGTTTACAGCTGCCAGTGACCTGGCAGTGTTGGTGACTTCACATTCTCTCTCCGGGAAATGAAGTGACTTAGCAGTCATTAAGACCAAGATAACAGTGCAAATCATCATTAGCTCTTTGCAGAACAGAGAAATGTCAGGGCTGTTGGGCGTCTGAATGGAGCCGCAGGTCCTGGGGTCAACATGGCAGAAAAAAATGACAGTGTAGAGTTGCAGGCTAGTCCAACAATTATCAAGACCCAAGGAGCAAATCTCAGTAAAGACTTGTTGACTTTGCTCTAACAATAGGAAGGGTGGTGAGCTACACCATGGTTCTTCCTTCCTGATTTCCAGCATACTGACCGACATGCCTGTACTGAGCATTATTACGCACACAGTTGCTACTGTGTTATTATAATGAACATCCGTGGGATTGTTTGCCCAGAATCCCCTCCTCATGGGAACTACCCACCCCACCCCTATCCACATAGCAAATTCCTCTGTGGCTTTGTCTTCCCCAACACGTTTCATTAGTTAGGGGTGAGCACACCACCCTCGGTGAGCTAATCAGAGCCCTTCTTTGGAATTCTCCCAACTGGAATAAGAATCAGTCTCTCTTTGATGATGGAAGTTGAAAGATGTAAACTTTGAGAGCCTTTGGTAGCTGCATTTACAACTAAGTGGAGGAATGCTAACTGCAGGAGAGAAGATTAAAATGCAGAAAAAAGCAGAGATTAGGGAGATAAAAAATTCTTGGGAGCATCCACGTCTAGGCACCCAGCTGTTTCTGAGGCCAAGTTGCAGCCATGTTTCCTGTAGTTTGGTTATTAGATTCCATGAGGAAGTAAATTTGTGTGGGTTTTTTTTTTTACCTAAATTACTTCCAGCTTGAGTTTCCTCTAATTGGTTATAACAGTGGCATGGAAAAGTAGAGCTCTCCAGAATGCCCTCAGAGAACTCCCTACTTTGCTCTCTTAAAGATGTGCCAGTGGGCAGTGGTGGTCAGGCCCCAGCCCAGGCAGAAAACACCAAGTCCCACATGAGAGGAACAAGAAGCCACCACCTTCTCTATGCTTATCCACACTGCATGCCCCTCTGCTTGCTCCAACATCTATCTAACTGCTCCTTGGCTCAGCCACTCCAGCTGAGGTCTACTTAGTCTGTTTCTCTGGATTCCAACTCACCACATCATTCCTGCCTATTTATTCCCTTTTAGCATGTCTTCAAAGTATTCAATCCCTCCAACCTGCAAGCTAAATTACCTCTACCATTCATCACCAAGGGCGGAGCCTAGTTAAGCACAGTCATTCTGTAAATGTTAAATGATCTGATGCACACTAGAACTGCCACAGGAAGTCAGAAAAGGGAAAAATCAGTGCGGGGTCTTATAAAACAAATGGCCTTGAATATGGAGAGGTAGAAAAGAAAAATTAAGGACAATGAGACAGAAAAGAGTGGACAAGAGGACTGGAGACAATAAATGAACCTGAATGGAGTGAATATTATCAGAATGGGAACAATATTAGGTAAATCTGAGAGATAAAATGGGGTCAAATTAAACAAGGACTTAACAATAAGGCAGAGGAGATTAGACTTAATATGCAGGCAGATATCATAGTAGGTTTTTCGTTAGATAAAGGAGGAAAATAATATTTTAGCTATGTATTTGTCACAGAGAATGAGGAGAATCTCCTTGGCTTACAAAGAAGATAAAAGGGGATAATGCTTATTCTCTCTACCGAAAGCATTTTTCATTTTCCTAAAGGATTCATCATTGGTTATTTTGAGACTTTTTGGTGTTGGGATACTATTCAATACAAAAATTTTAAAAGTACAGACAAGCAAAATAAAAAATGAAAGTCTCCCAAAACTTCATGTACAAAATAAGCATTGACATATTTATATATACCCTCCCAAAATGATTTATAATATATATACATTAATTGAAAATTGATTTATGTTATGTAAATATGGCTCTTCTCACTTAGCAATATAATTTCCATCGGTTGTTTCTGAGCGGCAAATTCCTCTATTATATTTTAAAATATTTGATTCAAAAAAATGAAATTTATAGGTACCTTTTTCATTCCATAGCTCAGATAAGCATTTTCTTAAATTTGTTTTATAGAACATTTAGAGCTACAAGATATTCTGCCCCAAATAAGGGGGTTATGTTTAGGAAAGGCTTTATCCCTTGTGGAAATTAAAAGTTCTCAAGAGTCCTACAATGAATTGATCAAAGCTAAATGAAGTTTGCTCCAGGAAATACCTTCTCAATGAAAATTCATCAATATTGGTATAATTCCAATTGAAAGTAATGTACTCGGAGAGTTCAAAACACAGTTCTGGTCAAAATATCCTACACCCAAGGAAATCACTTTAAAAAGGCCCACTTTGTGTGACCATGGTGGTCGTCCCATTACTCAATGAGGCCAGCAGTGGCCATAGGGTCACCTCACAAGAACATAGATACCAGAATTCAAGCATCTGCTTGAGGTTGGAATTATTTCAACCATGAGACTCCATGAATTTTGAGAGCATTTAAAAACCCTCCTTCAGATCCAGTCACTCATTTGCCAGCCTCAAGCAAGCCATTTTCCTCTCCAAGTCTCAGTTTCATCATCTGTGAAATGAAGGATCTTTGTGTGAAACCAGCACTGGCGTCCAACTGTGGATCACAATCTGGATCCCCCTGGGGTCCCTTTCAACAATAACATACTCACACCCCCTGATCTCCTAACTTACAAAGCCTCACTGAGGACCTGTGTTCTTTCTCTCTGTTGAGGAAGAAATGGTCAAAGCAAACAATATCATCAAGAGTTGCTCACATGTTCACACAGAGCACACACCAAACAGCTGGAAAACAAAGAAAGTAGGTGAAAGGTGAAGTTGTTTTGCTGAATGGGTGTGAGAGGTTGGCGTACAAATCCACAGGGAGGATGAGAGCTTCACTAAAGCTAACACTTGCTCTGAAAAATCTTCACAGAACTTCCATCCCAGCAGCCCATCTCCCGCCCCCCAGCTGGTTTCTTCCGAAAGGCCTAGAGGCAAGAATAGTTTAGCTTTTCTCTCTCTCTTTTTTTTCAGGAAAACAAATAGAAGTTTTTGTTTTTTTTTTTTTTAATTTTTTTTTAAGAGATTGAGCCTCAATCAGAAAGAGATCTTCTTTCCTCCTTAGGAAAAAACCTCCAGCTGTTTCAATGCAGCCCCAGGGCCCCACACAATTTGGTTTCTCTGAACCCTGGGAGGGGTCTTGTTGTTTTTTGCGCTCCTTAAGAGTCCGAGGAAACCAGTTCTGTGCTCCTCTGTCCTGCTGGTGTTGAACAAGAATGCTGGAAGTTCAAGGAGATTTTATCTGAGACACTATGCAATGTGGAATAAAATAGCTTTGAGTGACGGTTCTTTCTTGAAGTAAACTTCCACCTATTGTCCAAGCAATATCACAAAGACCAACAAAACCTGAATCTAATTAAAAGTCTAAGAAAGGCACTGAGCTGGTTCTCTGGCTGAACCCAACACCCCTGAGGACGCTCAGGGCCCTGAAACCCTCAGGGCTCCTCGCTGGCTGCAGAACCAAGCCCATTGCTCATGTTTGAATGAAGTCTATAAATTCAACCAAGCAGTCTAATATTCTTGGTGTAATGCCTGAGGTCTAGTGTTCCTTTGGTCCTGTGTCTCCTTCTATAGAGGCTTGTCTCTTGACCCTACTGCAAGGTTGGCTGGTTCCATCACTATAATACCCTTATGTCCACTACGGAGAGAACCTATCGTTTGAGTACTCCTTACAGTGCCTAAGGCAGGGACTGTGTCCCCAAAGCCTCAGGAACGACTTGAAGGACTGTTCTTGTAGCTTCTGGCTAATTAACACTTGTAGCTTTAGCAGAATTTTGTCTAAGACCTCACCTGGTGTAGGCTTTGTAAAGAAGGGGATGTATAGTCCCCACTCACCTATAACTATCAGAGTTATGAAGCCCAACTCATCCTGATTTGCCCATGTCCCGAGAAACCCCACAAGGTTAGACAAACCAGGGCGTTGGTCCCTACGTGTATCTACCAGAAGAATTTACCAATTGCTAAATGCCAAGTTAGCTTAAGTCAGTGCAAAATATCCTGGTTCCCTTAAAATAGTTTCTACAAGCTTAACTCCAAAAAAAAAAAGAAAGGAAAGCAATGAGATTTAGCGCCTTGCTACTCAAAGTGTGGTCCACAGACCAACAGCATCTCTATTCCCAGGAGCTTGTTAGAAATGCAGTCTCAGGCCCCACCTCAAACCTATGAATTAAGATCTGCAATTTAGCAAGGCCTCCAAGTGAGACCTCGCACAAGGGCTCCATGCACCTTAAAGTCTGAGGTGCACTGGCTTAAAGGTAGGTATAGAGGGTGACTTTTAGCTCCATCTGGAAGTCAGGAGGAGTGAGTCGGCAGAGGCAGGGAAGAGACGGCACCAGAAAACAAGGGCACGAAGACACAGAATACGGCAATGTGTTCATTCACCAGGAGTCATTTGTTGTTCCTTGGGGTGAGGGGTGGGAAAGAAAAGGCAGTCTGGGGAGAGACTGTGGAAGCCCTTGAACATCAGATTGAGTATCTTCCCTCCTCTCTCTTCTCTCAAGGTTCAGTCAGCTACTAAATTCTGTTTTATTTTCTGAAAGCTAGAGACCCTCCCTTCCCCTGGCCTAGTCTGGCAACAGCTAGATTCCTACAGCTCTAGCTGAGAAGGGAGGCAGCAGGCCCAGGAAGACCCTCCCCACGGGCTGCATTCAGACTTGAGCTTTTCTCTCTGAAGACCTCTGAAGAGTTAGAGTCCCTTGTCTCTGGCTTGGGGAACTACTCTGACGGGGGAAGGCAGACCCAGCAGATAAAGGGATGCAGATGAAGGATCTCTATTTCTAAATGAAAAGCTAGAAAAATGAGAAGTCTTGAGCAATTCTCTCTGAGGTATAATATGGAGTACTGGTTACTTAACCACTTTGTGCCTTGGTTTCCTAAACCATACCTTGGGATAACCCTTGTAATAACCTCATAAATTGGAAGGATTTGGTGAATTAAATCATGCAAAGCTCTTAAAAGTGCCCCTAGATCCTACCAGGACCTCCCTAGACAGTACTACCTTGAATTTAACAATTGCCTCTGTCATAATGCATGAGTTGGAGACACAACTTGCTGAGTGGGAAGCTGGGGTGTGGCAGTCAGCCTGCAATTCGGCCCAAGGGGCCTTCTTCAGAGAGGTTGGCATTTGCAAGTACGTTATCCTTTGCTACCTAACATGATCACCAAATGTGGAACTCCAGTCAAACACAGGGTGAACTGAGACTTACCATGTGCATGAGTCAGGGGAAGATCAGAGAAGCAGAGCCACAGTGAATGATATAGAATAGGATTTACTGCAGCGGTTAGACCAAAGCTACCACACTGTGTATTCCTAGCAAGGCTGATCAATATTGAGAACTTCACCAAAAAACTCTTAGTCCATACACTGAAGCCCAGGAGGCCTCTCTGGGAAGCCCCTCCTTTATGCCCTCCCTCTTGGGGTACACCACACCACCCTTTGTACACATCTGTAACAGAACCTGTGTCACTTGTGCTCCAGCTCCTCCCTGGACTCTGTAAGCCCCTTCATGCCAGAAACTCTGTTTCATCTCTTTTTATTTTCAGTCCCTGGCATGTGTTGGGTCAAATCATTCGAAATCACTGCTATTTTATCATCTTTGGTCCAAAAAAAAAAAACACAGTTTCATAAATTTCAGGGTATTTGGAGGCACTGGGCAAATGTTTGCTAAATAAGCGAACACAAGACCATCAAGTACCCACAAATTCTAGCTAAGCATCAAAGAAAGAAAATTCTTTGTGTCTTTGTGTGGCCTCAGGCTCCTTATTACATACTCAATTATCTTTATACTCCTAAATGTGGAGGTACCAATGTGTGAACCCCAATGTGCCAAACACACAGGTTTTGTACTACTTTCAGGTTTCTGGAGCCTGGCAATGTCTCCACCCAGAAGATAAGTGATTCCCCAAGGGGTCAAATACACAGTTTTCTGTACCGTTTCAGTGTTTTTGGAGGCTGGCAGTATCTCCACACAGCTGATAAGTGGCAGACTGTGAGATAGATGAGATTAACTTCTGAGATGGCAAGTGTCCAAGACGGCTCAGGAAGCAGCTGCTGAACTCTGCTTGATTTTCAGTCCCAGCATCGCGGGATGGCAAGGAGCCTCAGAGGTCACGGATCTCAACCATACATCACTCGGAACTGAAAATCAGCAAATGCAAAATAACTGTTTTAAAAATCTGGACATGTCAGTGAAAGGGAGTTTAAAAAAATAAAGGGAAAGGAAGAAAAGAAGATCGCTGATACAAACTCTTTAGCACTAGGCAGTAGCACAAATGCAGCCCTTGGCTTCACTTTACCCATCTATATGAGGTCTAAAATTGTGAGGTGTGTCCGGCCTCACCAATTGAAGCTGCAGAGGGGCTGAGTTGGTGGGTCAGGTAGAGGCTGTTCTGAACCTTCAAAAAGGACAAAGCTCCAGAGGAATGTTACCCATGCAGACATGCTCCTGCCTGGGCCCAACCCTGAAATTCCCTGCATTCTGGCCCTCTTCTCCTTCCCACTTCCTGCTCCTTGGTCCCCAGCTCCCCTGACCACCACTGCCCTCTGCCCTTGGTTACCTGAAGACCTGACTCTCTACCTCTACATCCCCTCTACCCTGGTCCTGCCTCTCAGCCCTTCCCTGGTTATGAGGACAGGGAAAGTGAGTTAAGAGGAGCTGGTTACCTTATACAGGCTATATCACTTCAAATACATAAATGCTAAGAGGCAAGGATTATTAGCCTCCTTTTAAACTGAAGAGAAGTTAGGTAATCTGCCAAAAGCCACAGAGTCAATAAAGGATGAAAGAGGAATCAAACTCCTGGTGTATCAGACTCCAAAGCCATATTCTTTCCAATATGCCACACTGCCCCTCTTTCCATGCTTCCTTTTCACCTTCCCTGGAGTCTCATATGCATGTTCCCCACCTGTGATATTCATTCTGGCTCCTTCTTCAACCTACAATTCATCTTTTAAACTCCAGCAACTGCTCCCATTCAGACTTTGGCCAACTCACAATATCTTCTGAGATTTAAGAGCTTCCCACCATTTGTAACCCACAAATGAAATGAGGGCACACCTGACCACACCTCACCTGCCTTCCATGAGTTTCCCACTGCTACAGGAAGGGTCCAAATATCTCATCATGGTGTAAATGGCATTCACAATGTGGCCTTTACTGGTCCCTCTGGCCTCACCTCTCACCTGGCCCTTCTATCTTCTCCTTTTTCCACCAGATTTCAACTACACTAAACCTCTTTCCCAAACAAGCTTACTCTAAGATTAAGTAGCCAACAGGTTGGCCTACAGTACTTAATATAATAAGATGGAGAGTTTTTAATTATCTTGGTATCTGGTACTAGAATTTCTCTTTGGGCAGAACCACCTTTATCGGAAGAATTTCTTGATAACCCCTATTGGGCAGTTGAGGTCCTAGGGTCCCAAGTACAGGTAGTTCGCAGGTTAGGCTCTTCAGAAGTAGATGCTGAGACAGAGTTTGGGGTGCAAGATGTTTATTAAGACAACCAGATGCACATCAACTGATAAATGAGTAAACAAAATGTAGTGGATCTATACAATACATCCTAGAATATTTATTCACCAGTAAAAAGGAATGAAGTACAGATATATGCAACAACATGGATAAACCATCATTATGCTAAGTGAAAGAGGCCAGTCACAAGAGGCCACATATTGTATGATTCTATTTATATGAAAGATCCAGAATAGGCAAATCTTTAGAGGCAGAAAGTGCATTAACAGTTGCCAGAAGTTGTGGGAGCGGGTAATGGGGAGTGACTGCTAACAGGTATGGAATTTCTTTTTGGTCTCATGAAAATGTTCTGGAATTAAATAGTGATGATATCTGCACAACTTTGTGAATTTACTAAAAGCCACTTTTAAAGCGTGGGTTTTATGATGTGTAAATTATATCTCAATAAAGTTAAAAAAATTAAGGTTGTTAAGGATCAATATCTGTAAAAGGAAGGAGGAAGAAGGAGGACTGGGCAGAGGAAGAACCTGACCTGTGATGCAGGCCCAACAGCTTTAAAGTTTGCAGGACAAGAGAGCATGTCTTTTTTCCTTCTCTACATGGACTTGTTAACAGACATCCATATTGAGGTGTAATTTATGAATTAGGGTCAACATTACGCTTAAAACCTGTGAACAATGATGAACAAGAGAAGTGATGAAAGAAAAAATAAGAGGAACTCTACTACCAAAATCAAGTTGGACTTAGTATCAGGTGTTTGGCGTACTAGCTTTTCATAAAAAGCACACCTGGAAAAGCTGCAAGAAAGCCTCTATTTCACATATCGCTTCTGATTAAGGTAAGAACAATGGGGAAACCAGCAGGGAAAAATGTAAACTCAGATATCTAATAATAAAAACTTACTTTTACAAAGATGCTTTTCATACATCATCTCACTTAGTCCTCTCAACAACTCCCTCAAGTAGGAAGATCAGAATTGTTATTATAATCATTATTTATAATTGAGTCAACTGACGGAGTTTAAGTGATTGGTTCAAGTTTACATAGCAACAAAGCAATGGCGTCAGGATTTCACACAGAGCTAGTGACTCCAAAGACAATACTCTTTCTGTGACTGTACCATGCTGAAGCACAACTACCACCACCTCTTGACCCTCCGTGCCCAGAGAGGCAACCACAAGTGAACGGAGAGAGACCCGCCCAGGAGTTCCAATGCTTTTCCCATAAGGCAAAAGCCATTTGAGGATTAACATCTCAGAGGAAGTTTTTCAGTAATTAGCATAGCTTTCAGCCATCAAATAGAATGAAGAATTCACTTGTATGTGGTCTCAAAAAAGTTAAACAGTAAAACTCCAGACAGGCAACCAGTGACCATTTTTAACTCCAGTGTGGCAGCAAGAGGAATTCTGGATGGCAAGATAGAAGAAGAAAATATTGAATAAAGGGTTTCCACAGAATAGAGGAGCATTCAGCCCAGGAGTTTTCCTTCCCAACAAAAGTCACTACAGCAACAGTGAGAAATCAAAGGCAGTCATGGGCAGTGATGGTGGACTGGGGAAAAGTGATACATCCAGCATTGATGTGGATTGTGCAGTTGGCAATGAAGACGACACCAGATTCCTTGGACAAAAATATAAATATAAATATATAAATATATAAAAATATATATATATATATATATATATATATATATATATATATTTGAGAAACTGTCTCAACCAAGTTAAATGTATTTCTTTACTCCAGGATTTCCCAAGAGGAAAAGAGTTTACACAGCAATTTAAGAAATGGTGAATTCAAGCAATAGCATACATTTGATGTCATTTATAACAACTGCAGAGAGAAATGGACCATTCTGAACAACTAGTTCAGATGTGACAAGTACATGGCTTGTTTGCTTTAATTTCTCCCTCCTGCCCCCATGGCAAGCATGACTAATTAGTCATTGCACTCTGCCACTGATTCCAGATATAGTTCCATAATCTTTAAAACAATACTCCAAGAGGCCACTGCTAGTTAATCATAAATGAATTATCAGCTTTGACAAAAAAAAAAGTCAGACACAAACTTGCATTGGATGAAGAAACAGACTACATATTCCTCAAGGTGCAACAGATGACCAGGGTCCAGACCAGGAAGACCTTCTAGCTAACTCCCACAGGATGAGTTAAGATTCCAGGGACCAGATCCCATTTGTCGTTGTACCCTCAGCACCTAGTATGGTGCCTGACATGGTAGATGCTATACATGTTTGGTGAATTAATGAGTTAACACCAAAATCACATGGTAATGGAGATTTTACATAGTTTATAGTAACTATAGATGTCTACAAGCCATTAGAAAAAAATGTATATAATTGTTGCCTATTATGGGTCCAGTTTCTTTCTCTGCTCTTCTTTCTGCTAACCATATAAGGACCTTAATAAAGAACTTCATCCAGTATGGTTTAAAGAAGTATCAGGACCACAAAGACTGTAACACCAAGAGACCTTGGTTTGAATTTTGAATCTACATTTACTTGCTATATAACATTCAAAATACTACTTGACCTCTCCAAGCTTCAGTGCTTTTAATTGTAAAAAGAGAATAATAATATCTACCTTGTAGTGTTGTTATGAGAATTAGGGATTTATTATGCAAAGCACCTAATACAGTTCCTGGTTCTTTTTCTATATATGCCTCTCCTTGTTTCCAAAAGGATGTAAAGTGGCTTAGAAAGTTACCTACCACGAAGTAAATAAGTTTAAAATAAAGAGGCAAAAGTTTCAGATCAAGGGAAAACAAATATAGTAAAAAACAGAGTTTGAAAGTCAAACCTGATCCAAAATTAAAATAAATACAAAAACAGGGAAAGGGCATAGCTCAGTGGTAGAGTGCAAGCTTAGTGTGCACAAGGTCCTGGGTCTAATCCCCAGTACCTCTGTTGCAGGAAAAATGTGTTTACAGCTCAATGTTAAAGCTCAGTGTTACAGCTCGGTGTGACAGCTCAGTTGTGACAGCAACCTGGATCCAGGCAAGAGACCAAGCAGCACTCGGAGAGTTGGAGAACTCAGATTTATTACACCAGCAGGCCCAGAAGAGAAGAGTTAACACTCCAAGCTCTGGACTCCGTCTGCAGGTTTACACAGGCTTTTATAGGCTGCCAGTTTACACTTTGCAATATCATATGTAAATAAGGTATAACAAAAGTTGACTTAATTAGGAACAAGCTTTGTAGAAATGGACCAATCACGAGGGAGAGAAATAACCAATCAGGAGTGAGGGAAATGGACCAATCAGGAGTGAAGGAAATAACCAGCCAGGAGAGAGCTCGGGAACAAATAGAATTTTAGGGGTAAGTAAACCGGTTCAGAGGCAAAAAGTGAGATAGAGCCTCTGGGCCAGGGAACTGGATGGTGCTGGTAGGAGAGTAGTGGCCCTGCCTGGGGGTCCTGCCGGTCTTTTTATGGGGCTTCCCACCTCATCTCCATTAAAAAATAGTAAACAAACAAACCTAATTGCCTCCTAAATAAATAAATAAGCAAGCAGAAAGAAAATACTCACACTGGGCGAGACTTTTCAGACCTTCTCCCAAACACAGGAAGCCCACCCCTCTCCCATGTTCCCCTATCACCTTGCGCCTACGTGTTTTCTGACACATTATCATGTTGCACGGCCCTGATTTATGCTTTGCTCCCCTAAGAATCTCACTCCCAGCCAAGCTCTTAACTCTTCCAAGGCAAGGTTCTATTTCTTTCATTCTTGTACCCTCAGCAAATAGTGCAGTCCCTGATATGTGGCAACTATCCAGTACATGGGGAAGTGAAAGTAGGAAAAGAGAAGAAGGGGGGCCGACCAGCCAACTTTGTGGTATTAGCATCCTAGAAAGGGGAATCAACTGAGGTCCTCACCAAAAAAAAACGGGAATTTGAAGAGGAAGTGAGGAGAGAGGAAAATACAGCAACCGTTGCAGAAAAGGTATACCGAACCCAGCTAAGTCGAAGGGGTAAAAAGGGTACTGTGGGCCAGTGCTAATTGGGGGGAATGAGGAAGGTGAACCCCCAACCAGGTAAGAGGTGAGAGCTGAGGCTGGCCCTGGACGGGCAGGAAATGGAGCACAAGGATGAGACCCAGAAGGCAGTCTCAACCACAGGAGATTCAGCTGAAGACTCCTCGCCCCCTTAAAAACTGAAAATGCAGCAGAGGCATGTGAAAGATTGACACTGGAAACTCTCAACTTGTATATGCCGACCACACATTTGGTCTATCGCTTCCTGTTCATTTAAACCCTTTGCATACACTCATGAAGGGAGATAAAAGGCTTGGGTCAGGGATGTATTCTCCCCAGCACAAAACACCCCAGATTCTATAAGCAGAGAAACTATTCCACTGGTCCACTCCAGTCAGACCACACCCACCCCTGCAAAACTGGGCTTCTGTGGATAACTGTACATATCCTTATACTATGGTCCACAGGAATATTTCATTCTTTAATTGTGTTAGTCACCAAAACTGCAAAGACTCAGTAGTCCTAATTTTAGGTATCCGCACCAGAATAGGTAAAAAAGAAGTGAAACAATGTCTGCAATTTGCTTCAAAATAGTAACAAAATAATATGTAAAATAAGCAGCTTGGATTGTCCAAAGGGTAGCCTTTAGGAAGAGAATGTGATTTATGTTAAGGATGCTTCCCCCTAAAAGGCAAGCCAGTGAAATGAAAAAGTAAAATCCTGGGTAAGTATAGGAAGTATTTGCAGAAGAAATTTTATTTCATTGCGTCGGCCCTAACTGGCATTAGCAAACACCGCCAAGTAATCAAAGAGGTCATTAGGAAGGAACTAGAAACACCTTCCAATGTTATGTGAAAAGATCGGGCATCTTAATTATACTCTGCCACCTAGTGACAAAGGGAATTTAACATACTTGCTTAGCCAGGCTCCGAGAGCAGAGAGGCTGCCCTCCGCCACCTGGACGCCAGAGCGGGGTGTCCCACAGGCGTGTGGTGCACGGTGTCCTCTCCGCTTCAGCTCCACAGCTCCAGACACAGGCAGCAGCCGACACCGGCAGCAGCCAAGCGAGCTGTTCGCGTGCGGCCGACAGACTTCACACGGAGCCAGAAGGCCCATCCTCTGCCATTCAACACGGCCCGCTAGCCCCTTCGCGACCTCTTGACAGTTGCTAAGGGCTTCAAGGGGAAACAACAGCATGACTGAAAAGGCGTCCTGAACTTGGGCATTTTCCCCCTTAAGTTCCACCGTGAGGAAGGAGAAGGAAAAGGAAACACTATTATCTCCTTCCCACGAACTGGGATAACTTTCGCTCACAAGTCTTTGCACTTAACACAAGATGGTGGACACAAATACTCCTATTAATTCCCAAGTAGAAGCTAAAGTATATGTTTTAAAAGTGCATTCAGGTCCAACTGCGCACGGCTTGTGAGAAGTATCTCGTCCAGTGAGCCTCCTCCCACTGAAGCGGTTCCCCATAATGCACTGCGAGGCAAGAAGCCGGGTTGGGGTGCAGCCAGGGCCGGAACTAAAACTGTGACCGCTCTGGCTGGCACTCGGGATCATAGAGTTTCTATGCGAGCCGTTTCAGTCCATTTGCGGAAGACCATTGGTGTTACAGCCCTAGCATTTAATAAGGAGCTTGAACCCGTACAGAAACTTTCTGTGGACAAGATTAGGGAATATAAATCTAAGCAGCCGACATTGGCCTCAGCACCTTATATTGGCCCAGAGGATCAGCAAAAGCTGGAGAGGGAGCATTTTTAAGCTTAAACGCATGTTTAAGGTAAAGGAGACACGAATACTTTGCCTAGCTTCATATTTGAAGACTTCAAGTTTGAAAGCATTAGGAACTATTGCTATAGGTGAGTATCAAATATACGTTTGAGCGTCCTACTGTACAAAGTAAAATCAGGAAAAACAAAAAGTAAGCATAATTAGTTCCCATTAGTTCAATGGGAAGCCAAGCATTTAAAAATTTTTTTCCTGTGGGACCTTAAGAATGAAGTACGTAATGACCCAATAGAAAATGTTCTCAGTGTCTTCTTTTTGTACCAAATGTTGCAGCAAACAGAATTTGGTTATGTCATAAATTAATAAAGGCTGAGGGTTTAGCGTCAAAATAAAGGCAGTTCTAACATGGGGCTAAGCTGATAGTCTAAGTCAGAGGTCAGCAAACTTTGTGACCTGCCTTGTAGATGTTTATCATTTTACAGCCATGCTCATTCATTTACATATTATCTATGAATGCTTTTACACTATAATGGCAGAGATAAGTAGTTTTAACAGATACCATTTGGTTCGCAAAGCCTAAAATATTTACTATCTGCCTTTTACAGAAAAAGTTTGCCAACCCGTGCTCTATTTGATTAACCTGGGAAGAACATAGTTTTCAGTCTTCCCAAGAACATCACTTCTCCCAGCCTACTTCTGTTAGGAATTGTACAGGATTGAAGATTGTACAGGAATGAAGGTGTAAGAATTCACTCGAGGAGGGAGGATATAGCTCCCCCCTATAGAGTGAGTGCTTAGCATGCACAAAGTCGTGGATTTAATCCCAAGTACCAATCCCCAGTGCCTCCATTTTAAAAAAAAGAGAGAGATAACATTTTAAATAAATTAACCTAATTACCTACCCCCCCAAAAAAAACCCAAACGAAGAATTCATTTTGGGGGGTTAGTGGTTGATAAACATGCATGCAAAAAAAAAAAAAAACCACTTGTTATGTTTGCCAATTTTCATGGTATAAATCACAGTTCCTCAACCTCAGCACTATTGACATTTGGGGCTGAATAATTCTTTGTTATGGGGGACTGTCTTTTGCATTGTAGGATAATGAACAGCATCCCTGGCTTTGACCCACTAGATATCAGTAGCAACCCCTAGCTGTGACAACAAAATATGTCTCTAGAGATTGCCAAATGTTCCCTAGGGAGCAAAACACCCTCACTAAGAACCACTGGTGTAAATACTCGTCCTTTGACTAATTTCAAGCCAACAACTTGATATCACTGACCATGAATGTGGGAAGAGATGTGTGCAGTCTGACAAACCAGAGAGAACCATCCCCAGCAAACCACTGCGTGAAAACATACTTGCACAAGTAGTAATGTCCTTGCTCTATTTTAACAATTGAGTTACCTAGCCAAGATATCCATCTGAATCAAAAATTACCCCTTTCCCACAGAGATGAATCTACTGGCAAAACTGTTTTCTTCTTCAAGAAGTGGCCTGGATCTCTCCCCATAAAGTTATGTCCCACAAAGCATAGTTGAGATTATTTTGAAATAGAAAATATCCAAAGCAGATGTTAACAGTCATCCCAATGGTTATTAAAAACTCTCAATAATGTATCAGTGAACCATGTGACTTTCCAGTGGATTTGACAAAATGAATTAGCCTCAAGAAAACTGAGTGGCTGAACTTGTTGTATGGACTTGAGTTCAGTTTTATTGTGTTGTTATTTTTGTTTTGTTATTTATTTAAATCAATTTTGGGAAATATCTGCTAATGGTAATGACGTTAGTTTTGGCATACTTTGCATCGAAAGCACAGCCAGTGGTTAGGTACTCAGAACCACTTACTGAGGCCACTCTTTGCCATGACATTAAAGCCATTATTATTAGCCCCCAGGAGGGCGCTTTCCCTATTGTTCTGCAGGGGCAGACATCCATACTTATCTACAGTTTGAGATCATTAGGATATAAGGCTACTTCTATCCATTCTGAATTCTTTAGAGGTATTAAAAAGCGGATTTTTAAAAGTCATCAGCAATGTAGTGTCTGCATTAAGCTCATGATACTTAGAGTGACAGATGAATGGAAGGTCAATAATGTTATTCTTGCCAGATTTCTGCACGAGCTCACTCTGCACAATGATCAGTATTACCACCTTTGCTATTTCCTTTCCCCTTCCTAGCTGTGGTCTCTCTGGGTTCCCTGGATAATTAAAAAGACCAAAGACAGTTTGGCTCACAGAATCACAAGAATTTTGTCAACTTTGTGATAGCCTCTGGTACCACGTGATTGACAATGTAACTGATCAAACCCATCTCTATGTTCAAGATGCACGTGCATGCATACACACACATACACACACACTGAACTATCTACATGTTTGAACTTCACCTCCAGTTCGTAGCTACTGTTTTTGAGGGTCTCATCTAATTATTTCACCTTCTTGTGGGATCTTGCCATCTTGTGACATACTGTTAACACCTGCTCACAAGCATCAAAAAGTACCCAGGTGGATCTAGGTGCTCGCAGCATGTCATCAAGATATGACTTAAGTATGCATGTCTTCTCCTACAGCACACAACAATACAAAAGATAAATACCAAAATTATCAAATTTGGGGAAATTGAAGAATCCCAATTTGAATTAGACAGTAGAACTGTAAAAAATAGAGAAATTCTAATTCTAAGGTGACCTTATACAGTGACTTTATATACATATATAAGATATAAGAGCTATAAATGCACTGTAGATTAGGATATGATTGCACATCTGCCCCTTAAGCTGGGTGAGTACAACTCACATCAAATCCATTGGTAATCTCCTTTGCATAGCTTACCTCCAACAAAGAGTATAGTAAATATGCCTAAAGCCCATTTGCTCTGCATATAAAATTCTATCCTGGAACCCAACAAGAACTTTTTTTAAAAGGAGGCTAGCAGAAAGACCGAAGGAAATACAGCAAACCACCACAAGTAAAAATGGAATTTTTGAGGGCTAGAAGGTTTCCTTTATAAAAAAATCAAGGGGCTTCTGTTTTGATTGTACCTAGATTGAATTGTACTTGAGGAGTTAATGAAAAATGTCTAAGAAGGATCAGAGGTCACCAACAATAACAGACTTTGAAAAAATACAGCAAAATAAGACCTTTATCTAGGGCTTGAAGATGGATTTGAGAGGAATAATTAGCAGACACTACCAAAAATGTAACACAGGATCTACAAAATCTGAGGCGTAATTGTGAGAAATAATTCTTCTAGACATCAGTTGAAATCTTTGCTTCCACTGTCCCCATAATTATATTCATTATAGATTCTCAAGTCCAAACTTAAAGTCTTCAGAATTTATAATATTCAATTGTTTGAATGATTGTATCAATCAGGATAGGACAGGTTTCATGGAGATAACCCCAAAATTTCAGTGACTTCACAAATATTTATTTCTTCAACCATATGGACCAGAAGTGGGTTGGTAGGGGGTCTCAGCCCATCATAAGCACTTAGATTATAGAAGTTTCAGCTCAATGTGGTGTTTCCACCATCTCCAGACTAGCAGGAAGGGAATGTGCAAATTGCATACAACCTCTTGAAGATTCTGTCAACTATCACGTGTCCTTTCCACTTGTCTTCTAGTCATCAAAACAAATCACATGGCTACATCCAATGTCAAGGGGAGGGATGACTGAAAGGGGAACTAGAATAACAGTAAGCAGCCCTAATGACAACCACAGTGACAAGATGTATTTTAAGATATAAATGTAACGACTCTTTGAGTCACCTCCTACTTCTTCCCCCTTCAGCTACATAGAATTCTTTTTTTTGTGGGAGTCAGACACAGAGACTTTAGATCCCATAAATCCTCATAAACTTCACCAGAAGAACAATTCAAATTAAGCCTCAGTTAAATGTTCTAGGAAATCCAACACTGAAGGGGAGTGTATTACTCATGATTTTTTGGACTCCACGAGGTAGAAATCTAAGTCAAGCTAGCATGGGCAAAAACATTGTAACCAAATTCACAAAAAGCTAAGGCTTACCAGGCCTCAAAGTGAGACTGGATTTCAGGACGGAAATACAGTCCCTCCTCCTTGTCTCTGTTTTTCATCCCTGAAGCTCTCTGCTTTGTCAGCATCTCTTTCTCAACCTGGCTTCCTCAAACTGGGAAAAGGAGGGGAGATATGACCTAGGGAGCTCTAGCCTTATAATCCAAAAGGATCTTAGGACTCTTCCTCACCATCTCTACTTAGAAAGATCCTAGGGAAACCATGAAGGTGCGACACAACCAGGTTTGTGATTTTCAAAGATCGCTCTGGCTGGGGGTATATAGCTCAGTGGTAGAGCATTTGACTGCCAAGATCACTTTGGCTGCTGTTGGGAGAATCGGTTGGACAGAAGTTGAAATGGAAGTACCACACGACCTTGTTGACCGGTTCCTTAGTGAAATTCTCTCTTCTCTTGCACTCTGTGACACAGAAACATTATGGGTCTCTGATGGAGGCTAAAAAGCCCTTTAGGTTCATTTCCGCCTTTACCACAGATCATCCCTTGGATTCTTCATGAACTACAAACACTGGGGCTGGTAATCCAGAATATTACTGTTCTGAGCCTAAGGCTGGAACTCAAGTGGAAAATTTTCACAGACTGATCCTGGAGTATTTCTCCTTTCCATACTTAAATCCAAACCTTATAGTTACAACTTACTTCTCTGGGGAGCCTGCTGTTACTACTCAGCCCAAGAACGTCACTGCTTCTTTTGTTCATTTATTTAAATAAAAACTTTTCAGCTTCTCCACAGTAGTGCCTCAATTTACTTTTCCAAGCAGTTTTTTCCATTTTTAGTACACAAATATAGGTGAACACCTTTTCACAAAAAGACCTCAAAAACTTCAGATGTGTACAGAGAAAAATGTAGTACCCACCTCCCCCCCCCCAAGCCTCCCCACTCCCCTCTCCGGAAGTGACCACTCTCACCAGTTTGGCAGGTATCTTTCCAGTCTCTTTTCAAACGACTTATCCTGTATATGTGAGAAAATGTCAAGCCTCTTTCTATAAATGTAACAGGAATCATATAATATGTATTGCTTGGCCAGTTGGCAAATACTCTAACACATATGGTATCATTACTTAACATATGCCTTACCTTACCATTTCAATATGTATAGATCTGCCTCATTCTTTTTAAGGACAAACTAGTACTCGTAAGGTGCATGCAGTATAGTAAGGGTCCACAATCCTTTAAGTGCAATTCCAGATTCCAGAACATTCTGAAAACTGAAAGTTTTTGGAAATTTGGCAGGGAACTCATTTGGTGGTAAAACTTGACCTGAACCAACATGAAGCTTTTTAGAGTCTTTGCATAACTTACTTAATGAACATTCATATTTTTATTTCAGAAATAATAACGTGTTTGATTAGGGCATGTTGCCCCAGACCCCACTAGTGATGTTGCATAGTAAACAACAACAATAACAAAAACCCTCTGAATTATGAAACATCTGCCCCAAGAGTTTCAAATAAATGATTGTGACCCTGTAGTTAGGGATTTGGGTGTGTGTGTGTGTGTGTGTGTGTGTGTAATTTCTTAAGAAAAGTTTATGAAATATGTAAAATTTACTACTGCTGCTAATTAACATTTATTGCATGCGTATTATATACCAAACACTCTTCCAGTGCTTTCCCTAAATAATACAATTCTCACAACAATACTATGAAGTATTATTATGATCTCCAATTTACAGATAAGAAAAACTGAGTTTCAGAGAGGCTAAGTAATTTGTACAGTTTCTACAGTGTGTAACTCAAGCAGGCAAAAATGAATCTAAACCAGTTTGGCTCCAGAACCTGTGCATTCAACCCTTGTTATTTTTGCCTTTAAGGCCACTGAGAATAATATAGCAAATACCTAAACAGATCTTAACTTTTTGCCCCATTTGCTTGACATCATTTTAAAATAATTAAATATTACAAATATAATAGAAACTCATGTATTTTTCTTAAATATGGGGGGAGGGTAGGTAACTAGGTTTACTTATTTATTTTTTAATGGAGGAATGAGGATTGAACCCAGGACCTCATGCATGCTAAGCATGTGCTCTACCACTGAGCTATAACCTCCCCCTCAAAACCTTTGTATTCTTATCTAATCCCATTCTCATTCCTTCCAGAGGTAACCACTGTCTTCGAAGGTGTTTATCATTGTATGAGTGTATTTTAATACTTTTACGTAACAATAGATGGCATTGTTTTTCACGTGGTAGGGAGGAGGATGCATCTGAAGAAAAGGACTTCAAATGACTAACATTCTATTTCAAACTGGATAGAGACTGTGTAGTTTTCATTGTCACTCTTTAAACTGCATGTGCATTTGGTATTTTATATATATGATGATGCTTTTAAAAGTTTTAAAGAAAATTAGTATTAATATTAATAATATTATACTATTAAAAATTTTACCCAGTTATTCAACCAAACACCAATCTAGTGTTGCTGTGAAGGTATTTTTTAGATGTGATTACCATCTATAATCAGTTGACTTTATATAAAGGACATTATCCTGTATAATCTAGGTGAGTCTTACCCAATCAATTAAAGAGTCTTAGGAACAGAGCTAAGGTTTCCCCAAGAAAAAAGATCTGTGGGCTTCAGCATCAGTTCTTGTCCCAGAAGTCCCAGGCTGCCCTTCCAGACAGCCTTTTCTGCAAGTCTCAGACTTGTCTAGCTAGCCCTTACAATCATGTAAACCAATTCCTAGCAATAAATCTTTTTACACATTCACATCCTACTGGACAAATAGCCTACAGGTCTATTTCTCTGTTGGAACCATGACTGATACAGAACAGAAAAAATGTAGTTTAGTTTTACATAATATTTGAGTAGTGACCTACAATTTATAAACCATTTACATATACATTATCTCATCCAGTCTTCACCGCAACCAGTACTATGAGTGAGGAGAATAAGGCTCAGAGGGGTGACACAACTTGCTTAAAGTCACACATCTAAGAAGAACCAGTGGCGAGACTCAAATCCACATGATCTGAGTCATGCAATTCTGTCTCAATCACACTACTGCCTTTATTTGTTAAGCATTTTGATGTCCTTAAAGCAGAAAAGGATGTTACCCATGGAGTCTGAGGCAGCAGCTGTATCCCTGGCTGTCGGAAATGCCTCCAACAGGTTTGGCAACAGCTGTCTCAGTTTGACATCTCACTGGGTTCCTGTCAGAGCCCCACCTTGGGGAATGGCAAGTTTAATGAAGAAAAATCCAACCTTCCACCTGAACTCCTAGCTTTGCAAACGCAACTGACACCTGACAGGCTTGGAGGCCCTCGCAGCAGGGAGTGGGGTGACCCCAGCCTCTCAGCTCATAGATTATATGTTTGGCAGCTTTCTCTGCAATTGGCTGGCAGCATTTGTGCCCTTTCCAGATCTTACTTCCTGGTCCCAGTGCTAATTTAGATGCAGTTCAAACAAACACTTACTGAGTATTTCCTATAAGCCTGGAGCTGGGGCTATATAAAGAGATGCGCAACACACCACTCCTGCCTTGGGGGCACTCAAAATCCTACAGAGAAGTCAGAAACTTGGCACAACCAGTATTTCTATGGAGACAATGCCCATTGCCATGGCAAATGGACCCGTTTTGAAAAGAGAAGCTCTAATGAGACTGCTCAAAAAAATTAAATATCGTATGGACTCTTTCCTTTGGCAGGAACAACAAATTCAAATGCCAGCAAGAATCTCAGAAGGGCAAGGGGAATTCAAGAATGAGGGAAGGGGCACTTTGAAATTAGTCATATATTTGGAGTCATATATTTGGAGGATACGATATAGAAGGTGAGATTAGAGGGAAGGAGGTGAAGAGGCTTCACTGTCACGCCAAAATGCTAGGAATACATTCTGAACGAAGCCATAGAAGATTTCTAAACTGGAATGGAATTAGCACGAGGTGATTTAGAGAAATGATGCTAGCACTTAGAGGAACACACTGGTCAGCTGGTCAGAGGGAATACGAGAATGTTCCAAGTGAGAGGTGAGGAGGGCCTGAACCAAGGAGTTGGAAATGGAAACGGGAAGAATAGGAAAGACCACTCGGTAGGGGTAGCTAGTCAGGTCTCAGTCAAAGAGAGGACTAAGATATCTAGTTATGTGACAGGGCACTACAGAAGGTCCAAACTGAGCTAGGGAACCCAGAAGAGGTGGAGAAGGAGAGGTTTTGAGAAGAAGTCACTGAGTTTGGTTTGTGAAGTACATACAACAGCCAAGTGAAGACACTTTGTGGACAGACAGAAAAGTACAGCCCAGAAACATGGAGCAGGCTCACAGATTAAACCATGGGAATGCAGGAGACCCCCCATCCCCCACAGGAAGAGAGCACAGAGAGAAGGAAAGCGAGTGAAGGACAGGACAAGTCCCTCGGGAACCCCAACATTTGAGAGCCAGATCAGGAATCAAAAACAGGAAACTGAGAGCAGTCACAGGAGATAAAAGGAGACTTAGGAGATAGCAAGGGCAGAGAGGGAAGGATGGGCCGGAGCAGCAAATGCTGCACAGAGATCATGGAAGATTAGAGCTAAGGTGGGACCCCTGGATTCCCTCTGGAAACTGAAAGGTTGTTAGGTTTAGAAAATAAACAGATGAAATCAAAAGATGAAATAAGGTTGGCAAAATGCCTATCACTGTTAAAGCTAGGTCATGAGTACATGGACGTTCATTCTAATATCTCTCCTTGTGTATCTATTTGAAAATTTTTCTATATAAAAAGTTGAAAATTAAAAATAATACATAGGAGGGGAGGGTATAGCTCAAGTGATAGAGCAAATGCTTAGCATGCACGAGGCCCTGGATTCAATCCCCAGTACCTTTATTAAATAAATAATTAAATAAATAAACCTAATTACCTCCAACCGCCACCCAAAAAAAAAAAAATAAATAAACCAATTTTTAAAAAGTTAAAAAAAACCAATACATAAAAAGAGAATAAAATAAGTTGTCATTCTTGGCTTCTAAGAACAGGCTGTCAGTTGAATATTGAGTAGCAAATGGGAAACACAGAAGAGGGGCAGCTGGAATGACCTATTTTGAGCTTTGCTGCCCTGTGATACAGGCCCGGTGCCTATGTCACTCACCCGGTGTCTCTACAGGAAACAGGCAACAGTCAAATTAGGCTAGTTTCCCAAGGGTTTAATAAAGGGAGTATTTATGGGGTAGAGCAGAGTACAAGAAAAGCACAGGAATTCTACGGTAACCCTGGTGCCAGTGGCAGGAGGGTGTTAACCACCCTTGAGCACATGATCACGGTGGAACGCAGCAATGAGCATGTACTTTCTCCTGGGCGTGTGGGTTGACTGGAGGTCAGCTGGCTCAGCTGGGAGCTCTGCTTCAAGCTGGTGTCCAGCTGGGCTTGGCTCCTCTGCAGATCAAGCTCCAATCTGTTCCACATGGGCTCGTCCTAGGGCCCAGACTAAGGGGGCAGCATTGCCCAGAGGAAGCATGAGGCACAAAAAAGACACATGGGAACACATGATCCTTCTAAAGGCCTGGGCTGGAAACTGGCATAAACAATTGGTTCCACTTGCATTCCATTGACCAAAGCAAGTCATAAAGGCAAGCCAAGGCCAAGGGCAGGGAGAAATACACCCCTCCTTTTATGTGAGTAACTGCAGAGTCACATCCGGGCAAAGAGCATGGATCCCAGGAGGGACAAAGAATTGGGGCCAATAATCTAATCTATCGCATAGCTAGGGTCGAGGGAGGGGGTGCTTAGCAGAACTCACAGAGAACCATGAGAAGAGGGCCCCCTTGAGAGGAGCCCTGACCTTCCTTCTGAGAGAACCCGAGGAATCCCACAGGGAGAGCCCCGGGCAGGTAAAAGCCCTGACCTCCCCCAGTCTCTTGCCCAGGCTGCAACAACTGGACTCAGCTGGAAGCCAGAAAGCAAAGGCATCCTTCAATGGGGTCCAAACAAGTCTGCTTCCCAGGGCAGGGAGGGTACAGGGAAGAAAGAGTGAGTCTGGAGGGACAAACGGGATAGGGCACAGCACTGGCCAGCTGGACACAGTGAAAGGGCACGAGGCTAGCAGGAGAGGCTCGACTCACAAACAAAACCCTCATCTTCCTCCACTACAGCCCAGGAAAAAGGGGAACCTAAGGGCTCGGAAGTTGTAGGAGATCCTCCAAGTGGCCCGCACTGCCACCCAGGACATCTGATCCAGGAGGATGAGCCAGCCCCAAACCCTGAGAGAGGTTTTTCTTCCTGCCAGGCAGAGGCACAGCTGGAGGTGGAAATGGGCAATTAAGACTGATTGTCTGACTCAGCAAAAAAATTAGGCTGCAACAGATAATGATAGTCCAGGAGGAGGCAAGTCGCTGGTGGGAGGCGACCGCAGGCTGTCAGTGTGGAGACTGACGCTAGGGAGGACCAGAGGAGAGACTCTGTGTCCAAGGATTCCAGGGAGACACCTCCCAAAAGGGCACCTTTTACTGAGACCGACCCACACTCCGCTGGTGGGCTGTAGGAAGCTCTGAATGTTTGTGGCTCTGTTTCTGGAGACAAGTGATTGCAGAATGGAGCCAGAGTAATTCATAATAACAATTGACAGCCATTTTCTAAATACAATAGCTGTGTTATTTTATAAGCAAAGAATCCTTACTATTGGGAGGGGACATAAAATGAGCCTGTCAATCTAAGCTCTAGATTTTGTTTGTCCAGAGTCTCAAATTCAGTGCATACTTGCTTTATTAGGCTAAATTTATTACACAAAAGATTGAAGTAGTGCCCGCAAGCAGGCACTAGAAAGGCAGCTTTTAGTAATGAAGAGCATGGACTCTGGAGCAAGCTGCCTGGGTTCAAAGCTGAGCTCAGCTGCTTGCTCTAACAGTGGGTCCCGGCAAGGACAAGTTACCTAACTCTGGGTCTCAGTTTCTCCATCTGTAGCATGAAGGTGATAATCATCCAGCCTGGAGTTGTCGTGAATGTAATAAGTTAATAGATGTGAGCACTTACTAGAGTGTTGCGCACGTAGTACATGCCCAATTTGACGATCAGCTCTTATTATTATTGGCAGGGACCGTCCCCTGCTCCAGATTCAGACAGCATCCCTACCTTCTGCCCTGTCACCCTGTGTCACAGGTGGGAGCCTAGGGCAGAGCGTTCAGCCCAGCACGGAGCCCCTCTGAGCTGGGACTGCCCATCCTCTAAAGCCAGAACCCAGGGGAAATTTCCTTTCTCAGTGAGTGCTGACCATCCCATCCAGCTGCTGACTCAAGGCTGAAGAGAGCGATTAAAGGGCTGTGAAAGAGGTACTAGCAGTTGGAGGAAGTCAGCGTTTTAATGAAAGACAAAACAAACTTACTAGAATGACCGTAGCCCACGGGAAAGGAGGGGTTGGATAAGGGCAGCCAGCTCCACGTGGCACAGCACTTCATGAGTTGTTAGTCTCCTTCTCCCTGAAGCTTCTGTCCCTGGACTGTTTTGCAAGCTGGATCTCTCCCCTCCATGTCTCTCTCACTCACTTCTTTCTCCTTGTTCACCTTTCTCTCTGTCTTTTCTACCTCAGCTCCCCTGCTCTCCTTCTTTAAACCTTCTTCCTTAATCCAATAGGACTAGGTCCTTAGAAGAAGAGGAAGGGACATCAGGGGTGTGTGTTCACCAAGGTAAGGCCAGTGAGAAGACGGCCGTCTGCAAGCCAGGAAGAAAGTTCTCAACAGAAACCAGAAACCAACACTGCTGTCAAGTTGGGCTCGGACTTCCAGCCTCCAGAACTGAGAGAAAATAAATTTCTGTTGTTTAAGCCAAAACGACAGCAACAACAACAAACAGAAACAAAAGCCTGCTTTACATTGGTTTTGTGTATGTTTAGTCCTCAGTTGTTGGTGGATCCCTACTTCTCAGTATACACAATTTTTTTTTCCTCTCAATTATAACACCGGGGGTCTGTTTCAGCTCTGTCACTAGCCCACTGTCTGAGGTTCGGCAACAGTAATAGCAAACACATATTATGCTTAATGGGTGTCACTCACTCTCTGAGTGCTGTATGTATAAAATTAACTCATTTAGTTGTCAGGCAGCCCATGCTAGGGACTTCTATTATCATTATTTTCATCTGTGCCAAATGAGATCACTACCACCCAAAGATTTTGGTTTCCTACCCTGCAGTGCTCCTGCCTGTAGCAGACTTAAACATCCCTGCCCTGCGGGACAAAGGAATGACCATATACATGATTTTCTTTGGCCAATGGAGAAAGGGCAGAAGCACCATGTGTCATTTCCAGGAAGAAGCTTTAGAAGCCAGTGCATGTTCTGCCATGTTCTCACTGTGCTGTGGTGATGGGCAGTGTCCCAAACAGAGGCTGCTCTGTCAGCCTGGGTCTGAGGATGAAGGTGGCATGAAGCAGTGTCATAGCTGACCCATGTAGGACATGTAGGGAGAACAAGAAGGAAACATTTGTTGTTGTCTGTCATTGAGATAGTCATTTGTTACTGCAGCATAGCCTAGCCTATCCTGACTGACAACTTCCCATTTTCAGGTAAGGAAACAGAAGCATTGTTAGAGAGTGTCTGGAAGTCTGGCCCAGGAATCTGAGCTCCTAACCCCTATTGTGTATTACCTCCAGGAGCCTCAGGTCCCGGTTTATGAGGTGGGGCAATCTGCACCCTCATCGAAGACAATGAATGCTGTTTCTTTCAGTCTCACTCATTCCATGGCCTGCTTTCCTGTCTTCTTTAAACACATTAGGCATATGTGTTTTACAGCTGGGGCCAGTTAGGTTCAAGGGAACCAGGGAGCTCAAATCTGCCTACTGATGTGCCCATCATGTTAATAACCAGAGATCCCCTTTCTCCATGTTCCCAGCTCAGGACGCCCTGAGGGAGAGGATTCCCAAACCTCCACTTCTCCCTGCCAGGCTTCCTGTCTGGTGCTTTGGGAGGGATTATAACAATTGCTATCATTTACTAAGTATCTTCTATGTTCCAACAACTATGCAAATGAGATTTCTTAAAGCCACACTACAAAGCAGGTCGAATTTCTCTTCTTTTTTATATATATATATTTAATTTTTTCAGGGGGAGGTAATTAGATTGATCGATTGATTGATTTTTAGAGGAGATACTGGGGATTGAACCCAGGACCTCCTGCATGCTAAGCATATGCTCTAGCACGTGAACTATATCCTCCCCCCAGAATTTCCCTTCTTTTGATGAGGAAACTGAGGCTCTGTAACACTGAATAAGGTGTCTACGGTCACACATCTAGTATGTTTTAGGTTCCTGATTCCACTTCCGAGCCATCTGACACCAGAGGCTGGGTTCTTTCCTCCAGGCTGCTTGTGGTAGCAAGCACTGCTCCAGCTGGCCGTCTGGTGCATTCTCTCACCACGTGTGACCTTGGACGTATCTCAATCTTTCGGTATATTACATACTGAATAATATGTAAGATGCTTCTGAAGAAGGAAGTTGAGGGGCAGTGATCTGAATGTGGACAAATTCCTAGGAAAACCAAAATGTCACAGAAAAACAGAGAGGCTTGAAAAACAAGTCAAACAGGCTAAGCACCTAGAGGTTTTGTATTTAAATAATAAGGCTGGGCACAGGGCTGAGGAGTCTTTGATTCAAAGCTTCCTGAGCTCTCAAACAAACTTTAATAAAGCAAACCTCCGAGGGAGGCATCCCAATTAGCCCCTTTTTCCAGATGATCAGACCAAAACTCCTGTCTGAATTCCTATCCTTGGTGCTCATCTTGAAACAAAATTATCCCTATAGAGGAGCTAGGCACCAAATACCACATGTGCAAATAACTGCCTGATTTTTGCAACAGGCTTAAAGGGAGGCATCGATCATTGCTCTGTTTCAATAAATTTTTTTTTCCTGATAATGAGCCAATTTGTAATCTAAAGCCAGACGTTGTCAGGCCTGGGCTCTTTAAAAAAAAAAAAAAGTATCATAATTATTATTATTTGGTATTGCCATCTGCATTGCATTGGGGAAAAAAAATAAAAGCCTTTCTTGTGTTTCTGGAAACTACTTCCAGAATACTGTGTCCTCAAGACACCCCCCTCACAGCATGGCCTCATAAAAAGTGAGTCGTGGGCGCAGGCTTCTCAAAACACTTTCTCCTGAGTGATCGCCTTTTCTGCAAAACCCTCAAATTGTAATACCTCCTCGTACACACAGCTGCCATTTATAGAGCGTGTGCACCGTGCCGGGCCAACGCCAGATGCTGTGCGGGATGCAGAGCTATACAAGGCACAGCCCTGCCCTCAGCGCTCAACCTGCAGGACATTAAATAAACATTAGTACTATTATGTGATGTGAATATTTGGAAGCCGTATTGTAGAGTGTTTTACTTTCTAGAGAGAAATTCAGGTCTGTCTACTTTGCCAAGCTTCATCGTACCCGCACAATCAAGGAAAAGAGTGTCAATAGGAATTGATCAGGCTTAATATTTCGTGGACCACAGTGCCATGAAGTAGTACTTGTGGTGTAAGAAGGAAATAAACTGAAGTGCTAAGGCCCCCAGGGCCCTTTCTGGCCTCCCTTGGCAATCTTCTAGACTGGAGGAGGGAAGAGGGGTCTGGGGCTACCTCGCCCTCAGGAAGGACCTTCTGTTTCCTGGCGTGAAACCAGAGTGAAGTCCAGGGGGAGATCACTAGGTCTACGTAGGCTGGCAAAGTGCTGTCCTGAAGTTTCCACACAAGATGACTTTGGGGTATGATTGTTAAGGAAGATGATTCAGATCTTGGTAAGAGAGTGCACTCGTCCTTTCAGTGTCATACTGAGCATTGTTTAACAGGCCCATCCAACAATGAACTTCTTATGAGGAGATACCATTCTGTGGCTTTGCTATTTACTATTAATTAAGGCTTAGGCTTGGTCACATTGCAGGTTGACCTGTAGATCAGTGACTAGCAGAGGGGCAAATGATTTCTAACTAGGAGATAAGATAACCCCAAAGGCTGTGGGTTTTGTTGCCCTACAGAGCATTAAATCAGTTCTGTATCTAACCCAACACTCTTATTCTGATGTTCCTTTTTAAAATTGCCCTCAAGTATCCTGTTCCTCAAGGACTCTTTGAACCAGTTTTACCATCTCACTGGTTCCCTCAGTAATGAATGAGTTAAGTAAAATCTTTGACATGTATTTATTCTGTATTTTTAAATGAGTCATATTTTCAACTTTTTATTGATATATCGTTGATTTATAGTATTATATTAGTTTCAGGTGCACAACATAGTGATTCAAAGTTTTTATAAATTATACTCCATTTACAGTTGTTATAAAATATTGGCTATGTTCCGTGAGCTGTACAATACATCCTTGCAGCTTATTTACTTTATGCATAGAAGTTTGTGTCTCTTACTCCCCTGCCCCTCTCTTGCTCCTACTTTTCCTCTTCCTACTGAAAACCACTAGTTTGTTCTCTATATCTGCAGAGACTATTTGTTATAGTCATTCATTTGTTTCATTTTTCAGATTTCATATATATGTGATAACATACAATGTCTTTCTCTGTCTAATCTATTTCACTAAGCATAATACTCTCCAGGTCCATCCATGTTGTCACTGTCGACAGAAATAAAATGCACAACCTAAAAATTGAGACTTGTGTTTTATTTGGCAGACATTTCTGAGGACTCGAACCCCTTCAAGCCTGGGATGACAGCCTCCCAGATCACTCTGAGGGACTGCTCCGAAGAGGTAGGGGAGAAGCCAGGATATATAGGAATTTTACAACAAAGACCAGGTAGTAGTCAGAACATTAAAGATTACTGTTAAAGAAAACCAGACATCTCAAGTTAAAGAATTTAGCGCTTTTCTATGTATGGGAAGGAGCAAACATTTGGCCTCATTGAAATCCTTCCTTTGACAAGCACCTAGCTATCTAGGGCCAGTATCCTGTCCTTTCTTATTCTGAGTCCCCTCAGGGTGGCTGCAGAGGCTGACCTCCTTGCTTGTCTGCATACTGAGTTGGATGATGCCCTGATGGCCACTGCATTCTTTGTTTACTGATATGGCTTGCAGTATTTTTCATTCACATTACAAATGGCAAGATTTCATTTTTATGGCCAAGTAGTACTAGTAGTACTCCATTGTGTGTGTGTGTGTGTGTGTGTGTGTGTGTGTGTTTGTGTGTGTGTGTATACCACATCCTCTTTGTCCATTCATCTGTTATGGACACTTAGGTTGCTTCCATAACTTGATAATTGTAAATAATGCTGCTAGGAACATTAGGGTACATTTACCTTTAAATTTAGTGTTGTCTTTTTCTTAAGATCTACGCCCAAGAGTGGAATTGCTGGATCATATGGTAGTTCTAGTTTCAGTTTTTTAACGAACCTCCATACTGCTTTCCATCATGGCTGCACCAATTCATGTTTTCAACTTTTGAAATGTATACTTTGATGGAAGCCAGAGATCAGTCCAGTGATAGGGAGAATTCTTTTGCCTGGCCTTGTCCTCTGGCATTTACATCCCTTGGTGACCTCGAAGGGGAGTATCTGTGGCAAGAAAGGATTCCAGTGTATGGGAAACACAACCCCTCATGTCATGGAATCAAGACCACAAGAAATACATTGTGGGGAGAAAAAACAGAAACAAGTTTAAAGTCAAAGTATATGCAACAAAATTTGGATAATAATCCAAAACATAGAATAAATATCCATGAGCTCATATTAATATAAATCAGTGATTGAATAAGTAAATGAATGGGGAGAAAAAATAGGTCTCCTGTGCAGAAGAATTCCAAATAAGTGCAGTGTGAAAAGAGTGAATACAGAGTAACTCTAGAGTGGAGACACCCGGCAAACACTGACTCAGCCAGGTGACCCGGGTTAACATCAACAGTGATAACATGCACCCTGGATAAGATGTAATGAAAAGTCGCTTTACCTCTATGGTATTCCTCCCTGAAACACATAACCCCAGTCTAATCATGAGAAAACATCAGGCAAATCCCAGTTGAGGGGTGCTCTGTAAAATTCCTGAGATGTACTCCTCAAAACTTTAAAGATCATCAAAAACAAGAAAAGTCTGAGAAACCGCCCCAGGCAAGAGTCTCTTAAAGTAGACATATTAAATGTCTCATGGTATTCTGGGTGGGATCCTGGAATAGATAAAAGGAGATAAGGGAAAAACTGAGTGAATCTGAACAGAGCATGGACTTTAGTTCATAACAGTGTATTAATCTTGGTTTTTTAATTGTGACAGGTGTACCACATTAACGGATGGTACTAATAGTAGGAGAAACTGGATGTGGGGTAAAGGAAACTCTGTATTACCTTCACAGTATTTCTGTAACCCTAAAACTATGCTAAAATTTAAAGTTTATTTACAAATAAATCATAAAGCCATTATTTTGGGGGGAGAGGTGATTAGGTTTAGTTTATTTATTATTTTTTTAGTGGAGGTACTGGGGATTGAACCCAGGACCTCAGGCATGCTAAGCACACGCTCCACCACTGGGCTGCACCCTACCCCCACACACGTTTTATTAAAAAATCAAATAGAATCCCAATTTCACAGCTTATTGACTATGACCTTGGAAAAGTCATTTCACTGTTACTGAACCAAACCTGGGTCTGTGTGCAGTAAAGCCAATCTACTGACACCAGGTTGTGGTGAAGGAAAGTGTGGCATTTGTTGCAGGGCACCAAGCAGGGAGTCCAGGGCAGCTAGTGCTCAAATGCCCGAACTCTGATGGGTTTCAGCAAAGTATTTTTAAAGGCCAGGAGAGGGAGGGGAGTCCCAGGGTGTGTGATCAGCTGGTGCACAATTCTCTGACTGGCTGATGGTGAGGTCACAAGACAGTGCCACAGGAGTTAACATAATCATCCTTAGGCTCCAGTAGGCCTGGGGTCATCTAGGAGTTAAGGTCTTCCCTCTGGTGGGGGTTTTAGCGTCTGTATAAAGGTTGAACACATGAGTTGGTGCAGCCACGATGGAAAGCAGTACAGAGGTTCCTTAAAACCTAAAACTAGAACTACCATATGATCCAGCATTTCCACTCTTGGGTGTATATCTGAAGAAAAAGAAAACACAACCTTAGAAAAAAAGGTACATGCACCCCAATGTTCCTAGCAGCAATTCCTGGATACTTCAGAGAGGAGCTAAAGCGGAGGATATGGGGGAGGGGTCTGTCCCAGGAAGGCCCCATAGGGTCCTGCTAGGTTACAAAACCTTTCAAGTCCCATCTATAAAGAGGTAATGCTATCTACCTCACAAGATGGTTATGAGGCTGAATTGCAAATACGCCTGGTTCCCTCTACCTTGACTTTAGGGCTATTAAAATGCATGTGAATGAACCTGGGGCAGAAATGCACTCTCTTTGGCCTGGAAACATACTGCCTTTGCACCTCCTTGAAACCATCTTCAGCAATGCCGGGTACAGGGCCCATCCAGCACAAAGCTGAATATGTGAAACCTCAGCATTCCTCGAAAAATACAGCTCCAGTGCCTTCCCAGGCTCTGAGGTTCTTGGTCTGCTAAGAAGGTCACAATGTGGTGGAGTTTGCTTGCTTTACAGAGAGAGCAAAGTCTGAGCAGGGTGTGGCGGGAAGGGGCTGTCCTTACTTAGAATAAGCCTGAGGGGATTTGGAATGTGATTAACTAGGGAGACAGCCAAGCTTCTTCCTCCAGAAGCTTCTGTTTGGATGGGGGAGGAGGGATCAAACCGCACACATGGGCCTGGAGTCCTGGGAAGCAGGCTGCTGGGCAGAGCTGGGGTGTTCCCTGGCATGCACCTCGCTGGACCATGGACTGGGCAGTGGGAAGATGTGAGTCTTTGATAAGCTGGCTCTTTTCCTTATCCTGTCATTGTGAACGTGTTACTGTGTGCATTAGGTTTCTCGTGAGGGAACTTTGGATGTGGTGGGACTGTTCAGCTGGATCTGCTTTACTCTAATGGGAAGAGGCCTGTGCTAGGTTGCCATCAGTGTTTCCATGGTTTTATTACCCAGGATGGGGACAACCAGATTTTTTCTCAGAAAGCGAGGTTGTGCGGACCCATGCCTGTTTTACCCAAGATCTACACCAGAGGGCAGTATGGGTGCTCTGTTCTGGAGAAGCCCTTCTTTCCCAGGAGCGCACAGCTGAGTAATGGGTCTTCTCATAGGGTTTTCCTGAGCCATGAGAAAAGAAGGTAGGTGTATCTATTTCCTATGGTCCTGTAACAAATTCTCTCACACTCAGTGGCTTGAAGCAACATCCATTTGAGAGCTCACAGTTCTGTAGGTCAGAAGTTGATTGCTTTCACAATCATAGATCAGAGGCAACAGTAGGAGGGGCTGGCTGGGAGGAGTGATCCAGGGAGCCAGCCTATTTCCATTGTTGCCCTAAACTTGGCTAGTGAACTTGCTCTTGCTACAGCCACTTCAATCAAGAAAAAAGAAAGGACGGAAATCGGAGTGCTTGTGAACACCCTAAGAGAGCAGCTAAATTGGGATTTTTCTAGATTTACAGATTCTCTTGGGTGTTCCTGAAATCCAACTTTAGATCAAAGTTTCCTTTCCTATGACAGGATAGTTGGGATCATCTTCAATTCATCAGTGCACTGAATTTTTCTCTAAGCCTCAAAAAGAAAAGAAAAGAAAAAAAACCCCTCCTGACTCTAGAACTTTTCTTCCGGGTCTAGACCCCCTTGAGATTGCTCTTTATTCTCTTTTCCAAGCTGAGAAATAATTCCAAAGCAGAAAAATGCCAGGTATAAGAAAACGTCCTTGGCATTCTTGCCTTTCAAAATGAGAACAACCTAGTGTCCAATATTAAAGGAATGATTAGGTAAATTATGATCTATTCATGCAATGGGATATTGTGCAGCCCTTAAATGTTTACTTTGAAGAATGTGTTGCAGCAAAGAAATAAAGTTTATGTAATGATAAGTGAAAAAAGCAAAACAGAAAATCGCATTATGCCATAATCTACTTATCAATTTGTGTGTCTGTACCACCATTCGACTGAGGGAGGGCAAAGGGAGGGGGTATCGGGGGGAAGTCAGGTCAAGGATAGAACCCCGAGGAACACTGACATCTATGGACTGTTCCAGGAAGGAGTGCCTTCAAAGGAGACTCAAAAGATGAAGCAAAGAAGGTGTGAAAGGAGTGAACCAAGAGAGCTTGAGGTCACAGAAGCTGGGAGAAGATGCCACACCCAAGATGTCAGGCATTTTATATCCATTACTATTCGTAGTCCTCACCCAAAGTGGAACATCCTATTATAGCTATTTTGCTATACTTTGAGCATAATTTAAAGAAAGTTTCAAGAGGAAGTTAGCAAGTTGGACAACATCCCAGGGTAAGGGAGAGATGGGGTTTGAGCTGAGATCTCTCCTTAAGCAAACCCACGCTCTCTACTTTATACCACACTGCCTTCCTGCCGTGTTAGAAATATCTCCTGAATGTATATGAGGTCATGGTTTAAGAGGGATCAGTCCGTTGTATCTTCTATTCTGTGTGCACTAGGTTTACACTTCCAATGCAAGGACAGAGGTGGGAGTGGAGGGTGAGGGAATGGACTCCCAGGTGATGGGTTATAATGGGGACTGCAAACTCCATTGCCTACAGGGAAGGTAAGGTAGAGGTAAAAAGCAGTGCAGCAAATTGGAGCTTGCACACCGTCTAAAAGAGGCAGGAATATGACCCACAGTTGTCAGATATTAAAGTCTCTTTAGAGAAGCCAGAAATCTGGATTCTATCTTTCTCTGTGAAATTTTCCATTTTTAAATGTTGGAAACTAAATAAAAACATTTTTAACGACTGTGCAGACTAAATAAATCTGTGGAGTAGATAGGGCTCACTTTAAGACCACTGACTTAGTATCTCGGAAGGTAATTTGTCTTCAGGAACTACACCTTGAGCTGTGCTGATCCCCTGATGAGCCAATCACCAGGTTAAGTGGAAATCCCTGAGCAGATCTTGGGTGGGGACACATCTCATTCCATCTTCCTTCCCCAGCTGGCCTCACTGGGGCCATCACTCAACTTTCCATGATGAATGTTTTGTTGGGTTCTGTTCCATGGAGTTAAAGGAGCATAGAGTGTCTCTCATCACAGCCCTTCTTTTCTAGGAAAATAAATGGCCAGCTCCCTGGAGTTGGGGATTTTTTATGCAATGACTTTCCTCTATGAGATTTATTGCAGCAGCTTTGTGAGAGATTTGTAGTAAGTAGTGTTCGGGCTGTAGGTCTTAAATCCTCGATGCCATAGTCATAACTCTCCAGGAAGGAAATGATAGAAGATCACAGTAGCTAATATTGCATTATGATGATACTGTCTCCACAGAAATGATTGCCGTCTCGCTACTGCTGTCTTACTTAGGAGACGTGAGCTCTTCAAATGTGGTTTGAGATATCTATCCTGGTGGTGCTTTGTGAGATCCAGAGGAACCTGCAGACTAGGGGAAGAAAGCAAATATTTATTGAGTGTCTCCTACTCCCCTTTTCATATAGAGGGAGACTTGGGCTCAAAGAAATTAAATAATTTCCCCAAGGTCTCCAGCTATAAAACCTCTTTGATTCCAAAGCAGATCTTGTCCACCATGCCACAAGGAACATATTTTTATGTACAAGAGAAAGTCTAATGAATCAAAGTTCACAGGCATAAGCGGTGAAGTATTTTTATCATTTTAAGTTTAACCTCCATCTATTTCTGTATCACTTTTAGACTTAGTGTGCAGTGTACAGAAAGTCCAGGAGATAAACGATCTAAATGACACCTTGAGGAAACAATCAGACAAACCTAGACTGTGGAATAAAAACAATCATCCCAGTCACTTCAAAGAGTCTGTGTCATGGTGAAAAATGTCAGGGTACACTTCTAGATTAAGAGAGACTGAAAAGGCAAATTAACAATGCAATGTGTGAAACTGAATTGGATCCTGGTTCCAAATGGAACTATGTAAGATATTTTGGGAACAACTGAGGACTAGATATTAGATGATATTAGTGGTGATTATTAGTTACCTTAAGTGCACTATGGTATTATAGTTATGAAAAAAAAAACCTTATTCTTAGAAGATATATGCTGAAGTATTTAGCAGTGGAAGTATCACGTCTGCCGTTTAATTTCAAATGATTGAGAAAAAAGTCATGTGTGTGTATGCGTAAAATATTGCCAATTGCTGAAGCTAGGTAGTGAGTGTGTAGGTATTTATTACACTATTCTTTCAACTTTTCTGTACATTAAAAATTTTTCATAGTATGAGATGAAAATATACAAATAAAACAACTGTATTGGATTAAGCAGCCTCAGAATAATGGAGAGAGAACAGCTCTGAAAAGGATAAAAGCATGTTGAAATTTCTTTAGGAGATCAAAACTGCAGACAAAATTACATAGCTTAGAATATGTGTTCATTATAGTAAATGTAAAACATGTTTTAAAAGGATAGGTGCTTGGGGAGGGTATAGTTCAAGTGGTAGAGTGTTGGCTTAGCATACACAAGGGCCTGGGTTCAATCCCCAGTACCTCCTCTAAAAATAAATAAGTAAGCCGAATTACTTCCCCCCACAAAAAATAAATAAAAAATAAAATAAAAGGATAGATAATTGCAGCCATGTAAAAATACGTTTGTGGACAAGAAGTAGAAATATATTTGTTGGGTTAATGTAACTAGAGGTGGTTGTTTTTTTTGAAAATTACTCTTGCTGTGTCATCTTTTCCATTAATATGATCATCCAAAAGTAAGCCCACAGACCAAGACAGAGAAAGATCCTGACTGTGGGGTCACAGATGAGTATTCTTCTTTTAAGAATCATCCTTGAAGCCCATTATAAAAATGCATCTTGTATTTTTATAATCGATAAATGCATTGAGTATACTGCATTGCTAAAAACAACTCATTGTGGGAACTTCAGCTCCATAATTCAAGCTTAGTTAAAAAGATCTGGGGAAACTAACCATAAGTGGAAATTAAATCATTAAAAATTCAAAACAGCTTCAGAAAACTAGAAGTTTGGTTCATGAATGACTGAACAAATAGTTTCAGGTAAATTATAAGAACAGTCTATAAAATAGGGGTCAGCAAACACAAGCTGGCCACCTGTCTCTGTAAATAAAGTTTTATTGGAACAAAGCCATGCTTATTCATTTATATATTGTCTTTGGCTGCTTTTATGACACAATGGCAGAGTTGAGTGTGTGGCTTGCAAAACCTAAAATATCACTAGCTTTATGAAAAAGTTTGCCAAGCCCTAGTCTAAAAGTATGTATGTACTATATGAAAAAGAATTACATGAGAATATGGAAAAATAAAGTTGATCAGTTATGGTGGAGGTATTAATGTGATTTTTAATTCATATTTAATAACTTTATATTTTGCTATAATGTGGTTTATTTATTAAATAAATATTTTTAAGAAAAAATAATTGAGACATTACTATTTTTACAATGCATGAAATTGTGATGGGGAAGTGAATAGCAATACACATTACATAGTTATTAAAACCTGATGTGAAAATTTTAATCCTTAGAGTTAAGCCAAAGAAAATAATCAGAAATACAGGGGAAAATTAGCAAGATAATTCTCACAGGATTGTTCATAATAACAAAAGAGTGGAACTAACAGGATAACTGTTAAATAAATGATGGTATCTATATGATGGAATATTACACACAGAAAATTTTTTAAAGTATTTTTTATCAAAAAAATAAATTTTTAAAAAGATGAGGTGGTATTCACTGACAATGGAAAATGCTCATGATACTGATATTTAAGTAAAATAAATTACAGTACATTTCAAACTACCCATTTATAAGCATTATCTATATACACTTATAAATATATAGAAAAATGTTAGCAAAATATAAACCATACCATCAGCAGTGATTTAGGAAGTGATACTTGGGAGGACTTTTTCTTCCTTTTTAATGCAAGTCTAGAGTATTTAATTTCTTAATGAGCATGTGTAACAAGAGAAGACATTTATATATATGTGTGTATATATATATCCATCTTTAAAAATAATACTTATTAAAAATTTTTTAATGGCCTGGTTAAATGTTATGAAAAGCTGAATACCAAATTACAGGAAAAATATGATCTCAAGTTCAGGAATAAAATGCATACAAGAAAAAAGTACAAAGACAATGTTAAAATATGAAGTGTTGCTTCTGGGTGATGGCATTGGGGGTGATTCTTGCCTTATCTTTTTTACACTTACCTCTCTCTCCCTGATCTTTCTACAATGAACATGTATTACTTGGATAATCAGAAAAGAATTGTAAGAATTTGTTAAAATAATTTTTTAACATTTTTTATTGATTTATAATAATTTGACAATGTTGTGTCAGATTCCAGTGTAGAGCACAATTTTTCAGTTATACACGAACATACATGTATTCATTGTCACATTTTTTTCTTTGTGAGCTACCATAAGATCTTGTATATATTTCCCTGTGCTATACAGTACAATAATGTCATTCTAAGTGAAGAAAGCCAGAAAGAGAAAGAAAAATACCATATGAGATTGCTCATATATGGAATCTAAAAAAAAAAAAATTGCACAAACAAAACATAAATACAAAACAGAGACAGACTCATGGACATAGAATACAAACTTGTGGTTGCCAAGGGGGCAGAAGGTGGGAAGGGATAGACTGGGATTTCAAAATGTAGAATAGATAAAATAATTTTTTAAAGGAAAACAATACTATTACAGCTATTACCAAGCCATATCACTAGACTTTTGAATCCCTTTATTTCTACCTCTATGTCTGTGTGTGTGTGTGTGTGTGTGTGTGTGTGTGTGTGTGTGTCCCTCTCTCTCTCTCTCACACACACACACAAAAAGTAAGGACTTCACTCTTAAACACTACCAGGCCCTCCACCTCTATTTCACACTTCCTGGCCTCCTTCTTGCCCAACCCCCCAAAGTCTTATATGTCATTTCAACTCCACAGGTGAGAGAGGAAGGAGCAGGAGGACAAAAGCACTCAGGTGTATGTTTCCTGCAAGGCTCCTGATGCTCTGTAAAGGATAAAATACCCAAGCCCTTACCCTAGCCAACAAGGCACACATGACCTGCCTCCCCACAAACACACCCTGCTCTGATCTCATCCCTCACCACTCTCTCTGTCACTCATTTCCTTCAGGTCCCCTCTCAGATTTCATCCTACCAGGGACACCTAACTGTGGCCTTCAACTCCACTGACTTGGTTTCAAGGTCTAATCAAAATGTGCTTTACGAAACCTGAATAAATGTATCACAAAGATGAAAATACCACCGTGATAGCTCCCACGTAGCCTCCTGATAGTCACAGCTTTGGAAAGTCCCCTCCCACACAGAATAGGGCTGACCTATGTGACCATTAGGACACGGGTGTGGCTTCCAGGGCTAGGTTACGAAAGACATTGAGACTTCTGCCTTGTGCTTGGATCCCTTGCTCTGGGAGAAGCCAGCCACCACGCCAAGAGGACACTCAAGGAGCCCTACAGGGAGAGGTGAGGACCTGAGACCTCCTGACCATAGCCAGCATCAACTTGCCTTGCGTGTGTGTAAGACACCTCGGAAGCAACTTGTCTAGCCCCAGTCAAGCCTTCAACTCACTGCAGTCCTGGCCGACATCTTGACTGTAATTTCAGAAATGACCTTGAGCCAGAACTACCCAGCTAAGCTGCTCCCGATTTCCTGACCCACAGATACTATGAGGGATTAAAAAATCCTTATTGTTACTCAATCAACTAAGTTTTGGGGATAGTTTGTCACAAAGCAATAGATAATTAACACACTCACTAACTTAACTTTTAAGCCCTTTTAATCCATATAGCCCCAATTCCTTTAATGACCCTTCCATCCACACAAATCCACGCAAACTCACGCAAAGTAGACCACTGTTCCTGGGATTCGTCCAAAGTACCATTTTACCCTTCTGGTCCTCTCACCCTTGCTTTTCCTACTTCCCTATGTCTCTAAAGACCTCCTGTCTCTACATCTCAGTGACTGATACTCACCTCTGGACTATAATCCTCTTACAGCAGGTTTGGGGCAGATTTCAGCCTCCACCCTCTCCCATGATTCTGTTATCCTCTATCCAGAGCCTCACCCTAAAGTCTGGGAGTGGAGACATTTCTTATTTTTGCCCCCTGACCCTTTCCTCAGGATTCAGACAATCTAGACTGGTGATGGGCACCCAGCCCTGCCTGAGGAAGAGGGTTGAACCCTTTATATCAGAAATTTATCTGAATGAGTCTCCCTCAGCCTACTGGGTGGGTCAGATTTTGCAACCCACAATACTCTATGAGAGACAACAGCCTCATCTCCACAGAGAAAGAGCAATTTCCAGGAAGAGAGAGTCAGTCTTGCCCACCTGCCCGGTTTCATCACTGATGTGCTTTTGTTCCCTCTCAGCACCCTTCTGCCTCTGTTAACTAGCTCAAGCTCCAGCAAGAAACAATCTCAGGATGTGTAGTGTGAGCCCCTAACTCTAAGAGACAGCATGTACGTGTATCTACATACAGTGTGTGTGTCTGTATGTCTCTGTGTATATATGTTGCACACATGTGGCGTCTGTGTGTGTCTGTACATGTGTTATCTATCTGTGTGTATCTGTGTGTATGCTTTCTTTGCATCTGTATGTATGTCATGTACACGTGTGTATCCTGGGTGTCTGTATTATGCTTTGTACGTGTGTTTCTCTCTCTCATGCACACATACCTCTCTCTGTGCACGTGTGGATGGATGGATGTGTGTGTATATCTGTGTGTGCTTGTGCACATATCCAGCTTCACCAGCCTGGGATTCACACTATTTTCCCTCCACCAGGACACCTAAAATACAACAGGTTTTTAAATTTGGTAAGTGTACCAGAGTTGTGTAACATGCTGATATTAAGAGAAGCTGGATAAAGGGTATACAGGGTGTAAAGGAACTCTTCTGTAAATCTAAAATATTTCCCAAAAAGGTTTTCTTTTTTTAAAGCTATTGTCCAGATTAGCAGGAAATTCAATCCTCCCCTTCTTCCTTAGATCTAAAACCTCCCAAGAGGTCTTGACCTTTGTTGAAGGCACGACCTGTTTGGGACATCCTCACCAGTGGAAGTGGAGTCAGGCCTGATGCCTGCAGGACCGCAGCCCAGACGGACAACTCCCTAACTCACCAGGTTGGCTTTCCTATTTGCTACGATCACCAACAGTCCAGAGTCCCTTCCAAACTTGTATACTAAAACATTTAAAAAATTAAAATTAAAAAAAGAATTCTTAGAAAAAGGCAGAGAAAAAGAGCACAAATTAAAGGGCCAGCAGCTAATTTAGGGCATAACTGCCTTTTTAAGGGACCAGGGGAGGAAATGGGTCTTCTGCCTGGCTTTGTCCAGATCTAGGCTGGGTGAAGGGGAGGGCCCAGGGAAGGAGGAGCAGAAAGGTTCCTGCTTAGTGTTTTTGTTTTGTTTTGGTTTGGTTTGGTTTGCTTTATGGAGGTACTGGGGATTAAACCTAGGACCTCCTGCATACTAAGTATGTGCTCTACCACTGAGCTCTACCTAGGCCCCCCACCCCATCCCACAATCCCTGCCCACCCCTCCACCACCTCTGCTTCGGGGATTTGGGCCTCCAGTACTCAAATCTCCCCTAGACCTGTGGGTGTTGCCATGGGCTCAACACTTTACAGATGGTATTTGGGGTTTAAATATTCTTCCTCCTACCCATACCCTACAAGTCAATTAAGACTTCTTTGGAAAGGAATGGGTCTGCCCTGGCCTGCCTGGCTACACTGGAAACAGAGCACTCAGCTCCTGCAGCGAACGTGGTCTGTCCTCGCTCTCAGCTCACTAAGCAACCTGTTGACGAGCTTATAATTACCAGAACTGTGTGCTACACAATGAATGTTCTTGGGGATTTTAATGATTGAAGTGAATGAACATGCTTCAACGTTTGGAAACGTGCTTGAGAAGAATAATTGCTTTAAAGTGTGTCGTAAATTGTTGCTAGGAAACCATATCAAGATGGACCTTTTCACTTACAACTTGAAGTTCAATTGGCAGGAAATTCTCCCACTCAAAATATAGACAAGCAAACAGAACAATTCAAAAAAAAAAAAAAAAAAAGAGAGAGAGAGAGAGAGAGAAGAAAGAATGACAGAAATCTAATAGCTGTCAGAGGAAATCTTTCACCTGAAACAAAATGGAGATTAGGAGGCAAGAGACTATTGATGGCAGTTACAGACTTGCATCTCAGGTCTTTCTAGTTATAGGATTTGGGGCAATTCTTTTAATGTCTTTTATTCTCAGTTTTATCATCTGAAAAATGGGGCTGTCAATAACTCACTCATAAGATTGGAGATAATGAACATGTGAATGTACTCAGCACATTGTTCTCCGTAATTTATTTATTTATTCATACTCACTTGTTCCCGGGAGGAGGGTATAGCTCAAGCAGTATAGCACATGCTTAGCCTGCACAAGGTCCTGGGTTCAACCTCCAGTACCTCCTCTAAAAATAAATAAATAAACCTCATTACCTCCCCTGCCAAAAAAAAAGAAATACATACTCACTTGTTCCAACAGGTTGAGGTAGCTTACAAATTTATTTCCTACCTTAGTTGCTGTTCCCTGCCTGCCAAAGCAGCCCTTGACACAAGAAATTGGGAAGAGGTGGCATACTTGGGAATCCCAGGAAATTCAAGTAAAACAGTGAAGAAAGTAAGACTAGAAAGGGAGAAAAGGCAATAAACGGTGCACCAATGAGCAAGAAAGCCCATGACGGATCAGTCCTGCTGGGAACCCTCGGAAGGACCACGTAGAACACACCTCAGAATCCTCCCTCTGAGGGGTGGGGAAGCTGAGGTATTTATTTATCCATTAACTCCATCTCTCAGTGGTTGGGGGTTGTCCCTGGGAGCCTTAAGTAACCAGCACTTCCACAATGCCTTGAGTGGTCTGGTAATTTCTGATGGAAAAGGAGAAAACCTTCAGGAGGAGAAGCCAGGAGCTACAGGCATTGGAGGTAGGAACCAGCCAGGATGGCCAAGAACTCTCCCCTTCCAACTGTGTTTGAATTTAGAGGTGGGCCCATGGGATGGGGCATCAACAGATCTGCTATACTGAGGGATCAACCAGGTAAGATTAATCAATGAAGAAACTGAGGTCAAATAAAAATAGGTACTCTTTAAATGCTGTTGAAACTAACAAACGATTATTTTGTAGCCAGGCTGGTTGTGATGACTGATAACATTTTGTCTTTTTTTCCCCTAGACTTCTAATCAACAAAATAGCCTGGAACTTGGGCAAGGATTACATATCAGTGTGGACAATAAATGGTTGACCAAATCTTTTATATATGGCAGTCCTTTGTTGACCAAGGTCTAGGGGATCTGGAACATTATTATGGGATTGGACAAGGCTGGACTCTGGGCTTCAAACATTACACGTGAACTTTGGGCACCACGTTGTATTTGGAAATGATATTGGCGTTCTGCAAGGGTCAGGAGAGAAGTATCTCAGCTACTTCCCTACCTCTAGTAGTCCCTCCCCTGCCTGACAGCAGTTTGCCATCTGGATCACTAGCAAGTCAGGCAGCGCTCAAACTTAGCACTGCCTAGTGTGGAAGAGCAAGAGGAGTTTTCTCAGCATGTCTGTTACCCACCAAGCCCTGAGAATATCTGCAGCAGTGGCATGGTATCCCCAAAGGAATAGGCTATGCATGTTGACGGCATAGGCAGAAAGCAAGGGGCTAAGGCAGGGCAATGCCCCAGGTGAGGACCGAAAGGCTTCCCCTTCCCCTGACCCCCAACCTCCAGGTCCCCTGCCAGGAAGCAGAAAGATGAGATATGGAAAGGAAAGAAGGAAGGAGGTCAAGAAGGAGTGGAAAACAAGCAGGAGAGAGACAACGAGACATTATATGCCTCCTGGGTGAAGCATACAACAGCACTTACAAAGTAGTCTGGCTGAAAAAACTGAACCTGGATTTGATTAAGACTCTAGCCTTAACCACTAGTGTACAAGAAATGCAGAGGATGGAGTAATATGGTAAATACAACCACAGAGATGAATGCAAAATCCAGACTCTTGTTGGCGGTGGGGATAGATGGTGTATAGCTTTAGTGGTGGAGTGCATGCTTAGCATGCACAAGGTCCTGGTTTTAATCCCTAGTACCTCAATTAAAATAATAATAATAATAAAAACCTGACATGGCTATAAAAAAAAAAGTCAGACTGTGGGAAACTCTACAGAACAAACAACCAAGTTTCAACAAATACAGAGAAAATCCATTACAACTTACAGTCAGCCCTCCTTCTACTTGGTTCCTCTGTATCTGCCTATAAGTGGAACTGTGCAGTTCAAACCCGTGTTATTCAAGGGTCAAATTAACTGCAATGTGTGGATCCTATTTAAATAATAAGGATGATTTTCATCTTCATTCAAACGAACTATCTTAAAAATTATAAGCTTATGAGAAAGGAAATTTGAATATTGACTATTATGATATTATGAATAATATCATATTGTTAATTACTTAGGGCATGTAATAATGGTATTATTTTAAAAGTATAAAAGTCCATATATTTTGAAGATACATAATCACATATTAATGGTGAAATTATATAATGTCTGGAATACTCTTTTGAAAGAACACAGGGGTTGAGAGTGGATGGGCAGGCTTGGTCATGAGTGGATAATGGACACCTGGAGCTCTTAAGCTATTTTGTCTACATTTGGGTATGTTTGAGATTCCCTACAATAAAGAGGCAAAAATAGAAAACAAAACAACAACAAAACCCAACAGGGAGGCAGACCACCTTCAGGGCATGACCTGGAGGCACAGGAAATGTGTTTCAGCAGGAAGAGTATTTTGGATCTGGGGATGTGTTCTGCTTGGGAGGAAGCTTTGGTTTTTCAACTGTAAAAATGATCAGGGTAAGGTCTAGAGAGGAGGGAGGACTCAGCTTCTCAGATTGACACTTGATCTTAGGGGATCCAGACCCCTGTCTGGTGGCCTTCATTCTACTCTGAGGAGACCTCCTTGGGGTTTTTTTCATTAACTTTTCTATACCAGACATGTCAGAGCTCCAGGGGTTCCTCCCGCAGGCTTGACTGCATTCTTGATTATGACTGAGGTGAAGAGGAATTCATAAAAGAATTTAGAGCCATTTAAGTTTCATTACCTTAATGCTACATCATGAAACCAAAAAAAAAAAAGAAAAATTGCCAAGAAACTAATATAGTAATAATAATCATCATCATAATCATAATCATAATGGTGGCTAGCATTTATTGAGAGCTGACTCCAGTCTAGGCGCTAAGCTAAACATGTTATATGTGTCATTTGTCACATCATAGCGGTGATTACTATCCCTGTTTGACTGATAAGGAAAGTGAGAGGTTACATAACTCACCCAAAGTTGCACAGCGGAGATACGGCTGAGCTGGGATTCAAACCTGCTATATTCATTTGCTAGCACTGCCATAACCAAGTGTCACAGACTGCATGACTTAAACAACAGAAATTCATTCTCTCACAGTTCTGGAAGCCAGAAGTCTGAGAGCAGAGTTTCAGCAAGGCTGATTCTTTCCAAGGGCCTTGAGGGAAAGGTCTATTCCAGGCTCCTTTCCTTTCCAGGCAAAGCCTTTTTGACCTCAGAGAACCTCATCTCCTACCTCAGTTCCTGGACTCTCAGGAACTGTACCTCCTGAGAGGTACCTCCGCCCTTTGCATTGGCCAACCCCTCTGCCTGCAAGGCCTAATTCTCTGCCTAATTCTCGCTTACCTGCCAAAGCTGACAGCAAAAGCCACCTCCTTATGAAAGCTTTCCCTACCCTGCCAGATTCTTCCGAGCTACCTAATGCCCTAGGTTTGCTATTGTACCTAAAGGTCTCTCATCTGGAGAATAGAGAGGGCTGTATCTCAATTCCTATGGAATATCTCACAGAGACAGAGACAGAGAGAACCAGATTGGCTCAAGCAAGAAAGGGGTGTCTGAGCTTATGAAACTAAAAAACCCAGAAATAGTGTTCAGCTTCAGTCCAGATACCAAACTCAAGCTCTTCACCAACCTCCACAAGATAATCACGCATGCTAAATATCTAATTCATTTAGTATATCTGATCAAAGATCTGTGCATTGCCATGAAGGGTTACATCGTGCAGCAGACATTTCTCTGCTGTTGCATTGTGGTTATACGCATTCCCTCTCCTCACCTTGCCTACCCTCCTCCTCCCTGCCCTCCCCCTTTTCTGCCATCTCTTAGGAGCAATATAGTCCCTGTCCTTGCTTCATGCAAAGCAGTGTAGACAGACATCTTTTTTTAATGCACAAGGCCCTTAGGACTTCAACTTTCACCCCAAATGTCATTGCAAAGTATTTCTTCGAATCAAACAGGGCACTCTCCCTAAGAGGGTTCTGATAATCAACAGTTTCTCCACCTCATTCCTCACCTTTCCACCCAGTTCTGCCATTTGGCTGTGTACCTCAGGCCCCAGACCAGAAGAGCTGATGATTAATAGAGCAGAGGGCTTACTTCTACCAAAGCATCCCTTGGGCAAGGAGCCTGTCCAATTCATCCTGCTGAGTCACCGCAGAGCCCAGAACAGTGTTTGGAACTCGTAATGGACATTTGATACTGTTGGTGGAATAGAGAGCAGTTTGAGTGATTAACCAGCGTCTCTTATGAGGCAGGGAAAAGATGACTCACAACACTTGGAGAAAGGAGGGCCTACGAGGGCAGAGGCTGGGTAAGATGTACATGAGGGGAGTAATTACATTCCTGCCTTCAGTACATGGTGATTTCCTGAACCTAAAAAATGTGTCCATTTTTCTGCATATGGTGCCTTCTATAACTACGTATTTCCTTTGTGTCCTTGTTGCTTATTTTGTTATCTATATTATAACTACATATAGCCTTGCTTTTCACTTCATTTGTTTTGGAAATACAAGCCATTGGGAGCTATTGTAAGAGAAATCAAGATGAACTGACCCAAGCTAATTTAGCCACTGAGCAACCTCCAGGCTCTTGGTGTAAAATCAGCAGCCTCTGTCACTGGCAGGTGGGTGGTGGCACACATCCTCTCCCTGACAACCTCCACGCCAGGTGAGGTCTCGGACCAAATTCTGCCAAAGCTACAAATATTTACGAGCTGGCAGGTGCAAGAACAGCCCTGCAACCGGTTCTTGAGGCTCTGGGGATCCATTTTCTGTAAGTAACAGGCACTACAAGTAATGCATGATCCGTCCTAAGGTGGAGTCTGACCACTGAGCTTGCTGGAACTGTATTCTCATCCAAGCAAGAGCTGTGGGGCTTCTATTTCCTAACCAACCAAATGTCTTGGACCATCACTCATTTTTGACTATTTGAGAATCTTTCTAACATTCCTTATACGCATTAAAAAAAAAACAAGTGAGATTTTGATAAGGGTATTTAAAGTGTTATGTCGCCATCTTTGGGGTGTTAATTCCTGATGAGAGAACTCTGAAAGCTAACTGCCTATTCCAGGGTATATGTGTTTGAGGTCACTTGTACCCATATGTATTACAACATGTGTAAAAAGTATTTGTAGAGTAAATAACCATGCAGACAATATACATTCAAAAATGGTATCTGTTTCATGATGGGAGAGGAGTTGCAGGGTTATAAGGAGAAAATAAAAGGTCCCTTTTGGTAGAGGCTGAAGCAGGAATCCATGTGGGAGAACCTCAGGGGAAAAAGAAGTTGCACAGATGGGCCCAGAGTCTGGCTGAAGGTCAGTTGATGATCCAGAATTTTCCTCTGCTCAAATATTAAATGACTTGTGTTTGTTTTCATGTTGGAGCCTGTTCCATCCTTCCCAGACTTGAAAGAACTAATTTCAGCCCTCCTTTTTTAACTCCCCCTTTTAGAAGGGGTGGTTTTCTCCTGCTGTCAGCACAATGTAACAACTAGGAACACATCTGATTGCACCTGTAGTTACTCACTTGCAGCCACAATTAGCCATAAGCACTCTCCAAAAATGGCAAAAGCAGTTAAGCATGCCTGCCATTAAGTAATTGTGGGCATCATTAGTTGCATCTTTACTCACATGAGTAACTTTTATGGTCGCCATGGCTACCTTCTGATACCAAATTACCCACCCAACAAGGGAGCACTTGGGCTGAAATCTGACCCCCTCCTTCTCCAATTTTGTGAAAATTGTGTGCTTTTTTTCTAATTACTTCACACAAGTGAATGGGGAATGTTTGCAAATACACACTATTCATGTCAAACCAAATAGAAATGGTCGCCTTGGGTCCTGTGTGTTATCTGTTCATCTTTTTTTTTTTTTTTTTTTTCCGCTTGACAGAAAACAAAGCAAAGCTAGCTTCTCCCCCTGCCCGGCTCCTGTGGAAGAATAACTCACTTGTGGTATCTAGGTGACAATATAATCTTTCATTTGTATATTCTGTCCAATAAAGAAGGTTTATTTCATGCCATAGTTATCATTTCCCAACTTGAATCTCTGCTACAAATTTTCAATTGGAGAGCTTTACTTCTTGTTTGAATGGAAATGATTAGATCTTTTTTCCTAGAGGGTTTTAATCTGAAAGGGAAATGGGCCCAGATCTAGGAAGATAGTTCCTGCTTGGAGAATGATGATCTATGGAAATGTCATGGAGAAATGTATTCTTCATGAATCACCAGGCTGAGAATGAAACATCATGTTCTTCAAAATTCCAAGAAATATATAATCACATACTAGATCACAGTACAGTAGAGAGATGCATGTTTTAATTTATACTTATTTATATAGTTTCAAGATGCTTGCTATAATAACAGATTAATCATCTCTTACTAAGTAACATATTTCAGATTTACCCATCCCAGAGATGAGTAGCTAGGACCAATCCATCCTATTTAAGTGGAATAGATGACTGAATAGCTCGTAGTTCATCATCTGTCTATTAGCCTCATTTGCCATTTGAAGAGTAGGGAGAGTCCATCAGGCATTCTGACCATAGCAACTTTGGTTAAAGAAGGAAATCTGTCTCTAGAGCGTCAGAGTCCATCAGAACTTTCTGTGAATGACATATATGTTCTTTACATGCTGTCCAATATGGCAGTCACTACCCATATGTGGCTAGTGTGTGCTTGGAATGAGACTAGAACCACTGAAGATTTTTTTTTTCAATTAATTCGAATTTAAGCAGCTACATGAGGCTAGCAGCTACCATATTGTACAGTGCAGCTCTAAAGTATATGGCTACAGCCAGAAAAGGGAGTCAACAGTAGCTTCAGATATGATGAATACTGTGATAAATGGACAGCAAGGTATTTGAATCCAAAATCTCAGACGATGGTTTTGGCTTTACCTCCTCTTAGCTATGTGATCTCTGATAAAACACTTTTTCTTACCACAAGTTACATTTTAAAGGTATTGTGCTGATGGTAGGTTAGAGATTGGAGAGAAATCAGAGATCATAGTGAACCAGCTTGTTTTTCTGTTGCCTGGGGGGCTGTGGTCTAGATTGGAGAAGACTGTTCAGGAAAGAACACTGAAGACATGAGATAGGAAATAGTCTTACACGAATTGGAGCCTTTTGACTACAAGAGAGGAAAAACCCAACCTCAGCCTACCTTAAGCAAAAAGAGACAATACAAGTTCATGTCTTTACTGAAAAATCCAGAACTAGGTCTGGCTTCAGGCAAGTAGATTCAGGCTTCAGTTGAAGTCATCCAGATTTAGTTTCTCTGCAGCCTCTTGGCTCTGCCTTCTGCTATCTGGTTTCAGTCTTGGGCTTTATATGGTAGCAGTATGGCAGCAGCAGGCCGAGTCCCTGTAAACTCCCAAATCTACATTCAGCATAAAGAGTGAATGTCTCTGTCTCATGTATCTTAATAAAAAATCCTTCGTTATGGCTCACTGACTCTTTTGTGTGTGTGTGTGTGTGTGTGTGTGTGTGTCTGTGTCTGTGTGTGTGTGTGTGCAGGGGGTAGATAATTAGGTTTATTTATTTTTAGAGGATATACTGGGAATTGAACCCAGGCTTCATGCATGCTAAGCATATGCTTTGTCACTTGAGCTACATACCCTTCCCCATGGTTCACTGACTCTTGAACAACTAACTAGCCATGTCTGAAGTCCGTGGTCTCCTCTAGAGTCTGGACTTGGTTTAACCTTGTCCAAGACACAGAGATTGAGAATGGAGGAGGGAGAGTTTCCCAGAGGTAAAGCAGAGTACTTCTAGTAGGAGGGTGAACTGATGCACTGTCGCAGAAAACAATAGATGTCTCATTCCCAGCACTTTGGAAGACAAAAACTCTGAGTAAGCACAGCAGAAATTTATCCAATTCAACTCCTTTCAACAAACACACCCTAAGACTACCTGGGAGCCTTCTGCTCCTAAGCCCATGCATGTGGTAGCCATGAAAACACGTTTTAACCATTTCGGAAATGGATCCGGTCTTCCACCTTCATACATACTACTATTGCTTATACAGCAGATCAGAGTATTTTCTATGGACTGTGTTCTGAGATTTTGTATCCTTTAGGGATTGTGCTAATAATGGACAATAGTTCTTCAGAGATTCAATTTCCACTTGATTGAATGACTTGAGCAGCAGAGATCCCAAAGGTCATTCATTCATGCTGATACTACTTCCGGGAAACTCCAAATACCTTCTCACCAGTTTGCTTTCTTTACTCCCTGCTTTTCTAGGGAGAGAAGAATCAGGCAGCAGAGTAGCTGTTATTTGTTTATTTATTCATCATATTTATTATGACACTGCTATGCACCAAGAATGGTGGTTCATCCTAAAAGAGCCTTCCAAAAAGCCAGATATTACATGAGAGTGTTGTGGGTAGAGGAAAGCATGGGGCTTCAAGTCAGAAGACTTGAATTCAAGTTCTGACTTTGATAGTATCACTGAGATTTGGAGACTAAGGCCTCATTTGAAAGATTTTGGAAAACCTCTCGAGCTAGAAAACTCTCTGAGGCCATGAAAAGTTAGATCTCCACTAGCATGACCACAGCCTGCTGCCTGACCTTTGAGAACTGAAAGGAAAACACTCCCTCACCCTTAGAATTCAGCACACACACCTCCACTGGGATTCAAGCAGAGAGGATCAAATTAAAATCAGAGACACAAAAGGAGCTTTTCATTAACGCTTGGAAATTGTTTCTCTCCTAGGGACCAGCTCATTACAAAAGAATTCCCAGGAGCTGGGGCACACCCCTCCTGCATAGTGGGGTTCAGAGAAAGAAGGGCCTTGCAGAATGAGCAGGAATTTGACAGCTGGAGAGGCATGGGGAAGGACAATCCTGGCCTTCAATAGGCCAGTGGCGCAAGGCAGAACTGGATCCAGGAGGCTGACGGCAGCAGTAGTGATCATTTGCTCCTCTGGAACCTCAGGCCTGGGAGTGAAGGAGGACTAATTCCCCAGAGATGACCACACTTTCCCCAGGTTGGTTTTGTATATCTACTGTCTCAACTTCTCTGAGTTCCAGAATCTTGTATCCAATTGCTTGCCTAAAATCTCTGCAAAACCTCCACCTTGCAAACAAGCTTGAGCAAGAGTTGTTGGGTCTTTAGTGTTGTTGGCCTGCCGTGCTGTGGATAGAGACTCCACCTATACGTGGGTCCTGGGTGGAGGAAGGGAGCCCCTCCCTTCTCAGCCACACTCACCAGAGCAGCACATGAGAAATGCTGGTGGCCTGCTCCTCCATATCCCCTGACCTGGAGCTGAGAGGAGAAGGAGCTTCATTTTCCCAGGTGGTACCTTCACAGATCAGAGCCTCTGTCATCAGGCTGTGATGGGAAGCGGGGAGGGAGCAGGTTGTGTCACAAAGTCTGGCCATTCTTACCAAGATCTACTAATAGAATTTCTTTAATAAAGATTTCTTCATTTGCTATATGCTCTTGTGACAATTTCCAGAAATTTTAATGGTTGGTTTATATATAAAAATTAAAATGTTCACTAGTTATGGTTGTTTCTGAGGAGTGGGTCTGTATGTACATCACTATCCCATAAATGGAATTCCTGTTTTAAAGAGGGATTTTAAGCATAATCAAAATGTTACCAAGGCTGTTGCCCCAGAATCATGCCCCTGCCCCTCCCCCAAACGGAAACCAACTGCTCTTATTTAAGTTCCAGGAAGAAGTTGCAAAGAGAAAAACAAAAACTGCTTGGAACAAACTAGGCCCAAGAGGATTTGACTTCCAGTAGACCTGGAGTCTCATTATAAGCTCATCATACTACATTAGCATGCTAAATGACACACCAGCGGTGCCTTGACAGTTCACCGTTGGCATGACACCTAAAACTAACATTGTAAATCAACTACACTTCAATAAAAATTTTTTTAAAAAGGTCCTCCCCACCTCCCCCGCAAAAAAGGAAGTCTTTGTTTTTACTCAGACAGATCATCTCATCTGAGACAGGAAAACTTCACAGAAGAGAGGACATTTGATCAAGGAGGGCCTTGAAGGATGACATTGGCAATGCTATAGAGGAAAAGGAGGGAAATCTCAGACTCTGCTGACTACTTTTTTTTTTTTAGAGGTAAGAAACATTTTAATTAGTAGAGAGCCTCTGGAATATTGGAGCACAAAGCCTCTAGAATTTATAATCTTCGTAAATTTATCTTTGTCCTTTCCTCTGTGCCCTTAAATGTAAATTAAGGAGGTAAGTGATCTGATCTGCACAGATCCAGACAGCTCCAACATTCTGAGTCTATGCACCCATGAATGGAAATCTGCAAGGAATAAATTATGAAAGGAACAAAATGCTCTTCCTACCAGATGCTAAACTTGAACTGGGACCAACGCATTTATTTGGAGTATACATATGTTGTTTCCCTCTTACCCTTGAACTTTACACACGTGGAACCATAACTTAGAAGAGAACACGGAAAATATGGTTTTATTGCACAAATAATCATTATTTTAGTCATTGGCAGGAATTTTAAAAATTCAGCAACATCTAAATTAATAAACACTAGCCAAATCTGCTGTCCCCTTTGTGTACTTGTTTGATTTCTAATAATTTCCACTTTTAATTGCTTTTCAAACATATTTTAGAAGTCAATGAATCCTTCGAAAATCTTAGGAAATATGTAGGCACTCTCTGACACACACATAGCAAAATGGACATATCTAAAGTAATGCGTGCAACTTGAGAAGGTTCCCCAAACCTTAAGGGCCCAGAGTTCCAGAGTAAGTCTTTATTGTGACTTACAATGGATGGGATACAGGGCAGGCTGCCTCAAGACGTGTCACTCTGGCATGCGGATTATTTAGAGCTGAAATCAAGCAAGACCCCAAAGACTCAAGATGAACCTTTGAACTTCCCCCTAACTGCTTAAAATTATTTAAGACAGAAGGCTTGTTCCTGGAAGGAAATATCACCATAGATAACTATAATAAAGTCTGAACTAGGCATGGTAGACTGGGAGGAACCCAGCAAGACCCATTTGATCAAAGTTCTCTCTGCGTCCCGTTGTCTCTAATGGCCCAGCAAACTTTTGTTTATCAAATGTTAATTATTTTCATCTTCCTGTGAATTACCTTACTTCCTTTTGAAGTCCCCTTCACGTACCTCACTCGCCTTAGTCCAGAATGACACATATACCTAATCTTGCCTCACTGTCTTTGGAATTCTTCTTGTTTATGGGAATTCTCCGTACACAAGTAGTAAGTCTGATTTTCTCTTGTTATTCTGTTTAATGTCATGTTATGCTATCCGAAAGACCTTTTCAGGGAAAGGGGAATATTCCCCTCCTCACGGTTTAGTTCGTGTAGCAGGCAGGATTCAACTTCACTGGCTGGATCCGACTCATCTTAAGGCTGCCGCCGCTGAGAGATCTTGAAACAACTGATGAAATGCCAGGAGAAGAAAAGAATTCTTACCATGTCTGTCAGTCTCCTTAGCTCTCTGTCTGCAGGGCTTGTTGGAAGCAAGAGTGGTAACAGTCCTTTTTCTCTTTTTCAAAATCAGATTAGCAGGGGAAAATATTTGTGGAGCTAGTTCCATGGATTTAAGCAACTCTTGGAAAATTTTGCAAACTTTTGTTTGATTTTTCTCCAGCTAATCTAGCTGTCTCATGTCAATTTAATACTTAGACCAGCCAGAAGAACTTAGATTGGTAGAGGAAAATTTCTTCCTCCCTGAAACAATTCACAAAAAACATCTGAAAATCTTGTTTATTACTTATAACTGAGTAAAGCAGTATTTGCCCCATCTTAACATATAAAGAAATTGGACCTCAGAGGAGTACATTTGGTACTCATCTTTTTCCAGGAAGGTAAAAGAAAGCACTGAGACTGCTTTTTTCCTCCCCAGACTGTTGACAGCAAGGGGAAGGGAAATCAAAGCCCTGGTCCTGTTCAAGACTGACTCTAAGGAGAGACCTCTTCGTCTCAAAGAAGATGGGGCACCCCAAAGTTACACCTCTCCCCCGCTTCAGGGACTGCAAGAAAATTGCCTTGTTGCTAAGCCCCAGGTCCCAGGTAGGGTAGGGAAAGACTAAAAAGTTGTAATAAGTTACACTCAGATTTGCAGCCTACAGTTACATCATGGAATTTGATTGGTCCAAAAAGTTGCAACTTCTGAATTGATTTTAAAATGGTCCCAAACTGTCGATGCCTTTGAGCACTTGGAAGAATCAAATGTATATTCTCACTTGAAGAAAACACCTTCATCCTAGCCCACAAAGGATCTCATGTATAATTTTTCAAATATACGAGAAGCACACAGTCAAAAACAATGAAGCACACAAACAAGGGACCATGAGCAAGAACCTTTAAAAACAACAGAACAAATAGACAACATAAAAAGACTTTCACAGATTTCTGGTTTCACAGTTATGAGACCTAGGCTATGAAACAATTATGCCTACTCTACTGTTGTTGTTGTTTTAATAGCTGGGGTAGAGGTTTTTTTCTTTTTTGATTCCTGTAGAAAGCTCACTTCTGATAGGAGGAAAAAAAAATAAGGAACAGGAAATTATAAAAAGTAACCTAATATATTTGAAAAAGAAACAAAAAGAATGTCTATAAATAAAAATTACAATAACCAAAATTAAGTACTCAGTAACAGACTAAATACAATTGTATACAACATAAATGAACTAAAAATAAGCCAAAAGAAATTACCCAGAATGTCACATGAAAGATAAAAATATGGAAAATATGAGCATTAAAGGACATGGAGGATAGAAATAAAAGTTCTGATTTACATTCCAATGAAGCTAGAGAAAGAAAAGACAGAGACAGTATAGTTGATATTCTTCTTGTATCTCTTTATTTTTTAATTATAAAATTATTTAAACATACACAAAAGAAAAAAGTAGAGCAAATAGTACAATAAGTTTCATGATTATCAAGACTGTAACCATATTTGTCCATTTTCTTTCTTTCTCTTTATGTCTTTCTTTGTTGGTGCATTTTAAAGCAATTCCCAGAGTTCATATAATTTTTCCCCTAGAGGCAATATTTGAATATTGAATGGCTGAAAACCAGTAAAACCAATAAAAAATACCATCCACACAGATTCAAAAATTTCAACCATTCCCAAGCAGGATAAACAAAAAGAAACCCACATCTGGACACTTTGTCCAGAAACCACAGAATACCAAAACAAAGTCTGAAAAGGAACCCAAGAATTATGTAACTTTCTCAAAGCCATGTAGCCTCCTTTTGGGACCCTTTAGTTCTAAATTCAGCATCTTTCCTCAGTACCACCTTAAGCTTCTACACTGTAAGCCCCTTGCTCAGGCACCATTCAGAAAGTTGATATATTACATCCACCTTCAGCATTGGGCCCGGAAGAGCTAACACCCAGTCTTTACTGTTCTGTGTTTACTTAAGGATTAAGACCAGGCAAGGATTTTATAGCTCAATGATTTTATGTCTTCATTTTATAGATGAGAAAAGTGAGTCCTAAGTGAAGGAACGTCCTGAGGATCCCACAGCTAACACACCATTGCCTGGATATCCAGGAAATTTATGCTTGTGCTTAATGGAACCAGCTAACCACGTCCAAAAATTTTTGGAGAGAGCTTAGCCACGAGGAAGAAATTTTTTAAAGATGGGAAAAAATATTCCATCTGTTTGGAGAAAGTTAGGCTGTGTAAATATTTCTTTCTTTAATTTCCTACTGAGAGAAAGGAATCGGATGTCTTTTTCAAAAAGCCGTCAAGGAAGTAAATGAATGCCATCCTCCTGGGAAGGTTAGGAGCAATAAAGAATTGGTAGAACAAAAGACACTTAACAGCTGAGGGTTAAAGGAGATATGCGAGAAGACAACAAAGTGACATTTAATTCCAGCCTAGTCCAGACATTGTTGGAAAGTGTGAGCTGTACAGAACATTTTAATCAAACTTTGTATAAAAGATCAAGATTCAATGATTGATGAGGTGAAGATTCACCGAAAATTTACCAGCATTTTTTAAAATAAAAAAATTTTAAGTTATTTTGGAAGTCGCACATTCTTATTATAGAAATTTCAGAAAATATTGAAATATATATACATAAAATAAAAACCATCAGTAATTCAGTAAGCATTAACCATTGGTGATGGACTATTGTTTCCTTTTCATCTCCCTCCCATGTACATAAATACATGTTTTTACAACCATTACTCTGATAAATGTCTTCACTCATAAATCTTTGAGAACAATTCTGTTTAGTTCCTTTGAATACATCCCTAGAAGAGAGTTTATAAAGGTGTAAAATAGCAGAGTTGTTGAGAGATTGGGCTTCTAGTCAAACATCTGTATTTGAGTCCCAGTTTTGTCACTTACAAGCTTGGGCTTTTAACCTTGAGCTACTTACTTATATAACTTCTCTAGGTCTCAACTATGGCTTCTGTTAAAAAAAAAAAAAAGAAAGAAAGAAAAAAGAAAATTTGAAAAAACAAAAAACATGAAAAATGAATCTACTTCCTAGATTCATGTAAGGATTAAAATAATGGATGAACGCAAAGCTCCTGGGAGACAGTAAGGGATCAATAAGTGATTGTTGTTGTTGGATAGCATAGCTTTTATTGTTTTTTGTGTACTTTTAAAAAATACTTTTGTATATTTTCTAAATTAAAAAGCATCTGTTTCTGTTACTACAGAAAATCATTATACTCCCCCCAACTCCCTTCACCCAACATTACTCTTTTTAAAAGATAATGCTACTTCTTTATTAGGGAATTAAGTCATATTTCCATGTCTTTGTTTTTCTTGCTCTGCAACACGAAAGTAAAACCCTAGAAATCTTTCTGGTTTCAAAAGACTTGAGTGCTAAGCATAGGCCAGGAACTTTGCAATGTGTGCCAAGGGCGGGACAGGGGAAGTGGCTGGCCCTGGTGTAACAATAGAGGGTGCATCACTGGAGAGAATTTTAAAAAACACTCAAGCCTAGTCCATCTGCTTTTTGTTATCATTATGTGCTCACAATTTTAAACAATGTCAGTAATAAAATGCTCTTCCCTAAAACATCTTTGGTTGGTCTATCTTGTAAACTGCTTAGTGTTAATAACATGTATACACTCACACACACACACACACACACAATATAATTCGTACATAAGCATATGTATATAAACTTATAGGTGTATGTTTATCATATAATGTGTGTATATAATAATTAGTATACAATATGTATACATGTCTGTGTGTGTATGTAAACTTCAAATTACCTCTTACTACACATTGTATTCTAACTAATGCATAGAAGTTAATCCAGAGAACCCCTCAGTTACACAGACCACCTTGACACATGTGGACACAGAGTAGCTCAGAATTGTTCTAGCTCACTTAGGGCATTGTTCATGTCTCCAAGACCTGTGATACAATATATCCCTACATTTAAACAGTAAATATGAATAAACAATGATAGCACAGTGGTTCTAAAGATGAAGAAACAAACTGGATTAATTTAATCCAATCCTTCTATGTGACAATTTGATTTTTTTTAAGTGGCAGTCTTTCTTTATTTATTTATGGGAGAGTAATTAGGCTTATTTGTTTATTTTTAAATGGGGGTACTAGGGATTGAACCTAGGACCTCATGCATGCTAAGTACACAATCTACCACTGATCTATACCCTCCCCCTGAATTTTTAATTAAAGTTGAAAACTTAAAATAGTAAAATGGATTGCAAGGTGTAATACCTTGTTTAGTGTGTGTTTTAGTTCATGCAAAATAAATTTTAGTTCTTAAAAATTAAATTTATTGTTTTTAATTGTTAATTGTTTTGAAATGAAAGGATTAAATTAAGAAAAACTATTATTACCGATAATTTTTGTCCCTAGAGGAGTGAGTTAAAAATGATCTGTTGCAGGCCTCAACGTGCCAGGTCCACCACTGCAACCTCGCAAAATACTCTCCCTCATTTAAAAATCACAATGCAATGTCACAGATGAGTACACGGGCTCTCAGGGAGTTTGTGTAACTTGCACAAGGTCCCATGGCTAGTAATTTGCTGAGCTGGTTATCAAACCCACATTTGTCTGACTCCAGAGCCCAAGACTACAACTGGTGTATCAAGACGTTTGAGTTGCTAACAAGAAAAGGAGAGTAAGAAAGAAAAGTTGTTACGCTCCAGGCTCCTTTTGAAAAAGGAACTTGCTTTGGGAAGTTCATTGCTTTTGCCAGGAACCTTGGAACCTAAGGTTGTAAATTATGTCTACCAATACTCCCCTAAACAATTACCCGGGGCCTGAAAGGGTTAATGTACCTCCTCACAGGAAACAATTTACTTTCCTTTCCCAGGAGAAAACGGCCCAGAAGGCTTCTAAAAAGACATTTTTTCCCCTAATACCTGATTGCTTTAATGGATGTTTAATTCTTTTCCCTAAATAACATTAAAATAATATAGAGGACCTATCTTCAGAATTTAGGAGATCTATAATGATGAACCAAATGGGATTTCTCGATCGGTTAATACCTGGAGGCATTGGTGCTCACTCTACGTTAATACGCCTTGACATTTACTTCCTAGAGAGGCTCCAACATTTCCACTGTTTTTAAATGTGAAACTGCTCTCAAGCCACAACTTTTAACTTTACTGTGACATTATCCTTTCCTTTTACCTAGAGTCATGAATGAGTTGTGCTTGGCAACACATGAAGGAAATTGCTTATGTCAGGAAAAGGACTAGTAATGGGATCAGAACTTTAATGCTGGAAGTGTTTTGGATCAGGTTGCTGAAGTCTTTCCTCTGGCAAAATTTCAGCTAGAACTTTCAGCAAAAGCTCTTAACGTTCTGCGAAGGCACTGGTGTGACTGAAAGAGGGACAAGGAGACCATTTGTTGAGAGAGGGTTGCTGTCATGAAGGTTCCCAGGCTTTCATCTTCACAATGATCTAATGAGTTTTATTAACCTCTATTTGATACATGGGAAAACTGCTCTTAGCAGAAAGGCTAAGTGACTTGGCCAAGGCTTCACAATGAGTAAGTGGCAAAATGGATATGCCAACCCACCTGTCTCAAGCCCAGAGATCTTTCAACTATGCCACAGTTGTCTTCTATGCAATGGCCACTTCTAGCCCCAAAATGGCATTATGAAGTTATGAACAAAAATACAATGGTTAAGAGCATGGACTCTGAAGTCAGACTGCTTAGATCTGGATGACAATCTTGCCACTTAATAGTTATGGGATGGTGGACAAAATATTACCTCATAAAGTATGACCATAATACTTACCAAATACTCCCTTTCTCCTGCAGTTCCTTCCCCTTCCTATTATGTGGGACATGTACTTGTTAATGAAATGCACCCAATACAACGTGGGCCATTTCTGGGGAGAAGCAAGTGAGAAATCCATGAGTAGCCGATTCTTTCTTATCTCTGAGAGGTTGAAAGACCTCAAGTTACACAGGATGGGTGTAGCTAAAATGTCTTAGAGCCTCCATGAACCTGGGTACCTGAAGATGATATGGGACACACACTACCATCCATTTCTCCCCAGCCAACCAACTGTTGTGCCACATGAACTGTGAAGGAGAAATAAATCTTTGTTCCATGAAACCATTTAAATGTGAGGGTAAATTTGTTGCAGCAGCATAACCCAGTCTATCAAGACTATTTTTCAAACTTCATTCTCCTAAACTCTAAAAGAGTGATAATTTTGACTTAATAGAATTATTGTGAGAATGAAGTGAGACTTTTTATAGGCTACACCTGAATATATTGTCCAACTAGCAAGAGGCAAGAGAAAAGAATGGAATGTATGGCCGATCCTGGTGGAGCCTTGTCTCCTTGTTTTTTTCCAAAAGTAAAGAAAAATAGACTGCATGATTTCCAAACATGCCTTGCCGCCAACTACAACGTTCCACTACTTCTCACTTCTAAATTTCTCTCGGATCTCAGAATTTGGTCATTCAATTGTTCGACCCAAGTTTTGTGCTGATTATTCTGTGTCAGATGCTATGTTAGGAGCAGATCTTAAGGGGAGGTCTTAGGAAGGGGCAATCTGCGTTTTCTGCAAATCCAAACCAAGGCCAGGGCATATATCTTTGGGGAATGGAGAGATGGTCTGAAGATTCTCTCTTTCCTGCTGATGAAGAAGCCATCAACAAACCGCTCCAGGAGGGAGCCTGGGGAGACTGATGAGAGTCGTGAGATGGCCCTTTGGGAGGAGAACAGCATGTCATTTTTGCTTTAGTCCTCTTTTTAAAAAATTAATTAATTCTTTTTAAAATTGAAGTATAGTCAGTTACAATGTGTCAGTTTCTGGTGTACAGCATAATGTCCCAGTCATGCATACATATATACATATATTCATTTTCATATTCTTTTTCCCTAAAGGTTATTACAAGATATTCAATATAGTTCTCTGTGCTATACAGAATACACTTTTTAAAAATCTATTTTTATATATAGTGGTAACATTTGCAAATCTCAAACTCCCAAATTTATCCGTTTCCATCCCCCTTCCCACCCACCCCTGCCCCATATCCATAAGATTGTTTACTCTGTCTGCAAGTCTGTTTTTGTTTTGTAAATGAGTTCATCAGTGTCCTCTTTTTTCCCTTTTTTTTTTTTTTTTAAGATTCTGCATGAGTAATATGTGATATTTTTCTTTCTCTTTCTGGCTTATTTCACTTAGAATGATGATCTCCAGATCCATCCATGTTGCTGCAAATGGCATTATTTTATTCTTAGTCCTCTTTTGGACTGTCTTCCTACATCCCTGCAAAAAGCTGGAGGAAGTAAGAGAGCAAAGCTGTCAGACCAGCAGCATCTTAATTATGGAGATTAGAAATATTTTATGCAATTGACATAGCCTCTTCTAAATTACATAGTATTAGGGAAAATGATTCTGTCTAATGCCAATGAGAAAGGAAGAAAGGAGCTCTGAGAAAAGGAACAGGTGGATTTTGACAGTTTGTCCAATAAAATAATAATAGTTGGGGAAAAAAACTTTCAAAATCAGGCTAATGCTACAATTTTCATTGCTTGACTCAAATCTCTTAACAGGACTTGAGGGACCCTGGGAATGACGGTAGCTAAGCTTCCAACTGCTAGTCCAGACAGACCTCACTGCCTCTCCCTCCCCCTTTCCTTCCTTTTGCTCTGCAGCACCACACTAGGAAACAAACTGTTGAAGCACTTGGGAAGTGAATGAGTTGGTGGTCAAGTCAGGCTTGATTCCCATGTAGTCTATGTCCTTTGCTCAGTAGGAGAAATATCAGTTAGTGTCCCCGAAGTGATACCTTGGTATTCTCAAAAAGTTCAATTACTTTCCATGGCCTAGTAATTTCCTGCCAGGCATAGGAGTACCTGGTTCTATAAAAATTGAGGCCCATCGAGAGCATTCTGAAGACTGAATGCTCTGGTAAGAATATGGAGGACTCCCATCAATCATACTTAGGCATCATTTTGCTGAATTGAGCAGGGGAGTTGATAAGTAGGGGCAACAGATTTAGCACCTACTGTTTTTGTTATTTAATCTCCCCTTCCTCTAGACATCCTTGTAAGATATCATCGTAGTGATCTTTTTAAAGCAAAAAGCTCCCTTTATTACTTATTTGCTCCAAAGACTGTTCCTCTTGTCTGTGCAGGTTACAATCTCCAAGGCCTATGGATGCCCCAGATTATATAGACAGGAGAGGCTGGCTCCTGTTGAAGAGACTATAAAGAGTGTTGGGAACTATAGCAAATTGGAGAGAACTATAGCAAATTGGAGAGCTCATGGCAAAATCTCCCATCCTACATAGTCTCCTTACAATGTGACATTAATATGTCTTCAGTTGGAGGTGGGGTTGATGGTGGCATCAATGGTTCCTTCCCTTGAATCTGAATAGACCTGTGGCCACGGTAAAAGTCATGCTATCTGCTGTCTGAGGTTAGGTTATAAAAGGTAACACAGTGTCAGCCTGGTTCTCTTGGGATGCTCAATCTTGGAACCCAGCCACCATGCTGCAAGGAAGCCCAGGTCACACAGTAAGTATTCTGGCTGACAGCTAACACCCAGCATCAACTATACAAGAGTGAGAAGACTTTGAAATGACTCCTGCCCCCATCCACTGTCTGTTTGCAACCACATAAGTGCCTCCCAGGTGACAACTACCTAGCCGAACCTACTCAGTCCCCAGAATTATGAGAGGCAATAAGTAATTGTTGTTGTTTTGTCATTAAGTTGTAATTTGGTTTGTGATGTAAAAGTAGATAATTGCAACAGCCAACAGATCTTACTTATTACTAAACCTGCACTTTGCTTAAATCATTTTGCACCTTTGAACCTACTTGCTGTTCAAGGACCAGCTCAGAAACTTTCCTAAACTTTGCTTAACAGTAATCTGTTCTTTCTCCATATTTTCTCCATGATTAATAGGTCATTAGGGAGAACACCATCCCCCTGCAGTTATTTTATTAAGATATTTTAATATAGTTTAGAAAACAATAGCTGCTTTTGTCAAAACTACAAAAAATTCAGAAGTCAATTCAGAAAGTGTCTCCCTTCTGTCCTGCTCTATCTCATCCCAGTTCACCCCTGTCCCTTCTCCAAAGGTTACTGTTTTAACAGAGTGGTACATTTTCCTCACAATCTCTTCTACACACACACACACACACACACACACACACACACACACACACACAGGATTCCATCACGATACTATTTTATAAACTGCTTTTTTAGTTGATGATGTAGTAATGTTATCTTTCTGCCAGTAAATACCCAACTGTCTCATACTTTTTAATAGCTATATAGTATTTTCTATCATTTAACCAATGTTTTCCTTATCAAAATTTAGGATTTCCCCAAATTTTCCTTATTAAAAATAAGACTATTGTTTTTGGACGCATTCTTGGGAGAAGAATTGCTAAAGTAAAAAAAAGGCACTTTTTAAGTTTTGGTATAAGTTCTTAAATTCCTCTACAGAAAGAGGTAACTATATTCCCATCAGTAGTACATGAAAATACTGTGACTTCCTCTTATGCTGGGTATTATTAAGCTTTTAAATCTTTGCCAATTTTTTAAGTGAGGAATGGTAACTCCTCATTTTTAACTTATGGTTTTATTATTACTGAAGTTGAGCAGCATTTCACACTTTAATTGTCCTTGTATCTCCTTCACTGTGGATTTTATCTGCTGTGCCCTTTGCCCATTTTCTATAGTTTTTTAAAAAAAATTTTCTTTTTTTTAATAGGAGCTTTTTGAGTATTATGGATAATAAATGTCTCAGTCCATTCAGGCTGCTACAACAAAACACCATAGACTGGGTGGCTTATGAACAACAGAAATTTATTTCTCATGGCTCTGGAGCCGGCAAGTCTAAAATCAGGGTGCTAGCCTGGTCAAGTCTTGGCAAGGGTCCTGCACTAGGTTACAGATCACCAACTTCTTACTGTGTTCTCACATGATGGAAGCACTAGGGAACTTCCTGGGACCTTTTTTATAAGGCACTAATCCCATTCATGAGGGCTCCACCCTCATGACCAAAGCATAACCCAAAGTTTTACCTCCTAAAACTATCATCTTTGGGGTTGGGATTTCAACATAGGAATTTGGGGGGACACATTCAGACCACAGCAATACACATTTTATGTGTCACTTTGCAAGTATTACTTATCTGTTTGTTGGTTGTGTTTATTTATGGAAGCTTTTGTATCTAGGAGTTTTAAAAGGTTTATGTAGTTAATCCTATCTGTCTTTTACTAAGGTGTTAGGCTATAGTATCTTCCCAAGAAAATTCTTTCATACTTCCAGTATTAAATCAATAAATATATTTTATTCCAGTTGTTTTACAAGAAAAAAGCCAAATATTTTTCAAAAGTAATTGTTTAATCTGTTCAGATAACCCTTCCTTTAAGACATTCTAGGCATTTAATAAATTAAAATCTAAATTTCTAGGAACTCATTGACAAAATTCATTCATTGAAGAGATATTTATGACACATTCCTGGGTACCAAGTTCTTCTCTAGGCTTTTAGTATACAGTGGGAACTTGTCTAGTGGAGGTAAGAATATAAGGGTGAACAGGGTTAAAAACGCAATGTAGCATTTTTTTTTTACAAATAAAATAAATTAATCTCTGTGGCTTGTATAGCATGCAGACTCATTCTTCTCATTACATTTAAACATAACGTACTCTAATTCTTGATTTAAATGTCTTTCCACTTCACTAAAATGTAAAAGACGTAAGAGCAAGGAATGTCCCTCATTCATCTTTGAATCCTTGGCATCTAGCTAGTATCGGGCTCATTATAATGGCTCAAGAACTACACTGTTAACAAATGGATTTCCCTGTTTTACAAGTTGCTTCTTTCCTTCTCAAATGAATACTCATAATCCTGTCTTCCTCCCGCTCTTTCCTCACCAACCATCCCCAAATAAAAAACACTACTAGTTTTATGTTTGGAGAAAACAGCTCAAATCCCTGGGACTCATGTTTGCATACATGATACTTAATCAAACATGCTTAGCTCATAAGAGGGACTCCATTCAAAAAACTGAATAAATGAATAACTACAGATCTTAAAAATGTCATTCAGAAAAGAAATAGGAAAGTACCACACTCCTCTGAACACAAGTTCACAGCAGCCATTTTTAGAGAACTTAAAAGTTGTCTGATCTCGCAAAGGAAATCCAGGTGAAACCATAAATAAAAGCCAGAAGTATTAATTAACACTGGAGAAACACCAACTTACAAGTGTGGGCAGGAGCAAAGTCGCAGAGTTAAGGAATCATCAGTCTTGCCAGAGTCTTGCTGGGAATGATGTTGTCTTTTTCTGTCACATGTCTGATTCAGGGAAGCTCTTTTCAGGGGGTTCTAACTTCAGGGTTTAACTGGCAGGCTGGGATACATTTCTGTCCTTTCAAATAGAGACCTGCTCTTGCTTCTCTGGTAATGAACGAATAGTTACAGCCCTTGGTACAATTAGTTTTCACTTTTGGAGCATTTCCCAGGGGTGATAGGCGAATGCTTCAAGGAAGGGGTTGTGAGGCAGACCTGGACGCCGGGGCTCTGCCGAGGCAAATAAGCTCTGTGGGATAGGGCTGTGAACACAGTATGTGCTAAGATGTAAATAACTCAGTCAAAGTACCAACTGCCACTTTTTAAAAAAATTTTTTATTAGAGAACTGTTCTGAGCAGCTATAGACATACACACACATAGATGCATTTATATTTCTATTACTCCCCAACCTGATATCATGTGAACAACGATTCGGGCTTTATTAAAATCTTCAGAAAGACCATTAGTTCAGCGTTTTCCCTCGGTGAGTGACCAGCACCGAGCCCTCTATTTGAAGCTAGAAACCCCGGAATTCACACGGCCAATTATGCAATACTAGACCACTGGGAAGCATTTCTGGCTGGCTCAGCTGGTGATCTGATTTTACCCTGCAGCACCAAGATTGATAGACCTTATAATTTTATCCTGGTTAGTGCAGATGCTGTTCTTACATAAGGTTTTTTTTTTTTTAAACCCTCTTCTTCTCAAAAGAAAAAGAAAAACAAATCTAAGCCCTTCCCAAGTGGCTTGCCTTGATGACACCTCATGGTGGTGAGATCAGTACCCTGATCACTATAGGAAAGAAATTCTCTTTCATGATTTCTTTATTTGCTGTAGTTTAATTTCATTGAATGCTCTGTGTGCTTGTTTATGAGAAAGAGTGAAAAGGAACAGTAATCTGCCCCCCTCTAAATCATTCCTCTTACGAGGCTTTTTTGGACATGAAGAGAGATGGGAAAGACTCATTCTTAGAAGGTACAGAATATCAGTTTGGGAGCTGTTAGTTTCTCTCATGCTAATGACAAGGTATAATTTTAAAACATCACATTCATATGCATATAAGGTGCATACATACATAATTAGTATATTTACAAAGCACCTTGCAGAACCTTAGAACGCCTAGTCCCATTAACCCTTTAAGGGAAAACTAGAGCTCAGATCGGTCAAGCACAATGGAATGTGCTCCCTTTCAATTATATTCACCCATCATCCATGTCTAGGAAAGAGACCTCCAAAAAAAGTGAAATGCATTTTTTTTCTGAAGCACTGCCATATTCTGTTATGTATTTATATCTGCTTCTGCAGTTCTAATTGCAATATAAGCACTAGGTACTACATGGAATAACTACACTGGCCAAAAAGATTTTTATAATCTGAGAGAAATGCTCCCATATTGACTCTGCTAAGAGAAGCAACTCCCCTTTCCTTGATTATAAAGAAGGAAGACAGATGGCTTCTTGTTTAAGACTATAATTTTACTTGCAGCCTCCTCCCTCAGTTAAAAACAAGATGTACTTTGAGGCTTTGAGGGAAAATCTCAAGGGAAGGTTTTTTTTTTTTTTTATTCCTGGCAGCACTGAATAATTCAACAAACATTTAAGAGAGCTGAGGGATATACAAAGGAGAAAATGCTTTCTCTTGTTCTCAGGGAGTTTACAGTCTAATTATGAAGTTTACAGGATTGGGACCAGAACTATTAAAGTTTTATTTTTTTCACTATTTTATGGCCTAATGGTTACTGGTAACACACCACAGATTCAACAGCCCAGTGATATGGTGGACCCTCTGATCAAACTAGAAGGGAACAGAGAACAAATGCAGATGGAGAATTAATGATCTCAACCAGTACTTGCTGAACCCTTACTGACTTATTAGCTGCTTTCATATGTTACTTAATCTTGACAACAACCCTTCCTGGTCATCCTTATTATCTGTGTTTCACAGGGGAGAAGAAAGAGTTTTCGAGAAGTGATTCATCCACAGTCACAGACCTAGAAATTATTGAAATGCACCAACTGGAATTTCTTTTTTGGCCTCTTCTTTGGCTGTCCCCAGGTTCCCATCTTGACTTTTCTTTGCTTAGATTCCTTTTCAAGGCACGTGAAGCCAATTTACTTCTGTGCTATTTTTTCCCTGTAGACTTTGAGTAGTCTTTACAACTTGCTGTCCTTCACTCCATGAGCCAGGCTTTCTAGAGTCTCCCTTGCACCTTGGCAATAAACTTTTTTTTTTCTCTCTTTTCTAACTGTCTTTAAGACTTTCTTTGACAGGATGAAATGAAACATGTAAAAGGTTTATAACCGTACCTTGAAGTGGTTCTCTTAATATTAAGTATGATCTTTTAGTTTTATTTCTGCCACATTTTCTTACCTCACACTATTTCTCAACGACTTAAGGGTTGTAAATTTCTTGAATGTGGTCACTACGCCTACTCTAACTTGTTGATACTGCATAGCATATTCATGTAGCAACGGGGACTAGTAAGAGAGCCGAAACTGTCTCTTTTGCTCACCTCTTTATTCCCAGTGCCTGCAAATTATCGAATTTAGCATGCCCTTAGTATACATGTTTTAGTATGATGAGTTACTACCCGCCTATTGTTTTCCGTGTGTTATTCTGTATAAAAAGTTTCCTTCAGATCCAATATGGTTCTGAATTGAGAGCCCTGGAGGGGTTTTTACCTTTTCCCTATTTTCAGCCCTTTGTATCAATTTCGACCTTGGGTGCATTCCATTAAGCTCTTAGTGTCCTTCAAGGCTCAGTTTCCACATCAGCAAAATGGGGAGAGTAGCAACAGATGCTTGTTTCTCCTCATCTTCTATCACCTAGTCGTTTTCCAGGGGCTTATTTGGATGAAATAAGCTTTGCTCTGGATGAAAATCAGCCACCTGAGAGGTAAGAAGCCACTAGGGTCCTCAGGTTGCGAGCCCAGTGTGGATAGCGAGCAGCTCCGCCCGCCTCGCCCGTGCCCGTGCCTCGTGGGTCCGGAAGCAACCCGACCCCATTTCGGTTGCGAGCCTGCCCAGTCCTCGGGCGCCCCAGCCTCAGGCGCCCTCTCGCCCCGAGGTAGCGCTCTGCCTCGGTGCCACCGCTAAATGGGCTCGGCACCGCGCAGGCTCTGACGCGCGCCGAAGGGCCCGGCCTCGTTTTGGCCGCAGCCGCCCGGCCGCCCGCGCGGCGCTGCACTGGGGGCGGGGAGTCTGATGGGAGACGCGCGCCGCGCTGAGGAGGCGGCGGCCCGGGAGAGGGAGCGGGAGAGGGACTGGGCGCGGGAGGCGGGAGGCGGGGGACAGGGGGAGGCGCCGCCGCCGCCGCCCGCCCCTTTCCGCTGGGGAGCAGCTGCAGCAGCAGGAGCGGAGCAGGAGCAGCGCAGCCACCACCGCCGCCGCCGTGGGATGTGGCCGGCGCCCGCCCCGAGCCGCGCCGCCCCCTGAGTACCCGCCGCCGCCCGAGCCGCCGCCACCGCCGCCGAGCCGTGCGGGGCCAGGCCGCGCCCTCCCCGGGCGCCCGCCGGCTCGCATGCCGAGGGGCTCCGGGGCGTAGCTGCGCGCCCGGCGCCGCCTCCGGGCTCCTCCGGCCCCGCCATGGGCTGCTGCAGCTCCGCCTCCTCAGCCGCGCAGGTGAGGGGCTCCCGCCTCCCGGCCGCCCGCCCGGATGCCTCCCCCGCCCCGCGGGCGCCCGCCGCCTCCCACCACCCGCGAGCTTCCCTTCAGCCCACTGTGCACTCCACAGGCCCCCACACCCGCCTCCCCATCCCGCCTCCCCCTGTCCCGCAGATGCCCCCGCGCTTGCTCCGGTGACTGCCGACTCGCAGACGCCTCTGCGCGGCCCCCGGGACGCCCCTAACGCTGCCGGCCCCTTTCCGACTTGGCCGCTTCCTCCCAGTCACACCTGAGCGGCCCGTCCCGCCAGCCTGCAGGTAGAGGCAACGCGGGCGCCTGCTCCCTGCCCCAGGTGGCACCCCTTTCCCCCGTCTTCCGGGCCTGGCTCCTCTCTTCCCACCTCCTTGGAGTCTTTATCCTCCCCATCCACCGACTGTTTTCTGTGCTCCCTGGAGGAGTACCCCCAGCATGGGCTGTTTACCCTACTCCCACCTTATTACAGTTTCTGCTCGATTAGATATTCTGCCCCTTTCTCTCGCCCGCCGCCCCCGTCCAGGCTCTAAGTGTTTAAGCAGGTCCCAGAGCCCTTGTACAACCCACTTCCCCGATCCTGGCCGCTCGCTGCCACCCATCCCCCCTTTGTGCCTTGACCCCGGGCACCGCGGCCTCTTCTCACACCGAGGCCCCTGCGGGAGCGCGGGGACTGGGCTGGGAAGGAGATTGGGCACCTGGTGGGTGACGGGAGCGTTACGGAAACTCCCTCTTTGTTGCCAGTGTAACAGGAGGAAGAGGTGCCGAATTTAGTTTTTCTGTGGGCACTGGCTGAATGTTGTCGCTGAAGGCTGAGATGCAGAGATTTCTCTCAGCTTCTACCCTGCCCCCATCCAAATTTCGCTAGCCTCCCTCTCGCCGATCTGAGCCCTTAACCTGGATGGAAATGTTTAGACAACTGTATAAGAATCAAATGTAATAGGACTTGACTGCTGGCCACTAATAACTGAGAGGACCTGTTTGTAAATTACCTAATTTAGTGGATTAGTGAGTGTATTTACAAATACGATAAAAAGCAATCAGGAATACTGCATCAAACTGTCTGGTGGTGGTGTATGAAAAATAGGCTCTGACAACGCCTGGGATGTAATCTTACAGTTTCATTAGCGTAGAATTTAACTGTGGTCTTTGATTTTGTTTGTTTTGGGGGGAGAAAAGGGCTTTTGTTTTTAGAAATAAAAGCTGGTCAGTTCTTGGAGAAGAAAAACGCTAATTTGGGGAAAAAATTCCTTCAGAAATCTAGCATCTGTGATAATGCCAGAAGTGTTTTTGCTGCTGCTAAATGACTATATATAACTCAAGTTTTAAATAACCTGCATACTTGTTCTGAAAATCTGAGCTCTGTTAGAAAATGACTAGAATTGCAGATGAATGGAGGACATTTATGTTTTATTAAGTATCCATCTTATTTGTCCATTCCTTTTTTGAGTGTTTGCTTACTCGTGTGCTTTTTTTTACCCCCTTTCCTTCTTTCTACCAGTCAGGGTGATTGGTTTAGTTAGTTAAACCTTCCTGTTCAGTTAGAGTAACAAAGAAAAACTGTATGTAGTGATGTTATGAAGGAGAGGTCGATAGACCATGGTTTTCATATTAACAGATAAAGGTGTGGAATCACACAGTGCCTTTCAACTGGTTAGGGATTTTGTGTGTATTGGGGGGAATTCAGTTGGGTGCTGTTCATCTAATATTTACTTAAGTATCATTTTCACCAAAAAAGTATTTTTCCTGTTGCCTTTCTTTAAAGAACTGGGTTACTTTGCATCCTCTTTTGGTGGTGAAATGCCTTTAAGACAGGAAAGTATTGATAGTTTATGGATGGCTCGGTCAGTGTTTGGACAATTAAATTTGGGAGAGATGGATGGTGGATCAAAACTCTGCTTTAATAACAGGTCTTATATTTGACTACTTCACATCTTACTTTTCAGAATGCTGTCACATACATTTTCTTTGCTTTTTCCTCCTCTTGCAGCCACTGTTCCATCATGCCATGTTCTACAGACAAGATGTATGTCATGCACCCCAAGGGGTGCATTTTTTTTCCCGTGGATTCCTATAACCAATCAACAGCTGTCACATGCCTTTAAGTTCAGCTTTAGGGACTTGTAGTGTTCGGTGGAGCATTGAGGAGCAGGTTTTGTGCCAATGAGCTGGTCATATTTTTTTGGTTTTGTTATTTGAGATTTTGGCATCTGTTCTTCATTTGTGAAATATTATCAATCTGCTGCATTTTAATGCCGCTTTCTGGAGCATTGCCAGTTAGTATAATATAGTATCTATATGTGTCGTATTGAAACAAGATAGGGACGCAGCTGCATATCTTCTCTAGCCCGTGAACCTCCACAGTACTTTGAACTACTCAGAGGCCTGGATTTTCAGGCAGAATGTTTCTCTCACCCCTTCTGCTGGCTTGTAAGCTTCTTTAGTATAGGAGCTGCTTTTATTTTCCATATCTTTGTATCCACTGCAGTTCCTCACTATACCTTGTATATAATAGTTGCTCAGTGATAGTCAATGAACAGAATATATAGATACACAGATTTGAACATCTGGTGGACAAGTAACATTGAATATGAATCCAGCCCTGAATCGTGTGCTGTTTTACTTCCATGAGCTGGTGGACTAATTCCACCAAGCCATCCTCTTCTAAGCTCAAATTTGAGCTGTTTTAAAATTTGCCTGCCTTTCCCACATTATTTCCTATTCTGTCGATGGTACCATCAGTTTGCACAATTGAGCAGGTTTTTTTTTCTTCTTTTCACTGGTGCTCTTCTTAGTGCTTATATTTTAGTTGGAGCAGTGGCTATAACATCTTAAAAGAGCTTGTCTGCAGACTCTAATGATAACCTGCACAGCACATCAAACAACGTGCTTTGAGGTAATCTGCAGTTTGGCTTAGCTTTTCTCATTATTATCGTCAGCAACTGAAAAGCCCTGGCAGGTTTTATAAATGTAAATATAGTATGTTTCCTTTTTGTAGTAGGGAGTCACTTTTGAAATATAATTTATTTTCCCACGTAGACTCTTGCTATGTTGTAGACTCTCATAAAAGAGTTTATTGTCTTCCAAACTGTTTCATCTCTTGTAGTCTGTCCTGGTATTATTTTCATTTTCTTGGCACTGTCTGGATATCATAATTTGCCATCAAAATAATTATCCTGTTTTCAGTTTTAAATAAAAGTGTCACAGTCTGTACTAACTTGTGTTTCATTGCTAAAAGAAGAAATTATTGGCAAAATTATTTGTGCTGTAACAGAAATGTGTATCTAAGAATCTTAAGGACTCTTAGATATGTTTATAGAACTCTTGTGGAATCCTTGTTTTGTTTTGTTTTGTTTTAATTAGTGACCACTGCAAGTTACTTGCTAATGTTAGTAATTGCTCAGAACAAGCTAACACATGATAGCCTTTGCCTAAAAATCTCTTTGAAGGGGACATAAACGTGAGATGTCTTGAGTTTCTTTTTACAGCGCTAATCCTCCCTAAGACTCTTAAAATTTATTCCCAACTCTCCATAATTCGTTTGTTCTGTTATAACCTGCCATAATTTCTATTCTTGTAATGTTAAACTTCAAAGTTCACTTGTAAATCTTCAGATTTATGAAATGTTCTTTCCCATTGACAAACCAGTTTGAATGAAGGAGGCTTTTGAAAGATTACTTAGCAAATTGCCGACAGTCTTTGTCGTTAATGGCTAGATCATTATTTCTCACAGCAGTGCTTTGGAGGCCAGGAGATTTCGCAAGTGCTCTGAAGTTCTGCGTCCTTCGGTTCTAACCTTAGAAATTGTAAGCGGGGTGGAGGAGAATCTTTCTGGTTGAACAAACTGCCCCTTGTCAGTCTGACTTTAGGAGAAATTGTTCATGTCTATGGTCTCCTCCCATGTCTTCAAATTGAGAGCTATATATTTAACTGTGTTTTCTAGATCTCATATCTTGCCTTGGGTGTAATGGAAAACAAGCAAGTGGTTCACAAATACTGGTTAACTTCTAAGTATGTTAACTGTTCCTTAACAGAATTTTAAAAGTGCTGTAGTCTCCTTCTGCTTTGTGGAATTTGAAGTCAGAGGGTAAAAATGAAATCTGAAGAGTGTAGTGGGAATTACCAACGGAGACTAAGTTCTTCCATTAAAATATGCCCAGCGAAGTAGACCCACTCTAACTGGAAGAAAAAGTCATGGCATGAAGACAATTGGTTTTTTCTTCTTCTGAATACTATGTGGTTAGCATAGAAGATCTACCCCTCAAAATATGTAAATCAAAGTTAATGTTAAAATTGGCTGGAAAATTAAGTAAAAAATGGTAATACTTTTTGTATAGCTATTTTTCACAGCCATTTTCATGTTTTAATTTCTCCAATAACTCTGAAGTTAAACTTACTTCTGTTTTACACCTGAGGAGGTTGAGACTTGGACATTGGGAAATTTGGCTGCTACTCAGCTCACTCAGAGCTACTAAGTGACTGATCCAGACTTCATCTCAGCTCTTCTGAATCTGAGTCCTGTGCTTCCCTTTTGTGTTCGGATGCATGCCTCTCAAATCTTAAATTTCAGCTCATTTTGTCTTTAGAAAAGTTCCACTCAGTAACATTTTGAGTTAAGGAATTTGCAAGTTAAATTCATGCCACTTTGCAGTTAGCTGGCTGCAGAACAACGTAGTATAATATAGCAAAACTAGTCCAAAATTTGTTAAGTTTCTGGGCTTAACAAATACTGTTTGATGTGTTAATCCTATTGTTTAGAAATGTTACTGGTTTGGAGGATATTTATTTATAGAAATATATTCTATCTATTACTAGTAATTGGTTAATAGCTATTTTTCTGTCTCCTCACTACTATCCCTTCTCCTAGAAGAAAGAAATATTTCAATTTTGAAACTTTGGCTCAGATTTTTGGGACTCTAGGGGATATTAGAGATAAACTAGGCGTACTATCTCACTTTTCTGTTGAGCTAAACTAGAATTTAGAGATACGAAGTAGTCTGAGGTCAGAGAGATGCATTATAAGGAAGCTAGGACTAGAAACCTACTTGGTCTCTTAGTCTCTTGATCTTTCTGTAGTTACTGTTAATTCTTAATGTTTTAAGTCTTGTCTTTGCAAACCTGGCTGCACATTGAAAACACATTGAGAACTTTAAAAAATACTGATGCCTGGGTCCTCCTCCTAGAGATTCTGATTTGTGGTCCAGGGATAGTGCCTGGGCATCAAAAGATTTTAAAGTTCCCCTGGTGATTTTCATGTTCTGCCAAGATTGAAAACCTCTGTTACATACCCTGGCTTCAGGTAATTCCATCTCCTCCTGTGGTATGAGTTACAATCTGTATGCTGACAATTCCCAAACTGAATTACTGGACTGAAACCAGTTCTGTCCTGGCTTTTAACCCTCATGTTCACTAACTGCTTAGCACTTCCACTGAAGTATCTTTTGGGCAACTCAAACTCAGCATGTCATAAACAACTCAGAATTTGTAAACACATACACACATATCTTTTCCAGTCTCTGGTTCAGTGAATGATACCAGTATCCTGGTGTGGATACTGGAAACCTGAGGCATGTAGGAAACCTGCCTTTCATTCTTCCATGTCTAGTCATCATATCTTGCCTCATTTACCTTCTAAACTCCACTGCCAGCCCCCTAGTCCAGGCTTCTGTTACCTCCGGGTGGAACCTTGCTTATACATCTCTCCATCTTCATTCATGCTCCCTTCTAATTTTTCTCCATACTGCAGTCTTAGTGATCTTTAAGAAATCCCAAGCTGGTTGTGTCCCCCACCTACTTGAAACCTTTTCGTGATTTCTGATACTCTTAGGACAAAGACCGGAATCTCCGACCTTAGCCAACTGCACTGTGTGGGCTGGTCTCTACCTCCAGCATCACTGTCACTTCCTGCTGTGCTCCTCCTTACTCTTTGTGCTCCAGCATCACAGATTCTTCAGTAGATTGTATTCCTTCTTCTTTTAGGGCTTTTGCTTATGCTTTTCAGTTGTCTGGAAAGCTCTTTGCTTTTTTTCCCCAGGCCTTTGGCTGGCTGCTGCTCATCCTTTAACTTTCAGCCTCAGCGTCACTTGTTTGGAAGAGGCTCCTTGATCCTTCAAACCAGGCCTTGCCTCCTCATTAACTCTCACAGCCTTATGTGTTTTCCCTTTGAAATTTTAAGCAATAAATAATTACACAGTTAATGTCTAGACCAGGAGTTTGCAGAACTACAGCCCATGAGACACATCTGGCTGGCTACCTGTTTTAGTATGGATTGCAAGCTACGAATGCTAAAAATGGAATCTGTATTTTCAAATGGTTGAAGAAAACTCAAAAGAAGGATATTATTTTTTAAAACAACTCTGTTGTGGTATAATTTCTGTACAGTAAACTATGCATATTTCAGATGTACAATTTGATGAATTTTGATAGATATATACCCCTATGAAACCACCACCACAATCAAGATACCTAACATTTCCATCAAGCCCTAAGAGGTGCAAATTTTGAACTCCCAATTTATCCCTTCCCACCCCGTTTACTCCCTGGTAACCATAAGTTTGTTTTCTATGTCTGTGAGTCTGTTTCTGCTTTTGTAAATAAGTTCATTTGTGTCTTTTTTCTTCTTTTTTTAAGATTCCACATATAAGTGATATCATATGGTATTTTTCTTTTTCTTTCTGGCTTACTTCCCTTAGAATGACGATCTCCATGTCCATCCATGTTGCTGCATATGGCATTTTCTTCTTTTTTATGACTGAGTAGTATTCCATTGTATGTATATGTGTATGTGTATGTATGTATGTGTATATATATACATATACATATACATATATATGTATACACCATAACTTCTTTATCCAGTCATCTGTTGATGGACGTTTAGGTTGTTTCCATGTCTTGGCTATTGTAAATAGTGCTGCTGTGAACATTGGGGTGCATGTGTCTTTTTGAATTATATTTTCTCCAGATATATGCCCAGGAGTGGGATTGCTGGATCATATGGTAAATTTATTTTTAGTTTTTTAAGGAACTGCCATACTGTCCTCCATAATGGCTGCACCAATTTACATTCCTACCAACAGTGTAGGAGGGTTCCTTTTTCTCCACCCCCTCTCCAGCATTTATTGTTTATGGATTTGCTAATGATGGCCATTCTGACCTGTGTAAGGTGATATCTCATTGTAGTTTCGATTTGCATTTCTCTAACAATTAGCTATGTTGAACATCTTTTCATGTGCCCATTGGGCATGTGGATGTCTTCTTTTGAGAGATGTTTATTCAGGTCTTCTGCCCATTTCTTGATTGGATTGTTCATTTTTTTGATATTAAGCTGAATGAACTGTTTGTATATTTTGAAAATTAGTCCCTTGTCAGTTGCATCACTTGCAAATATTTTCTCCCATCCTGTAGGTAGTCTTTTCATTTTGTTGATGGTATCCTTAGCTGTGCAAAAGCTTTTAATTAGGTCCCATTTATTTATTTTTGCTTTTATTTCCATTACTCTAGAAGCTGGTTTGAAAAATGTATTGCTGTGATTTATGTCCAAGTGTTCTGCTTATGTATTCCTCTAGAAGTATTATAGTATCTGGTCTTTAATCCATTTTGAGTTTGTTTTTTATATGGTGTGAGAGAAAGTGCTAATTTCAGTCTTTTACAGGTATCTGTCCAGTTTTCCCAGCACCACTTGTTCAAGAGACTGTCTTTTCTCCATTGTATATTCTTGCATCCTTTGTCATCGATTGAGTGCATGAATTTATTTCTGGACTTTTCTATCCTGTTCCATTGATCTGTGTGTCTGTTTTTGTGCCAGTACCATGTTGTTTTGATTACTGTAACTTTGTAGTATAGTCTGAAGCCAGGGAGCATGATTTTCCCAGCTCTGTTCTCCTTTTTGAAGACTGTTTTGGCTATTCAGGGTCTTTTGTATTTCCATACAAATTTTAATGTTTTTTGTTCCAGCTCTGGGGAAAATGTAATTGATACTTTGATAGGGATTGCACTGAATTTGTCTATTGCCTTAGGTAGTATGACCATTTTAGCAATAGTGATTCTTCCGGTCCAAGAACACAGTATATCTTTCTATCAGTTTATGTCATCTTTTGTTTCTTTTATCAGTGTCTTAGGGTTTTCAGAGTACATGTCCTTTGCCTCCTAGGGTAGGTTTATTCCTAGGTATTTTATTCTTTTTGGTGTGATGGTAAATGGGATTGTTTCCTTAATTTCTTTTTCTGCTATTTTGTTGTTAGTGTATAGAAATGCAACTGATTTTTGCATATTAATTTTGTATCCTGCAACTTTACCAAATTCATCGATGAGCTCTATCTACTAGTTTTCTGGTAGCTTCTTTAGGGTTTTCTATGTATAGTATCATGTCATCTGCAAACAGTGAAAGTTTTACTTCTTAAAAGAAGAATATTATTGCATAAGAAATTTATTTCATAAAAAGTATATGAAATTTGAATTTCATTGTCCACAAATAACCACACTCATTTGTTTATGTGTCACCTACAGCTGCTCTCATGCTACAGCAGCAGAGTTGAGTAGATAGTTGTGACAGAGACCTTATGGCCTGCGAGTGTAAATATTTACTCTTTGGTTCTTTATGGAATATGTTTGCTGACCCTTGATCTAGACTGAGCTGATGAAGAGAGAGACCACGTCTGCTTTGTTCATTGCTGTTATTCTCTGTGCTTAGCTGGTACCTGGTACATGGTAGGTGCTCGTGAAATATTTGAACAAATTAATAAATGTTCTTTTTCCTTCCATGGGTGGATGTGAATGAACTCCTCCCTTAGAGATTCTGATGTTTTAAAATTTGATAGGAAATTTTTTTAAGGGACAAATATTTTTGAAGAAGGTGCTCAACAGAATTTTTAGCAGCTATCCTAAGCAGCTTGTCTGTTGCAGGTGTACATCGCACAGGTGAAACAAGTGTACTTATAGAGGTGTAAATAATTGTGTCAAGGTAGCTTGGAAAAGACTAGTCCATTCCAATAACGGGGCAGTTGGATTTACAGTGCTGATGTTTTTGCAGGCACAGATGGATACTTTATGTGCAGAGTTAGAAAAAGGGTTTGAGCTGGTGAAAAACTTAAGTCATTGAAGAGGCATTTTTATTTCTACTGTGGGAATTCACTCTGTGAAAATGATTAAAGTTTCTAGCACAGTAATATTTCTTCCCTTTTAATATTTTGTGTTTTCTTGTTTATTGGAATATAGCATAGCATAATGTTCCAATTTTGAATTTATGTATTGTATCAAAATTAGTACTTTTTTTTTAAAGTGATTTCTGAAAGAGATTTACATTTTTCAGTATGTTTTAATATACTCAACAGGGTGTTGTTAGTTTTTTTCCCTCGATGGACTCCCTTCTGATTTCATATCAAGTGTGTAACAGGATTTACTTTAAAAAATTTGATGGATAAACTGCTGGAATTTATTATTTTTGTGAAGATAGTATTATTACTCTTTTTAACTGTTCTCTGCAACATGCCATATAATCAAATATTTAGACATTTATTTAGTAAGGAAGCTCCTAAAAGCTTATTTTTGTCCTAATTTTTAAGGTCAGATATGCTGAAAATTGTTGAACAGGAGTGTTTGATTTCTGGATACATTTGTATAACATAAAATAAGGAAAACAGCAAAAAAGTGGAAAAATTGAAAATACATGGTTACTTCAAGATATTCAAGGAGCAGTGAAGGTATTAAAGTTGGCTCCTTTGATCACATTGTAATATTGAATGATGATAACAGTCTAGTAAGGTTTTGTTATGAGCCACTTAAGGATGATTCAGCTATAAGAAATAAAAGACCTTACATCTAAACAGCTAAAACATTAAGGAAAACTTATTATCTCATATAAGTTGAGAGGTAGGGTGGCTTCCAGCTTGGTAAGTTCAGTGGCTTTTTGGTGTCAATGAGGACCTGAGTTCTCTCTCTTTGTCATTTTAAGGAAGGTAGCTCTCAAGATGGATGTGACTGTTGTGGGCTCATCTTTTGCTGAGCTGACAATCTCCAGTGGTTTTCCTTTAATAGGAGTTGGGGAGGGCTGCACACTCATCCCTGAACAATCTCTAGCACGGAGGAGGCAAGGGAAGGGCTCTGTAATTGGCTTAGACTAACCAGGATTTCCCTCTGAGTCAAGTGGAGGGCTGAGCAACACCAGAACAAAATTAGGACTGTGCCAGCAAGGCTGGGTGGAGGGTGCGGAGTGGGAACGGTGACTGGGTAGGCAGCTGATAATATCTGCTACGTAGTTTTGCCATTTTCCTCTGCCTATAAAATCACACTTTTATAGTGTTTCCTAACGTTTTGCTTATCGCTCTGTTATAAAACTTTTCACTGTTCATAGTTGAAAATCACACAATTATCTTCCTATTTCCCCAGTGATACTGCTCTAGCCACTGCCAAAGCACCCCTCCCCATAGCTCTCTTCCCCACCCCCACTGCCTCTTTCTCCCTCTGAGGCGAGGATAGCTTCTGGATAAAGAAGAGCATTTAAGGTTGGAATAATGGTTAAGTAGCTAATTAGTATTCCCACAACCAGTGGGCCCCAAAAGAACCTTGGGGGTTAGGATAACCTCTTCCCTCTCAAGCACTCAATTTCCTTTTCTGGCTTTTCTCACTTCTCACTTCTGTTTTTCTGTTTGATTGGTACTTTTTTTTTTTTTTTTTTAATTTCCCCTCCTTTGCCCTAAAACTTTCTTTTTCCTTCCTTTTCTTTCCATTCCTACCCGATGCACTTAAGGAGCCATAATACTGAGTGGCATATACTAGAACAGAAAAGTAAAAAGAGAGCCTTTTCCCCCCCTCTTCTGTTTAATTTCAGTTTTTTTTTTGATATAAATAGTAAAACTGAAGACTCACATTATTATGTAGACTATCTCTGTGATATAAAGAGTTCTCACTGTATAAAAACTGCATTTCTGCAACAAATAGCTAATTTACAGAAGAGGAAATAATAACTAAAATATGTTAAATCTTGCTGATAATCTAATCAAATTAAGGGCACAGAGACACCCTTTTCTTCTGTAACTTTTACCAAAGTTAACAGAATGATATTAATTGCTCATGTGGTTTTGACTCAAGTATACTTTATTGATTTGCTCAATAAATTGGAATTACTCTTTTGGGACACTGATAACATACATGGAAAGCCGTAAAAAAGTTGATACCACTTATTTAGTAATCCAAAAGTATAGTAATGCTAGATGTAAGAATCTTTCCATGTGGCTTTATTTATAATAGCAAAAGAATTTAATTTTGAACATAATATTTCTAGTGTAAAATTTTCTTGATATAAAATTCAGTTGAATTTAGTCTATTATATGTGTCTCACTTCACCATCTTCAACTAAGTGATCCTCCCTAATCAGCAAGTCACCTTCTGCCATCCTTATAAGAAATCCTTTCCCTACTGATGCTCTAAAGGTCTATTAGAATCCAAAAATTAAACAGCACCTTGTCCTGATAGGAACGTGGGCTGTATAGCCAGACTGTATGGTTTGAAAGCTCTGCTCTGTCCCCAGCTGGGTTATTTGGGCCAAATTCTGTAACATTTGGTACCTCAATTTCCCCAGCTGTAAAATGTGAACAATAATAAAACCTGCCTCACAGGCTTGTGTCAAACTGCACAACCCATGAAACTGTCTCAGACATGATATTAATATGAACTAAATCTCTCAGGTGTTCTCCTATCCATTAATGCTCCCCTAAACAAATCCTGTGTTTGGGTTTTAGAAAAGGGACCCCAACTTCCAAAATTTTTAAATTGTGTCTGGAAGATGAGTGCTAAGGATGAAATGAACAGCAATAATAAATTGGGTGGTTAGGAGTTCAGGGAATGGAGAAGGCAAGAAAGGATGGACTGGTTGGTGAGTGAGCTTCCTGGAAGTCAGCCTCAATTTGGCCTTGAAGGATGGGCTTAGAAAGAGTGGGAGGACAGACGGATTTTAGTACAAAGCAGGGACAAGAGAAGACATTACAGTGAAATGAATGGGAACAGCTAGAACAAAGGCAAGGCAGCCTTGAACTTACTGTGTGTCAATTTGGAAAGGAGACCTGGCCAGAGCAGAGAGAAATATTACATGTAGGGAAGATTTCGCTATTTGAAGGGGAGGGGAATGGGCAGCCATGGAGGGTTTTTCTGAGTGATTTAAGGGGAAGTGATCTGAGCCTTGCCTGTGCGTAAAGCAGGAGAAAGGAAACCAGGGGCCACCCTGGAAGCTGTTCAGTAACTCGAACCAGCACTGTAAGTGGGAACCGGAGGAGACATTGTGGACTTGAAATAGGGCAGATTTTCCTCCCTTCATCTGGTATGTGGGGTAAAGGAGAGGGATAAACCAGTTTAGAGTACTGTGTAATGGGAGAAGGGTATTATAATTGGTAGACATGTGAGTTGAGATGGAGACTAGTATGTGGAGTATGTGGGGAGGGGAAGATGAGTTTAATTTTGTGGGAACTGAATTTGAGGTGATAATGATATTAATACCTCCACATAGTGATTTCCCATAGGCAGCTGAAAATGCTCTAAGTCATGTGCATCAAGGAGATGCTCTAAGGACGAGTGGTCTCCCAGGGGAATGAAAGAGCATGGAATATGAGAGCAGGCCACTAGATTTTCCCTGCTTTTAGTCCCTAGTTGTCTGCTCTTATATAATAAATTTCATTTTATTCCTGCCACTCTGAGATGGGTACCAGTGTTAGCCCCATTTTACAGATTAAGAAACTGAGGCTCAGAAAGCCTAGGCAGCTTGCCCAAGGTCCCCAAGTAGTGTAAAGCTGGGGATAGATCAAAACCTGTGCATTCCCTTCTGTACTGCATTCCCTTCCCTCTGCTGTACTGAGAACTATATTTAAGTACTATATTAAATGTAGCTTAGATGTCACTTTCTGTCACTTAAATTCAGAGCTTGTGTGTACAGTTTATTCTGGCTTTAAAGTGTCTGTGTGTGGTGAGAGGGTTGGTTTTAAGTCATTGCACCCCAAACTAAGGTCAGGGTATGACAGTTTGGAACAGAGTCTTTATAAGTGGTGGTTATAAACTTCAGACACTGGGGACCTTGAATACTGTTCATTTCCTCCTGAGTCCTTCTACAATTTTTTCCAAGAACTTAAGTTGGAACAAGTCTATCATGGCAGTAAGTTTACTAAATATGACTACAGTGGTGTCCTTTTCCCAAAACTCAGATTCTCAAGAACGCAGTTTTAAATAAGGAATGTGTATTTATATATTTGGTCAGTCTTTGGAGATCCATGGCCTCTGAAAGGGTTAATGTAATTGATGGTAACATTTTTTGCTAACATTATTTAATAATGAGTATCAGTGGGCTCAGGAGCATTAAGAAAGGAAAGGGTGAAGAAAATGGCCATGGTGAAGTTGAAGACTCTAGCACAAATGAAGACTCTAGCACATAAGAATCAAATTACAAAGGCAGAGATTTTTACCACTGGGGCAAAACCTGGAAATTTTTTTTTTTAAACTAATCTGTGCTTTAAAAACTCAGCTTTTTCAAATCTATTTGGCATGTGATTTTGTATTTTCATAAATTCTAAAAACATCATATGTTGGAAGACGGTTATAAAAACATCAAGTTTTAAAATCTAGCATATTAAATATATTGAAACTAGCTATACTTTTACATCAAGAAAAACATTTTGGAGTAGACATTGGTGGTTGAAGCAGATTTCAGTTATGAAGGTATGGAAATATTTTTTTTATTTTTAGAGGGGAGAGGTAATTAGATTTATTTATTTATTTTTGGAGGAGGTACTGGGGATTGAACCCCGGCCCTCGTGCATGCTACCCATGTGCTCTACCACTTGAGCTATACCCTCCCTCTGAAATATTTTAATAAGACACTTCATTTTAAAGTTGAATTCATTTCTGGATTTGGTGATAGTTTTTAAAAGTTTGTAGTTTAATCTGAGACAGTTAACTAAGACCAAGTGGAAACACATGTTTCTTGTCGAGATCGTGATAAGGGAACAGTTGGGAACCTCCTGTGATGAGGGAATTCTTCCTCATGACCTGCTACTTACCTGAGCTCTGTGCTCTGTTAGGTGGTCCTACACATGCCTTTCCATTTAAGGATACAAATGTTCCTTATGTAAGAGCACCTTAAGCAGGGTTTCTCCAGATCAGTGCTCCCATAGTACCAGGGCTACCAGATGGTCCTCATAGAGGTCAGAAGAGTTTGGGAAGTTCTGCTGGGTGGATAACCTCTACCCCCTCCCCTTTGTGGAGTCACCGTATCAGTGTATTAAAGGCTCATTGCCCCACACGCCACACTCCCATACCCAAAACCAATTTAACTTGGCTTAACTGACCTCATTCAATTCATTTGTCCTTAAAATTTTTTTTTCATCTCATCTTGAGAAACTGATCTACAGGACAGCTTTTTAAGAACAATGCTTGTAATGTTTCTTCTCAGTTCCCTTAAGTGAGACCAAAAGTGAGTATAGTAGCAAGAACGTTGTTGATCAGGTAACCCTTAGTAGGAAGTGCTCAGCAGACATGAAACTGAGTTTGAGCACATCACAAACTTCAACACGTTCTTCACAATATTGACAGAATCGTAAATACATTTCAAGTCACTCTAACGTACTATAAAAAGCCTTATGATAAATTAAACGCCTTTCGTGTGAATCGTTTCTCTGATTTGTAGATTGAGATATTTAAGAAGTTAGGGAAGGGCAAGTAGTTTACAAAAGGATCCTTCAACTTTGAAACTTCAGAATCTGAATTGCTGTGAGGCCACCTGGCCAACAGCAAGAGAGGGACCAACCTTCTGTGCTTGGGGATTTTCTTCTCTTTTCCTCTGGGTCTTCAGTAAGTGATTGCAGGGCAGTTATAGTTACTGCTCCAGACAGCACTCCAAATGGCCATCTGGAGATGGGACCTCCCGATCGAATGCTGACTGTCTTTTGTTTTGAGAAAGAATTCAGGACAGTGATGATATTACAAGGGCTAACCAATACTAGATCTTCAGTAAATGTCTATTGCATATATGTGGTGGGGGGATGGGGTATTCAGAGACTGAATTTTTAGTTTATGATGCTAATGATCCTGGTCAGAATTACTGTTAAAACAAATATAGCCTGTCAATGGAGGTAAGTGGGAATAAACCTGAAAATTAAAATAAGCTACTATTCCAAATGTTTTAATTCTGGTGATTTTGAACCTGACCTTGTTAGCATGTTTTCCCACATTATAATGAAGTCTTTAATACTAGCCAGTCAGGAAAAAGAAGAGCACATAATTTAGAGACGCTGAGCTTCGTCAGCACCTAAGTATGCTAGGTGGGCAGTACTGGCTAATAGATTTATAAGAATGAAGGCTTACCTTCCTGCTTCCGCGTGCTCCCCCTTCCTTCTTTCCCACTGACCCGCATTGCACGATGCACAGTGAAAGCTCTTTTGGCTCATCTTCTCAGTGCCTAACTGGGAGCAGAGTGGGTAGAGTTACAAATCCTACGTATTTTGTTCAAAGTGTGACCAGAAGGGTGGAGAACAGCCTGCAGAAATGATCCCTTCCTGTGACTGTGGCTCAGCAGTGAGAGGATGGCATCGAAAAGAAAGAAACTAGGAGAACCAAGAATATTGATAGAATAAAGAGAAAATTCCAGGCCAGGCACATGCTGTGGTTCCATTCAGCATTTACTGACTAGCACTGCTCAGGCTGCTAAGTACTGGATTCAACCAAGAAGGAGACTTTCCCTGTGGAAGGATGCAGTCCATGCAAAAGGGCGTCCACAGAGTGTCGGGGCGCACCTGAGTCTATTTGTTAAGTAGCCTAAAGTCATAGGGTTTACAGTGTACAGAGTGCTGATAATTTCTTGGCAGATTCTAAGCTAATTTTTAAAACTACGAGCTGGAAATACAAAAGTACCCTGAGGGAATATAGTCACTATTTTTGAAGTATGATCCATGTCTACTCTTAACTGGTAAGGACGGAGTTCAGTAAACTTTGGGATAAATTTATTATCTCTGTAGGCATAGCAGTATTTCATTACACAGAGTGAAAGAAAATAGTGTCCTTGAGTAGAAAATAAAGCTCCCCTGAAGCCTATGGACGAGTCACACTGACTCTCGAGGTGGTCCTGTAGAAAAGATGGGACCTGTAATGTGTTTAATATTTTTATTTCCACATTGAAATGACCAACATTTAAGCTGAGGTGTGATTTTTCCCCCCTTTGGTAGTGCAAACTTTATTTAAAATATTAAACAAATCAAAAGTGTCCCTTTGCTGTTGTTCACCAATCTCAGGTGGCTCTCTTGCTGTTAGTCTGCATCTAGCGACTGAGCCACGGAACTCTGCCCTTTAACCCTGCCAGGAAGCCCAGGTGCTCTTACCATGGTCCCAGAATCTCTTAGCTAACTGGGGACTGTGACCTGTTCAGTGTCCCACAGCCACGGAACCACAGGACCCAGAGTGGATGCTTTAGTTTGTCTTTTAACCACTGCATCAGACCATCTTCTCATTTATCTTCCAGCCTTCTGCCACTCAGACATGCATTTTTCTTTTCTACTCTTTCAGTATTTATGTCTCAGTTGCTTCAACAAATATTATAGGTGATTTTTAATCAAATGTGAATATATTTAGGACTTTTGAAAAAAAATACTGAAAGCTAAAAGGAGGTGGAGGTGGGGCAGAAGGAAGAGGCACACATGTCCTAGTCCCACGTTAGAAGTTGCTGAGTCAAAGGAGATGGTTACTTGGAATGCTTTTACAGAATCCCACAACTGGTGGGGACTTTGAGGTCTGCAGTCCAACCCACCAAGGTATCATGGGTTATGATTCCAGATCCTGTGCCCCTTTTTTCCCTCTTAGGGCTTGATTTATTTAATTTTTATTTTTGTCAGAGCTATATATATATATATATTTAAAGAATCAAACATTTGTAGCAGGATTTTTTTTTAAGGTCTTTCACTTGTTTGCTGCTGCTCTGAGGCCATCACTTTTACATCTTTGAACTCAAATCTTCTGTTATTTCCCTCTGTATGTCTAACATGCTTATATTACTACCACCTGATCAGTTTTTGGCATTAATTTTGGCTTCTATCATGAAAGACGAAGACTGGGCTCTCTTCCAAATGCTTCCTTGCCCCCATGTACGTGCTGCTAGCCACCCTTATCCTACTGTATACATATCAGGTTTGTTTGGATCAGTGTTCAGTCTCTGCATTATGACTGTGTGAATGCTCTTCACAGCTGAGTTATGAGTCATGTAATATTTCATCATTCCTACATAATCTTCTGTTGTTCTTAGAGATAATAATTGTGTTGTTCTTCTGTTTACCTAGTTTTCTACGTGCTTATTGAGGACTAATCGACCTCTAAATTCTGGCCTGGTTGTATGATTGTTCCTTGAGTCAGCACACGTACCTTAGCTATTCTTTCAGTTTTCTGATGAGATCTCTCCCGAGCTCCAGTCTGGGCTGGCCACTTTTCAGGCCTGCTGCAAGGCTGTCCATTTGAGATCTCCCTTTACATCATGCTGAGGATTCCCTTTGTTTTCTTTGTGCTGGTTTCCCAATTATCTGGATCCCACGTACTTTAAAAAATTATTAGAAAAAAATTTTTGAGGGGGAGGGTATAGCTCAGTGGTAGAGTGTGTGCTTAGCATGCCCAAGGTCCTGGATTTAATCCCCAGTACCCCCATTAAAAATAATAAGTAGACCTAATTACCTCTCCCCCCACCAGAAAGAAATATTAGAAAATTTTAAAAATTGCTTTATGGCTTCCTGTATTTTACAAATCTGTGTAAGGAAAATAAAGGCAGAAGAGAAGAAGGTGAAGTAGAGTTGGAGGAAGAAAACTTATTCTGCCTTCAAACTAGAATGTCTGGGGAGAGTTCAGAACATCTGTGTTTGAGTGAGACCAATGAATCTAGTCAACTTGGGGGATTGAACATAGGCACTTATCTCTGCTCCTTCCCCAAAGGACAAATACATAGCATAAATACAGACCCAGATCACCAGGAATCTAAGGCTCAGGGATCTCTGAGGGCATGGGTGAGAAGAGAGGTTGAAAACCCAAAATTGGTTGATAGTCTGTGTCAGGAGTAAGTAGACCCTCAGAACACTTCCTCAATCAAGCAGCTAGATAACACGCTGCCCTGTAACTTTCTGTTTTTACACTTTACGCTTAGGATAAGGTTTGAGGTATATAGGTTGGGATTTTGTTTGGTTTTTGTTTGCGTATGGGTGTCTACTTACTCCAGCACAATTTGATGAAAGTTATAGTTTTCCTATTGAATTGCCTTTGTACCTTTTTCAAATATCAACTATATAGATTTATGAACTTTCTATTCTGTTTCATTGATCTGTCTTGACACAAATACATGGTCTTGATTATGATAACTTTATAGTATATATGCATATATTGAAATCAGGTAGTGTGAATCCTCTAACTTTTTTCTTCTTTTTAAAAGGCAATTTTAACTCTTCTAGTTCTGCCTTTCCTTATATTTAAAAATCTGCTTATCAGTATCTACCCCCCCAAAATCCTGCTGGGATTTTGGCTTTGGCTTGTGTTGAAACTATAGATGAGTTAGGAAGGAATTATCAAATACCATTGAGTGTTCCAAGCCGTGAATGTGGTGCAATTCTCCGTTTATTTAGCCTTTGATTTTTTTCCCCAAGCCTTTGATTTCTTCTATTAGTGTTCCTGCTCTGGTGTTTTCTTTCTTGGTTTATGCCCTTAATTTGGTAAAATAACCTCCTTCAGTAGCTTCCTAAGAAAGGATACATGAGGTAATTTTTTTGATACCTTGCTTGTTTTTATTCTTCATACATATTTAATACTTGGCTGGATTTAGAGTTCTACATTGGAAATTATTTTCTCTCAGAACTTAAAATGTGTTCCTTTGTCTTATTCCTGCTAGGGTGGCTATTGAAGTGTGATGCCATCTTGATTCTTGAATTTTTCTTTTTCTTTCTTTCATTTTTCGGCATTAAACTTGTTACATTCTCTCTGGAACCTTTTAGGATCTTCCTTGTGGCCTATGTTCTGACATTTTTCAGTGATGTGCCTTTTGTGGATCTCATTATGATGGACACCTGGGGGATGGTGGGAGAGGTGTCTTTTAGTCTAGAAATTTGCATTTTGCAGTTGGGAAAAATTTTCCTGAGTTTTTTCCTTGATTCTTTCCCATCTGTTTCCCCTGTTCCTTACTTTTCTTATCTTTCATTTCTGAACTCCTTGTCTTCTACTCCGTATTCTGGTAGATTTCCTCAATTTTATCTTTCAGATTTCTATTGCATTTTTATTTCTGCTATGAGTTCTTAATTTCCTATGGTATTTTATTTTGTACTCTTTAGTATTCTTTTTTATTTTTGCATCATCTGTTTTTATCCCTCTGTGCGTATGTGTGTGCATTTGTTTTAAGTTCGCTTCTCCCTGTATCTGCATCTTGTGTCTTCCAGCTGAGTTTTTTTCTTTTTTGTCTCTGCATTCATGTTAAAAGTTTCCTTAAATGTCTGGTGATCTTAGCCATCTGTTCATTATTTAAGTGTGGGGCTCCAAAAGGTTGTTTGAAAGCATTGTATTCATTTGGGTATAGGACAGTTGATTGTGGATTCACTGTAGAGTACTCAGGCTGGCCTGAATTTCCTTGAGAAACACCCAGAGTCAGTATCTTTTGGTCTTTTCTCTTGGACTGGTCAGATTTTCCCAAAGAAGTCTCATCTATTCTCCTGGAGGGTATTCATCTGGCTGCTAGAGTTCTGGGATCCAAGCAGGGAAAGAACATTGGAGAGGGAGTTGGTCTCAGTATTTAATATGTAAACTTCCCCTTAGTCCTTTGGTTTTCTGTGTGATACCCCTGCCCACAACTTTTCTGGGTAGAAGAAGAGCAATTAGTTACCCACCAGCAGAGAGGGTCTCACTGCCCTTAAGTAGCCTTTCATGAATCCTCCCATTTGTAGCCCTACTCTTACCTCTAGTTCCAGAGATATCATATACCACTAATTCCTGAAATGTGGGGGAGTTTTGTGGCATAAATTGGTTTGCCTCCTGGCTTTTCTCACTGTTGACTCAGAAATAGCTTCTTGCAGTCTGCTGGGTCAGTTATCTCTCTCCTACTGGCTTCCTAGTTCCAAATATTTTAAATCCCTCGCTGTCATTTTAGTATCATTTAGGGAGGGAGCAGCGTTAAATGCATATGTTCAGTTAGTCAGCATTTACTGGAAGTACCATCCAAGTCTCTGTCATCTGTATGAGTGAATTCTAGTTTAACAGTTTCATTGAAGTGTGGTGCACAGAAAGGAACTCACTAAACTAGGTGTAGTCAGTTCTTTCTTCTGGATTCTTAGTGTTGCCTGAGGTTGAATTAGCCTTTTCAACAACCTCACTTATATTAGCTTGTAGTCCACCAAAAGCTCTGTCATCTTCTTCCAGCACCCCAGCTGACCTGATGTTCTTGTAATGTTGGATTTAAAAAAGATAAATACAAAACTTGAATTTCCCTTGGAAATATAAAGCTGTTGATTTTTGCCTAGTTTGGCAGATTGTCATGAGCATTTGGAATTCTGACTTTATTATGTATTTGTGTTTGCTATTGCTTTCTCCAGTTTTTATTATCTGATAGTTTGGTCAGTAGGCCAGTTATGTCTTCGCATTCATTTAGGGAATGGCTTGTTGATTTGCGGAGTTCGTTATAGTATGGTCTGGCTGGAAGCCCTATTGTCATTATCTTTTGGCCTTGGTCTTATTTATCATTTTATTTTATTTGTTAAAAATATTTTTAATTTCTTTTCAGGACCTCTCTTTACTTCGTCAGCTCTTTTCTCAAGGCCATTCTAGCAGTTCCAAATATTCTTGATCTTTATTTTAGTCCATTGCCCCCCATTTTACCCCCAGAGATAGTATTAGTGATGAGATCAATACATTTTAATAAAACTCAGCTATATCATGTGTTTCCCAATCACCATTCTCCTAACTATCAAACCAAGGTCATGACATGAGCCAGGAATGGCTTACGCAGGTACATGTGCTGGTTCTAATTATTCACCTCTTTCTTTTCTAAGTCCCACAAACTCTCCTTTGACAGTCGGTTCTCGGATTTTACCTTGAGTTTTAATTAAGCTCAGTTGCAAAGTTTGTGGTGTTCACTTTCTTCCCTTTTCTAAAAATAGGGATGCTAACATGTTTCTTACTGTGCATTCTTGTTCTCTGCCATTGCAGAGGGCATGTAACTTGTCTGGACCATCAGGGTGTGAACTCTTCCCTGGGAGACAGGAGAGGCAGTGTCTCACCCCTCTGTGTTCTCAGAGTACTGACTGGTCTAACATGTAGAAGACAGTCAGTAATTTGGGTCTGTTGGGTCCCAGTTGGGTCCTATTGGGTCCAAATGTTGGGGTAAGCTTGTTTATTTGAAACTGTAGAGTTCTTTCTGAATTTTCTCACCTATTTCCCTATTAAGGCTTCAGTGTTTACAGACCAGTGTTGTGTCTCATCCTGCTAAATTTTGATGTTGCCTATAAGGTTGTACGGTTTTTGAGGGGAGAGGAGGTAATTAGGTTTATTTATTTATTTATTTTTTAATGGAGGTACTGGGGACTGAACCCAGGACCTTGTGTATGCTAATAAGCACATGCTCTACCACTGAGCTATACTCTCCCTGCGCTGTACTTTCTTGTATTTAAAGTGTCCAGATTTATTGAAAAAAGTCTTTTCATAATACTTGCTGGTGATCCCAGCATTGTGTTGGGATTTGGAGATAACGCCACGGAGAAGACAGCCTCTGTTCTCAGGGAGCTCACCACCCAGTGGGCAGGAGAGGATTAAAGAAGTGCTAACAGTCAAGTTTTGTGCATGACACACCCTGTGCACGTGGTATATGGACATTGGACACTTCCCTTTTTCTAAAATTTTTCCCTACAGCTGCCTCTAGTCTTTATCTGTATGTCATATCTGACATGCGCCCACTTTGCTGCTGCCAACCTAGTCCAAGTCACCGCCATCTTGTGCTTCGTGCCTGCAGTCCTTTCTCCACACAGCAGCCTGAGTGATCAAAAAGCTAACTCAGACCCCATCTCTCTGCCCTTAGAGCCCTCCAGTAACTCCCCTCACACTTACATCCAGACTTCCTCTCTACCTTTATCCGACTCTGCTTATTGCTTCTCCTCCCCTCTTACCATGTTTTAATTCACTCTGTCTGGCCCAGTTCATTGTTTCCAGACACGTCCTTGTCAGCGCCTTCCTCTTCTCTCTGGCTCTACCCTCAGATCTATCTGACTTGCTCCTCGGTTCTGGAACAGTCCTTCTAGCTCAACTCTGTCATTTTCTATGTCTTGGCTCTGTTTTTCTTTAAGCTGGTCATCAGCTGAAATCAGTAACCTATTTTTATTGAGTTTCCCCCTTCATAAACTCCATAAGCAGGGACTTGTCTGCCTTGTTGACTGCTGTATCCGCGGTGTTGTGCTTGGGCCTGGCACCTAGGAGATGGATGGTCAGTCAGTGTTTGTTAAATGAACCATGCCGTATAGTTTCAGTTTACATCATTTCTTCTACCCCTCCATTTTTAGTTCAGAGCCCTCTGTTGAGAACTTCTGATGAGATAGGCCAGTTTCTGGGCAAGGGCATTCTTCTAGATTTAATCAGGTGCCCTCTGGTAGAGTTAAGTGTTTAATCTTTGCTGTGTCTTAAGATTATAAAAAATTAAATTCTGTTTTTTGATGCCATTTGTGTAACCAGTGGTTAACTTTTCATGTGCTTCTTACTCCTTGTGGAATAATAGATGAAAATACCAACTGTGGCCTTAGGGCCTTAGGTTTCATAATCCCTATTTACATTTCTCAGGTTTCTGCTGCTAGGATTGTTGTTGTTATCCCACAGTCTTGACAGCTTTCTCTTACCTCTTGGGTTCCTCCTGCCAGATCTTGTTAGACTTGTTAATTTCTCTGTAGCATGGGTTGAAGGTTTTCTAGAGTCTGACAAATTCTTAGCCTTAGAATTATCTTCTAGCTCCTCTGGTGCAGATTTTTCATTCTTTTCCTTCTTTCTCAGTGCTTCCTGATATCGTTTGTTGTTTTAATCACCTCCCTTAATTCCATCAGGGTGTGGGAAAGGCTTCATGAACCAAAAGGAATGGAATTTGGTCTTGAGGATGAATAATAACTTCAGTGGGACTCAGGTAAAGGAGCTCTTGCCTGTAGGAATGGCGTGAGCAAAAGCATAGAAGCTTATAAAGCACAGTATGTTTGGCAAAAGTGGTTTGGGATGACGGAGTATGTGTTTATCCATAGTGTGAGATCTGGCTGAAAGGCGGATTGTGACCTTAAATGCTAGGCTCAGGGTAAGGGAGCGTCTGCACTCTTGTCTCATTTTTGTATTTCTAGTGTAGGAATTATTATTTTCTTTTTATGTATTGGTTAGTTGGAGGTGAAGTACTTTAAAATTTTTCCCGTCTTCAACAGCACCTATATACTAGCTTGTACATAGTAGGTGTTCATTGTTGAGTTGAATTGAGTTGTGATAAGAGAATTTAATTTTCTCAGGAATCTGGAAGGCCATACTTTTTCTATGGAGTTAATCTAATAAAAGGACTTAAATATTTTTATTGCATACCTTATATGAGTTTGCACTGTGGATATTCATTTTTGTCTTCTTGGCATCTCCCCCATCGCTGTTCCTGTGTATAATGTGTGATCACTATACCAGGCAGTGCTGGCATCAAGGAGGGCTTTGGGAGTATTTTAGTTTCCTCAGTGTCTCCATCAAGTCTCCACTTGTGATAAGATAGTTAATGTTTTCATAATTTTCATTGTACTGTGGAGAGGCATCTTCAGGCACCTTCTTCCAGACAGAGAGCTGCCTGTTTTTTTGTGGGGACACTTTACGTCCTTCAAAGAAGAAAATCTGGAGACACCATTAACTGTCCTGTGTTAGATATAACTATCCTATTTGCAGATGAGAAAACCAATTGATAGAAGTTAAAAGTCTAAAATGATTTAGCTGGTAAGCAAGTGACCAGGAATTAGAACACAGGTCTTAGGTTATTTTCTTTCCAATGTTTCTTTCAGGCAGCCCAGATCCCATTAATGATCTATGGACCAATTGAAAAACATGCAACTTGTGCAGCATTGGCTAGTACTTATGCTGAAAGTATACTTTCCCCACCTGCTAAGGGATACAGGCAAATTCAAAGCCTCTGGTCTTTCTTGTGACATAAATGAAACTAGGTAATAAAAAATATTATTTTATACCACATTGACTATTATATTAAAGTACAGTAATTCCATTCAACATACTTAGTTTTAAATTTTCTTTCCTATGTTTTCAACAGTGACATTGTAATTTTCAAAAGGGCCTTCTCCATTTGGCATAAACTATTCCCTGTCGACTGGTAAGTTTGGTTAGAGTAAGGATTACTCAAAATTTACTTCTAGGACATACAGTGTTGATGAATTAGAGGTAGAGGTGTTACTCCTTTATTGTCCATGTGGTTAATACTGGACACTCTGCTTTTATTAATACTTGTCAGCTACATTTTTCCTTTTTCGTTCTTTCAGTTCTGATTGAACAGGTGCCCACTGATTTGAAAAATCCATATGTAAACTCAGGATACTGGGCTCTTATACCATTTCATGGTGGATGATTTGTGTAAAATTGCAACTGAGTGAATTTCATTCAAGCAATAGGAGTCTTGAAGATCTGAGTTCATTTTGAAAAAGTGTTATGTTCTGTGTATATTTTCTGATTCTTTACATGCTGTCACAGAGCGCTGATAGCTCATACCATTGTACATGTCAATATCATAGTTCATTAACCAGCTTGGCATTGCCTTGTTTTTCCCTCCATAGAATGTGCCTAAATTTTTTGTTCTTAGTAATATTAATAATAAACTTCTTTTCCTGGTTCTGCTGGTCTTCAGAATCAAACAGCATTTTTAAGTTGTGGGGAATTCTCAGCCCTGTATCCACACCCACAGTCACGTGTGAATGAATACGATAGTTAAACTAAGTTGTTTCTCTTGCATACAAATGTTTGACAGTGCTAAAAGACAAGGTTGGGTGGGAATACTGAGATAGATGTTAGAGATAAAAATAGTGAATAAAACTAATTCAAAAAAAAAAGCAAAGCATATGCCTACTAGTAAGATTTGGCTTATGCTCATTACAGCAGACTCTTACTCATGCATTCATTAGACAAACCACTAATTTTCATTTCACTGCATGTTTTCCTATAAGCCCTATGAAGCTTCTCCTTTCCCACTTTTAATCTGTTTAGCAGTATATCTTCTATACCAGCATTAGATTCAAAGTTCACTGTGAACTCTGCCCTCAGTTTATTCATCTGGCATTTGTCCACTGAGCAAGAACTGTACTGGAGGCATACTTTTTGAATAAGCTTCTTTGCTCTGGCCTCACTGCTTTCACTTAGGGTGTTCTTGTTCAGAATTTTTCTCCCTTCTGTCTAAATCCCGTCCTGATGACCCAGTTCATATTCCTTTCTTTCAAGAACCCTTTCTTTTTGGCCCATCTCTGATCTCTTAAGTGTATACTATCCTGAGCATTGTTATGTAAGTGTTTCATGTCATCTACGTTTAAAAATACTGACCTTTTTTAAAGAGATGAGGTCTTGTCATTCTGGGCATGAAACAAGTTCTCCTAAGAAACACTTAACTATTTATCAAGAGTTTACTTTGCTATATATATAATGCTATGTACTTTACGTATATTATCGTTAGTTTCACAATGTTACAGATGAGGAATTAAGGACACATTGGTTAAGTGAGTTGCCCCCAAGTTCAGATAGTAGCTTCTTTGTAGTCGTGAGGATTTGTAGACAGGTTTGTGAAGCATCAAAGCCTGTGTTCTTTGTACTCTGTGAAATTCTTGGTGTCTGTAGTTCAAATGTTTGTGTGTGTGTGTGTGAACAACTAAGAGAACTAAGCAAAAGACTGAGTTTCTCTGAACATGATTCCCTTCTTTGACAGTTATTTACTGAGTTCTGCTACACCATGGCATTATCGTGAGTCCAAGTTTGAAGGACACTAACTTAGCTGTTCCTATTTCCAAAGCTCTTGAATCTAATGGGTCATATAGACATATGTATTTTTTCCTATATACAAGACAGGATGAAATAAGATCTATAAAAGGAAATTAAACAGTTGTGTGGGTTCATGGAAAAGATGATCACTTCCAGCTTGTGGAATTAGGGATGGTAGTAGCAGTTAGCATTTGTTCTGGGACTTGATAGAATTATAGAAGTTGGCAAGAAGATTGTGTTCAGAGTGTGGACTTTGGAACTTGGAGAGGTTGGGTTGCACTTACTAGCCAGGTAACTTTAGAAAAATTAGCTAATAGCTCTGACTTTTCTTCATTTAGTAGCACTTACCCCTGGGGGTTGGTGAGAACACTATAGGAAAAAATTACATGTAAATCTCTTAGCATTGTGCCTAGCACATAATAAACACTCAGCAAATGTTCTCTAAGGTAAGTAATTTTGTGAGTGAGAAGGGCATGAACAAAGGCTTGGAGGTAGCTTGATGGTGGGTATTGAGTTTGAAGAGATTTTTCGTCTTTTGGGGACTACATCTGATGGGTCATAGTGTGCCGAGCCTTGAAAGGTAGATTTGAAATTATGGCTTCAGTGAATCATTTTACCCTTAGAATATTATCTTCTCTTTTTTAGACAATAAGTAGAGTCACTAGAATTTTTGTTGTTTTGTTTTGACAGAAAAGTGATGTGTTGTAACCTGAATTTTAGGAAAATGACTTATAAGACTGGGAAAAATAGACTGAAGAACAGTGGAGGGGTACAGGGAGACTGATGATGCAGTGGACGAGGGGAGAACTGATTGGAGTCCAAATCAGTGCAGGTGGGTGGGGACAAAACGGGAGCAAGAGTGTGAGAGCTTGCAGGAACAGAAAAAACTTCTCATCATTTTACCTTAATATCACGTGGACAAATACCAAAATGTATTATGCTTGTTGTTCAGGTTATAAATCTTTATATGCCCATTGTAGAGAAAAGCTTAAAGAGTAAGATAATCTTTTATAATTCTAGCACATAGAAACAACCACTATATGCTTTTAAGTCCCTTCCAAATTTAAAACATCCTTCATACCCAGTGTTAGTTGAAATAATGATTTATTCTAATCTTAACTATCACATCAAGTCTATATAATTGTGATCGTTGTCATTACGGTGAGGTGGTTTTCCTTTATTTGTTTTTGAGTAATTATATTTTGTTGTGACAGAGCAATGGAAGCTTTTTTGTTGTTTGGTGTGTCTGTTTTTGACAATTTGCATATTGAGAGTAGCTGAAATTCCAGATTTCTGCGGCCTTTCTTTTTTCTCTACTGATAAATAAAACCAACTTTGTGACATGGGCTTTTTTTTTTAATGGATCACCCTAATATGAACAAAATTTTGTTGTATTTCTAGAATTAGCACCTTTAAAATTTTTATTTTGAAATTTTAGGTTTACAGAAGAGTTGCAAAGAGTATAAAACGTTCCTGTGTACCCTTCATCCACCTTCTTCTAATGTTAACATCTTATGTGATATGGTGTGTTTATCAAAACTAAGAAATTACCTTTGGTACAATAGCATTAACTAAACTATAGCCTTTATTCAGGTTTTCCTTATTTTTCCACAGTTGTCCTTTTTCTATCCCAGGGTTCAGTCCAGGATTCCACATTGCATTTAGCCATCATATTTCCTTAGTTAACTTCTTCAGTCTGTGACAGTTTGTCAGGCATTCCTTATATTTCACTCCCTTGTCCCTACTGAAAAGTAAGTACATATTCTTTTAAAGTAATGAATTACATAATTTGAAATCCACACATGTAGGCCCACATGAAGTTTAAATTAACAATAATGGTATAAAACAGATCTATAATATTAAGATTTCAGAATTAATTCAAAGTCAGTTTGAAAAATAATTTGATAAACTTGTTAACCCTAAAAGTGCAGGCCTGGAGCTACTCATATAGTGTTCGTGATCTGTTGATAGGCAAATGGCTCCTAAGAAACAACCATAAGACGTGGAGAGTATAGCTCAGTGGTAGAGTGTGTGCCTGGTGTGTACAAAGTCCTGGGTTCATCCCCGGCACCTCCACTAAAAATAAATGGAAAAAAAAAAAACCTAATTAGTTTCCCCCACCAAATTAAAAAAAAAAAAAGAGAAAGTTTGAAAAAAAAATGGAAAAAAAAAACCCTCTACCATATTCTGCAGTTATAGGTGCATAGTTAGGCATATTTCAATTTGTTATGACTCTAGGTTGATATCACAGATGGTAGCTCCAGTGATGATTTCAGCCCTTTCCTGAAGAAGAATACATTTTCATAGCATCACGGGTAGAAAACAGATCTGCACTGAGTACATGTGAAAAGTTTTAGGGTTGTTCTAAGCTTTGTGAATTCATCTCCAGAATGTCATGAAAATTGACTTTTTGTTGGTTGGGTTTTATTTTCAGCCCTTTTGCATTTTCTTCATGAAAGTGTGAGCCGTGCCAGTGGGACAAAAATGCCTGGTGATTCAGGCCTGTCCTCGAGGGATGACCTTCAGAGGCAACCAAAAATACCCAAAGTGTGATTTTTTTGTGTGTGAATTTCTTTTGAAGTTGAGTTACACGTTTCTCTATTTTTTAAAATTCATTAATTCCGATGAGTGTGGAGGCTCATCTGCTGTGGAAAATGCGTGCAGTCTCCAGTTGCTTGTTCACATGTCTAGTTTCAGTCAGAACACTTGTATTTTCTTGGTCATATCAGCAGTGCTCTGACACGCCCCCTTCCCCCACCACAGTCTTTGGTGTGTTGAGATGTCTTGTCACATCACAGAAGAACAATCTTGTGAGTCGCTGGGGGGTCTGACAAGTCAAGCTACTCAAAACCCTTAATTTCAAGTGTCCTTGATCTGAGGAAGCAGTTCAGTAAATCTCTTGAACAAGTTTGCATGACTGAGCCATATGACTGCATTAAAGTAAAGTAAACTTACGTGCTCTGTTCACCGTCTTTCAAGTATTCCTTGAATTTGTGATGATGAGGGCCGTGACCTTGATTCATCTTTGTCACTTCCTTCACATCATGCAGTGAAACTGATTCATTCATTCAGCAAGTAGTTATTGAGCAGGGACTATTCCAGGTACTGGGGATTCAGCAGAGAACACCAGGCTTCTTTCCTAGTGGACAAGACGGGAACACAAATCAGTAAAATATACAGTTTAGCGGATGAAGTTACATTCTGCTATGGAAAAAAGTAAATTAGGGGAGGGGGATGGGGGTGTGTATGTGTGTGTGTGTGTGTGTGTGTGTTTGCAATTTACAATATGGTGCCCAGGAAAAGCCTCACTGAGATGATGACATCTGAGCAAAAACCTAAAGGAAATGAGAAAGCAAGCCAGCTTGACTTCCTAGGAAAGGAGTGTTCAAAGCAGAAGGAACAACAGGTCCAAAAGTCAGGAGATGGGAGCAGGCCTGAGAGGCTGGAGGGGCTGCAAGTCCAGAGTGGTTGGAGGAGTGTGTGGAGGGAAGGGAACAGGTCACAGGTGGTGGGTGCCAGAGCACATAGGGTGTTGCGGGCCGTTGTGAAAACTTTGGCTTTTGCTCTGAGTGAGACTGGAAGACATGGTGGGCCTAACAGCACAGGAATAATGTGATCTGGCCTTCTGAGGAAAAGGGTCTCATTTGATTGAAACTAGTGTTGAGGGGACAAGGATAGAAGCCGATGGAAACCTACTGCAGTAATTCAGGTGAGGGAGAATGGTGGGAGCAGTGAGGAGACATGGTCAGGTTATGGACGTGTGTGGAAGGTTGAGACAGCAGCGTTTCTTGGTGAATGGGGCATACGGTGTGAGGAACAGAGGCCACCAGGCTTTAAGCCTGTACGCCTGAGCAGGTGGAACTTTTACTGGTTCCAGAGAAGGGGAAGGCCGCTGGTGGAGCAGGTTGGGGGGCAGAACTTCAGGAGTTTGGTGACAGGTGTACATTGTAAACCAGACAGCGAAGCCTGAGTGGCCAGCCCCTTCGTGTGAACATACTTCAGAAATTTGCACACCCCCTCCCCTCCCCTCCCCGTAGGTGCTCCATCTCTGAAAAATGATTCAAACTTCTCAATATTTAAATCAAGCGTCTTAAATTCCTTGATGGCAGATAGTTGGTGTCTATTAGCTGACAGGGTTAAAAAAAAAAAACTCATATCTCAGGTGGGCTGCACTGTGATAAGCAGGTTGCATTAGACCCAATGGTTCTGTGAGCCATACAGATGTCTCTCTGCCACCCCATGCAGGTGAACGTGGAAAATAAAAGAAAACAAAAACAGAGCAAGGGTAAAACCTCAGTGACAATTTAAAAATAAAATAAATCATGCTGTGCAAATTCAGGTGCTGAAAACAACAGGGTTGGTGGGAAAAATAGAGTTGGGACAAAACACTTAAAACTAAGGAACTTTGTAACGAAGTATAGCCCTAATAGAAGTACTAAAAAAAAAAAAAAACCAAAAAAAAACCGAGCACAGTTTACTGGTGTCTGCACCCAGTATCACAATCAGAAAGTTCTTGTAGGCTTCAACCCTGGGGCTTCTGCTCTCTTCTTTGAGAAGTAGGTCTTGGAGGATATTTACTTCTAATAGAGATCTTTTCATCAGAATTAAAAGTCTGATCCAGGATATAGCCTTTTTAATTAATCCATTGCTTCAATACGGGGAGAGATGTCTCTGCGGCGTCTACAGCTGCATTTGCAGCTTTGCCAGGTAGCTTAAAAGAAAGAAACTATAATGATTTTTGAAGCCACTGAATCAGCCGCCATTTAAAAAAGTAAGTCACTTCTGTAGATTTTTCAGCTCCACCCCCCCCCCCCCCAACTGAAGGTCTTCTTAAATTGTTAAGGCTTTCTCTTTAATTATCATGAGAAAACTTCAGTCTGATTACTTGGAAACATTAACATGCTGAGAAAAATTGCATGTGAGCCAGTGTGACTTCTCCATTATAATGACATCATTCATCTGTTTGCCAGTGGTGTATGAGGTAATGCATGTCAAAAAAACACATTTTTTTTTTTCCAAAACAGACTGCACTATTGTCCTTGGATGCCTCAGAGTTGACATACACCCCAGGACCAAAGTCAAGACCTGCCTCTTTATTGGATAGTCTAGAATTTTTCTGTTTAAAATACATAGTCAGCAAGAAAAACCCTGAAGGTATCTCAATAGTATGCTCAAAAAAACGTTTAAAATTCAGTGTCTCTTACTTTAAAAAGCCATTTTAAAGCGCAAAAGTGAAAAATACATCTTTAAGAAGATCCACTACCTTGAATCAACAGCCAATATCTTACTTGACAGTGACACACTAGAGGATTTTCTGTTTACTTCGGGAACATATAAGCAAACCTATCACCATTAGCACTGTTCTAGAAGGTTGGGCCTACACTGGGATTAGCCCCTTTGGGGCCAGATGGTAGTGTCTGAGCCTAAGGGGAGAGAAGTTACTAGACAAATGCTTAGCAGAAAAAGAGCAATTGGACCAGAACAGAGGATGTTTTTCCCTTGATTTCTTCTTCTAAAGCCTGTGATACTCTTGGCAGTGGTGCATGTGTTTTGCTGTCTTCCTCTGTATCTGCATATTTATATTCTAGTTTCTCTGTTTTTTATTCTCCCTTTGATAGCATTCAGTTACTGTGATAGTTTTCATAAATGTGATCGTTAGAAAAATCAGGCATAGAGGAGTGGTCATGTGCGGAAGCACAAAAGATTGTGTCTAGACAGCGATAAGATGTCCCAGGTGATTATTAGTAGACCAGGAGGCCAAAGGTGTATCTCATTATGGCCAAGGAGCCATGGTATTGTCAGGACGGAAGCTTCAGAGTATGGAGCCTGGGACTTCTGTCTCATGTTTGTTGACGCAGGGATCCTATCAGGGGCTTGCACTTTTACTCTACAATGGACTCCTGTCTGCTCATTTTGTAAACCAGTCTTAAATGTACCATCTTATAGTGGGTTGTTTCTTTGTGATCATATCTGTAGTTCTAATAGAAGATTGGTTTGGTATGAGGTCAACTTTGTGCAAAGAAACAGAATTTAATTGGATTTCAGAGAAGTCGAGATCTACTGAGGATGGGAGCAATATTGTTAGAAGGTGTGGAGCTGTTTGAAGCCTGTGATTGAGAATCGTTACTTTGGGCAGTACAGAGAGCTCCCACTGGCCTGGGGGTGGGATAGAGGTGTGGAGAGAGGGGGTAAAAAGTAGTTGCTTTTAGGGGTTAATGAAAATTAATCTTATGAGAAAAGTGGCTTTAAGCGACACATAGAGGACTGGCTGATGGGAAGGATAGGTTGCCAGAACTGGATACAAACCAGTTAAGATATAAATGAGGTCTGTCTGTGCTTGAGACTTGGCTTTAGATATGGACAAAGTGGCTTCTTATATGAGTGGGATGTTTTAATGACTCATTGGGCATGGAGATTTACAGATGCTCATGTTTTTAGAGCATTTATTTATTCAAGGTTGGTCCATTAACATTCATTATTATTGGTTGTTTTTTTTTTTTTAAGAGCAAGTTTAGTATCTGTCATTTATAGGGCTATTAATTTGATGATTCAGTGTTCCTCCTCACTTATTTGGCTGTTTCTAGTCTTTTTGTGTGAGTTTTCTTTCATTACTTTAGGCCTTTAACTGGTTTTCATTAATTCTGCTTCTCCTGAAAACCTTTGCTGTTTATGGAATCACTCTATTTCAGGATTGGAAAGGACTGTAATAGTCTCCTAATCCAACAGTTAATTTGATGCTTGAGTCCCCTGTATTGTCTTTTCCATTTCAGACTTAAATAATTGATATCTTTATTTTTAGTTGTTGGATTTACTTAGAGGTTGGATTTGGGGACTTCGTGACAATTTGGCATTCTCGACCCAATAGTCATTTGGAGATAACCAGTTGGCTATACTCTCGGGTGACTGGGGGCCAGCTGGAGAGGGTGTTGGTTGTTGGTATAGAACCTTCCTCTTTTCTCCAAAGCTGGTTGGCCAAGGCCAGTCTGCAGTTCTTGGAGCTGTCTGTAATTTGTATGCTGAAATGTGGGGAAAGTTCTCTAGAAGGATTTGAAATTATAGCTCTTTAATATTTTCTGCTTAGAGAATTTGAATGCAGAATCCTTGGTGTGGTTCAGGTTTGACTAAGGAAGCCCAGCTAATGGCTGTCAGGAGGCTTGACCAAGTATTGTTCTTAGAATTCACCAAGCCCTGGGGCTTTGGAGGCTCAGAAACTTGATTTTGCTAGTATGTTAAGAGTGCATCCTTTTATTAATAGTATATGCATGTAAACCAAAGTTATAAGACAAGTGCATCAACTCAGGAGGCTAATTTATTAAACTGGCGTTCAGTCCAGAAGATTTTTGTCAGCTTAGCTAGTATTAGGGTAAAGCCAAATCATTATTTAAGAATTATCGTACCTATTCCTAGTAGAAAAGTAGTATGGTTATTAAAAATCCAAACCAAATTTGGACATGTGTAAGCAGAGAGTCCTTTCTGATCTCACCTCATGAGGTAACAATTGTTCACAGCTTAGTCTGTTTGTATTCACCCAGACCGTCTGTGCCTGCAGTAACCTCCGTTGCTCTACTACTTGATTTTCTGTAGCTCTGTAGTTATGTTGAGCACACTGCTTGTCAACTTTTGGGAAGCCAGAGGATAGTCGGAAGGTCGCCTGATGACATGGAATCAGATGAAGGGGAGTAGGCTGGATGACTCTCGGCGTAGCAGCAGCTCAGTAGCCCAGATTGTCTATTCAGCATTCTAGAGTCTGCCATCCTGGCACCCCTGCCCCAAGACAGTTTGGAAGGGCAGTGTCAGTGTATATCCTCAGAATATTATTTCTAGCATAACTGGCCAATTACAGGTCTTGGCACCTACGACGGGCTGAATAAATAGTAGCTGTGTATGTACCTCCCCTGCCTCAGCCCTTTTTTTCTGACAAGTACATTCTGTCTGTGGCTGTGTTTATACCACGGTCTAGTTTTTGCGTTGGCGTGTGTGTCCTTTGGTCTCTTTAAAGATGACCTTTCTGTCTCTACTTTGGTCTATTTTATCTTTCATTTCAGTTCTCTGCAACCTTATTTCTCTTTTCTCCTTGTGCTGCCTATGGAGGGACTGAACTATTCTATGAAAATCAGCACTTTAGTAATTCTTATAACTTCTGATTTCTCATGTAAATCAGATTTCATTATTACCCACCTCTTTACCTTAGATAAACTATTCTGCCTTTGTCTTGTTGTATATCTAATATTAGAAGTGTTCATATGGGCTCTGTCATGAAATCAGAACTCCACATGTGAAGTGGCCAAAATGACCCCACTTTTCATGTGATTTTTGTTATACATATAACAACTTTATTGAGATGTAATTCATATACTATACAATTTACCCATCTAAAGTGTATTCAGTGGTTTTGAGTATGTTCACAGAGTTTGGATCACTACAGTCAATTTTAGAACATTTCCTCAACGCAAAAAGAAACCCCATACCCACTGGCAGTCATTCCCCATTTCCCCTCAACTCCCACCCAAACCTAGGCAAACACCAATCTGCTTCCTATCTCTACAGATTTGCCTATTCTGGACATTTCATATAAACGGAATTATATAATATGTGGAGTTTTATGTCTGGCTTCTTTCACTTATAATGTTTTCAAGGTTTATCCATGTTGTCTGGTGTATCCCTACTTCATTCATTTTTATTTCAAAATGTACATTACATGCTGTGGATATACCACATTGTATGTATCTGTTCATCAGCTGATGTGCATTTGTATGATGTCTTAGTAGCGAAGTAGCATTTTAAGTATTATTACTCTTGAAAGCCAAACAAGTGTTACACAAAGTATAGATGGAAGTTACAGAAGGCCAGGAGGAAACAACAGTTTGTTTCCACTTATTAAACACCACTGCAGGTGTTTTCTTCAAATATCAACAGTAATATTTGGACATTTGGAAATTATCTTTGAAATCAAAACAAAATATGTTAATAATATGTTATTCTTGGTTATGTCCTATAATTTTCCTGTAAGAAGAAATAATAGCCGTGCAAGAAATCATTTAAGATAAAACAGGCAACAGAACGTACAGCATTTTTGCTGTACATTTGACCCTTGAACAATACAGGTTTGAACTGCGTGGGTCCATTTATTCGTGGATTTTTTTCAGCATTAAATACCACAATGATCTGTGGTTGGCTGCATCCTTGGGTACAGAATCTTGGATGTGGAGGAACCATGGATACAGAGGCTGACTATAAAGTTCTATGCAGATTTTTGACTGCATGGGGATAGGTGCTCCTACCCTTTGCATTGTTCAAGGGTCAACTATAATGTCTCTCATTTCTCTCCTCCCTTCCACATACATCAGTCCACAGTGTCCACACAGAATATGTTAACCACAGTAAATAAGGCGGAGCAGAGCGATCATGGGCCTTAGGGCTCAACTACCTGCTTCACATCCATGCCTTTTTCTTTTTTTTTTTTTTTTTACTGCTTATTGGCTTTATGATTTGGGCAATTTACTTAACCCCTCTTTGTCTAGTTTCCTCATCAGTAAAATGGGAATACTAATAGGATAAACCTTATAGGCTTGTGAAAATTAAATGGGTTAATATGGGTAAAGTGTCTGGCACATGGATTATGCTCAGTAACATTAGCTATAGTCTGCATTTAGTGTTACACAGTCATTAACTAAGTACTCCAAATGAAACAGATTATTTTGGCAATCTTCTTAAGGTTGATCCATGACCTTTTTCCACCTTCAATAAACATATGTGCATTTTTGTCTGTCATTTCAGCAACCCTCACACGTGAACTCAAATGAATTTTTTTTATAGAAGGGAGGAGAGAAAAGGTGGAGAACCCAGAGATGAGGAAGGTAAATTATCAAGAGGAGGAGAAAGATAGAAAGTTGAAAATAAACTAAGGGTCTCTCTTAAGTTTCAACATAGTTCTTTTCTTGTGGAATAATTATTGAATGGTTGGACTTTTTAAGAAATAATTTGGTTGACTATGGGTTTTAGAATTGATGTTTTCTTCAACTCCCTTTAAAAAATTTAAGGTACAGGAAACCATTTCTTTCTCTTGGTGTATTATCATTTGAAAGTTACCATTTGTTTCTTACATTTACCTCGAGTATCTATAAAACTGTGCACTCATTAATTTCTCCCAGTTGTATTTCCTTTACAACTCATTTTTCACTTTTCAAGCACACATTTTAGAATGTATACAGGATGGGAGCAGCTTTTCAATGTTTGAGATGAATATTCGTGAGAATTCACTTTTTAAGATGCTTCATGGGGAGATTTTTCTCATTCTCTCCTTTGGGAAAGGATATGCACAATGGTTTAGGGCCTGGTTCTAGTTAGGAGCTTTATTTAACATCACTTAATCCTGGAAACAACAGTGCATGGTGTAGGGAGTCATCTTCACCTTACAATTGGAAAGATCAGGTTAGCTGGTCACATTCCTTTATTTTGAAGAGGATCCAGGATTCCCACCCAGGTATGTGTTCCTCTCACTACAGGGATATATTTCCTCTCTAACGTTTGTTAAACTGCGTTCTCTCTGTGATGTTGCCAGTTCTCCTCCATTCTTCAGGAGAAATCTTGCTCCTGCCTGGGCAATTCTCAGTGTACAGCTTTCTAGTGATGTTTGAAATGTTCTGATCTCCTGTCAATAAGTGTCAGATAGAATGATTTGAATGTTTTCTGGTAGTTTTGATACTGCAGCTATTTATAGCTGATGCTATACTGAGGGAGTAGAAAAAGCATAATCTGGAGAAATGGGAGTGAATATTTCTCTTTTTTTGTATTCCTTCCATAATTATAGCATTAATGGAAATCAAAATGAGAAAGATACATTATAAATCTAACTATTTAAAAATTGCACAATCCCCTTCTAAAGCTTGTGCATTTGATGTACTATTTTATAAATAACCAGAGCATGATATAATTTCATACCATGTTTTTAAACACAACTTTTTATCATTTTTGTATGTTACTATGCAAGGTCTTCGTAATTATTCTTATGATTGCTTAATATTCCATTCTCATATTTAATTATTTTCTATTATTTGATAGTTAATTTCTAATTTTGTCTCATAATAGCACTGTATTGGACATCTCATCTGCAGCTATTTTAATGTTTTAGATTATTTCCTTGGGTTTTTGAAATGTATCACCAAATTACTTTCCAAAAGTGTCTAACCAATTTACATTGCTCTCAGTATCAGCATAGTCTTAACCAACCAGTGTTTCCAGCCTTTACTACCACTTTTTCTTCTTTTTTTTTTAATTGAAGTATAGTCTATTTATAATGTGTTAGTCTCTGAGGTACAGCATGGTGATTCAGTTACACACACACACACATATATATATATTCTTTTTCATTATAGGTTGCTACAGGATATTGAAATTAGTTCCCTGTGCTATACAGTAGGACCTTGTTCTTCATCTAGTCTGTATATAGTAGTTAGTATCTGCAAATCCCTAACTTTGAATTTATCCCTCCCCCCCTTCCCCCAGTCCTTGTAACTGTAAGTTTGTTTTCTATGTCTGTGAGTCAGTTTCTGTTTTGTTTTATAAGTCATATCATGTAAGTCATATCAAATGATATTTATCTTTCCCTGTCTGACTTATTTCACTTGGTATGATATTCTTCAGGTCCATCCATGTTGCCACAGATGGCATTAATATTGTCTTTTGGCTGAGTAGTATTCCAGTGTGGGTGTGTGTGTACACGTACATATACACACATACCACAACTTCTTTATCCAGTCATCTGTTGATGGACATTTAGGCTGCTTCCATGTCTTGGCTATTGTAAATAGTGCTGCTATGAACATTGGGATGTGTGTATCTTACCAAATTAGAGTTTCCTCCAGATACATGCCCTGGAGTAGGATTGACCACCTTTAATTCTGAAAGTGTCTTTCAGTGGTAGCATCAGTCCTAACTGTGAACCCTTATACTTTGGTTTCCAGAAATGTACTGTGAGAGAGCTTCGCCCTGTTTATATTTATGGCTCCTACTGGGTATGTGACTAAATAGGTTTTGGAGAGTCTCAGAGAAGGTCTCAGAGAAGTCTTGCTTGAAAGACTAGACTTTGTTAACTAGAATTTCCAAAAAAAACTTATTTAGATCTGGAATTTATTTTTCCCATAAAACCTATTGACAAACATCTCTGGGAAATGCTCTTCTCTGTAATATCTGTGGGAAAAAGGAGCCAGCCTGTGATGCAATAGGGAAATGATCTTATACAGGAGATTCAGTGAGGATGTTTGCTCTAACATTATGCTGCTCGAATGGTAAAAGACCTAGCCTTGTTCATTCACCCATTAAATAAGTTTACTGAGAGCCTACTGTGTGCTCCAGGCAGTGTTCATTTACTTGAGGATATAGCAGCGAATAAAACCAGCAAGTCCCTGCCCCGAAGCAGGCAGTAGGTGGGAAGAATGGACGTTATATGTTCATCCACTTAGGGGAAGATTCTGTATGCGTTGTTTTGTGTGAAATAGGCTTTCATTTGAAGAATTTTAAGTGCTTACTTTAACACTGCTGATCCTGATTTTTTTTTGAGGGGGGTAGGTAATCTGATCCCTGATTTAAACAAAAAATAGAAACATCCTTTACCCTCAAAAAATTTGTAATCTGCTGGAGAAGCAAATAATTATAATGTGAAATGATAATTATCATGATGGTGGTTTGTACATAGTGTGCTATAGAAACACAAAAAAAGAATGTAATCTATATTTTCATAAATTGTTTAACTGTAATAAGGATTTGTTCCCTTAAGAGTTCCTAGGCACTGCCACAGAACTGAACATATGTTTATTTCTGTGCATAATTGTTGTGGACGAAAAACGTCTTTGTTGGCAAAGACAATATCTAATTTTTGTTTAAGACATACATTTACTCATTTCCACTCACCCATTAGCTATGATATGATCAGTGTAGTCTTCATGCTTCTTCTCCATAAGTCATCATACTTTCCACAAGTCAATTCTTAGCCATTTTGTCAAGGGAAGGAAGCAAGGTTGGAATGAGAATCCTATTTTGAGTGCCTATGAATTCCTGTTTTAAAAGAAATGGGTACCACATAGTGAGAAAAGTCAGTAAATCCATTAGCTATCCAGAAACTGGCTGCACGGTAGCAGGTAGGAGGTACAAGGTACAGCTTAGAGTCCTGTCAGTTTGCCCTTGGTATCATCAAGTCCTGAAGATGTTCTGACACTTTCAAGTTATGGGAGGGAATGAAGCCCATAAAAACTGTATAATTAAAAAAAAAAAACCTAAACAGTAATTTTAAATTGAAAACATTGCTTACCACTGATTCAGAAAAAAGACAAGTTAGAAATACTATTTGAGGATTACAGACAAGGCTTGTCTGTATAATTTTGTTTGTGTTTCACTGATGATAGAGGTAAAAGATGCTGTTAGCTATGTTGCAGGGCAGGAGGAACGTGGCCTTTGTCCAGTCATTATCATGTGCTCATGTACAAGAAAGGCAGCTACTGAGAAGTCTGATGGAAGAAGGACCTCCTTGTAACAGACCCACAGTTATTTATTTTTTTTAGGGCATTCGGGGGAGGAATGAAGTCACTGGCAACATATTTCCCCCTGATCTTCCTGTCTCTGTGTACAGTAGAGCAGCTCTAGCTGCCATTTCCCCCTTTTTCCTTAAACAGATGAATGTTTGTGATTTAGCATAAAGTTCATGAACTAAGAAAAGCTGTTGGACACAGATGCCTGTATTTTTCCACTCAATGTATCTTACTACATTTAACGGCCTGTTAAAATCAGGCTTTTATTTTTACCTTTCAAACATGAATTGCCATCACCAGGCTTAGCAAATGAAATGGATTACTTATGGTAACTGTAAGTAGTTATGCACTCCAAATCCTTGAGAGCTTTCCCAAAGGACAGGCAATGTCTTTCAAAATCCTATTACAAGATTTTATTTTCAGGTGCTGTGAACAGAAAGCTGAAAGCCTCCATGTTTTATTGCTACCCAACTTCATCAGCTCTGCTCACTCTGTTGAAAACTGTGGCACAAATGATACACATCAGCTCTTTTATTCTTTTGTTACCCCTATGTGCAAGTAAAAGCATATTGGGGAATTTAATGAACCAGGATGTCCTTGGAGAGAGCTTTGAAGATTTGGCGTGTATGACTATTTGTCTTTAATACTGGAGGTTTTTGTGTAAAACAGATTCTCATGAACAAAATAAAGTCCTCACAGATAGTCCAATGCTTGTGACATGTGTACTTAAATCACAGATGTCTGTGTGGCAGTGACCTTGGAGATGCGTTCAGTGACTACCATAGCGGCTCTTTGGTTGGGACAGTGAAAACTGTAGTAGAGCCCCTGGGACTATGAGTCTGTTTTGGAGGTGGTCTCTTTACATAGGAAGTAGATACTGTGATGTTAAAAAAAAAAAAAAGTTGGGAGGAGGGGATTTGATTGTTCAGCAAATTAACAAACATTTCTCAAGGATTCATTATGGGAATCTGCCGCGTGACAGACCACATCTTAGCTTGCTTTGGCCTTCACACACAGAGTTGGCGCTTCGTTGGAATCTGGGAAGGGCAGCACGGATGGATCAATGCTGTGAAGATGTAGGCGCACGGAAGGATGACGTTTGTATGCCCGTCGTTAGGTGTATGCTTCAGTTTATTGCAATTCCTGGCCTAACGGTTTAACTCTCCTTATTGCTGGCCTGTCGGGGCGTAAACATGTGTTGATGCCCTCATAAGGATAATCTGGATTTTGCTTACATTTCTAAGCCTCAGTACTTAACTGTCAGTAATGAATACTTGTGGCGTACCTCTCAGCTGATAGAAACACAGAGGCGTGTTGTTGTGAATTGCTGGCCCAAGTGGTGTTGGAATCAACTCTGGTTTGTCTTTTATTTGCAATGGGTTAACACTGCTTATACCCCACTTTTCTTTCTTTGGACCAGCCTCCCAGATTGCCACTTAACTGTTGCTTTGGAGGAAGGAGAATGCAGTTCTCTGGCTTGTACTGGGGGAATGACAAGGGAGCCTGCAGTCCACCAGAAGTTCCAGCCTACAGCAGCTCTAGATAAATGTGACCAGACAGTACTTAACTCAGTGTTAGTGGGGATCTCACCAATGACATCATGAAAATATTACTCTAGTAGCTTAGTAATTATAGCCTTGCACTAATTGTGCCAGAAAACAAAGGAAGATATGTTTCCTCTTTTCCAAAACTAAAAGGCCCCTTTCTAACTGGAACAGCCATAAAATCTAGTATAAAGAAATGTTAATGGATACAAAGTGAGAAAAATGGCTGATTTTTCTTTTTTTAAACCAACTTAATGTTCGGTTTGTTTACTACTAAACATCTCTGAGTGGAATAATTCTTATTTGGCAGTCAATATTTCTCCATCAGAGCTAGCAAGAATTTTTAGTATGTTTTGAGCACAAAACACATTCTGTTTTAGACAACAGAGGATCATTTTTTAGTCTTTCCTTCAGAAGTTTATGAGGTAATTTCAACAAATCTTACAAATGTTTGCTTAATGGCCCCCCACCCCCATCTCTACTCCTGCAGTACTTTCTAGACATCTCTCTTTTGGCAACTTTCATCAGTCCTTAGTTTGTCTCTCTTGCTAAACTGGAGCTCTGACGGTACAGGCTGTCTTACCCGACTTTGAATCTCTGGTTCTTTGTGTGGTGCTCAGTCTTTGAAGAACCAACAGAATGCTTAAGAGTATTACCTGAAAAATTAAGTAACTTCTTTGTATAGGTGATTATAGCAATTTTTTAAAAAACATTTTCCTTATTTTCAAACCATGTTTACAAAAATCTGGTGTTTCCAGGGAAGACTCATAGCATTAGGCAATAGATGACTAAATTTTGATTGGAATCTTTTGTGAATCTTTGTACTTCTGTCTTAATTAGGAGAGAGTCATACAGACAGTGTGCACAGAGTATAAAAGGGGAGCAGGGAACATCCAATCTCTGCCTTTAGGTATCACCTAGATGTCTTCTGACTTCCTGGATTTTGAACCCTACTTGTTTCCATACTTGAGACCTAGCTGACTCTTTTTGTCTTAACTCTGGATTGTTGCTATTACCTTTCTGATCTTTTCATATCTTTCTAATCCAGCCAGCCCTGCCTACTCTGAACTAGATTCCCATCTGCCAGACCTTTTCCTACCTGATCGGTCCCCTGGCTTGGCCCACACTGCCTGCCCTGTTACTGCTGATGCCCTCCAGGGATGCCTGCTTTGACGGACTGTAACATATTGCTTGTCAAAAACCTCTGTTTGTGACTATTATCTACAAATACATTTGCTCAACTACTATATCTTCATTAGGAAAAACATGGAAATTTAGAACAAAACTTTTTATAGGTTTATTTCCTAAAAAATACACACCCTACATAGAGCATATCAGATTCATCAGAAGGCCTTGGTTTTAGCTCCTAGTGAATGCAGAGTCCAGAACATAGTTGCCCGTACTGTGACTTCTGTAAGAGATACTGTGAAGTTTGTTTTTTCTTTTTCTTTTTTTTTCAAATCTATGATGTGTAAAATATAGGAAGGAATGTGAAGATGTTAAACATTGTTCCTCCCTAACTTTAAGGATATGAATATAATACAAACATGAGGCAGACATCAGCTGTGGTCTGGCTTAGATTTATTTTTTATGGTCCAGTACTAGTATTAAAAATTGTAATTCTACCTTCTAGGTTATTAATCTTGTAAAAGTGTGCAAGAAGACTGCGTAATGTGAATGTTGTTATATACATATAGTCACACCCTTATTTTTAAAATACTTTATCATGGAAAATTTCAAAACTACATTTTACCTGTTTGGGGACGTCTTTATTTCTTTGTATATATCCAACTTTGGTATCATATTCTTTCTGCCCAAAGGACTTTAACTTTTTTTTTTTTTTTTTGTACTTCAGGTTTGCTGCTGATAAATTCTCTTAGGTTTTGTTTGAAAAAAAATCTTCATTCCTGAGAGACATCTTCTCTGGGTATAGAATTCTGTGTTAATAAATTTTTAAATAGAACTCTGAGTTAATAATCTCTTAAAAAATTATTTCAGTAATTTAAAGATGTCATTCCATGTTTTTTTGCTTTGCATAGTTTCTGACAAGAAGTTTGCTTAATCTTTGCTTCTTTGTATGTAGAGTCCTCTTTCCCTCCCTTTTGCTACCATCAAGGTGATGTCTATCTTTGGTTTTCAACAGTTTGCATATGGTATGTGTAGGGTGTGTACGTATGTGTATGTGAATGCGTGTATGTGTTGTATTTATCTTGCTTGGGATTCTTTGAGCTTCTTGGATCTGTGCCTTGATTTTTTTTGTTGTTATTTTTTTGAAAATTGTCAGTCATTATTTCTTCTAATATTCCCTCTGCTCCATTTATCTTCTTCTAGGATTCCAATTACACATTATGTTAGACCATTTGATATTATCCTATAGTTCTTGGATGTTCTGTTTTGGCTTTTTAATTTTCACTCTTCTTCTTTGTGTTTCACTTTGGGTGATTTCTATTGATCTATCCTTGAGTTTATTGATTCTTGGCAATGTTTAGTCTGCTAATGAGCCTGACAAAGGCATTCTTCATCTCTGTTACCCTGTTTTTTATTTTTAGCATTTCCTCAACTCTTACAGTTTCCATCTCTGTGCTAGAGTTTGATGTCTCAGGTTTCAGTAATCGATTTTCCACTTATTGTCTCTGAACCTTGGTTTTCTCTTTCATAAAACAGAAACATCAGGAATATATAATAATTAACAATTATATATATATATATATATATATATATATATATATATATATATATATATATATATATATATATATATTATTTTACAGAGTCGAGGATCAAATGATATCCCTTGGGCAAGTCCCTTCCTTTCCCTTCCCTGGGTTGCATTAAAGGCTTGGACAGTATGATTACTTTGGTCCTATGTCTCATATTGTAAGATTCTATGAAGGGGAGAGGACCTAACATTGACTGACAGCCTGTGTTAATCTCATGTAGAATTTGAGAAAGGGATAAAAATCACATTTAAAAAGTGATTTTGTAAAACATTTTACTTTTTCTAGGTCTATGTGGATTTTAATTGGAAGAAACAGGCAACATTAAATCCAGTTACCACTTGGTTAAGTCTGTTAAAGAATCATTAAATTTTTTCAACTATTGAGTTCCCTGACTCGCTTGAGAAATTTCATGACTAATAAATCTCACTCTTTTCTCTGTGCCTATAGGATTTTAAATTATTGGGTTGGCTCCCAAATTTTGCAGCATGAGGAAAAACTAATGGAGATTTTTTTGCTCTTTACTGACTAGTGCAAAACAAATGATATTCTCATCGGCTTTGGCTCTGTAGTCATAGACTTGGGTTCAAATCCTGGTTGCACAGTTGTGAAACCTTGGGCTGATTATTTAACTTTTGAGCCTGAGTTTCCTTAGCTGTGCAATCAGGATACCTCCATCAGAGAACTGTTTTGAAGGTAGAAGACATGATGTGTGTAAAGCTTTGGGGATAATGCCTAGTTAATAGTAATCAACAACCAACAGCATTAAAAACAGCAGCTAAAATGAAAGATGCCACCATTTCACGTTGAAATTTTAGTAAACTGAAGGGGAAAGGTGAGTTTAGTACTCTCTTTATTCTTTTAGTGAAAAGGTCCACCTGCTAAACAGGTATTTCAACAATAGGTAGAGGGTTACCTGAAAAGTGAGTATTGATGAATAAGAATAATAACCAAGAATTAGTGCTTACTGTGTGACAGATGCTCACATTCAGTCTTCAGAACAACCTATGAGGTAAGCTGCCCCTCCTTGAATGAGAAGTGAGGGTGACCACCCCCTTCTTTGTATTCTTCCCCTCAACTTTGTACTTTTTTTTTTTTTTTTGGTATGATTCCATTTATACGAAATATTCGGAATAGATAGATCCATAGAGACATAACAGTTTGGTGGCTGCCAGGGACTAGGGTTGGGGGGAATGGAGACTGACCACTTAACAGGTAAGGGGCAGAGATCAATATATATTTTCTGTCTCACAATGGATGCATCTCAAAAAAAAAAAAAGAAAAGGCATTACATTTAAGAAGTCAGATACAAAGGACTCATACCTTATGATTCCCCTTACATGAAATTCTAGAAAAGGCAAAACAATAGGGATAGAAAGCAGATCGGTGGTTTTTAGAAGCCAGGAAGTAGGGGGAGGAGGTTGAGTACAAGGTGTCCCAAGGAAACTTTTTGGGGTAATGATAATATTCTATATATGATGACTGTATATATTATTGTAGTTGAAACTCATCATATTACACATTTTGTACTCTTTTAAATTAATGTTTTTATTAAAGTATAGTTGATTTACAGTGTTAGTTTCAGGTATACAGCAAAGCAACTCAGTTATACATATACATACACACACACGCACACACATATTTTCAGATTCTTTTACATTTTATGTCACTGTTTTTTATTTGTAACTCCTATCCGCTCCCTACTTCTCACCCTCAGTGAAAGATTTTCTATGTATTTGGCCCAGAAGTGGACCACAGGACATTGAATTGTTGAGATATTGAATCTTTTGTGTTTTTCTGGTCGAAATGAAATTCCACTTTCTTTACCTTATAGGTGAAAATTTAAGTGTTAAAAGCTGAATGTTGTTCTGAGGTGAAAATACTAAGAAAATAGTTGTGAATAAAGAAAATGCTCAATCAGTCTGAGACTGCTTCCCCCTTCCCCTAATACATACTGTTTTTTAAAATGAACAAACATAGTTTGTTGCTCTAGAAATCACCTTAGAGTAAATATAATGAATTTCAAAGAGATGTCCAAATTCTGTGTTTGTAAGTAATTTTACTGTAATGGGTATTATTCAAGACTGAAATTATTTAATACAAAGAAAACATTCTTTATTCATACTGTGTGCAACTGTCTTCCAAAACACAGACCACAATACAGGCATTCTTATTTGAATAACACAGGGAATAATGTCAAATTATTTTTTGCGGTTTTTTTGTCATAGCAGAAATTTTCACAAAACTGCATTCCTGATCACAGATTTTTAGATTTGGAAGAAACCTAAGAGATTTAATCTGACTTCTTCCTGCCACCCAGAGAGATGCAGTGATTTATCTGAAGTCATGTGGATTACTAATGACAGGACCAAGGGGAGGACAGAGTCCTTTATCCATTTGCCATAGTGTTACATTCCTTTGGGAAAAACTGCCTACTCACTCTTGGTTTTTAATGCTAATTAGAGTCTTGGGGTATGGTTTTTTCCATGACTAACTAGTGCTCTTTTGTTTTCTTGTGTGGGTGTCTGGGAACAAGCTACAAGGATGGTGGGGTGTTTTTTTGGTGGTTGTTGATGAACAACTAACAGTGTAACTGAGGACACGGTGTTTGTCTTGTTAACATTTAAGGGTCAGGAAGGAGTGATTGTAGCTCCAACTCTTTGCCCTCAATGTTGATATTTTAAATGCATTTTAAAGTTGAGTTTCTTAACCTGGGGTCTGCATTCCGTAAACTTGCTTGAAAATTATGCAACTATACGCTTATCTCCTAAAAAAAAGAATCTGTAGTTTTCATCAGGTTATCAAAGGGTACATAGTTAAAAACTATTGTTTTAGAGAGAGGGGAAGATTGAGAACTGGGTCCCCTAAGTACTAATTTTACTAGAGGGCTCCCTTTTCTCTAGCCCCCTTCTGCCAGTGCACTTCCTACTGACAAGCCTTCTCTAGATAGCTTCCTGAATCTTGTCCTAGAAGCCACTGGAGGCCCCAACCTTCTTTTCACAGAAACTTTTCCCGTAAGTTTCCCAAGACTACCTTCTCTCTCCATTCTCTGCTTACTGTTTCCTGGAAAGGGTGTGAGACTCAGGGATTTTTGTTCATTAGAAAGCTCAAGAGTGCTATTTCAGTTACATTCTGTTTAAAAGGAATTTGTGAGCTGACTTGAGAATCTAAGACTATTGCCCTACAAAAAAAAATGCACTCAGAATCCCAATCAGTGCTTTGCAAGTTAACTTTGAGAATGTCTGTAGTTCTTTAGTTAGGATATCTCTGTGTTTGATCTAGAAACTCTTTACAGTTTCTAGAAACAGGATGAAAATCTGTGGATGGTGGTTTAGGAGTACCCATATCTGTCTGTTTTAATTTAGTTTTTCGTTCCTGAATTTCACTAGACTTAGAAGAATCTATCCATAAGAATTCATTTCAGTGGGCTTCCTTCCTAGATGAGAGCATATAGAAAGCACATTCTACATTTTTAAGTCTAATATCTGGACACACAAAGAAAAAGCTACCACTGAGATTGATGTTGGATGGATTTGTTCGTTTGTTTATTCATTTTAAAAAGCCCTTACTTAGTATGTACTGCGAACCCTCAGGCATCAGGTTAGACGCTGGGAAATGAGAAGTAGTCTCTTCCCTTGTGAAGCTCATGATCTGCTGGGGACACAGCCCAATCAATAATAATTCAGCATGCTAACTGCTCTAACAGAGATACCAAAAAAGCATTGGAATCAGTGCTCTGCCTGGCCACGAAGAGAGGTGGGTGTTAAGGTAAAATTCACAGAAAGGGGACAAATACTTGAGTTGTATCTTAAAAGTTCAGATGGAACTTATCAGTCAAAGAAGGGATCTAGGTGTCGGTGGTATGTTTTTGCCTTCCTAACTGTAACTGAAATTCACATTTACCACTCTCTTATTTTGTATTTTCAATTAGAGCTCCAAACGAGAATGGAAGCCACTGGAGGACCGTAGCTGTACAGACATACCGTGGCTGCTGCTTTTTATCCTCTTCTGCATTGGAATGGTAAGAAACTCACAAGTCATGAGAACCTGAACTCATGATCCAAGGGGATAATGGGGAGTTGTTTTAAAGAGGGAGCTTGTCATCCATTCATTCATTGGTTTTTAACCCCTCTTGAATTGCTTATAACTGGAGGCCCTAGGGTACCATTGAAGGAAGCAGGTTATTTGTTTCCCTGTATAGTTAAGTGGTATTTAGTACCCCTTGATTTTTTTGTTTGTTTTTTGATCTGCATGAAAACTGGGATTAAAAATGAAGGAATAATTGAAACTCTGTCTGTTTGGCTAGATCATTTCAGAAAGCAAGGTCATTTGCTGTAAATTTCCGTGAACTATGATCTTGATGGCATGGTAAGCAGAGCAGTGGTCATGGAGTCAAGCCCTGAGTGTTTGTTTATCCAACCCAGTCACACAAACCTGCCAGTGAATTTCCTTTCAGGGATTTGGTGTTCCTTTCTGTAAAATTAGAGGCTTTGCTAGATGGTATCTACAATGCCTCCAGTTCTGATGTTTTTGAGTTCTTCTAGGAGGGACTGGTTGCTCATTGCTTCTTCTTCCTTCTGCCCATACGAGGCTCCTGCTGCCTGCTGTGACTACTGTAGTAAGTGGCATCTCTCAGTCGGAGATCAAGGGAGCTGGTGATTTTCCAATGGGTGTGGAAGATGAAGGAGCAAAGTCCCTGGTGCAAAGTGTTGAGGCAGTGCTTATTCAGATCACATCCCCACTCTGCCCTGCGGGAGTTTCTGACACAGGCTTCAGGGACTTTAGTGTCACTGCCAGTGCTGGGCTGGAAGAAAAGGTAGAAAACAGCTGTTTGAGGGCTAGCTGATATTCTGAGCTAGAAAGGACTTAGAAATCCTCACCTGGTCAATTGCCCTCACTTTACACATTAAGAACATTAAACCTCAGGGATGAAAATGACCATCTCAAGGCCACACTGCTAGTTAATGGCAGAGCTGGAAAACAGGTCTCTTAGCTTCCAGGCCAGTGCTCTTTCCTGCCAGCCTTGTTTCCTCTCCCTCAAGGGGATTGTGCAGACAGTATTGTTCTCTCTTTCTTAGTCTTTGCAGCTCAAAACACAATTATGCTATCTCAGGCAGCCTTTTTTTTCCACTCAAGTGTATTTAACCTCCTCTTCCCCATACCTCTTATTGTAAGGAATCTTATTTTTTTTTATTTATTATCACTTTTATTATCCTATTCTGTCTCTCTGCACCTTGTAAATGCCATTTGAGAATCATAGCACAGTCCTAATCATGGTTAATGGGCTTAAGTGTAGGTACTAGTCCAGTTTCTGAATCAAGGAAAAGAAAGTAGTGAACCTTGATGAGATATATAAATCCAGTAAAATAAAGAGTGTTAGTTTTAAAGATAACAGCTCTGTTTCACCAAACCTAGGATATTTAGAAAACGTCAAAATACCCATTTCTTAACTTAAGACTTGTAGAATGTTGTTCAAGAGTTTCTACTTGGTTTAATGGAGTAGCAACACAGCATTGCAGAGTGTAGAGAGCATTCTTTTCTAACAGAACTAGTCTACAACCTTTCTCTATCCCCCTGAATATCACCCTGGGACAAATAGCAGCTGACCTTTCAAAATTATGTTTATAAAAACCCGTACCTGCCACCCAAGGTGCTTTTGATTTTCTGTGCTAAAATAGCTCAGGAAAGTGCAAGCATTAATGCTAACAGACTGATTTGGGAGTGACTGGAGAGTGAGGAGCTGTTTGTTTACTGCAGTGTTTTGTTGCAATGGTAATTAATATAATGCTGATTTCAGCGTGATGGTAATTAAGACCCACTGTGTGTACTTGTGTACTTTTAAATGCAGTCATAGCACTATTTGTTTTGGAATGATTCTTTTCATGGATTACCTTCTTGGAGTTGAGCTAAAATCAAATTTTGCCATGTGGAAACTGGAGAAATCTTGAAGTTCTGTTGCCTGCCATATAGAACAAAGCTTTTTTGTCTCCTGTGTATTTGTTTTGTATGGTTTAAAAAAAAGTTGGTTTTTTGTTTTTTTTTTTTTTTTTTTTTTGCCTTTGGATTTCATTCTGCAGTACCTTTAATAGAAACAATCAAAAACTATTTTTTGAGCATTATCCTGGGCTTGATGCTTTCATATGTGTATTTATCTCACTAAATTCTCCCCATTACCCTATGAAATGAGTTTTATCCCCAGTTTACAGGCAACTATACTGAGCTTAAGTATCAGCTTGTCTAAGAATACACTGCTGCCCATGAGAGGCAAAGATAGAATAGGAACCGGAACTTCCTACTTATCTTTTCACCTCGTCGCCTAGTGGCTGCCGCTTTTATAGTCATCTTCTTTTTCAGCTGTCTTGCAGCCTAATATTCGAGCCACATCTTTACTCACTGCCCTTCCTGGTGTTACCGAACACAAATTCATGTGCCCAACACACAGTGAGGCCAGACAAACTGAAACATTGGAGTTTGGAGCAGAGAAATATTTATTGCAGGGCCAAGCAAGGAGGATGGGGTGGCTCATGCCCAAGAAAACCCCGAACTCCCTGAAGGATTTCAGCCAAGCATATTTAAAGGCCAGGTGAGGCAGAGGGGTTGCAGGGTACGTGATCAGCTCTGCACAATTCTCTGATTTGCTGATGTGGAGGTAACAGGGCAGTTGACACTGTAAGTCCCTAGATGCCAGAAGATCTGGGGGCTGCGTGCTCTCCATCATCAAGCAGTTAATTTCTTCCATTTGGTGGTGGTTTTTAGCATCTGAAAAACTCAGGAAATATGCCTGAGATACTATCATCTAGGTACTTCAGAGAGGAGCCAGAGCAGAGGATATAGGAGAAGGGTCTGTCCCCGGAAGACCCCATAGGGTCCTGCTCAGTTACACTGGCAGTTCTTTGCCCACTGCTTGCTGTCTCTCCTCTAGTTCTGAAATATTTTAAGATCTTGTCATCTTTTACCCATCTTCATTATTAAATCTTTTTATTTACACATGTTTATGTCATCATAAATGCTTGTACTTTTATTTCTTCCCTTACTTTCAAGGTTTTTCCATGCTTGAATTGTCTAGAACTTAGGGTATTTTTTCATGTAAATTGCTCTCAGCCTTCTTGAGAGGTATCATCTTCCACATTTGAACTTATTCAGTGTTTTGAAATTATTGGACATATGCTTACCCTGTTCTACGAAATTGTACTTCTAACGTTCTGTTTTCCATTAAGGTAGAAAACAAGTGGTTCTCAACACTAACTACTTATTAGGATTAGCTGGAATAAAGAAAATACTTGTTCAGGGGCCTCACCTCGGTGAATCTGATTTAATCTCTGTGATTCTAATGTTCTACCAAGGTTGAGACCCACTGTTGTAGTTGCTGATAAACCACTGAAGAGTTTTAAGCAAGAAATGTTATAACTGGGTTTAGAAAGATGTCCCTGGTAGCCAGTGTAAATATAAAGCCATTGTAGAGAGGGAAGAGATTTGGGGCCACTACTTTGGAGGCTGATGCAATAGTTCAGATAAGAGGTGAATAACCCAAAATAAGTAGTAAAGGAGAGCAGAAGAGAGATTGAACAAGTGCGATCAGTAATATTTGGTGTCATCAGTGTTGCAGGCAAGTAGGAAACTGATGAAGGACAATGAAAGAGATTCTTGTGTTACCGGTTCAGGGTAAGCTTTTTCAGCTCATATCCTACTCCAGCTCCTCGTACAGTTCCAAAGCACAGTTTCTGTAAACAGAGTACTACTTTGTTAGTAGCCAGGCAGTCACTTGATTATGCACAATAAATCATTCCTCTGTAAACAACGACTTACGGAATGAAGCTTGGGCCACCAAAATGTTCTTCCCATCTTGGATGGTCTGACTTTATTCTGACCCAAGGAGAGGTATTTGTGAGAAAAGCCCAGAGCATCTTACAGAAGTCAGGACAGAGAGGAAGCTGGGTGATCCTAACAGGGGTGCACACTGTGTAAAGTAGAAGATACAGACATCTCCTACAACTTACCCCTGATCATCATTACTACTTACTGTGAACTGGGTACTGTTCTCTGCACTCGACACAGATTTAATTTTCACACCTGCTAAGAGAAGTAGATACTATTGTTATTCCCATTTTAGAGATAAGGAAATGAGGCACAGAAGTAATGTTAAATAACTTGTCTAAGATTACACAGTGGGAGCATTGAACCCAGGAGGGAAAGGAAGAAGGCAAGGCCTCGAGGAATGGTCAGTTCCCCCTTTGTTGCGTGGAATTGGAAACAGCAGAAGAAGTTGTTGCTGAGAACATGGACCTGTAGGACATAGTAACCTCACCTGCCAACAGAATGTGGTCTAATCCATATTTCAGGCTCTGAGCAAACAGTTTAGCATTCTGCTTCCTCTAGTGCTGAGTTAGGAAGCTACAGTCTTCTCACTCCATATTTATATGTGCAGTCTAGTTGGTAGTGGTGCCACTGATGGAGACAGGGCACATGCTGGAAGGGTAAGTGGTTTGCGGAAATGTAGAAGGAGGTGAGTTTTGGACGTGTAGAGTGTGTACATGGGGATAAGCAGTTGGAAATACAGAGTGGAATTTTGGAGAATGATCTGGACTAGAGCTGGATTCGGGAGCCATTATTGCATAGGTTGTCCCTTCAGACTGCTTTCAAGGACCTTTTTTTATTTTATAGCTTTAGTGTAGTTCTCAGAGCGTAGTGTTTCTGCCTCATTAACTGTTGTGGAGCATGCAGCATGAAGTGAAAGACTCAAAAGACTCACTGCAGTATTCAGTCACCTGTGTGATGGGCTGTGCTTTGCTGGGATCATAGAAGAGAAAGAACAGCCTGCCAAAAATTACCCTGAGGTTACCTGATCCAAATGACTGCCTACTTTCTGTTAATTCCTTTGGTTTTTTTTTTTTTTTTCCTGGGTTTTTTTTTAATCATTGTGGTAAAATAAACATAATTTAAAATTTACCGTTTTAACTATTTTTAAATATGCAGGTCATTTAAACCCATTTGCTTTTAATCTATTCTTTTTTTTCCCCCCACTGAGTCACTATAGTGGATCAGGTAGGCTTATACTTCTCCTTGAAAGTATACCCTGAAAAAATTTACTCTGTTATCAACTCTCCCATAGCATCATAAAATTTTGAGATTAATCTAGTTCGTGCCTTGTGACAGGCAGGGAGACTGAGGCTCAGAGGATTTAAAGTGAATTGCCCTGAATCATAAGGAGTATTTGTGGCAGAGCTGGGTTCAGTTCTCAGTATGGATTCCTTGTCTGTGTTTTCTTTTTCATCTCTTGAGCTGCTCATGGAACTGAGCTTCTGTGATCTTGCCCTCATGCCCTGTTAATTTTTTTTTTTCTTTGAGAACCTTTCAATTCTTTCAGGGTGAACTTCATGTTATAACCCCTTGTATTTTGCATGATATCTTGCATTTGTATGTACTCAATAAATGCTTATTGAGTGAATATTTCCTAGATTTCCAGTCATTCTTATTTTTTTCCTCTTTCTTTTTTAGAGTAATGTATCCTATTGAACTTTAGAGAAATCCAGAAATCTGGCAGATAGGCAAAACTTTTAAGTTTATTTTTAAAATTAGTCCTGCTAATTTTAGGATTCAAATCCTACCCCATCTGCTGGGTCCTAATAGCCTTCCTTGTCTCGGGGTTCTCAAATGAGGAGGAACAGAAGCCAAGTGTTACTCTCAGGTTTGACAAATTAGAAGACTGACTTCAAGCATTGATTGAAATTAGGGAGGTAGTATTTGAGAAGAAAGTCTGGATATATTTTCTTTAATCCTGGGAGAGGGCTGGGAGCATAAGTCTTTTTTTCCCCGTCTTTTTATCTTGAAGCATGTTGCCATATTCATACCCCCTCCCCACCCCTCATACAGGTTTTGTTGACTTTTTTTTTCTTCAAAGCAAAGCTAAGGCTCTCTGCCTTGCTCAGTTGCATGGTAAAGTCTCCATGTATGAAATTCAAACATGCTTATAAAATAAAATGTGTCCCTTTTTTGGACTAATAGTGAATGAAACTAAGCCAAAGCTCTTACTTCAGTCGAACTAAACCTTGTGATGTGAAGGGGAAATGAGCACAGTTCATTAATTAGCAAATTGTCTTTCTCCCACATAAGCAGGAGGCACTTATTAGTTTCCGGATCTTGCCTGTGATCCACCATCCCTGTGTCCCTTTATCTGATTTGAGTCTCCTCCTGCTTGTGATTAGATTTGTCTGCTCTTCTCTCTCTCTTAAAATAGCAGTTCTGAAAGCACTTCAATAGCTTAGTCATTTTAAAATTTTAGCCGTGATTCTCTTCCTTCCTAATAGGCTTACTTTCTCTCCAGTGATTGTTCCCTACTATAGGTGTACGAAAGCTTTCCTCATCCCCCTTATCATTTGCTTCATTAATGTCATTTCCTTCTATTGAATACCCTCCCCCCGCCCTGTGCCTTGTGGAGCTATTAAATTATCTAGTGCATTCTGTAAAGTTTCTCCCCATATTTTAATTTCATGTACCACATTTTTTTTCTCATCTGAAACTATATTGCTTCCTGCATTTGGATTTCACAATTTTTTTAAAAGGAGATTGTCTTTTTAATTATATTTGGCCTAGTTCTCCATTGTCACTACTTGTACCATATGGGAAGTCCCTGGGATAACAGCCATGGTTTCTTCCTATCTTATTAGCTTACTGTTCACCTTCCTTTCTCCCCTGCAGCCTCTCACCCTCTCTACTCTAATGCCTGTGGAAGCTACTAAGAAGTTTAAATGGCCTGTGTGAGAATATGTCAGTGTCCCACTTTACCATCTGTATGTGACATTTTGTAATTTGTACCCTGCCTACATCCCAGAGGGGCATGAGGTGGCTTATGATGAAAACAAACAGACACACAGAGGCACAAAAACCACGTGTCCCACAGTACTGTTAAAAATAGTCATAAAGGGGAATCAGAAATCATTTAAAGGAATCTGTAACACAAAGTACTTATCAAACATCAGGAGAAAATTTCTATAAAAAGTGAAAGAAGAACATAACCTTTTAATTATGCAAGGGCTTTGCTATTTTAGATGAGTACTGAAAGAAGATTGTAATTGTGGTCTGAATGTTTCGGTATAATAAAAAAACTACTGACAGTATTTCTCACTTTTCCCCCTATAGAAATTTTTGTTCTCAAATGGAGAACTGAAGGGGTTTTTGGTTAGTCCCCAATTACTGTTGTCAGCCTCATTAGTCTGACTTTCTCATTCCAGTTTACCATTAACAGCTACCATATATTGATCACCTGCCATGTACCAGACCAGTTAGACATAAGAAATGCATTATCTCTTTTAGTCTTCATCATTAGGAGGTGAAATAGTATTACTTAGTGTCAGGGATGAAGAGGAAACGGTCTAAATAGGTACTTGGATCAAAGTTATACAAGTCGTAGGAGGTAGAGTGAGGCTTTGAATCCAAATCTTTCTGGATTCCCTGTCTATTGCTCTGTGATGCTTCCTGTTAAAGAACTGTGTTAGAAAAGGTTAGCCATGAAACCTTCTAATGTTTATCTCCACCTCCAGTATTTTGTTTAGTGTTGGGCTTCCTAATTTGATGTTCAAGGGTATGCTTGAAATGGCATGCTGATTTGCCATATATTTTTTCTCATGTCTCAGTCTTGACTTGAAGTTCTGAGGTGGGACTCATTTCCCTGCCGTCTTCTTGGAGGAGTCAGGAGAGAGGGAGAGGGAAGCCAGGGTGAGAGTGAATAAGTGAGTACTGATCAGCCTGTGCCTAATCCTAGTGCTAGCAGTTAGCTGTGCTTTGAGACAGAAGGGCCCTCACATCTATTGAGACAGGCACTTTACTTGTATTATCTCATGTAATTTTCACAGCAGTCTTTGTGGTGGGTGATTTTAGCCCCAACTTATAGATACCAATGAGGCATGGGGAATTAAAGAAATTTGTCCAGAAGGGTGGGTATAGCTCAGTGGTAGAGCACACGCTTAGCATGCGCAAGGCCCTGGGTTCAATCCCTAGTACCTCCATTGAAAAAAATAAAATAAAGCATGTGAGTTGGGGGTGGGGGGGAAGTTTGTCCAAGGTCACACAAGGAGAAAATGAACTCATCAATATTCCATTGATCAGTGCAGGTCTCTCTGACCCCAAAGCCCATGGTCTTTCCCTTACAACGTGTTTTCATTTCTAGCAACAGTAATAGCCAACACTTACTGAGCTCTTACTATGTGCCAGACAGGATTCTCACCACTTTACTGGATTGTTTCATTTAATCCTTACAGCAGCCCTAAGAGCTCCACTCATTATCTCCATTTTACAGGTGAGTAAATTGAGGCACTGAGAGTTAAAGTAACTTGGCAAGGATCAGAGAGCGACAGAGTAGCAAATCAGGGGGTCTCTACTCCACGTCCACTTTCTTACAAAGTGACGTTTCAAGTAGTTTCTGCTAGGTAGACCTGTGCTCTCTGCTCTTCCCCTTTCATTTTCCTTACCTGCACGGTAAACACAGAGGAGTTATTTAGAAAAGAGTTTGTTTACCTTTTTAGGAGAGTATGTTTAAGAGGGAAATCCTTTTCTTTGAGGCCCTGCATGCAACTACAGCATTTACCACTGTAGACCTGAGATCCAGCAGGGCTGCTTAGAAAGTACTACTCGTGGTACTTGGCTGTGATGATTTAAACGGTGATAATCTCTGTCTTCATTAGTCACTTTAATAAAGATAAGAAAAACTCAACCTTTTAATGAGGAAGTTGCGAGAATATTTAACCCCAGTCTTTTCTCCCCATTCAGTTTATTAGTAGTCATTCACCTTACTTCCTGTTCTTAATGCTTCGTAGCCTGCAATTGAATAAAGGCTTTTATAATGCTTTGTTTTGGCCAGTGCATCCTTGATTTAGCAAGCATGTTACAATTCTAAGCATCTACCATTTGCCTTTGGCACTATGATGAAGCATGTTCCCGTGAAATGAAGTGGCCTTTGACACACAGGCCCAGTGCCTGACTCTCCTTGGGTCTCCAATATTAAGAGCATGGCAGTGCTTCATGGTATAATTCTTTGGCTTGTATACAGCTTTACTGCCAGAAAGAAACAGAAGTGGTGTGTGTACTGAAGTGATAATAATTCAAAACCTACATACCTATTGTTCTTTGAATTTTTTTCTTTCATCTGTTGCTGTTGTTCATTTAACAGAACTCCTTTGCAACCAAATAAAACTAAAGAATGAAGAAAGCTGGGCTTGAGTCTATGCTCTGATCTTTGCTAGCTTCTGTGGCCTTGGGCAAACTCACTTACCCTCCCTGGGCCTCAGTTTCTCCATCATGAGGATTAGAGATAATGTATGGTAAGCATCTGGTTCAGATCCTGGCATAGAGCAGGTGTTCCATACAGAGAAGCTATTATTATTATAAAAATGCAAACATAATCTTACGATGTAAAAACTTGAGGTTTGTTTTGTTATCGTAGTAAATAGTGTTTCCCTGTGGACTTCTTTGTACAGCCTGTGTGAAATCCAAGGAAAACAGTGGAATAGTGTTTGCAATAAGGAAAGATAGCTCTTTGTTCCCTTCAGCGGACAAAAGAAGCTCATTATCGTATCAAGTAGTGACTGTTGCTATTGAAATGGTTTATTTGTATTTTTTTTTTCTGTTTTTTTCCCCTAGGGATTTATTTGTGGCTTTTCAGTAGCAACAGGTGCAGCAGCAAGACTAGTGTCAGGATACGACAGCTATGGAAATATCTGTGGGCAGAAAAATGCAAAGTTGGAAGCAATACCAAACAGTGGCATGGACCACACCCATCGGAAGTGAGTAGACTGTGGCTGAATGATGAACCCTGTGGAAGCTTGGAAGGGGAGGGGGCATCCTGCTGTTCTTACTGTTATAAAGATAACACCTTACTGTATTCAGTATTTTATATGCCTCCTGTTGTTTTTTTTATTATTTTTTTAAAGTGTCCACTTGAATCATTCCTGTTTTTGGTCTGTAAGTACATTTTCCAAGAAGCAAAATTAGGTGCCATGTTAAAATGGGCTGCCTTGAGGTTTTAATGAGTAAATGTATGATTTGAGAGGGTTCCTCTTGTACTCTGTTTTCCCATTAGCCTTTAGGCTGTACACTAAGCTTTGACCCAAAATAACAACATAATATTTTTCTTTGCAATATGTTTACAATATAAGTTTATACTTGATGGAGGACAGAGGGATGATAATGGATTTTAACACATTAAAGTTATAATGAAACATTTTGTGGCCCATCCTTTATAATTACACATCAATTTCCAATTTTATAAAAGAAGTATTTTCTTTGTCAGAGTTTGAAATTTTGGGTTCTCAAGGTTCAGCTTTTGTATTTCACGGAATTCCTGACTTAATCACCTCTTTTCTTCAAAAGAGCTGCTATGTATTTCATTTTTAATGTCTATGGGGAAAATACATTTTATCAGACATATTTTATGTATGATGTCAATGTTAATTGTCCACACTGTAGATTTATGCCCCATCAAACTTTATTAGATCTAATAGTTGAAGACACGCCTTCAGAACTGACCAACTAATTTAAAGATAACAGGTTAACCAGTTACATTAATGAACTTTATAGGAATAGGCTAAAGCAGATAAAAACATTTTTTAGACTATAATTCTATTATATTTCCTGGGATGTAATAACTGTTTATTGTTAGATTAAATTGTCGGTTGAATTTGAGCCCTAATTGGAAAGTAGATCGATCTGATAAATTCAAAAAGTTGAAGAAAATCAAAATAGTTAATCATATCTTAGAAATATTCCTCCATTTAATGAAGGAATAATGCAGTTCAAATAAATAAAAACTTAAATGATAGTAATGAACATTAGTATAGCATGCCATAGTCGGCAATTATATGATACTGACCTGTGGACTGGGTGTAGCAGAGGCTTAGAGAGATTGAAATGACTTCCCCAAAAGTCTAGTGGGCAGTGGAATATCCAATACAGACCATGAACTTTTCTCCAGATATGTACCTGCAGCCCTTAACAGAAGTGAAAATTGGACTCTTTAGAGAGTCATCTGGAGTTTCATTTGGCCTTTTTGATCACTTCATGAAATTAACACAAACTTTAGACTTTTATGTTATTTGCTGTAGCAAATCTACCCATGTATTTTTTTGTTACTTCTTATTTTGAAATATTTTTAGACTTACAGAAATAGCAAAGATAGTACAGAGTTCCACATATTTGGGGGGGGGGGGTCGGGGGAAGGTAGTAGCAAATATGTTGTTAACTCTTTAATGCTGTTAACATGTACCAAACATAAAATATTACCATTTAGATAGATGAGGAGATAGTAGGGGAAGGGCTCTACTCCCTCAGGTCACCTGTTCACCTGAGGTTATGATCATTCTCTGGTTCCATTTTTAACTTGCTCATAACTCCAAGTATATTCTTACCATAAGATCTGTGTAAATGTCACTTCATACTTAACCTTACCAAGTTTCATTTCGTCAATTTTTAATTTCAGATGCTTGGATTATTTTATGTACCTTTTGGCCTCTTGCAAAGAAAGCCTGCTTATTGTTCCAAAAAAGTATTTTCTTTTCCCTGAATGCTTAGCATAGTTGAGACTCATTTATGGATAGCTGTAGGGGGAATAGTGTCCCAAGTATAGCTACCCCTTAGCACGTGTATACACGTTTAAAATTTATTTTTGATCTCTGTTTCTTCTCTGCATGTGAGCATTTTAGTGTTGACTCATTAAGTATTTCTATCTATAAATAGTGATTTTTTTATAAATGAATGGTACAGTTTTGAACATACCTTTCTCAGGTAAGTCTATACTATTTGGATTTGAAAGGAGGTAGAAAGTCTTTGTGTGTATTACCTTTACTCCATCCTCTTTTTTTTCCTGCCAGATGCATTGATTTCCTCCTTTTTCACTCATTTCCTCATACATCTTTGGCTCTGTTATGAATTCCAGGCCCTTCTATGCATATAGAATTTTTTTATACCTGTTTCATTTGCTATTGCCTCAACTTGACCTTGATCACTTTCTTCCATCTCTTATCCTCAGTACCTAGTACTTACTAGGACCTCCATACATAGTTGTTGAATAAGTTAATACATTAGTCCTGTAAAATCCTGAACACAACTAACTCTTTTTGCCTTCATGAGTGTTGTTTCCTCTATCAGGAAAAAAAAATCCCTCCCATTCTTCACATGGTGAAATTCTATTTGTCCTTCAGCTCTCTTCACTATAAATGTTACTGCCCAGAAAGGTCTTTTTTGGGCTCATAATTTAAATCTCACTTTGTCCTGTAATATGTGTAGTTATTTATTTTGTGACTATTTGTTAAATGTTTGTCTCTTCTAAGTTCCATGAATTTATTCACTGCTGGATCCTCAGTACCTAGAATGTAGTAGGCACTCAATTAAATGTTTGTTGAATGGGTAAAAAAAATTTTTTTTCTCAAATATGTTCTCAGAGTGAATTACTGAGTCTGAGGATCTGAATATTTTAAGATTATTAATCCATATCACTAACTGGCTTTCCATAAGGGCTGTTCCATTTACCTTCCCACCAACAGTGTCTGAGATTGCTTTATCCTTGCTAGTATTATTAATTTTTGTGCTGATTTGATCAACCAAAAATGATGTTTTATGGTTTCCATTTGCATGCTTTTGATTATTCATGAGTGCGAACCTTTTTCCCCTCCATATATTTGCTGGCATCTCATGAAGACTGTTGAGCCAGCATATCTATTCTTGGTCTTTTTATCTCTAATCTTCTCTATCCTTTACACTGTGATAGGATTAAGTTCTTTAAAACACTTTTTACTGTCATTTCCCTGCTCAAGAGCCTTTCCTCAAAATGCTTTTGTATCAAAGGTGAGCCCACTCAGCCCTGCCTTGACCTAGACCCCCTGTACCTGTTCAGTCTTCCCTCACTGTTTCTCAGTGTAGTAGTACCTCTGTCCATGGCATTCAGCTGATTCTACCTCTGTGCTGTCCCTCTACCTCTCTGCCAGTCTCAGTTCTTGAAAGACGTAATATGGGTCTCATAACCTCTTTATGGAATATATCAAAGCTAACTTTATCCCAGAAACTTTATACTTGGATTTTTATTGCCTTTAAGTCGTTCTCTAATTATATTGTGTTTCTCATCTGCCTCTATTAATGATCAGTTGCTAGGTAACAATATTTTCACAAACGTAGTGGCTTAAAACAGGACATATTTATTACCTCACAGTTCCTGTGGTTCAGCTTAGATACAGCTTAGCTGGGACTCCTGCTTCAGAGTTTCTCACAAGGCTGCAGTCAAGATGTTGGTCAGAGCTGAGGTTCTACTGGAGAAGTTCCCCTTCTAAGTTCAGGTGGTTAACAGCACACAGTACTTAAGGATTGTTGGACAGAGAGCCTTAGCTCTTTACTGGTCATTAGCCAGAGGCCAATCTCAGTGCAGGCTACATGGGCCTCTCTGTATGGCAGCTTACTTCAAAGCCAACAAGGGAGGGCATCAACACAGAGAGTTTGCTAGTAAGATGGAAGTTACAGTCCTATGTCATTTAACTATGGAAGTGATATCCCCTCACCTTTCCAGTAGTCTGCTGGTTACAAGTAAGTTTATATTCCCACCCAAACTCAGGGGGAAGGTCTGAATTCTAGGAGGTAGGGAAAATTGGGGCATCTCAGAGTCTGAACACCACACCACCCAGCTCTGTCTCCCTGGATCATCATGTTTTGTATAACTCCCAGATTTTGACACCCAAGGATTACTTTATAAGGGCTTATTGAATTGTGATAAAATAGGAAGGATGTAAATCAGGAGAGAAATGGGAAGGGAATGCCTTTGACCTATTCTAACTACAAAATTTAAGATACCAAGATGACTATAAGAATTCTATTAGTAGTAAAGAAAAGGCTGTGTTTTATTTTTTTATCATTCTAATTATAATGCATTCTTTTTCTCCAAATAATATTTTTGAACTGATAGTATATTTACTGTAGTAATAAAGACGTATAGGAACATGGCAGATAGTATTTTATGAGATAATGCAAGGCCCATCTTCAAATGGATTATATTCCCGAAGTTAATTTTTAAGTCAGTTGCTTGAGATGTATGAAAGTTTTATGCATAGAAACAATGCTATAAATAAGGTTCTGAGGCTGGGTCAGCCCAGAAAAGCTCATTTATCTTAGAATCATAAAGTGCCAGAGATGAAAGAGGTGTTTAAGATCATCTAGCATGTAACCTCCTTAAAGCATTGCATCAAATATTTGTGAGTGCCACCTAGGGCCCGGAGAAGAAAACCACTTGTGTTATAGCTGAGCTACGGTGGTGGTAGTACTACAGAGCATGGGTATGATTTACAGCCAGTTTTTTGGGTAATGGGGTGCGGGGTGGTAATAATATATTTTGAACCCTGACTGTCACATTTTAGATTGCCTGTCATTTTCAAACCACTCTAGTCTTAGAGTGTATGTGACGATTTTTAGATGGAGAATGATTATTATTATAGAAATTGTTCCCAGAAAGGAAGCCCCCCTCTTCCACATCAGTTTGGATAAAGCAGAGATGCTTCTGGTTCTAAGACAGCTGGATTAGTGTATATGGGGACTATGTGGGAGACAAAGCATCTTGCTCTGTTTGACCTCTGGTGAGATGATTGGAGGCAGGGAGATAGTGTGTTTCTACCATGGATGGTCCCTTTTCCTGGGTGCCTGAGATGGGGGAGGCGAGGGCACAGTGGCATTGGCTCTTAGTTTGCATAGGCTACTGTAAAGCCAGGTGAGGGTATGTAGGGAACTGCTTAATCTTTTTAATATAGGCATTATATTATTAATAGAACTCTGTTCTCCATTCTGCAAACTATCCTAACACACAGCTGAGTGTCCACTTCCTTTGTTACCCTAAGAAATTTTCCTGGTGTATCTCACTTATCGATTTTTCCACAGAGGTTCTAAAGGTGTATTTTTTGCGTAAATCTAACTTTCTTCTTTGTCTTTTCTCTAAGGAAGCCATTAAAGTTCCAATCACTGATAAGGGCTCTGTGACCCTAAAGTGCCCCTCAGATTTCAGATAGATCAGTGTTAACAAGATGTACAAGAAGCAGAGAGAGGGCTGGGGAGATTGGTGGCATGCATTGTGAGTCAAGTCTGTAGGCGGGCATTTTATTTGAGACCTTTTTCAATTACCTTCATAACCTTTAGCAGGGTATCTAGTGTGAGTTTTCCTTCTTTTCTTTAACTGTCTCACTCTCCAGAAATCCACAGCTTAGAATGTGTGTGCTGGGAGGGCCCTTGAGATCACTGAGCCCCTTCGTTGTACAGGTGGAAAAAACTGGGGTCTAGGGAACATGAGTGACTTGGCGAAGACAGTAGTATCAGGACCAGCCCTCCACCCTCCCCGCTCAGCCTAGTGCTCTTTGTGCTGTGTGTTACCCTGTCTCTGCTAAGCTACACAGTGATTCCACTTTCCCAGCTTTTTCGCTTTTGGGGCCTCTCCCTCCCAACATTGAAAGGTGAAGGAAACTTTTAGGAGAACATGCAGAGAAGAAAGGGCAGGTTATATAAATCAACAAAGGCATAACTAAAGGAGCTCTGAAAGGAACTGGAGCACCTCTGCAATCTCTGAAAGCTTGGAATAATTGGGAGGCAGTCTTGTCTGTTTTCTCTGTCAGATAAAGAATATGAATTTTAATGATGAAATGCATTATTCTCATTTCACATTTGGATATTTTTACCATTTGTATGTTTTAAATATTCATTGAAACACATGTCATTTAAACTGGTAATGTTACTTTTTTAGTAAGATAATCGACTTTTTAATAGGCAATAGTCTTATTTTTTTATTTTTGTTTTTTAAAAAGTTCTATCTTTATTTCTCTCAGGTTCCATCTTTAACATGAATTTTAAGTAACCCTCTGTGTGTGTGGCGGGGGGTAATTAGGTTGATTTATTTATTTTATTTTAATGGAGGTACTGGGGATTGAACCCAGGACCTCATGTATGCTAAGCATACACTCTACCCCCAAGCTATACCCTCTCCCCTGGCAATAGTCTTATTTTAAAGAAACCATTTTTATAACCTCTACATGGATACAGAATAAAACTTCAGTGGCCACTGGTTACCTTCCCTAAAGCTCAGAGTTCTGTAGGTTTAGTGTCTGGTTGTCTACTTCATGATTGCGAATTAGTTTGTTAACTTTTCCCCCCTGGTTTCTTTTTTTTTATTTTTTTATTGAAGTGTGGTTGGTGTACAATATTATATAAAGCTTATTAACTTTTATAAAGGCTTTTTTAGGGGGTTGGTAATGCTATTATACAGATGTGAAAGACGTGCTCACTCTTTAAACCACTTATAAGCAGATGGCTGAACTTTCTTTCTCGGCCTACTGTGCCTTATAACCATGTATTTTAGGAAGACCTTTTTGTAAAAAATTAGTTATCATGTAAAACATACCTTTTTGAAGACTTTTAAAGAGTTATCAAATATTGTTGACTGCATACCTGTCCCTGTTTGAAATTTTTTAAAAAAGAACTAGAAAGGAAAGGTAAAATTTGCTAAATACTCAGTTTGAGGATCCTTTTATCAGCTCTGTACAGTTGTCCACGTGTATGTGACAAGGACTCATTTCTCTTCCTTCTAGTGACTTAAATTACTGCTTCTTGAAAATTCTGTCTATTATTTTATTTAGTCCTCAGCAAACATTTATTGAAAATCGACTCTGTGCTAGAGACCTCTGTTAAGAATAACAAAAGAGGAAACAACCTAAATGACTGAAAAAAGAGGTTTTTTTGGATTCATTTATTTATTCATTCATTCATGAGTTACATTTCTCAGCCACCTTCTTTGGGTTAGGCATCGGAGATTGTACTCTTGAGAAAAAGGGGCACACTCTTTTATGTCATGGAAATGACAGTCTAGTGGAGAAAACAGAACTTAATACAATCATCATATAATCACAGATGTTACTACAGCTGTCGAAAGTGTTACAAAGGGCAAGATGTAAGGGCATAAGGGGGGTTGTAACAGGAGGACTTGGCCCCGTCTGAGGTGGAAAAAGTGGTGGTAAAGAATTATGTCCATTGATGTGGAATATCCACATAACGTTATTAAGGGAAAAATAAAGTTACAAGTCAATATATATAGTGTGATTTTTGTTCATATATATAAAAATATACATGTACATAGGAAAGTATAGAATGAAATTATTAACAGTGTAGTTAACTGTTGAATTATGGATCTTTTAAATTTTCTCTTATACTTACTTTTTCCCTAAGTTTTTTTTACAGTCAATGTATCTTATTTGGACGATGAAAAAAAATTAGTGAAAAAAGGTATTCACAGTCTCTGTCCTTGAAGAGTTTGCCTCCTAGGGAGGGAGACAAAATACTATGTAAACAAAAAGCTATGTAAACATAGGTAAACTATGCAAGGTGGGACATCATATAAAAGTGTTGTATATTGAAAGCTGGGCGACTCCAGTTTCCTGGGTTTCTAACTACAGGGACAGGAAAATAGGCAGTTTGATAGTAGCACTAGAACCATGATTGTGTTTGGTTCCACTGCTGCTGTAACAAATTGCCACAAACCAAGTGCCTTAAAACAACCAAGTTCTATAAATCAGAAGCCTGTGCACAGCTTGATTCAGCAGGTTCCTTGCTTCAGGTTTCACAAGGCTGAAATCAAAGTGTTGGCAGGCCTTTGTTCCTTACTAGAGGCTCTGGAGAATGAATCTAATTCCAAGTTCAATTCAGTTCCATGTGGGTGTAGGTTGAGGTTCCATTTCCTTGCTGGCTATCAGCCAGGGGTCATTCTCAGCTTCTAGAGGCAACCTATGTATTCTGTAGCTTATATTCTGTGGCTCGTGGTCCCTTTCCTTTACAACAGTGGGTCAGATCCTTCTCATGCTTCAACGTCTCTGACCTCCCCGTCTTTAGGGTAGTATCTTAGTTCTAGAATGTCCGTGTGGATTGAAGAATCTTTTAGCCAGTGACGGGAGTTCAGGGACAGAGTCATTTTAAGTAGGGTTCTAGAGCCCCAATTAGGTGGGTTGGGGGTTCACAGCAGGACTTACATTCTAGCAGGGGAAATCAAATAAAGTAGATCTGTGGAAGAAAGGCATAGATAGTGGTGATGGTGGGGGTGGAGGGCAGGGAGCTGGTGAATGGGTGACCATGTGGGTTCTTGGGCCAAGATGCAGCTCCAAGAGCCCATCTGTAGTGAGGATGGAATTCCAATTAGAATGCCAAGCTTGGTTCTTGGCTGAAGGACATTGTGGGCGGGGTCTGTAGGTTGGAGTTCTGTAGGCCAGCCTAAAACTAAAGCCTGGTGAAAACTTCTGCGCACAGTGAGGAGCTCCCAGCTCTGTCTTATGGAGTTGTAGAGGCTTAGGAGAACAGAGATGGTGCATTTATCCATTATGCTGGATTGAGTTTTACAGAGTGTCCAGGCTATTCTTTAGAGTAGCTCAGTAGATAACTGCTCATTCCCACACTTAGGGATAAGAATGAACAAATGAGGATACTCTGAGCTTTTGGTGAGTTTTCTGTTGCTTTGACGAAAGCACTGTCCTCTCTGCTCTCCTGTCAGGTATTTTCTGACTCCAGCATTAACCTACCATCTCTCCTAGTGTGGCTCAACACAAAAAAGAGAAGCCTAGACAGATACTTCACTTGAACTTGCATCTGTGCACTCATTTGCCCACAAATTCCCAAGCATTGGAAAACAGTACATTTTGTGGTGTTCTATGGAAACACTGTATTATTTGTGCAGTTTTCCCCTAATCTTTCACCTTTCTCTCATAGAAAATGTTAGAAGTTGTAAAAATGATAGCTAAATTTTCTGAAGGCAAATTTATGGAGGCATCTTTGGAAAATATTTTTTTGTCATTTCATGACCACACTCTCTTTAGCCTGAATTTTTGAAAAACTTTTTTACAAAGTAACATCTGTATTGCTGGTGAAATTCTTCCTCTCGGTAATACTTGCTCTGGGTAATACTGCTAGCAATTTGAAAGAAGAGATCCAACTGCATACCATATAAAATTCAGGAGTTGAAAGTTGAAATGTTGAACAGAGTCTATATAAAGAAGTAAAAAGCCACTTAACAGAATTAGATGACAGGCATGCACCTAGGCAAGGAAGAGATGATTGGTTCTTTTGTGTGTTGCCTGCCTAGGTTGTGTACTTGGCATATCTAAATTAAACAGCTGATTACACATGCTCACCCAGAGTCTTCCTGTTTGGGTTGGTTCCAAATTAACCAGGCAGCTGTAAAAATTCTTTTTCATTTTGTCATGGTACATAAGCTTACAGGTATGACCTTTGTAAATTTACTTTCAGTAATTATTAACCACTCCAACTATGAATTTTTTAGTCATCAAGGTGCAACCTATTTACGTTTACCTGGATGTGAGAGTTGAGAGCAACTGAGAAGTTAGAGGGTACACAGTCTACGCACGAGCACCCTCGAAGCTAAATACAAGTCCGGGGGTCCGCATGACCACCCTTAGTTTTGATAATTTTCCAGAAAGCCTCACAAAACTCACTATTACACTCACAATTACAGTTTATTATAAGGAAAGGCAACCAGATTGAAAAAGAAGCTAATAAGAGAAGCTCTACCATTGTTCCCACCCCCTGGAGTCAGGGCATGTTACTTGCCTGGCATTGATGTGTGATGATACACATGGGGTTTTGCGAGCTGGGACTCTCACCCAAGCTTCAACATTCAGAATTTTCACTAGGGCTCCATTATGCAGGCATGATTCATTGCCCATGTGGCTGACTCAGTCTCAGCCCCTCTGGTCAGGCTGAAGTACCATAGGATCCCAAATGCCTGGTCTGCGAGGCATTGTTGGTCTTTCTAAGAGTGGTCAACTTCCACCTGAAATCCTATCTGCTGTGGCCCACCTCCAGCCTTCACATTGTTAGACTGTTTGCCATGACCTAAATCCCCAGGCAAATAAAGACACTCCTACAAGGTTTAGCAGTTAACTGCCAAAAGCCCAGGGCAAAGTCCAGACCTCTTTCTGAGTACATTAAATTTTTTACTGCCCCCTGGGACTCTTTAAGTTGCGTGTTGTAAAATGCATTTTCAAGATGAAATTTAAATCTTATTTTTATAGTCTTATTGAAGTATAACTTACATATAATAATTTATCCATTTTAAGTGTACAGTTAGAGTTTTGGTAACGATACAGTCATGTGCCCTCTGTCATAATCCATACTTCTTTTGCCCCTAGAAAAATTACCCCTTGTCTCCAAACAACCACAGCTGCTGTCTGTCAGTATAGTTTTGCCTTTTTAGAATTTCATATACATGGAGTTGTATGGTATGTAGTATTTTTTGTCATACTTTTTTCACGTGGCATAATAATGTGAGATCATCCATACTGTAAAATATATCAGTAGTTTGTCCCTTCTTAATTGCTGAGTAGTATTTCATTGTGTAGATATACCACATTTTGTTTATCTGTTCATCAGTTTTGGATTCTTTTTTCTATACTTAACATTTTTTCCTATTGTAAATAACACTGCTTTGAAAATTTATGTACATGTGTTGTATGGAAATATATTTTCTTACTTTTGGGTAGATAACCTAGGATTGGGATTGCGGATCCATATTGTGAGAGTATGTTTAATTTTATGAGAAATTATCAAACTGTTTTGCATTTTTTCTGTTTTCTTCTAGAACTCTTTTTATTTAGCACTTGTGTTTGTGTACATTGTGAAGAGGTCAAGGTTTGTTCTTTTTCCCATACATGATTCCCAGTTATTCCAGCAGCATTTATTGAAAAAACTACCTTCCCCATTGAATTACCTTGGCACCTTTGTCAAAAATAGATTTCATTTTAAGTTGGAGGGCATGAACGGAAGTTGATAGTTTCTAATACTGGTGGGTACCAATTTTATGGAGAAATGGTCTATTTTAAATTAAACAAGGACGTCACCTTTTTTATACCACTGTCTTAAATAACTAGTTGCAACAAATCATATAAAAGAGATAAATGAAATGTGTGTAGGTCAGTAGAGAGTAAAATAATGCTATTTGTCAATGACAAGGAACTGTAACCTGGATGTTTTAGGAGATTCAACAAAAATATATCTTGAAATGAGAAGCTTAAATCATGGGTTATAAAACATATGCCTAACTGAATTCAGTCATTTGTTTTATCAGTAGACAAAATATAATGAAAAAGATAATACTTGTTTTATTAAAAACTAAAATCTAACAAGATACAAGGCCAAATACAGAGAATTATAATACTTTAATAGAAAAAAAAATAATAAGAGAAATATAATCTATTCCTGGTTGAGTAGTCTAAATATCATAAAGATGACAATATGAACAAAGTCAGTTTATAGATTTAATGCAATACCATTTAAGATCCCAATAGGATGTTGAATTAAACTCAATTGATAGTATAAATCACATAGTAAGGGAGCAGGCAAGAACTTCTGGGGGGAAAACGTTTTTAAAAATTACTCTTGTTCACAAAATTATTTGAGAGAATTAGAATTGAGTGCATATATTGTATGATAATTAAATGAAGATAGAAGATCAGGAGTGACACCAAGGACATAGAGATTAGACCAGAAATCTAGTCTCAGTCTAGTTACTGAAGTTGATCACCAAATTAACTGTGAACTTTCTGGCTTGGAAAGCAGAAGGGGAAACTCAGGTTTTACCAGACGTTGCAGTTTGAAGGCCTTTAGGCAGACACTGTTAATCACTCAGTGGGGCTGGGAGTAAGACAGCAGGGAGTGGTGGACACTTTGAACTTTATATGTGTGTGCTGAAGGTAGTGGCTATTCGGGTCCAGCTGATTTTTGGCATGTGGGTACATAGGCCCAGTGATAGTAATTTTTCAAGAGAAGCTAGGAATTTATAAGGCACCTTCACTTCCTAACCACCCTCCTGAAGGCCCCTGTACCTCCTAATCCCATCACCTTTGGAGGTTAGAATTCAATGTATGAATTTGGTGGTTTCGGGGGGTGACAGATTCAGACCACAGCACCTGTCGTCTGCTGATTTTTAAATACTGGCAGTTAGTGTACCGGCCAAACAAAATGTGTAAGGGAGACGGGTTTACTCATTGTCTGGATAAGGGTTATGTGTGTATAGTTGTCATTGTCTAATTAAGGATTTTATAACTTCAAGGGGAGCAAAAGGAGTTTTGCCATTCTAGACCAAAACCTGTTCCAAAGTATATTAACAAGACTACGTGAATGTAGGTTAATAACAGTGATGGAAACAAAATAGAAATATCAGAGATAAACTGATAGTGATTTCATATTTGAGAAAAGCAATCAGTGTTTAATAAAAAACATTGTTGAATGATAATATGAAGAAGACTGCATTTACATCTATTTTAATCTCATACCATGCAAAATATATTCCAGATGAGTTAAATATTTTTAAGCAAACATTATGTACTTAATTACCTTTGTGATGGAGAGGATACCATTGTTGAAGCAATAAAGAAATAAAGTAGTACCAAGGTAGGCATGTTTGATTATTAAAAAGTTTGATTCTTTGCTACAAAGAAAAAAAGCAATACAGTGGAAGTAATATTTGTAGTTTTTCTCTGATCAGTAAGATTTTCCATGTAATTGGAATGTATCTACGAGGGTAGATCCAGTAGGCACATAACCAGGGATGGCTTAGACTGTAACCAAGGATAGTTTACACTGGAGAAGATAACATTAAGGTGTTTGGCTTAAAGATTTTCATTTGTAAAGTGAAGATAATTGTAGTATGTCCTTTTTAGGGGTGTTTTAGAGAAATAAGTATGTTAAATGATGTATATTCCTTAGCACATTGCCTGGAACCATATATGTTAACTGCTATTTATTATAATCGTCTTCCTTATTACCATCTTCCAAAATGAGTTTCAAAGTTACTTATCAAAGCTTCTTCCCTTTTTTAACCCAGTTGGGGAAAACATAGCTGTCTTAATCAACTTTACATTTGTGTAGGTTACTAAGCACTTTCACATATTCTGTCTCATTGATTCTCACTCTAGCCCTGGGTACTGTTTTAATTTCTTCTCAGTGGGGATTTTCAGGATTCACTCTTTGATAGTCATAGTTTGGTCTTTGTCATCACCCTTAAATCAATTTAACCTGATTCAAGAATTCCCCATTCTGACTGCAGCCTTCTCTCCTTCCAGCTCACGTATTCTTTGCCCACTTGAGTCATTCTTTGACTTCTAGTCCTTTGACTGTCCAAGTGCTCTCCTTTCTCTACTTTTATCCTTATTTTTTCTCCTAGTGTCATTTTTTCAAAATATTGTGACAGTATCTAATCCTTGTCTCTTTCTAACTCTGTCTTTCTCAAAGATTAAAAGGAAATCTATGATGGGCAAAGGATTTGAATGGATTTGTCTCCAAAAAAGAGAGATGAATGGCCAATAAGCACATGAAAAATGCTTAACGTCATTAGTTATCAAGGAAATGCAAATTAAACCAAGTTACTCCTTCACATCTACTAGAATAGTTACAATAAAAAAGACATACAGTTTGAAGTGTTAGCAGGGATATGGAGAAATTGAATCTCTCATACACTGCTGGTGGGAACATTAAATAGTTTAGCCACTCTGCGAAATAGTCTGGCAGTTCCTCAGAATGTTAAACATAGAGTTACCATGTGATCTAGCAATTCCACTCCTTATTATCTACCCAAGAGAAATAAAATGTATGTCCACACAATGACTTGTATACACATATTTATAGCAGCATTATTCATAATAACAAAAAAGGAAAACAACACAAATATGTACCAGCTGATGAAAGAATAAAATGTGGTATATCCATACCATGAAATATTATTTAGCCATCAAAAGGAGTGAAGTACTGATACATGCTACAACATGGATGAACCTTGAAAACATTATGTTGAGTAAAAGAAGCAGTCACAAAGGACATACTATATGACTCTGTTCATATGAAATGTCCAAAATAGCCAAATCTGTAGAAACAGAAAGTAGATTATGGTTGCCTAGCACTGGAGAGTTAGGGAGCATGGGGGGGGGGGGGTTGGGAGTGACTGCCAGGGTATGAGGTTTCTTTTGCGGGTAACAAAATATTCTAAAATTAGGAGGTGGTGATCAATTGGTGAACAACTTGGTGAAATATACTTAAAAACATTGAATTGCATTGTACAGTTTACAGGTGAGTTTTATGATAGGCAAATTATCTCAATAAAGCTTGAAAACTAAAGAGAAAAATCAATCTCTTGCCTTTGGCTCTTAACAGAGTATTTCTCAGTGTGAGTACTGGAACAAGTTGATTTTGAGAATGGTCCTTTTGACTGTGCAGTATTCACAATGAACATGGGTGTAGGAGTGTTATTCCAGTTAAGTAGGTTAAATAGAAAACTTTCTTGTAGCTTTTATGCAATATTTTTTAAAAACTGTTCTAACTTGCTTTCTGTCTCAGGTTAGTATAAGAAACACAATATGATGTCTGATTCTTGGTTACCATTCTGACAATTATTTCTCCCTTTATGGTACAAGTAAAAGGAGGAGACAGACACAGTAACTAAACAGGAGAATCATTTTTTCCCCATTCGTTTCCAGTTCCATGCCTTTGTTTTGCAATGTTGGTATCTCTTTTGGCTCTTGTTTTTGTCTCTTTGGGGACCTTTGACACTCTGTTCAAAACTATCAACTATGAAGTCTCTCTTCAGAAAACTACACATGAATTTGCATACCAAATTTTGCTTGCAGTTTCAGGAGGGCCACAGATTTCACCCAGGGTAAGACTCTCAACCCTGTACACTCACTTTGGTGATGTCATGCACTCCTAGGGATATGGTTGTCATTTATATGCCGATAATTCCAAAATCTCTCTCGTCCAGATTTCTTTGCTGGAACACTACAGCCAAGTGTCTCGGTCTCTAGGTTCACCCGTGACTCAAACTATCTGAAGCTGGAACATGGTCTTTATCCCGCCATACTGCCCTTCTCCTCCTAAGTCCTCTATCTTACTGAACAGAAGAAGAGCTCAAGCCAGGATGCTTTAGCCATCCTGGTCTAAATCAGAGGCTAAGCATCCTTCTTAATTTCTTCCTTTCCCTCTCAGTATAATCAGTGATCAGGTTTTCTTAATTATGCCTAAATGCTTTTGAAGTCTCCTTTTCATTCCCTCCCACCCTAGACCAAGTTATCATTTCTTGGTAGAGATTCAATAGCCTCCTGATCAGTCTCCTTACTTTCTCTCTTGCTCACCTTTAATTCATTCTCCACATGGCAGCTGGTGAACTCTCAGTGGCTTCCCAGTGTCTTTAGAATGAACTCCAAACTTTCTGACATCTTTAATACCACTTACAAGGCCCTCCATGGTCTAGTTCCAGCTTGCCTGTCCAGCCATCTGTCTGTTGCATCACAGTGCATTTCAGCCATCCTGACCTTTTCCATTTTCTCAGCTATGCCATGTTGTTTCTCAGTTATAAGCCCTCCCGTGCTCTGTTCTCTCCCTGCTCCTGCCTGACCTCTTACTCATTCTTTAAGTCCTGGCTTTAGATTTTCCTTCTTCTGGACTCCTATCCTGATTGTCCATTCATAGGGCCCTTTTGATGCATCCTCTGCTGCCCTCTTTTCTCTGTTAAAGCATTTACACAGAGTTTTGCAATTGCCTCCCTACTCTGAACTGTAAATGCTGAGAAGGGAGACACTTGTTTGTGTTGGTCTCATTTTTCACTGTATCGCTAGTGCTTATTTAGCCCTGCACCTGGCAGAGTATTCAATACATTTCTGTTGAATGAATGAGAGTATTTCCTTCTACCTAAAATATCTTCTTCCTTACCTTCCGTCTACCCCTGCCCCAGTTGGTAAAATCTTACACACTTACCATGCATTTATTAATTCAACAAGTTAGAATGAAGCCTTTTTCTAATTCCAGGCACTATTTTAGGCACTGAAGATTTAGTGATGAATTAGACAGTTAAATACCTCTACCTTCTAGGAGCTGATGCTCTGCTGATGGAGATAGATAACAAACAGATAAATGAGTAAAATATATATTGTGTTATTGAGCGTAAGTGCTGATAGAAACAAATAAAGCAAGAAAGATGGATAAGGCACATCAGATAGAGCATTTTAGATGGGGTGGCCAGGGAAGGCTGCATTGAGAAGGTGACTGTTAAGTGAAGACTTAAAGCAAGTCAGGGAGCTGACAGTAGCCATGCTGCTCTCTGGGGAAGGAACCTTCCAAGCAGACAGAAGTGCAGAGGCCCCAGTGTGAGTGTGCCAGAGTGTTTGAGGGACAGACTGGAGACCAAAGGAGAGTGAGGTCAAATACTCTGAATATCACTGCCTTAATCTGATCCCTGGGCTTCCTCCTTAAAGTTCTTTTTCAGCTCTCGATGCTGTGAATTTACCAGAAAGGGCTGTGAAAGTTTCTCTTCTTAGCAGTGACCTGTGACCAAGGGCTGCAGCAGTGCCGGCAGGGCAGGCTGCCGTGCTGGCGAGGGTTCCGTTGCTGCTTTGGAGGTTGGTGAGGCGCGTGCTTAGGCGTTCCTTTGACAAGCACTGCCTCTCTCTCAGGGCATTTCACCTTTTCCTCATTAGGACTGGGGAGGCAGTGGGAAAGTGGGACACCACTGTCATCAACCTTAGGGGCCAGGCTTCCCACAGTTCACCTTTTCTGTGGTCTAGTCTGTGTCCGTGCAGCTGGAGACATTATAAACATTCTTCGCCTCTCAACCACTATCAAGAGTTACCATTTTGAAGACAGATTGCTGCTCTCAGCTTGTTTCTCTCTCCCCACCCGGTGCCTTTGTTCCAGAAACTTGCTGGCCAGTACAGTTGTAGCTGATCACGTGTTGCACTTACTTGTGTTGGGTTAGGTTGGGTTTCACCACCGTTAGTGTGCTGGCCCCATGGCTCCATCCTTGTGTGACACAGCTCTTTGTGGGGAATTGGGTCCCATCCTGGCTGGGATGACTGGACTTGCCTTGCTGGCACCCCACACAGGAAGTGGGAGGCCTCCTCTGGGCAGGGTTCCACTGTGAGTGGAGTGCAGATCTGGGGCTCTCTGCAGGCTATATTTAGCCATAGCAGAAGCCTCTGCTAGGCTGTCGTGTTTTCCTTTTGGTGTGACTCACTAATGGCAGCACACTCTGTGGAAAGGGGCTATAAATTGTAAATTGATATGAGGTAATAATTGGAAAAATGATCAGACTCCATTTTTATTCCCCTCTGGGGAAAACACGTGTCAGGAATCGCTAAGGCAGAAGGCAACGGAGAGATTTTTCAGCCAGCTTTCCAGTTTTAGTGCTGCAGTGCTTCCATCCTGATTAGAGAGGAGAGAAGCCAAATTCGGCAGGAGGCGGCCAGCAGACCTCGTATCTGCTTGCCACCCTTTGCTCCAAAAAGCCTTGCCGCAGAGAGTTGCCATGGCAGCGGGAGGCAATTTAATGGCAAAGGCTCATCTCCGGAGCAGCGCACTGCTGGTACTCTAGCCTTCCCCTCTCTGGCCTTCAACCCAAGAGGCTGGTCATACCAGGGCATCGCTGTGCCATGGCCATTTGAAAGCATGTTGTCTAATGGAGGAGAGCTGTAAGATGCTCCCCCGTCTAAGGATGGCTCCATCTTCCATCGCCTGCCTCTCCTTGGTGCATAGCCCTTTGATGTCCCATCCTGTAGTCCACCTTCTCAAATCATTTGCAGTTCCTTAGATATGCTCTTTCATGCTTCTGTGCTTTTACAAATGTAGTTTCCTCTGCCTAGAATGTTCCCTTCTCCATCTGTCTGGAAAATTCCTACTGGTTTTCAAAATGCAGCTTATCTCCTGCCTCCTGCTCCATGGTACTTCTTCTAACCCCATATCCTCTGTGCAGAATTACACTATTTCCTCTGCCACCCCAGCCTTGCGATATATCATATGACTTTGAAATTGACTCTATTTTTGTCTTTTCTTCTCTAGACCCTAAGTTACTTGCATTCAAAAGCTATTGTGTGTGTGTGAGTTTTATATCCCCAGGGATCAGCCCAGGAGTGGGCACATAGTAAACACTTACAGTGTTTGTTGAATGAATGAAGTATTTTCATATCAGTCTGTTTAATTCTTGTCATGAGGGTGTAGAGGACCTACACTGTCATGTCCAGGTAGGGCTTTGTCTGTTCTGGGGTCCCAGAGGATTGACCTGACTTAATCAGCTGATTTGATTGCTCTGTAACTCACTTTCCACAGCATTTATTCTTACTTCCCCATTTGAATTGGAATAGCGGTGGTGGAAAGAGCAACACTTGGGAATCAGTCTCCCCAGGGCTCCAGTCAGTGTGGCCCAACTGAGAAGTCACCCTTCCCCCTTGTTGAATTAGGATGTGTGAGGACAGCACCCAACATGCTTTGTGGCCCAAAGTAAGTTCTTGGTAAATCTTGCTGTCTTTGCCCTGTTTTCTATGAGGAAAGTGATGGCAAAATAGAAGTTTGAACTAGGTTTGAACCTTCTCTGGCATCTTTATCTGCATCAGATCCTTCAGTGTTCATCTTGCTCTGCGCACTGCTGTGAAAATCACCCCTTTCTGTGCCCCTTGATCCTTTTCCTGAGCTTCCCTGTGCCCCTTACTTTCCCTCATAGCCCCCATTATTGTCTTTGGTGCATCTGTCCCTTTGAGCTCACTGTGTAGATAGATATTTATTTGGATATCTCTCCTTTCCTGCCTTTTTGGGGATACCTTGCTATGGTATTACAAGAATTTCAGTTTAAAATGAATTTATCTTTTTCTCTCCGATAATTCCCAGACACCACTTCGACTGTAATGTAGGTTTGCACGTCTTTCCTACTGTCTTCTATAATGTTTGCATTGCAGTTTGATCTGAGCATTTTTCTCCCTTCAAAGTTTTTAAGTTCAAAGCTTGCTTAGGCTGCTTTACAATTCTCTCTGCAAATGTGTTCTTCTCTGTATCATGTGATCATGCTGTGTGCATGCTGTATAGGCCAGTGCCTGCAGGTGTCTGGGCTGTTTCGTTTGTGGAGTATTTTTCTGTCTTCTCATTCGCACTTTTGCTATTTTAGTCATTTCCAGCTCCTCTGAAGAATGGGAAGCTTACACAAAGCTGTTTTCAAGTTATTACTAATTCTGGTAAAAGATTCACTGAGGACAGCAGTGATAATTTTCTTTTAACTTAGGTTTGTAGATTACCTATGACAGTGGTTCTCTACCCTGAAAGGATGGAGGCATAGGAGCCAAGGAGTGTAATTAGAGTTGCCTGAGATGCCTTCTCAAAATCCATGTGCCCCATCCCTGTCCCACCGATTTTGCCCAGTGGTAGAGTGGAAGTTGTCTGTTTTAATAAATCTTTCTAGAATATTTTATTTATTGCTTTATTATAAAAAAATTTTTTTTGTGAGGGAGTAATTAGGTTTACTTATTTGTTTTATCTTTAGAGGAGGTCTTGGAGATTGAACCCAGGACCTTGTATGTGCTAAGCATGCGCTCTACCACTTGAGCTATATTATCCTCCCTTTCTAGAATATTTTATAGCTTTTTACCCGGTGTCTCTTGCCCTATCTTAGTTGAAAAGCCCTCATTTGTTGATTTGCTAGTTACAAAAATCTGGTCTGCCAATATCATGCTTATTTCAGAGTTGGTTATTTGTTACATTTCCAAAAAATAAAATTGCCACATATAGTTCATTTTGTTTGAAACTAATGTAAGGATTTATTTATCAGGTTAAGGGCATTTTTCAAATCAAAAGGTAAGGAAATGCAGTTTTAATGAATCCTAAATTTGTTGAATATACGCACTTTTCCTGTCCTTTAAATATTCAGTTAAATACCAATTAGTTAAAATATAATTACTTATAGACATGTTGCTCTGGATTGGATGAACTTCAGAATGCTGGAAGCAATATTCACAGTTAATATAGAACAGTTAAAATGATTAATGGTATTTGTGGGAAATATTTTGAGAATAGAGCAGATTGGAGATAGAGTGAAATTCAGAATCAGAAAGATTAGGTTTTAATTTGTACCTCTGGCACCTACCTACTAGCTCTTTTGGGCCATGTAGTTAGTCCCTTGGGGTCTCAGTTTTGTCCTCTGTGGAAGGTTGAGGCCTCTGTCTCATAAGGTTGTTGTGAGGATCAAATAAAGTCATTAATGTGACAGTTCCCAGCACGAAGACATTCAGTTTAAGTATTAAGTGAATCTAAATCTAACGCATACACATTATTTTAAACCTTGTGTGTGTGTATGTGCACATGTGTTAAGTGAATATGGGAAATGAGTAGGGAATTAAGTTTACTGTGTTCTTAGATTTTGGAGGAGGGTGACTTCTGAGTTTAATGGTGTGAATGTATGTGAGTGTGTTTCCAGAGGATACTGTTTAAAATTATTTTTTTGGTTCTGTTGAACCAAGAGTCTTTCAAACCATATACACAGGATTAAAAAAAAAAGTGCAATATTAATTCTACAGTGTTGCAGTCATTGCAGAATTCTTCTTTCCTTCTTACATTGTTTTCCTTGTGCTAGATCAGTTCTGGAGACCCACTTAGTTCTTACGAAGGCTAATGCCCGAACAGTGATGAATACACCTACACAGATTTTCCTTTCAAATGAAAGCTAAATACTAATATTGTAGTCCTGTTTTATGCCCTTATCAGGAAATGTTGAATTTAGTGCCTTACTGTGAAATGTAAAATTTGTGGAAGGCAAGTAGTTTTCTTAATGATATGAATCACTGAGTATATATACTGCATGTTAGATGCTTTATGTACATTATCAATGATATTACAAGAAACTACAGAATATAAATATATAAAATGTAAGTGTATAAAATATATTTATATGATTTATGATTTGTAATTTGTATATAATATTTATATAATATACTATTCTATATAATTTATATAATATACACTTGTATAATTTATATGTAGTATTTATATAATTTATATTTATAATAATACTTACATATTATATATTACATATATACATATATAAAGTATGCAGCTTTACAGGTAAGGAAACTGAGGCTCAGAAGGATAAATACATTCCCCAAGGTCAGAGAACTATTAAGAAAGAGAACCAGAAAGCAAGCTCAGATTACTCTAACTAACCCAGCTGTGGTATGAGCTGCCTAGTCACTAGGATGAATCAAGGGAGTGTGCTTTAAGGTATAAAAAAAGTTGGAAATAAAGCAGAGGGCACTTCTGGCCGTTGGGGGAGAAGAAGCTTACAGGACAATCAGATAAGGCATCTGTTCTCAGGAAGCTGGAAAAGGCGCTGTCATTGATCCAGCCTGGCCCAGCCTGGCACAGCCGGCTGCAAGACCCTGGAAACCTCTAGCAGTCTCTCTTTTTCCCCTAGCTCTCTTTTTTTTTTTTTTAAACTGTTACGAGATTCTCCAGGTATTTCTGAAGGCGTTGCTTATTGCTTAGAACTGTACACTTAACCCCTCTACCCCAGTTCTACTGTCCAACCCCTCACCCCCAAAGCAGACACAGAAACACACCACAGGGTTGTTGTGAGGATGAATGAGTTCATACGTGTAAGGGGTTTAACACAGTGTCTGCTACATAGTAAGTACTCAATAAATGTTGACTACCATTATTTTTATCGTTAACAGTATTATTATTAGTGGTGGTGGTTGTAGTGGTAGATGATTCAGTGGTTCTAGGACACCTTCCTCAAGGACCAGCGTGTTTCCTGCCCAGGCGCTGGCTTTGTGAAGTTCATTGCACAGAGTCCCAGATGTGGGCATGCTCAGTAAGATGTACAGGACAGACGGAGGGAGGGTCAGTAAGGGAGTGATTGTTTCCACACCAAGTTTGCCAGAAAGTTTTCCCTGGGCCCTAGTTCCTTGTTATCAGTCACAGAAACAGGCCATGAGTCCACTTCCAGACCACACCTTTCTGCCTATTTCTTTTCTTTCCTTTTATCTGCGTAGAACATCAATAGTATTGGAGTAACTAACAGGGCTACAAAGATTTATTTTTTTTAATTTGGTGGTTTGTAGCTAATACTTGGCCTTCATGCTGGGTTCCTGGTCCCCAGCTCCACTGAAGGGTTCAGTGGTTACTCTACCTGCAAAGGCCTCCCTGGTCCCTTGTTACGCACTCCCCCAACGTTTTTTTTCTGTTTAATATTTTTTCTGGTATCCCTGTATATTGTTCATTTCAGCACACGTATTGACTTTAGCTTTTTGCTTTTAACGTTTCTTACCTAATTCTTGTGTTCGGTTATGTTTCCTGATTTGAACTATGTTTTGTATAGCAACAGAATTTAGCAATGTGGAAAAAACTATTGGAAGATACATTATTTCTTAAAACTTTCCACAGACCCAGCAGAATAGAACCCAGGACTAGAGGTTCTTTAACTCTTACCTTAGGAGAAGATATTCCTACTTGTACTCTCTCCCTTGATCCATAACATTAGATTTCGATTATCTTAGTTAATAGTGTTCGGTCCTTACTTTTTTGAGTGGGGCAAATGATAACACCTGCAATCTTTGTCATCTCTTCTACTTTATAACATTAAAAAAGGCTTTAGTGTAATTTCTAATCTTCTCTTTCTTAAAAATATAAATGTACAGGAAACAAAGGATAATTTGGGATTTGGGGATTATTTTGATCATATGAAATGGACTTTTTAATAAACAATATTTATTGTACTTCTCTCAATTCAAAAGGAATTTGCATTTGTTCCAGAAAATAAAATACTAAAAAGTAGAAGAAAAAAATTAAAATCATTTTATTTTTACACCCAGAAATGACTGTAGTTAAACTGTTGCTGTATTTCCCTCTAGTCTACGTTCAACTTTCAGTTTTATGTAATTTTATAATGCATTTTTACAATTATATATTCATTAGCTCAAGTTTATATGTTCTTTAAAAATTTTTTTACTAACACTATAATATTCAGATGAATCAATGAAACAAAATAGGGAGCATAAACCCATGTCCTCTTGCATAGAGGAGTGGCAACACGCAGTGGAAGAAGAGGAAATAATGTTTTAAAGACAGCACTAGGGCAGGTGGTTAATTACTTAGAAAATTAACATAACATCTTTTCCCTCTTTTCCATACACCAAAATGTATCTATGAAACGTTTGAATGGGAATGGGGAGCTACTTCTTGAAGAACAGAAAAGTAGTCAACTAATCACAAAAATAAAACAGAATAGATTTGATGACAAAAATAGAAAACTATTCCAAAAAGAGAGTTGGCAGGTCATGAAAAGTACTTGTATTAGCCTTAACAAAAATTTCCCTTCATACTCTAAAGTGAGTAGCAGAACACCTCAATTTTTTAAATATGCAGAAGATACCAAAAATTCAAAAATACAAATAAACAATGTATGAAGTAATGTTTAAGCTCATCAAAAATACAACTAAAACAGTAAGATACTATTTTTTAACCACTAGAATTTTTTCTTTTCTTTTTAAATTGAGGTATTATTGACCTACAACACTATGTTAGTTCTGGGTGCTCAACATAGAGATTTCATATTTCTATACATTACAAAATGAACACCGTAACAAGTAGTTACCATCTATCACTATACAAAGGTGTTACAGTAATATTGACCATATTCCCCATGCTGTATATACATTTCATTCCTGTGGCTCATTTATTTTGTAGCTGGAAGTTTGTACCTCTTCATCTCCCTCACTTATTTTATTTATTCCCCTCCTTCCCCAACCCCTCTGGAAAGCACCTGTTTGTTCTCTGTATCTGTGAGTATTTTCTGTTTTGTTGTTGTTCAGTTGTTTTCATTTTTAGTTTCCACATATAAGTGAAATCATATGGTATTTGTCTTTCTCTGTCTGACTTATTTCACTTAACATAATACCCTCTAGGTCCATCCATGTTGTTACAAATGGCAAGATTTTATTCTTTCTATGGCTGAGTAATATTCCATTGTGTGTGCATATATGTGTGTGTGTATGTGTATATGTACACACTATATCTTTTATTCATTCATTTAATGACGGGCACTTAAGTTGTGTCCATATCTTGGCTATTGTGAATAATGCTGTAATGAACGTAGGGGTGCATATATCTTTTTGAATTAGTGTTTCTGTTTTGTTTTGGGGTTTTTTTGGAAAAGTACCCATAAGTGGAATTGCTGGATCATACGGTAGTTCTTTTTTAAATTTTTTGAGGACCCTCTATACTATTTTCTAGTTTCAGACTGTTGTGGTCAGAAAACATGCTTGATATGATTTCAGTCTTACGTTTATTGAGATTTGTTTCATGGTCGAGCATGTGGTCTATCCTAGAGAATGTTCTATTGCACTTGAAAAGAATGTGTATTCTGCTGCTTTTAGGTAGAATGTTCTATGTATACCTACTAAGTCCATTTCATTTAATTTGTCTTTTAAAGCCAATGTTTCCTTACTGATTTTCTGTCTGGATGATCTGTCCATTTATATAAGTGGGTGTTAAAGTCCTCTACTGTTACTGTGTTACTGTCAATTTTCCCCTTTATATACTAATATTTGCTTACATATTTAAGTGCTCTTATGTTGGGTACATATATATTTACAGTAATATCTGCTTCTTGAATTGATCCTTTGATTGTTATGTAATATCTTTCTTTGTCTCTTGTTACAGTCTTTGTTTCTAAAGTTTGTTTTGTCTAATATAAGCATTACTGCCCCAGCTTTCTTTTTGTTTCCATTTACATGGAATACATTTTTCTATTTCTTCACTTTCAGTCTGTGTGTGTCTTTAGTTCTGAAGTGTGTCTCTTGTAGACATCATATATAAGGGTTTTTTTTTTTATTCATACAGCCACTCAATGTCTTATGATTAGAGAATTTAGTCCACTTATATTTAAATAATTATTGACAGGTGTATGCTTATTGCCATTTTGTTAACTGTTTTCTGGTTGTTTTTTTAGTTGTATTTTGTTGCTTCTTCCTTTGCCCTCTTCCCTTGTGATCTGATGACTATTTTTGTTTTATGTTTGGATTCCTTTCTCTTGTGTGTGTGTATCTATTATAGATTATTGATTTGTAGTTATGAGGTTTATATGTAACAACGTATATTTACACATGATTATTTTAAGTTGATGATCTCTTAGGTTCAAAGACATTCTAACTACCCTGCCATCTTAATCCCACACCCCCAGCAATGTTTAATGTTTTTGGTGGGTGAGCCTGGGTCCTGTCGCAGTGGCAGCAGGTCTCAGACAGTCCAGACAGTCCAGGGTTTAATGCTGACCTGCTATTGGGCAAGGCTGTGTCCTGGCATGGGTGGCTGCACAGTTTGGTCAGTCGTTGGGCTGGTGCCAGCCCACTGGTGGATGGTATTGGATCCTAGGGTGGCTCTCTGTGGTGCATGGAGCTGGTGTTGGTCCAATGGATGGTAGGGTTGAGTCCTCACTTGCTGAAGTGGGTCTCACTCAGGCTTATTTCAAATTACTGTCTCTGCACTGGGTTTGGGAGCACATGAGATTTTGTGTATGTTGTTTAAGAGTGGTGTCTGTTTCCTACAGCCCTCTGACTCTCCTTTCCTCTGTACAAACCTTGGTGGCCTTCAAAGCCAGATGTTTTGGGGGCTTGTCTTCCAGGTACAGGGTCTCTGAGATAGGGGCCTAGTATGAGTCTCAAATCCTTCTCTCCTTAGGGAGAACCTCTGCAATTGTGATTTTCCTCCCATTTGTGGGTCACCTACCCAGGGATGTGGATCTTGCCTGTACCTGTACCTCGTCCGTGCCCCACTACTCATCTCACTGTGATTCCTTCTTTATGTCTTTAGCTGTGGAAAATCTTTTCTGCTATTCTTCAGGTTATTCTCATCAATAGTTGCTCTGTAAATAGTTGTAATTTTGGTGTGTCCATGGGAGGAGGTAAGCTCAGGATCTTCCTACTCTGCCGTCTTGGCCACACCTTGTGTGTGTGTGTGTGTGTGTGTGTGTATTCATTTTTATAATTATATACTTTATCTGCATCTATTGAGATGGTCATGTGATTTTTGTACTCTCTTTTGTTGATGTGGTGTATCACATTGATTGATTTGTGTATGAGCTATCCTTGTGTCCCTGGGATGAATCCAACTTGATCATAGTGTATGTTCTTTTTTATGCATTGTGGGATTTGGTTTGCTAGTATTTTGTTGAGACTTTTTGCATCTATGTTCATCAAAGAAATTGGCTTGCAATTTTCTTTTTTGGTAGTGTCTTTGTCTGGTTTTTGTATCAGGGCGACGATGATTTCATAGAATGAGTTTGAGAGTGTTCCCTCCTCTTCAGTCTTTTGGAAGAGTTTGGAAAGGATTGGTATAAATTCTTCTTTGTATGTTTGGTAGAATTCCCCAGTAAAGCCATCTGGTCCTAGACTTTTGTTTGCAGGAAATTTTTTTTTATTACTGATTCTGTTTTACTTCTAGTGATCAGTCTGTTCAAATTATCTATTTCTTCTTGATTCAGTTTTGGTGGGCTGTGTGTTTCTTCTAGGTTGTCCAATTTGTTGCCATATAGCTGTTCATACTCTTTTTTTCTTTTTCTCATTTTCTTTAGTGTCGGTTATAATTTCTCCTCTTTGATTTCTTATTTTGTTTGTGTCCTCTCTCTTTGCTTCTTGGTGAGCCTGGCCAGAAGTTTCTTGATTTTGTTTACTCTTTCAAAAACACAAGCTCTTGGTTTGATTAATTTTTCTATTGTCTTTTTAGTCTCTATTTTGTTTATTTCCTCCCTGATCTTTATGTAATTATACACTTCATATATGATTATATATTCATTAATTGAAGTTTATGTATAAAATATAATTCATGTTATATAACAGCATTCCAGTAATTTTTTGGTACAACTTTGTCAAAACAATTTAAAAATTAATTATTAAAAAAACTAAAATACATAATTTCTGATTATAAAATACACATAGATCATAAATAATGTGAGTCCTATAATTCCTCAATCCCCACTGTTAATATATTTGTAAGCAGTTTTTTTTAAAATTCATGTATGAGTAGATTGGTGAAATATTTGTTCATTTGTGATTAATTTGTGATGGAAGACGGAATACAATGTTCTTTGCTCTTAGGCTTATTCAAATATGCAGTGAACCAGACTATGTTTTGTGAAATAATATTTCAATATTTTTCTTCATGCTCTAGGTATGTATTCTTTTTGGATCCATGCAATCTGGACTTGATAAACCGGAAAATTAAGTCTGTAGCACTGTGTGTCGCAGCATGTCCAAGACAAGAACTGAAAACCCTAAGTGATGTTCAGAAGTTTGCAGAGATAAATGGTGAGACATTAGGCCCTCCGAGTATATACCCTAATCACTTACTTTCACTATTAAATAATATGTGTTTGCCTTTCAATATAAATTTGTTGTAGTGTTAAATAAATCATCAAAGAATCTTAGAAGAAGAGAAGTGAAAGTACTTTTGAACTTCTTGATACAAAATATTACAGTCACCTAGGGAGCTCGTTGAAACTGCAGATTCCTGGGCCACACCCAGGGAAATTCTAATTCAGTAAGGCTTTGGGCTCTGGAAATGTGTTTTTTGTTTTTTGGTTTTTTTTTTTTTTTTAACAAATATTTCAGGTGATTTTGATGTAGCCTGCTTGAGTATTTGGGAATTATTAGACTACTCTATGTGAAATGTTGGGTTTTTCTTCTTCTTTCTAAGTGTAAGTTAACAATATTTCAATTAGTCTATTTTATTTTTACCCTTGGATAACAGTATAATATGTATCTATTATTAGAAATTTGAAAAGTTAAGAAAAAGTAATGAAGAGGTTAAAACCAAAATTCCACCATTTTTTAATGTGTTGGTGTATATATAATTTTGTGTCTTGCTTTTTTAATTAAATATTATGTCTTAACCATTTTTGTAAGAAATAAGTTTTTAGACACTTTGAGGTTAAACATACGGGAATTAGCTGAGAAAACAAGCACAGTCCATTTCCTGAGCTCTAGCTCTTTCTCTTGGGTTGCTGATCTCCAGGTGCTTTCCTCAGCTCCAAATGACTCACATCAGTTCTCTTCAGAGAATTTTTTTTTAAATCTCTCTTCGTAGAGGGCTGCATACTGATAGTCCTTCAAGCCTGTATTTTTCCATGAGGTTTTGTGTTTGTATTTTGTGTGTAAGAATCCTCGGAGCTGTCTCAGCCCTGCCCAAAGTCGCAGGCTAGTTCTAGCCTTGGAATAAGGGCTGACTCGGGCCTCCACCTGGTGTAACTGCTGGCTGGGTGGAGAAACAGCCTGGGGCATAGCAATACACACACCTGCGTGGCTCCAGAGGGTTTCAGATGTGGGTGCTAGCCTTCTGAGGGCAGAAGGACTGCAGCCTCCGGACTGGTAGTTTTCCTGTTCCATCGCTGTGTGCCCTCAGCATAAGATAGTGGGAAGAGCATGGGATTGATTCGGATCTGAATTCTGATTCTGCCTCTGTCATTGAGTGGCTCTGTAATGAGGGACAGAAAGTGTAGCTTCTCTGAGCCTAGATTTCCTCATTTGAAAAAAATGTAGATTTAAAATAATGCCCCTCTCTTAGGTTGTTGTGAGGATTAAATGAAATGATGAATGAAGAATATTGGGCACTTGGTGGGCACTGAATAAAGAGGTGCCAGCTACTCTCTGAGATCTCATTTTCTAGCCTCACAAGATGATATCCTCACATGTGTTGATTTGCTGAGTCTGATACCAGAACTATCAGCTCTGTTGTTATTAAGTTTCTTAAGGATGAGTGAGTTATTCCTTAAGGGTTTTCCTAAAATATTAGACAATGTGAGCATACACAGTGTACTTTGGGACGTGGTATCATTGAGTGGTTAAGATTATGGGCTCTGGAGCCAGATTATCTGGGTTTAAGTGTTGGTCATACTACTTAACAGCCGTGAGACCCTGTGCAAGTTGTTTTATCTCTCCATACTTCAATTCCCCATCTATGAAACAGGGATAATATTTGTACCTAAACTACCTCGAAGACTTGTTACGAGGAGTTAATGCATAAAAAATGATTAGAACAGTGTTTGACAAATAAAAGTTGTTCCAAAAAAGAAGTGTTGACCACTGCTGTTATGTTGTTTTTGTTCTTGTTGTTGTTATTACTATTTTTCTACCAATGAACTGTAATACCCTTTCCACCTCCAGTCTCTTTCTAACTTCTAGCTCCCTTTCTAACTAATAGCTGCCATATTAATATTCTTAACAGCTTCAATCCTGTTAGTCTCTTCCTCAGAAATCAGTGGTAAAAAAAAAATCTGTATGTCTTACTCTGGCATTCAGAATTATTATCTAGTAAGGAACTCCCTCCTACCATGTTCTCTTGGACCTACTGGATGTGAGTCTTGGTCCGTTGAACCTGACATGTCATCAGGAGGACAAGAAGCGAGCTAGTTCCTTGTCGGCTGCATTGCCTGTGGTGATGCTCCTTTGGGAAGAAATGCCCCTTGTTGCCCTGCTTTCATGCTTTGTTTCCAGGCCCCTGTCCTTGTAAGTGAGTGTGATACTGAGTATAGCCTATTAAGATCCTGTTAAGAAGACCCTTCTGATGAGTTTTGCAGCTTTGTTTTACCCATCATGTCTTGTACAAAGTAGGTATTCAAGAATATTAATGAATAAGCATTATTTCAGAAAAGCAGAACTTTTGGTTTTGTTCCTGGCTACAAAGGCACGCTTAGACTTTTGAGGCAGCTGTTTGCAAAATAAGTTAACGGATTAGGCATTTTAAAAAAAGTAATAATAATGGCAGCATCAAGAAGCACAGCAAAGGGGGGTGGAGAAAATAATAATTTTAGAAGGCAAGTAGAAAATTACAAAATTATGTTAGAGAGGGAGCCTTTGGTGCAGGGGCCTAAACACCTTAATTTTAACAGCAACCTGAAGTGGAAATTTCTGAGTTTCTCAAAAGAATCTATACTGTTCTTTAGATTGGTGACTTAAAACTGGTGGTACAAATTGATTTGGAAGCAGATGATTTTTATTTGTTATCTATGTCCATTTGTTGTTACGGCCATATTTCTGTTAGAAAATACACAGCTCTTTGACTTCAAATATATGGATCTCAATCATTAATTTCAAAGAGGAGTATCTTTAAGAGATAATTTAGGTTTAAGTGGGAAATTTCCAAATCTGTAAGAGAATTAAAAGTCCATGAAAGAGCCATCCTGCATGAGCAAACTTTAAAGCTCCCAGAAGAAAACATAAGGGAAAGCTTCTTCACTTTGGACTTGGCACTAATTTATTGGATGTGAACCAAAAGAATAGGCAACAAAAGAAAAACTAGGTAAATTGGACTCATCAAAATTTAAAACTTCTGTGCCTCAAAGGTACAATCAACAGAGTGAAAGGCAACCCATGGAATGGGAGAAAATATTTGCAGTCTTGTGTCTCTGATAAGGGGTTGATATCCAGAGTATATGAAGAACTCTTACAACTCAACAACAAGAAAAAAAACATACAGCCTGATTTAAAAAATAGGGAAAGGACTTTAGTAGACCTTTATCCAAAGATGTATGGATGGTCAGTAACAAGAATGTGAAAAGATGCTGAACATCACTGATCAGAAGGGAACTGCAAATTAAAGCCACAGTGAGATACCACCGCACACTCATTGGGATGGCTACTGTAAAAACAACAACAAAACCCAGAAAATAACAAGTGTTGGTGAGGATATGGAGAAATTGGAATCCTTGTGCACTGTTGGTATGAGTGTAAAATGGTGTATCTGCTATGGAAAACAGTATGAGTTTTCTCAAAAAATTTTAAATGGAATTACCACAGAGGATTTTTGGGGCAGTGAAAGTACTTTGTATGATACTATAATAATGGACATGTTATTTTGTATTTGTCCATGCCCATAGAATGTATAGCACCAAGAGTGAACCCTGATGTAAGCTGTGGACTTTGGGTGATTATGATGTGTCAGTGTAGGTTTATCAGTTGTATCAAACCTACCACTCCGGTGGGAGAATGTTGACAATGGGGGGAGGCTATGCGTATTTGGTGGGTATGAGGTATGTGGGGGGACCTCTGTACCTTCCTCTCAGTTTTTCTGTGAACCTAAAAGTGCTCTAAAAAAATTAAATCTTTGAAGAAAATTTGATTGCTATTTGAACCGTAAATCCCACTTTTAAGCATATACCCAAAAGAAAAAAGATTTCAAAGAGATATTTGCACACTCAGGTTCACTGCAGCAATATTTTGCCAACAGATGGAAGCAACCTAAATGTCCATTGACAGATGAATGGAGAAAGAAAATGTGGTAGATACATACAATGGAATATTAGTCAGTCTTAAAAAATAAGGAAATCCTCTCATATGCTATTAAATGGATGAACCTTGAGGACATTATGCAAGGTGAAGTAAGCCAGTAACAAAAAGACAAACGCTGCATGATTATACTTACATGAGGTATCTAAAGTGGTCGGACTCCGTAAATGTAGAATGATTGTTGCTAGAGGTTGGGGGGAGGGGGAAATGGGAAAATGGTGTTTAGTGGATATAGAGTTTCAGTTTTGGAAGATGAAAAATTTCTAGAGATCTGTTGCACAATAATGTGTATATAGTTAACACTACTGAACACTTAAAAATGGTTAAGATGGTATATTTTATGTTACATGTTTTTATCACTTTTTTTAAAATAAGAAAATTCTGACAAATGCCACAATATGGATGGACATTGAAGACATTATGCTAAATGAAACAAGCCAGTCACAAAAGGACAAATACTTTATGATTCCCTTATATGAGATACTTAGAGTAATCCAGTTCACAGAGACGGAAAGCAGAATGGTGGTTGCCAGGGGCTGTGGGGTGAGAGAAATGGGAAGTTACTGTTTTATATGTAAAGAGTTTCAGTTTTGCAAGATGAAGAGATCTGGATATGGATGATGATGATGGTCGCACAACATTGTTAACGTGCTTAATGCTTAACAAAATTTTTATTTTGTGTATTTTACCGCAATTTAGAAGTTCCTGAAAGAGAAGAAATAGAAAACAAACTTATGGTTATCAAGGGGGGAAGGGGGTTGGCAGGGCTAAATTGAGAGTTCAAGATTTGCAGATACAAACTATTATATACAAAGTAGATAAACAAGTTTATACTGTATAGCGCAGGAAACTATATTCAATATCTTGTAGTCACCTATAATGAAAAGGAATATATGTATGTACATGTATGACTGAAGCATTATGCTGTACACCAGAAATTGACACAACATTGTAACTGACTATACTTCAATTAAAAAAAAAATTTCCTGAAAGAGAAAGATCCTGTTTTGGGTAGTCACTTTTTAAATGATCATTTAAACCTCATTTTAAAATGCAAGGTAAAATAGCATTTTTCTTACCAGAATGAAAAGATAATATAAATCGTTCTCAGAGTTTTAAGTTTCCATGACAACATTTGAAGGTACTTTTTAGCACTTAACCATCCATTCGTGTGAACTTTTATTACCTCTGCAAATTGTTTAAAATCTTTATAAGGGAAAGCTCTTGGTTCTTGTAGTAATGTAAGAGATGCATTTATTAGAAAAAAATAATATTTCCTCAATTCTTTGTTTCTTTTAGACAAGAAAGAGGAATTTTCTTGGACACTTAAGTTTGTGGGGTGCTTCTGTCAAGTATGTCTGACTAGAATAGAAGGCTTGGAGGAAATAGCTGGAAATTAGATTGGTTATGCGGAGATGCTGCCATATTACAAAGAGCTTTAAAAGGCAGAAGACTTCAGATGAATGTAAAAGTCTAAGTTCTAGTTCATGACTTGAGTGGTAGGTTTACAAATGTGCATTTTATTATTATGGTTCATAGTTTATATGTGACACAAAAATCATAAATATATGATGCTAGAGAATAAAACAATTTAACAATTGCCTTTAAAGAGTCAGAGTTGCCAGATACCATAAGCACTCAGTATGAAACTTCTTTGGCTCTTTGTTTATCGTCTGGCTGCAGTAGTGCATGAGTTTCCTAGGGGCAGGATCATGCTCTATTCATCTCTGAATATCCAAGCCTGAATGTAGGACCTCACATAGCAGCTATTCATGTTTTTTGAAAGAATGATAGACTGAATTTCCCTCTTCATCTCTATTGCCACTTAATAATTTCTCATTCTCTCAACACATTTTATCGTTTGCTCAATTCTGCATCCATGTGAGTTGCCACCAGCAGGTAAATTGTTTAGCTTCTGTCTGACTAGAGTTGCTGTGAAATCAGTTCTCTTTATTCATCTCTAAATAATTCATCTTCCTCACTCATTTATCTCTCTTACACACACTCTCCAAGTGATTATTCATGCCTTTTCTTCTCTTAAGCTTTCTTTTTTTTTTAACATTTTTTATTGATTTATAATCATTTTACAATGTTGTGTCAAATTCCAGTGTTCAGCACAATTTTTCAGTTATTCATGGACATATACACACTCTTTGTCACATTTTTTTTCTCTGTGAGTTATCATAACATTTTGTGTATATTTCCCTGTGCTATACAGTGTAGTCTATTCTACAATTTTGAAATCCCAGTCTATCCCTTAAGCTTTCTTGTTCTTCCTCTTTCCTAACCTTATGCCCTACAGAGAAAACTGAAACCATCTGGTGAGAGCTCCCATCTGAGTTCTTATTTTCAGCAGAGCATGAATCCACCAATTTTCCTGCCCTCCAGCTTCTGATTAACAGATTTCTTTCCTCCTTTATTATCATTTCTGAAAGCTCAAATAATGTATACATTGTTAGGGGAAAAGGAATCACTCTCCCTCTGAAGCTCACTTTAGCTTTACATGAGACCTTCGTCTCAGCCCAGCTAGACCATGACAGGTGGTAAAGGGAAGGGAGGATAAAGTCTGCTCAGATAATTCTTCCTGTCCTCTCCCCTCTCCCTAATTCTGGCTCTACTAATCATCTCTGGCCCATAGTCCAGTCTACACTGTACTCCACTGTCGCCGTGTTCAGCATGGGCATCTGTGTCTGTACAGTTAAATCAGACTTGAGCCCTGCATTTTGTTTCAGCATATCATGTATTGGTGCACTTTGTGCCGTACACTGTGGCAGATGCTTTTCATGTGGTTATATTCTTTCCACGTGCAGTCTACATTCTAAACAGAAGTTTAGAAATGAGAATCCCCTGTAAGTTGGGGGCTGACTGTGTGTTTTCAGTTGGTATTAATATTTTACATGGAATTCCTTATTATCTTTTGTATTACTCTTATCAAACTATAACATGATGTATATTTTGTTTTCCATAACACAATAGTACAATGGCAGAGATCTTATTTTCCTTTTGTTTGTGTCCCATTTATAGTGTGTGAAAAAGCACCCCCATTTAAGAGTGCTCCTTTAGTGTGCTGTATTTTGTATAAATTCTGAGAGCTTTATGACAGCCATTTGGACCATGTTCACATTTTGAGTAGAGCCATACATTTTAGTGCTTTCTCAGTGGTCACCGATGAAAACTTTGAAAGGCTGTGTGATCCATCCAGATAAAGTATGTGAATACTAATAAGGCTTTTGATTATTGTTATCTAGTTGTGAGGTTTAGAATCAGTATGAGTAGACGATCAGATTATTACCGTCTTTCTTACCAGTCAGTAACACTGTAACCTAATCCACAGGGTTAATATGGATTCTTTTTGGCCACAGTGAATCAGAAGGTTGGACTTGATATCATTTATAAATGAATGAAATGAACAACCCTAGCAACTGGTTTAATTGCCTCTAAGGCAGAGACCAGCAAGGGAAACCTGATTGTTAAAAAAGGAAGTAAAAAATCCTTAAATTTGTTGATGGAATTTTAAGTTCTTCCTTTAGTCAACAAATAATTAATTAGTTCTCATTAAGTATGTGCCAGAGAGACAAAAACAAGATGTAGTCTCCATGTTTTAGGAGCTTGCATTAGAGTAGATGGTCCAACTTCTCTTTGTCCTCCACAGTACCTAGTGGAAGTCTTGTACATAGATGTCCAGAGTTAATTCACTCAGCAAATACTTGTTGTGTGCCCAGTATGTGCCAGTAGTGGTTGATAGATGATGTCATATCTCCAACCAATTAGTGTTGCTTCTTGAGAATTGCCAACATGTCCATGCTATTCATTGGTTACTAGAAATTGAAATTGGAAAATTGTCTTGCTTTCTTCCGGCATATAAATGTATAACGCTTTCCTAATTGGAGAGAAAGGGATTAAGTTCATTGAACTTAACATAGCATTGTAATTTGTTTTTTCATAATGAAAACTTCTGCATTGAAAGATTTTCTTTTTTATTAACTACAGTCTTCTAAAGCATGCTTTTTAAGGAATCTTTTCCCCTTAACTTTAGTGTATCCTACAAATTTTACTGTGATAGCAAGTTAAACAAAATTTTAGAACAAGAATCAGCCCCCAACTTACCAACTCTTTGTTTCAAATAATTTGATGTTTTAGACCAGTGGTGCTTGACTAAGGGCAATTTTGCACCTGCCATTGATGCCTGTACACCCCCAGGACATTTAGTAGTGTCTGGAGACATTTTTGATGGTCACAACTGGGTGAGGGGTTACAGGGAGCTGCTGGCATCTAGTGGATAAAGACCAGAGGTGCTGCTAAACATCCTGCAGATGCACAGGACAGCCCCCTATAGCCAAGAATTGCCTAACCCAGAATGTCAGTGCCACAGTTTAGAAATTTTGTTTTAGATAGTATATTTTGTAGTGAATAGTGAAAATTATATAAACATTATATATAACATGTAACACCAAAATATGAGATTAAAAATAAGTCTTTCTTTTTCTTTCTTTTTCTTTTTAAATCAGGTTGTCTGTTTTATTCAACAGATGGCTTTTGAGTACTGTCTGTGTGCCAGGAGTTAGGAGTTCTTGATATTTTGAAGACATATGGTCCCAGTTCTCAAAGAGCTCACATTCTAAAAATAGAGATGATATATAAACTAAAAAATTGCATGATAATATGCTAAGTTTTATAACAGAGCTAAGCAGAAATTAGCTTGCCTTGGGTGCATCAGAGAAGACTTGATGAAGGAGATGAAGCTTGAGTAGTTTGTTGAAATTCTGCTCAAACTTTGAACATTCACTCAGATGCTAATTAAGAAAGGACAGCCCAAGCAGAGGGGACAGCATATGAAAAAGCCTGGATGCTTGTTAAACAGGAAGAATTGTAGGTAGTTTATTATATGAGGCTGTAGTTTTTGGGAGAGACCTGCTTTAAGAGGGCCTTGAAGCCAAGGAGTTTGGAATTTGCCCTGAGGGGCTGGGGTGTGATACAACTAATGACCAGTTTTCAGAAATCATTCTGATGGTTGTATACAGCATGGAGGTGAGAAACCCTTCGGGAGGGTAGTTTAACTGACCCAATAAGAGGTCATGATGGTCTGAGATAAAACAGAAAAGTCTGATTGTCAGGACTTGGTATGTTGAATGTCTTGAATCCTGTGGGTAAATAAAGAAGGTAGAAGATGACTTCCACGCTTCATCTTGGGGATTTCATGGATGGTGGAGCCATTAACCAGGGTAGAATAAACATGGGAGGGGGCAGAGCAGATTTGGAGAGTGAGTGATGAAATTTATTTTTAAACGTGTTATTTTTGCAGTATCTGTGGAACATATGGTTTTTGAACTTAATTGAATACATGTCTGATTATGATTATCAGGAATGACACAGAAGAAGTATTGTGACCTAGGAGTAAAGAATTCTAAGTTTGCCAGTGTTGGCTTTTAAGGCCTTGGAAGTATGACTTACTTTTTTCATCTGTAATATTTTGAGCATGGTGATGGAAACATATCTTTTAGGGGAGTTGTTATAAGTGATATTGAGCAAAAGAATAAATAATTGACTATTATAAGGCATTTGAAATATTACGTAGTTAAACATTCTGGGGGCTATAGCAATCGTTTACCAAGATAAATGTTTTTATACCCAAGTTAGGTTCCTAAGATAACTCATTTTGATGGCCTTTGAATAACACTGGCTGAGTTGCATGGATTGCCTCTGGTGTGGTTTAGATAAGCTTTTGTTTTTTGTTTTAGACTTTTCATTACTCTAGCATGGTTTTTCCCTGCTTTTTGCATTTGAAGAAAACCATTGTCTTGCTGTTTATAACCAAACATCGTGGGCTAAATATTGTTTATACTGCTACTATTACAAAGATAAAATAGATACTGCCTTAAAAGTGTTCACAGAAAATGCATTAGCTAATAAACATGAAAAGAAAAATGATTGTAAAACATTGGCCATTTCTGGGTTGTTTTAATGTTCTTCACTGAGGATTCTCTGTCCATCAACCCTTTGAACAGGAAGCAATATAAGGCTTCTTCTGATTGTTACTACTAACACACTGTAAAGATCTTTTCCCTTTAATCTGTTTAGTACAGGATCTATTTAGTACTGGCCTGTGTCCCAGAATACCATCAGAGATAAGGCTATTATCCTTTCATTGAGCATTATCCTGGGAAAGTCTTTATAAAATTGAACTCTATTGCACCTGCTGACCTCCTTTTTTAAATGAAAAAAGGGTGGGGATGGAGATTATGTTCACTGAATTCAGATGGAGCAGTGTGTTTGACAGAATGGACACAAAATGCTTTAGTTAGGGCCTTTTATATTGTGCAAATCGATTCCATCTTGGACTCTGAAAGAAGTAAGTTGACAATTCAGATCAGGAAGTTGATGAGCACGTTGGGTGCTCTGCAGTTACTGGCACCGTTGCTATTTTTTCACGAGCAATTCTATAATGGGACTCCCAGCCATTACAGAATTAATCTAAAATGTTTCTTGCCATTGCTGTCATGTTTTCTCTAGAAGTGCTATAAATAGAATCTAGTGGCATTATCTTTAAACATGAAAGCCTGATTTTACAAGAGTTACATATTAAATATTCATGCTTAACTTAAAAAATTAAGTCATTAAAATGGAAGAGAATGATCAAAAACAGTTTCAGAAACTTAGTTTCTTACTGAGTCTATCTTAAGCTAAAGAACCTTGAGGAACAGTGCCATGTAACTTTCAAATATCTCTTTAAATTTTACACTGTCAAATTACTTGAATAATTTTTATATAAAATAGATGCTACATGTACTTACGTAAACATGCTATTGAGAACCACATATTCAAATACTTAGCAAGTCGGTTTCTGGTTTTGGGGCAGCATTACTGAATTAAATGCAGGTTTGTGGTTTTCTAAAAGTTCTTTCGAGTCAAGGGACAAGATGTAAGTGAAATAAAATCTCCCAGTTTTGTTGTCCCAACAGATATTTTTTCTGTATTCCCTTCTAGTTCCTTCTCACATCCTCACATGATGTTTCCATAATTAATTCAATGTTAAAGTCTGCCTCTTCATTATATTTTAAACATTTTCCATGGTGGTACAATGTAAGAGCTCATTATTGCTATAATAAAATGCAAAGCTATTCTACTTATTTTTAATAATAGAGTATTTGACCAAATTAGCAACCTACTAAGAACTTCATTTAATGAAATACAGTTTACGTGATATAATATAGTAGGTCTCAGCAAAATCAGAACTAAAGCCTATCTCTTTAGTTAATATCTATTGTACAATGAACCTTATAGTATTCTAGTTGCTATATTACAAAGTTAGCAGGTCAGTTAAGTAAGTCGTATCAAGGATTTGGTGTACTGTATCCATCTGAATTTTGTATATTATTTAGATATATATTAACCATGTAGTCAGAGAATAACCAATCTAGGGTTGAATTTATGCCATTATAAACTATCTGAAAACTGGGAATCTTCTGATCAATTTACTGATTTTATCAGTTTGTTCAGTTTATTACAGTTGCTGTTTCTTGCCTTTTAAGTAAGAATAAAGTAATGTATTATCTGAATGCATATGTTCTATATGCAATAATGTTAAATATTTGGTAATGGAAAGCATAGGAAAGAGAGATGGCATGTGTCGTGGAAGGTGGGTTTTGTAGTCAAAGAGATCTAGGGTTTAATCCCAACTCTACTGCTCATCCTGGACAAGCTATTTGCCTTATCTCTTAGCCTCTATTTTCTCCTCTGTAAAGTACGCTTAATAATGCCTGCCTAATAGAGTTATAGGAAATGATATAGTAAACAGGTAGGATGAGAGGAGAGGCTCACCCCACCAGTGACTTTCTAAGAACTCCCTGTGTGATAGGGGAGCGTCAGTCCTACACCCATCCCAACCCTCCTCTCGGAGTGAAAAGCTTGTGTGAGGAACAGAACCAGCCTCAGATGGCCTGCTGTCAGCCTGGGTCTGGCAAAACTCTTGGTTTCTTCAAGAAGTGAATTTTATCATGTTTCTTTTTTTCCTCTGTTTGGAGACATTCCTAGACATAGTTTGGTCAGTTACAATGGAAAATGGACTCTTTACTGAAAAAAAAAAAAAGTGTGTGTTTATATGTCATCTTGTACAGAGCCTGACATTTGGCACTCAATATAGGTGGTTCTGGTACTTACTGTTATTACCTTTAATATTATTAATTAACGTTTGTACCTAAGTTACCAGAGAAGAATCTATTTCAAATGATTGAGGACTGATACTATAGACCAAATCAGACTTTTATTAATTCTATAATGTTTGAAAGTTGATGCTTGTGTATGTTAACTCAATATTAACCTATAAAATAAAATTGAATTTATTCAGACTCTGTTCTGGTGGCTAACATATAGCTTTTCTTTCAACAGGCTCAGCACTATGCAGCTACGACTTAAAGCCTTCTGAATATACTACGTCTTCAAAATCTTCTGTTCTTTGCCCCAAACTACCTGTTCCAGCGAGGTAAATTTTATTGTATTTTGTTAACTTGTGACTTTTGTTTTTGTAGATGGATTTTAAATTGTTTATGTTATTCTGAGAAAAGTCACCTGTTGCCCAAGTCCAGTACTTTTACAACAGAATTTTTAAAGTAGTAATAGAAAGACAATGTGAATTTCATATCATTTTAAAACACACGCATGCTCACAGACACAGGCAAACAACTTCCCTTATTCTCAGATATTTTAAATTTCTTTTAGGGGCTCACTTATTTTTAATGCCATAATTTTTAAGTGTACAAAGCTACTGAATCATTATAAAATCTACAACAAAATTAGAAGCCAGGTCTCACAGTCTTCAAAGATTCTTTGAAGTTGATCATACTAATATAATACTTACCAGGATTATTTTTGAACTTTCTTTATAAATTTAAAAAATATTCCAGTGATTATTCTTCATAATTTATTTCAGGCTCTTTTAGGTACATTCTCTAGAATAGGCTATTTGCCACATCTATAATAAGCTGTCTGTCTTATTCAACAAACATTTATTGTTAAGTACTTACTACATATAATGGATACAAAGATGAAATAAGAAGTGTTCTTTGTTTGGAAGGATCTCATAGGAGTTATAAATAAAGCAAATTTTAAAATTATAAATTGATTTTCTAAAGAAGGAAATACATCCTCAAGCATTGTAGAATATATCCTCAGAACTAGGTATATAGGATTTGGCACATGTCTGATCTTGAGAACCTCAGTGTGTATCACTAACCATGTATGAGATGAGTACTCCCCAGGAATACTGAATCAAACCACTTTTTATTGTCTCTCAGTATATTACAGAAAGCTATTGATTAAAGTTTTGGGACTTATCTTAAGATTCGTTTCCTTTGGCTTGCTTATGGGTTACTTTTATTTCATTAACTTGAATTTGAAATTTTTTGTTGAAAAACTGACAAAGGTATATTAGTTTAATTGATTTCCAGCACTTTTAGTCTTGTCAAGTTGCTGTTGAAATTGAAATTGAAAGCCTGTAGACGTAAAAATTGTGTGACTGTTTTAAAAGACACTAAGTAAGAGGGACCTACAAATTATGGGCTTAGACTAATAGGTTGGGAGACTCCATTCATGAAAATTGAGAATATTAGGGAAGCTGTGACAGTAGAGAAAGGAGGTCCTTTGACTAGAGGATATTATCAATGTAAAAAGCTCTGTTCTCTTTTCTACTCAACTGCTAAAGCCTGTTTTAAATGCATACTTGGAGCATAGAGCCACTATTTTAAGGCATAAACATACTAAAAAAGGATAACCAGAAGGCTGTGGTGTGAGAATGAAGTTGGTCTGCTCCTGTGTAATATGGGTAGGGTGGGGTTGGGAGCAGTTCACACTGCACATCCTCCACCTCTGACCTCTAACTCTATCATGTTGAAAGGACTGCATGTTCCTGGTTATACTGGGTGATCCAATCTTGGCTGCAGACGCATGCATCTCATATGTAGTGTCCTAGGGGCATTCCCTAGGAGACACAACATAGAATTAGGAGCTTGGATTTTAGAGATGGACACATGCGGCTTCTAACAAGGTTTTCCACTAATGTCTCAGTAATCCAAGATGCAGTGACGAACCTATTCCATCTGAAAACTGACCAATACTACGTTTATACTGTATTTAAAGATCCTCGTGTTTTACTCAACTTAGTATTTCACAATCTAAGTATCTCATCATTTTTGTCTGAACTCAGCCTGTTGGAAAGTAAAAGAGAAGAAACAGTTGATAGAAGGAAAGCAAATTAGGACCTTGTAAATATCATCTAGTATTTGGCAAGCAAAGTGAAAAGATCCGAAAACAAGAATAAATTTGTTTGAATAAAAAACTTAGGACACTACCCTGTTCCACACATAGTATTAGATACCATATCTCCAAAGATGAGTAAAATCTAAATAATCTCTGTCCTTAAAAACAGTAGAGGGACTATGCTTTGGTTGACTTTTTATATACACAAAAAGGCCAGCTCTAGGCAAACCTGTGATGCAGGCAAATGGCCCTCAGCATGTTTGCTGTCCTTCTGGGAGCACAGCAGAGGGACAGAAAGAACTAAACTTTGAGTCCAGATAGGCCTGGGGCCGAATTCTTTGCTACCACTTTCTATTTGTCAGTTTAAGCAAGTCTGCTAAGCTCCCAGTAAACCAAGTTTCCTCATATGTAAAAACGCAGTATCATTACCTCTCCCATGGAATTGTTGTAAGAATTAAATAAGATAATATGTGTTAAATAGCCATTGTTGTGCTTGGCATTTGGTTTAGGGAGTATTATTTCTCTCAACTTCTAGAGCCTTCCCCTTTCGCCCAAGATTCTTGAGTACCCAGGCACCTTCTGCAGCTGAAGGTAGAGTCCCTTTTAGAGAAAAGCAGTTGTAAACTAATTTTCAGGAAAACACTAGTGCTACATAATTACCAAATGGTTACTATTCCTAAGAGCTTTTGAATTTGAAAAGCAGATGCCTTGAAAAGACCATATTGTATCCACACTGAGAACTCTTATGCTGACATGCTAAGCATGGTAGCATTAGGGAGTGTAGCCAGCCCTTATACTTAAAATGCTTAAATATTTAGGTATAGCTAGAGAAAACTGCAACACTAGAAACACTTACATACATTCAGTTTATTCATCAAATACTTACTTTGGTACTTTTCGATGCCAGAAAGAATACTAGGTTGGGGGATTAATAACGTGATATGGAAATGAGAAACTAATAGCCAAGAAAAAAATATTATCTATTCATATTTTTTAAATGGTGGATTCAAAGTAAAATAACATTTATAAATCATCTGCTGGGTGTCGAGCGCCATATTGAGTTTCTCACATGCATTATCTCATTTAACCAACACTAAAGCCTGTAAGGATATTGTCCCTAGTTTACACATGAGGAAATAGAAGATAAGAGAGGTTAAATGGGTTACCTAAGGCTGCACAACTGATTGTTGGGAATTGGAATTTGAATTTAAGATCTTACAAAGTCTATAGCACAGTTAGTTTGAAGGGAGAAAAAAGGAGTATAGGAATGAAAGAAGAGAGAAAAGAAATGAAATATGTGAAAATCCCTTCAAGTTGCCGTTAGATTCTTGATTGCTTATTTTCTGCCTTTGCTGTGCTGTAGACATACTGCCAGAACCTTTTTATTGTTATCCTTTATCAAATAAAACTTTTAATTAGGGATCATGCGTAATTGTTTATTTATAACCTGAAGTTTTAAAATAATTGTGTGAGACGCAAAACTTCTGCCTTCTCTCATGAAGGCATATGGACAAGAGATATTAGGCATTGTCATCATAGCTCGTTAACTGTGATAGTGTGGGCTTAAGGGCAAATGGACAATATGTTTGCCAAGGTAAGATACAATTTTCCTACGAGTGGCTAATTTTAAAAAAATCTTTAAAAGACTCAGTATAAATTCATTCTGTTCTTGTTGACTGTTGTTTCAGTAATGTGAAACAGCATCAGTTCCTAATGGGACAACAGTGACTTAAAGATCCAGTATTCTGTGGGCTTCAGCAGGTAGAAAAACTTACTCTAAGTAGAATTCTTTATGTGTGTCCTCTTAATTGAGAAGCAACAAATTGTGTCACTTAGGTTAGGCACTAAAGTAGAAATGATCTCATATACTAGGTTCTCAGAAGTACTATTTTCCAAGAGGTATGTAAAATCAGCTAACTCATTTCATCTTAAATTCATTATATCATATGGATTTAAATGGTAAAATATGAGACAAACCATTTCAATGCCATGGTTACTTAGATTTTTCTAATAAGGAAGTAATTCAAGTATTAAATACTCATGGCTAGCCAAGTTGTTTTTATTTGGGAAAGAGTTGAGTTGAGAAAAAGAGTGACAAAGGAATCTAGTACTTTTTACTTGAAAGCTAAGTATTTAATTTCACTTTTGATACGATGTCCAAATATTCTCTTTTGTTTGCCTTCTATTTCTGATATTCCTTACCACTAAGAGCAGGCTTTGACCATCAGCTATACAGTATAGTTAATCAGCTTGTGCTATATTTATACCTTCCAATTTAGAGCTGTCAGGTTTTTGTTTTTTGTTTTTAACTGACATAGATTGAATTATAAGGTAAGGGACTGTGGTGGTTTTGCTCCACTTCTTTGAAGGTTCCTTGTCAAAGTACTCTTTCTAATTGGCCAAGTATTTATATGGTATACAGGTGACTTGACAGGGCAAGTTCAGAGGTGATATTACTCAGCATTTCCTTGTAAATTAAAATGAAAGATTAGAATTTTAAGAGTATAATCCTACCCTTTTCAAATCATCTATCCTCATTAGCAGTCTGAAAAGCAGAAAAATACTAACGCTATTGGGCATCCTGCTTCTATTAATGTAGAATCATTAAATTATGGGTGGATATTATTATTATTATTATTATTATTATTATTATTATTATTATTATTATTATTATTATTATTATTATTATTATTATTAATGTGAAAAGGCTTACAGAGGAAGGACTTACTCCTACCCTTTCAGCTAGCAGATGGAGGAACTGAGAGAGATATGAAGTGACACGCAGCTGTGAATCACCCAAGGCTTTTGAGCCCAAGTTCAGTCTTTTCTTCGTCCTAGATTCCATTCTCTTTTGGAAATGATGTGTATTTCTCTGAGCACAAAAATACATCAACGTGCTGTTAGGATATGGGAAGATTTATTAGGTGGAGCTACCTCTGGACAGAGATAAAGTTCACTCATGGTTACATGACTGGATAAAAGGACAGGAGAGCAGGGCCAAGAAAACTGGTGAATATTAAAAACAGTGTATCAGTATCTTTAAGGTGGTTGTACTTTGTGGTCAAGGTTGAGGGCAAGTGAGTTAAACAGAGACAACATCAGAGATGTTAGATAGATCAAGCAGATGCAGATGTAGATAGTCTTGGAGCAGAGGAGGACTTCAGTTTTGAAGGATAGAGAACCAGGCCTATAGTTAAAAATGTGGTTAGAAGTCCTTAGACAGGTACGCTAACCTGACAGGGTCAGTATCCAGACAGCATCAGGGTAAAAACTGTTGTAGGTCACCACACAGTTGTCTGTCCCAAATTAGCCTCCGTTGACTAAGAACTTATAGTTAATCTTTTTTTTTATTCTTTCCTGTAATATTTCTAAGTAAATCTATTTCATTTAAAAGTATTCTGTAATTTAATATCTTTTTTAAATCATTAGTGAAACCACTTTTGGTCAAAGACCGATGACTTACATACCTGTAATTCAAGCATTACTCAGAATACTCTAGCTTTCTGCAGTTTCTGACAAAATAGCAAATCTTAACTTTGTATTAACTTGAACCAACACCGTTTTGGAGGAATACACAAATATATGCACATATCATAAGAGGTAATTTTTTTAAATGAACATTTAAGTCATATTGTCACATCATTATTTTTGGATACATTTTATTCTGAAGCAGTTAACTAAAGTAAGGCTAGATCTTTAAAATTATATTATTTTATTGCTCCGCGAAGTTTAACAGCATGGAAGATGTTGCTTATTCTTACTTACGGTGGGGCTCATGTACCAACATTTAAGGAAAACCAACATATAGTCCACTTATGTTCTTACTGTTTTTTGAGGAAGGATCCAGAGATAGTATTTTGCTCTGAGTCATACAAAGTTGCTTTGCTGAAATTAGAAACCTTGGGATTTGGTGCTGAACCATGTAATCTTATTCATCATTTGACCAAAATACAGTGCCAATCAAGAATGAGAACACACTTATATCAGTCCAGTCAAAATGTTATGTTAGAACTGTGACTGATAGTCCTACAAATAATTCTAGAAATGTGGGATTCATGTTGGTAATGACTAAATTTTACCCTAATACACACATAGGTATGTGTTTATGCATGGGCACACATAGGGGATCTTTTAGAATCCAAACAAATTACGACTGAGGGCATGTTCATAGAGCTTTGCATAAAATCTTTCATTTGTTAGATGTATACTACCTTCTCAGAAGCCAAAATAGAATGGTGTTATAACAAACCATATTATGTCACAGTTCATACATAGTTATGTTCCTTCACAAGTAAAAGCTGCAGTCAGTATAAGCCTGATATAATTGATTACCTCTTTTGGGGGCACAAATAATCTCATCATCATCATAATAGTAATAATAACAACAACAACAACAACAACAACAACAACAACATATAAGAAGAAAAGAAAATAGCCTAGAATCCCATGACCCTAATAAATCAGAGTTTTTTCATTTGTTTGTAATTTTTTCTGTTCTCTTCTTATGTATATATATCTTTTATACAGAGATATAATCATCACATTAGATATAAATTTGGGGGTTCTTTTCTTCCCTTTTACTATGATAAGTTTTTCCATACGTTAGTATTCATAGCTATTGTTTCAAACAGCTGCATATTATGCTGTATGTTGATGTCTTGGTATGACTAATTTGTTTGAGAGTTATTAAGCTTGTGCCCCCAAACACTTTTTTTAATCCAAGGTTTTTGTAAGGTGTTCTTCTAGAGGAAATACTCTATTAATGATGACACATTTCAAGCAAAAGCATGTGTCTTTTATTTTTAAATGGCTTATGGCAAAGATTCATTTTCAGTTCAGTGAAGTATATGTTTGTAAGTTTTGTCATCTGCCCCTTGATTAATAGATGTGTAGGCTGAGGAGTTTTTTAAGTGTTTGGTTTTGCTTTTGGTAGTTGTGTATGTGTGTGTATATGTGTGTGTGTGTGTGTTTCTTTTCAGAAGGGGCGGGTAATGTCTTCTGTTGGAATATGCACTCCACCCTCTTTGGTAAGGCTTGTGGTAAGATTTGCATCACGCCCCATGACAGTCATCTTCATAGCATTAGGCTCACAGCTCTTAGCTCCCATATGATGTGTGGAGGGTGGAGTGTATTGCAGTCATATTCACCTTTCATTTGTGTGTTTGATGTGGCATTTATATTAAGTAGGAGTAATTTTTTTTCTGATTTTTTTTTTCTTGTGTCACCAGTGCACCTATTCCATTCTTCCATCGCTGTGCTCCTGTGAACATTTCCTGCTATGCCAAGTTTGCAGAGGCCCTGATCACCTTTGTCAGTGACAATAGTGTCTTACACAGGCTGATTAGTGGAGTAATGACCAGCAAAGAAATTATATTGGGACTTTGCTTGTTATCACTAGGTAATTGTTTTTCTCATTATTAGCTATTGCATAGTACTGCAGTAGAAGACTGTTCTGTCCTTTAACCAAAATATGAGTACTGCTGGGGATACTTGTAAATTGCTTAATTTCCCGTCGCCAAAATAATTGTTTCAGATTATATATAGTTATAAATATATACATATTTAAAATATATATAGAGAGAGATATCTGAAACTCATTTCCCTTCTTTTTTGTCTCATCGGAGAAAACTAGTGTTTTCCCAGACTTCGGTTACTAAGTCATAATAACCTTTAATGTGGTAATAGGAGGCTTCTTTTAATGAAACAAGACCTCTTTGTTTTTCATTATGATTCCAAAAGGCTTACTTGCTTATAAGAAGAGGCCACATATAGAACACAGATTTCTGATAATATTACTTTTGGATTATGTAATTTTTTTTTCATTGCTACAATTTACAATATCACTGTATTGCTGGAAAAAATTAAGAAATCTCCACTTGCTAGCTGTTGAATTTTTTGGTCAATAAATAGATAATAAAATAAATAAAATCAAATAAATGTTATTTTCAAGATGTAAACTCCCTGTATTATCCTAGAACTATATGCAGCCATATCAGAATTTACAGACTTTTTTTAGTTGGGAGAAGTAAACTGTGATAGAAACCAAACAACTATTTCATTATATAAGTAAAATGAGTATTTAATGCCTGTTAACACCAATTATAGTCATTGAGAAGACTAGCTGTATTTCTGTCTTGTCATTAGAGAGTATTTTCTTTTTGCTTAGGTAGTACTTGACTCAGTTGAAATAATGCTGTCCATATGAAAAGCTATTTCTGTGATATTTGAAACGCTCCCATCTGTTTTTGGTTCCCGTACATTTATTGCAAATGTGAGTACCTTAATAATGTTACCTAGTCACAGATCCCAACCATTTATTTGACTTTGCAAGTGACCCAAGGAAACTTGACTGTTAGTCTAGCTTTATATAAAAATTATTTGGTTTCTGAACTAGTTGAATACTTTAATCAAGGAAAAAATCCAAACCTAAAAGTAATGCTAATAATGTTGTTAAGCCATTGGAATTCCATTTTTTATTAGAATGGTTCTCTTTTGAGGTTTAAGATCTTTATTCATTTGTTTATGAAATGAGACTTTGGATAATTAAAAATGAACAAATTATGATTTCAGAAATGAATTTCCCCATGCAAGGGCTGAATCTCAGTTTGAGATTTTCACTCAAGATTTTGGCATGTTGGAATTTAGCTTGGGATGGGTAGAGGAGTTGGCTAACTAACTCAGACTAAGCTTTGCTCCTTTTTGAAGAGCTTCTCTATCAGGACCCCTGACCCCAGTTGAGAAGTAAGGTCAGAGGAATTTTGGCTCCAGAATATTGCTCTATAGAGTCAGACCATCTCTTAGAGTTTTACAGGAGAAACAACCAAAGAAAGATAAATACCATCTAGCTTGTTGATTGAACATCAAAATCGGTCCTGAAATGCATAAATGACTAAAGGAAGTGTAGCACCTAATTTAACCGATCTCTGTCTACCTGTGGTAATATTTCTGGTCACCACCATGGCATGTCATTTTCTACACTTTGTGTGTTGGCGTATATGTTTGCATGCAAGTTCTGATGTCTTCCCGTGGTGAATCCACAACAGTTCTGTGCTGTTTTTGAGTCACCATGTCCATTTGCCTGTATTCTTTTCTGTCGTTTATAAACCCACAGTTACGTGGTTTGGTTTCACGTGATGCTGTTCAAGTGGCAGAAGTACCAAAGTCAAGTACAAGCAGCCAGTTTCCTTTTCACCTAAATTGGGGTCATGAACTTGTCAATAGCAACAAATTATTTTCCTAGGAGAAAACAATTGAAAGAGAATTTCACTTTTTATTTTCCATTGTTTTCAAATGATATTCTGTGTGTTCTCTGTTTATCTTCCCTACAGTTCTGTCCATGATTTTGATGGTGATAATCAGGTATATATCAAGAATACTTGTGTGGATCTTAACAATTCTGGTCATCCTGGGTTCTCTTGGTAAGCTGTTTTTCCTTTGTTTTGTAGTAATTAGAATGGAGAGTTAAAGTTTGCTTTTAACAATGCCTCAATTCGGAACTACTTTGGCTATTTTAAATAATTTTCTTTTTGCTTATAAACTGTAAAGACTGGTAAATGGATTACATTTAAGTTCGTTCACTGTGAGATCACTAAATCACATAAAATGGCAAGGTAAGTGGCTTTTGGAATAAAAGCAAGTGGAATTATTTTTTAAAGGGTGTCAGGGTTGGGGGCGGCTAACATTTTTCTGTCCGTGTCAGTTTTGGGGGAAAGAGCCCAAGAGAAAAGGAGTCAATTGAGGCTCTGTTCTGCTTCTTGCTCTGGAATTTTCACTTGATTCTTCCCGTGCTCCCTCCTTGCAAGTGAAGGGACCCTTTCCTTTTATCTTCCACTTTTTTAAGGACTGACTCAACCATTAAGTTGTTGAAGTTCTTTCTGGTTGAAAAATTTTCCTGGCAAGATAACTTTGTGTATGTGTTTAAAAATTTTATTACTCATTTTTCTGTCTTTTGACATTCTATTTTCTGTTTTTGTTTTAGTGTTTCTGATGAAAACTTCTGGGTTTTCTGTGTTTATTGCCTTTAAAAAATTTCCCCCTACTAATTATAATTGTGATACCTAACTACTTCTGTGGTAGAGAACAGAAATATAAGAATTTTCACCCTTGCTTTGAATGGTATACATTTTATTTTTATTTCTGCAGTTAGTAACCTATACATTTTCAGAAAATATTATTTAATCTAGAATCCTGTAATTAGTAAAGGCTGAAATGAAACGATATTTGTTGAGTTTTCCCCTCCCTCCTTTAAATTTAGCATAAAACTTTCTTCATTGTCAACCCTACTCCCTTCCGCCCACTCCCACTTTTTAGCTCTTATTAAATAGTCAGAGTTTTTTTATTCAGGTTTTTATTAAAGTTAAAATATTATTGACATACTCCATCTTTTTACTCACAGTTCTGGAGGCTGGGAAGTCCAAGATAGGGCACCAGCAGATTTGCTGTCTGGTGAAGGCCAGCTTCCTGGTTCCAGCCATCTGATTGCTGCGTCATCACAGGGCTGGGTGGGGGAAGGAGCTCTCCGAGGTCTCCTTTATAGGGGCACTACTCCCATTCACGGAGGCTCCACTCTTACGACCTAATCACCTTCAGAGGCCCCACCTCCAAATACTGTTGCATCCGGGACTAGGATTTCAATATATGGGTTTTGAGGAGATGCAAACATTCAGCTCATAACAGACAGATAACTTTTACAGTAAAAGTAGATTTGAATCCCAGCTCTGCCACGTACCCAGTATGTGGTATTTGGCATGCTACTGAACTTCCCTAAATTTCAATTTCATCATTTGTAAAGTGGAGCTAATAATACCCACCTAACAGTGTTGTGATTAAATATGGTCATGTCTGTTTGTGCTAATTCCTGGCACAAATTTAAATGTTTAATACATGAAACCTACTGTGGGTGTTGTGAGCAATCTCCTCCTTGATGCCATCACTATTATCTCATTATATTTTTCATGAGTTTCAGCCTTTCTTTCAACTTTTTATTTTTGTTTGTAGAGAGCATATTTTATTCCATTTTTTGAGGATATTAAACAGTTTTCCAAACAGTTTTCTTATACTGTCAAGATTCCAAAATGGAAATAGTATTTCCTTTTCTCTGAAATGTTTTTCATAAACTCATGGTTGTTTTGATGTGTTTACTCATGTTCAACAAGAAAAATTCATGCTTAATGTTTGCCAACAGGTAAAGCTGGAATTCCCTTTGACAATATTCACTCTTGACTTGAGTGCAGATGGCGGTCAGGCTGATTTACACAGATTTCAGACCAGTTGCTTATCTCCCAGGCATCTATCTTGTCCACCTGTGTGTACAGCTCTCTACTCTGAATCTTCCGTTTCCTCACCAGCCCTACAAAACTTTGCTGTATGATCTGGTGCCCAGCTCCTCCTCTGCTCACATCTCTTACACTTTCCCTGTTGCTCATTGCTGTAGCCCCAGTGGCCTCCTCCTTTCTCTCCTGCCAGGCATGGCCCCAACTCAGCATCTTACATCTTGCTATTACCTCTTGCCTGGAACACTCTTTTCCTTAGGTAGTTTCATAGACTGCTTTCTCCTTGTCTTTGATTCTTTTGCTCACATGTCACCTCACCCCAGGGAGGCCCTGCCTGCCTAGCTTATATAAACTTGTACCACCTTCCCAACCCCAGCACTTTCTATCCCCCTTACTAGGCAGCTTTTTTTTTTCCTTAGACTTAATATACAATGTTTTTACTTGTTTCCTTATTTTTTTTTAACATTTTTTTATTGAGTTATAGTCATTTTACAATGTTGTGTCAAATTACAGGGTAGAGCACAATTTTTCAGTTATACATGAACATACATATATTCATTGTCACATTTTTTTTTTCACTATGAGCTACCACAAGATCTTGTATATATTTCCCTGTGCTGTACAGTATAATCTTGTTTATCTGTTCTACATTTTGAAATCCCAGTCTGTCCCTTTCCACCCCCCGCCCCCTTGGCAACCACAAGTTTGTATTCTATGTCTATGAGTCTGTTTCTGCTTTGTATTTATCTTCTTTTTCTTTTCTTCTTTTTCTTTTCTTCTTTTTTTTTTTTTTTAGATTCCACATATGAGCAATCTCATATGGTATTTTTCTTTCTCTTTCTGGCTTACTTCACTTAGAATGACATTCTCCAGGGACATCCATGTTGCTGCAAATGGTGTTATGTTGTTGTTTTTATGGCTGAATAGTATTCCATTGCATAAATATACCACATCTTCTTTATCCAGTCATCTGTTGATGGACATTTAGGCTGTTTCCATGTCTTGGCTATTGTAAATAGTTCTGCTATGAACATTGGGGTGCTGGTGTCTTTCTGAAGTAGGGTTCCTTCTGGATATATGCCCAGGAGCGGGATTCCTGGGTCATATGGTAAGTCTATTCCTAGTCTTTTGAGGAATCTCCATACTGTTTTCCACAGTGGCTGCACCAAACTGCATTCCCACCAGCAGTGTGGGAGGGTTCCCTTTTCTCCACAGCCTCTCCAGCATTTGTCATTTGTGGACTTTTGAATGATGGCCATTCTGGCTGGTGTGAGGTGATACCTCGTCATAGTTTTGATTAATATACAGTGTTTTTACTTGTTTCCTTATTTTTTTGTTTCCCCATTACTATATACGCTCCATAAGAGATGAAGGTGGGGGCTTGGTTTTGTTCACCGCTCTATCCTCAGCACCTAGAACAGTGGATGCTGGAGGCATTCAGAGTGTCTGCTGAATGGACTGAATAAAAGCATCTGATGCAGCTCTCTTACATGGAGGCAGGTGGACCTCCCCCTTCAGTCTGGATCTCAGAATCTCTGAACCAGTGATGGAGATAAAAATCCCCATCCCTAGCACTCACTGCTTTCAAGCTATCAAAGATTTCCTGTCTTTGTTCCTACCTTTGGTGGGAACTACTCTTTTGATCTTCATTTACTCATTGTACAGATACTTCCTCAGCTGCATGAGTGTGTCAGCACTAGGCACTGGGGTTACTGTGATGAGTACAACAGAGGAGATCTTTCTCTTCTTCAACTTCATTACTGACTTCTGTGACCCTTCCCTGCTTCCTACAGGCCTAACTTAAACAGGCTCTGAGGCTCTCTTTGTGACCAGTTCCTCTAAGGTGCATCTGTCCTTGCTGGCTCTCTCTCAGCTTATAATAATCAATAAACAATAAACAGTAATAATAAATAAAGATAAAAACTTAAAGTAAACATTAAAAAATAATAAAAATAAACAATAAGAAATACAATTGAAGGAAATTTATTTGATACACTGAAAGATTTATAAGTGCCTAATGTGGAAGATGATAGTGGAGTAACTGGAGTTCCCCTTACGCTGGGAAAGAGTTACAGCCACGCACCTCCAGCCAAATGGGTTGTTGCTGCATTAGTCCATGGTGGTGTATAAGGAGGGTCCGGAAAATGGAAGGTTTATGTTACACACTTTCTTGTGCTAATTATTGCAAAAACAATTGTTTTTTGCCTCCAGGTGGCACAGGTGTACTGTGGTGGCTGTATGCAAAGCAAAGACGGTCTCCCAAAGAAGCAGTTATCCCTGAACAGCTTCAGATAGCTGAGGACAATCTGCGGGCCCTCCTCATCTATGCCATTTCAGCTACAGTGTTCACGGTGAGCACAGGCCTAGGCGTATCTTTCAGGTTTATGTTTTTATTTACAGATCACTTAAGGAAGCAGAAACTCACTCCTAGCTATTACATGCCAAACCCTGATCCCTGTTAGGGAAAATCTCTGCCCAGAGTGTATGACATACTCAAAAGTCTTCAGAAGGTTTCCCTAATTGATAAATGCTATCTGATGTGACATTTTGTTCTGCACTGTCTTTTTTTCTTAAGGGGGAGGGTAATTAAGTTTATTTTTTTAATGGAGGTATTGGGGTTGAACCCAGTACCTTGTGCATGCTAAGCATGCGCTCTACCACTGAGCAGAACTGCTCGATAAGCCATGTCGTGCCATTCCATTTACTTAGTCACTAATTATTTTCCCATTTTTTTCTTTTAAACTTTTAGCAACATTATTTCAGAAATACAGGTGAACTGTGCCGCCCAGCCACGATACAGTAAAATTATTAATTAACATTTGGTTAAATTATCTATATTCCTATCCTTGGTTCATCTCCTCTCTGAAAAAAGGGGAAAAAAATCTCAGTCCACTTCTTGGAGCAATCCCAGGCTTTTCATTGAGCATTAGAAATAAAAAATAAAGTCACCATAAAACTGTTGGTGCCAAAAGATATTTGTTTGCTATCATTGTACAAATATTTGCTAATCATCTTTCAAGTACACTTCTCTGCGCCAGGTGCCAGGGCAGAGTTGGGGGTGATAAAGGGCAAATTTAACAAGGACCCTGCTCTTAAGGTGCTCTAGGTCCAGGAAGGGAGATGAGGTACATGTCTCTCTGCTTTTGTAGTCACGGCATGTGGACTTCCCTGTTTTCAGAATGACAAGCATGTATCTGTTCAAACAAATTAAGAGTCTCATCCTGACGACAAACAACACGTTTTGATTTGTAATGAGTGGAAAAAGTAGAAGAATTCAAGGATGTATTAATAAACTGAGAAATCCTTCTATGTTTAGTTTTAAAGGACATTTTCAATATATAATTTAAAATGATAAATGCTGCAAGAGAGATACAGACCACGAATCATTGAGATTTGAAGAACGATGCTTTCCCATTTAGAAGTGAAGGGTTATGTTAAAATTTTCCACCGTTGTTTAGTTTCTGTTTTTACTGCTGAAAACAGCAGCTAGAACCTTTCCCTCCTTTCTCTCCGTACAGGTTATCTTGTTCCTGATAATGCTGGTTATGCGCAAACGGGTTGCTCTCACCATCGCCTTGTTCCATGTGGCCGGCAAGGTCTTCATTCACTTGCCACTGCTAGTCTTCCAACCCTTTTGGACTTTCTTTGCTCTGGTCCTATTTTGGGTGTACTGGATCATGACACTTCTTTTTCTTGGCACTGCTGGTAAGAAAACATGTTGCTTCTTTCTTTTAGTGATGAATCTGATTTGCATCAAAATACTTTAAGACATCAGAGAGATGTCATTCTTAAGACATTTATGGACCAAGGTCTAATCTCCATCAGAACCAGCAGTGGTTATGGCTCTCAATAACACATTCCCTGTTTGTGATTTTTAGATCATCCTAGCACAGTGAGTCTAAACCAGGTAGGGCCTGAAATCACATCCTAGTTTTGTTTTGAGATGGTGGTGGATTTGAAGTAAGCTCCTGTACTGACTCAGACATCTGGATCCATTCTAAGAGGAACTAATGAATCCAGTGGCGCTCTGGAGTTGCCTCCAACCCTAGTTATGGCCAAAGGTCAACTTGCTTCCTTGGGACTTCCTAGTTTGGAAATGACCTGAAACTAGGTAGAGCTAATGATGATACAGTTCATAGTCAAGACTCTCAGAGCTGCTTGTCGCCATACTTATTATCGAAGGTTATGTCTAAATGAAATTAATTATGAGGAGGGTGTAAGGATAGTAAGCTTATATGTAAGTTCTCTGGCCATTCAGCACACCATCACCAATGGACAATAAAATTAATTTCTATACCTGGCTAATAATTTAGGTCTATAATTATTGGACAAGTAATAACCTCTGAAAAAACACTGAAGTGTTTGAAAAGTCATGCCTAAACTAAGTAACTGATAGTGTGGTAAGAACTATATTCAAATAGAACGACTTTTAAAAACTGTATATATGCCTTTGAGGAAAACAAAGTGCTCAGTTGTACAGTGTTTGGCTTCACAACTTTTAAAGTGGTAATTATTTTTGTCCCTTAATGAAATAGCACTGTGATCATAAAGTCAGTGGTTTGGGGGTAGGGCATATTGTTGGAAATCAGATTAGTCTCCTACATTTAATAGCCATATTTATTGGTTTACACTTTATATGCTTCTTTCCTTCCTTGGTATTTTCCTAGGCAGTGCTGTTCAGAATGACCAAGGCTTTGTGGAGTTCAGAGTTTCTGGGCCTCTGCAGTACATGTGGTGGTATCATTTGGTGGGCCTGATTTGGATCAGTGAGTTTATTCTGGCGTGTCAGCAGATGACTGTGGCGGGAGCTGTGGTGACCTACTATTTTACTAGGTAAGAATTTATACATGTCGGAAAACTTAATTTGCACCAACATGGATGGACCTAGAGGGTATTATGCTAAGTGAAAGAAGTCAGACGGAGAAAGACAAATAACATAGAATTTCACTTGTATGTGGAATCCAAAATACAAAGCAGATGAACAGACATAACAAAACAGAAACAGACTCATAGATACAGAGAACAATCAGGTGGTTGCCAGAGGGGAGAGGGGGGTAAGAGGGGGATGAGTGAAATAGGTGAGGGAGATGAAGAGATGCAGACCTCCAGGTACAAAATAAGCGCATCACAGGGATGAAGAGCATAGCATGGGGAATACGGTCAGCAATATTATAATAACTTGTATGGTGACAGAGGGTACCTAGACTTACTGTGGTGATCCTTTTGTGCTGTGTAGAATTATTGAATCACTGTGTTATGTATCTAGAACTAACACAGTGTTGTAGGTCAGTTATACTTTAAAAAAAAAAAAAAGAAAAGAAAACTTAAGATCATCTAAATGATTGTGCCTGAAGGAAATGGAACGGAGGCTGGTAAGACTTCCATTTCTTTGAAAAGTAATTGGAAGTGAATATGACAAAACGTTTAATTGATAATTCTGCAAAGTAGGAAAATGGGAGGTTGTTATTTCATTTTTTATACTCTTCTGTAACTTTCTCAAAAAATTAGAACGACAGGTCATAATATAAATTAAATTAGCAGAAGAATAAATCTCATTGTGGTATCTTATATACTTTTGCTTTATATAAAACTCCATCAAAAGGACACCAAGTCTTTTTTAATTTCTATGGATCAGAACAAGTATTGTGACTTCCTTTCCTAACTTCAGAGCTGAATATACAGTGTAGACTTCATAGTTTTCTGTTAGAATGAGGTGCCAGATCTAGATAGACTGTCTTTTTAAGTTCCATCATCTGACTGTACAATTAACCCCACAATTATTTACTAATAAGATTGGTCAAAGCACAGTTTTATTTAACTTAAAGTATTAGAGCATAAGAACCCTGTGAAACTACCATAGAGAAATGAAACATTAATTTTATATGGTACATCTGTGGCATTTGTATTACTTTGTCATTTTGTCATAGAGCTAGAAAAAGAAAAAATGAACTAATTTTTCACTGAATTGGATTCTAAACCATCTCTGGGTTTCCAGCCTGGTCTAGCCTTTAATTGTCTTTTTTTTGGTCACTTTTAAAATAGGGATAAAAGGAATTTGCCATTTACACCTATTCTGGCATCAGTGAATCGCCTTATTCGTTATCACCTTGGTACTGTGGCAAAAGGATCTTTCATTATCACATTAGTCAAAATTCCACGAATGATCCTTATGTATATTCACAGTCAGCTCAAAGGAAAGGTAAGGAAAAAAATGTTTCTGGACTTTCTGTGGGCACGTTCCAGACTTCATTTCTGCATGGAGCAAAGCTCCAGTGATGTTAAGCCCAAGTGTGAATGTTTTTTTCAGAGATCCTGCCAAGTAGCACCCATTTCTTCCTCCTTGTCTCCCACTCTTGCACCCTGTACCCTCTGGCAAAATCCGTCTAACCACTGGTTTCCCAAAATGTCCTGTGCTTCTCTTGCTCTTTGTGGACTCGCACACCTTCCTCCTTGGAACCTCCTCCCTACCCTTGACTGTGGAAATAACATGCATTTCAGCATAGCTTAGCTCAAATGCCACCGCCTCCTGGAAACCTTCCCTGACTCCTCTCACCTCCCTAGTGAAGTCTTCTCTCTCTCTCTCTCTCTTCTCCACTCCCATAGCGCTAGTATCTGTATTGTATTCTGATTCTAACCTTTGTTATGTTTAGCACTTTTTTCTTTCTCCTACCAGATCATAAGCTCCTTGTTGGTTTTATACACTTTACTCTGTCTTATATGCAATAGGTTACTAAGTCAATGTTGAATTCAACTGATTAAATATAATTCAGCCATTACATTTTGAGGTAACAAAGGGTGAGTGTGGAGGCTTTGAAGCATGAATTGTGATTTTTTTTTTAATTTTTATTTTTCTAACATTAGCAATATTCTGTATGATGGTTTGATTCTTTGGCCTTTAATTATTTCAATTTTTCATCCTTTCCAGGAAAATGCTTGTGCTCGATGTGTGCTGAAATCTTGCATTTGTTGCCTTTGGTGTCTTGAAAAGTGCCTAAATTACTTAAATCAGGTAAAATATTTTAAAAATACATCTAACATTCACTTTCAAAGACAGGTTCATTGTTTCTTCTTCCAAGATTGAACTTAGTTAAAAAATGTTTTGTTTTTCTCATGGTGGTGTACATTGTGCCTTGATCAGGTATAGCTACTTCAATCATACTCTTATTTTTAAAAGTAATATGTGTTCTCACCAAGGCTTATTATTAATTAATTATAACACATTGATAAAATATCATGAGGGTTCATCTTTCAGGAAAGGCATTTATTTCTTATTCCTTAATTCATGTCCTTTCATCTTTGATTTTCCCTAAGAATCTGTCTACTGTAGCCATTGTTCTTTTAATGTTGTTTGAAAGCTTTAGTGGAAAGTTGTTGTGACACTCCTTTTTTGCAACTGTCTGCTATTGTTCAAAGCTAGTATGCTCTGTATGCTGATTTTTTTGGTTGGCGGGGAGGCCAGCTGCTGAAGACTATGGCACTGGCCTGGGAAATATTATCATAGAAAGTATTGTTTCTAAGATCAAATGGAGGAATTGGTACTTGTGGGATAACAGTTCTTAGGAGAGTGGGTTGGTGCTCTGTCTTTCTGTTTCTGAGTGTATAGGAATCTCTCTGAAGCAATCTTTTTTATCTTGGGTTTTTTGGGGTTTTTTGTTTTGTTTTGTTTTGTTTTTTCTTTTTAAGCCACTTTTCTCCATTCCCTGAAAATCAATTCTAATTTACTGATGCCCTCATCTAATAGACCAAAGATAAAAACTGACTTTCTCACCGTTTACCTTTAAGTGATGGAAGAATAGCATTGCACTTTCTGTTCACTCACGGGCTGTCAACGGGTGAGAGTCCTGTGGCCACGGTGTTGAGCATGCCTGGGGCTTGCTTTCCTGGAGTTCTATGGTTAATATAAAAAAGTAGGCATGACATTTCATTAGCAAGATGCATTCTAGTAGATCATAATACTCTAAGAATGTAAATTATTTGGAAGGTCATTATTAAAATAATCAGTAACAGCCACAACAATCTGAAAAATTACATTTGTTCAAATTGGTTTTGGGACCAAGTCATCTTTATCAAAAAGTTGATGGATGCACTGAGGATAATCATCATGACATTTTGCACCTGTCGCTAAATAGCTTATTTTCAGAGACAGATGCTAACCCCAGCTCTCTGTTTTCAGTTCCTACTACCTTCCCATGTTGGTCTTTTTTGTATAGGTTTTGTCCATTTTGGATCTTCTTTAGGGAGGCATGATGTTTGAAGATTCAAGGAAAGCATTAAGATGGTAGTAAATCTAATATGTGAGCAAAAGTTTAAGGAGAGTGATTCTGAACTAATACGTGACAGTTCTCTTGGGGAATTTGAAGTGTTGTGTTATGGAGACTGATGACCACTGGTACTTCATGTCTCCTGTTTTCATAGGAATTTTATTTGAAATGAGGTCAACATATTGAAGACATTAGAAAACTTCCTGTCATGACAAGTTAAGCATCAGAACCAGTTGCCAGTGGAATCTTTTTAACCCTTGTTCTGTGAAATGTTTCAGAGCTGGGTGGGCACCCATCTGTTTGAAGTTATTTAAGATGGTGCGGATCATGGCGGTACTGAATACCAGAGACTTTTCCAAAATTCAAATTCAAAACAGTTTGGTATAGGAGTATGATCTGCTTGTGCAAGAAGGGACCCTCTTCTTGTGGTATCCCACACAGTCGGCTCTTGTAAGCTTAATGCTCACCTAGAGATGAAGCCATAGCTGGCACCAAGATGCTAGAGTCGGCCCACGCCTTTGGTTCTGTCTCCTTTATTTATCATTGCTTTCTGAAAATGAAGTCTGTTTTCCCATACACATAGGAGTGAGTCCACACATTTATAGCCTTGTTGGAGAAGGTACAGTGGATAATGGGGGGGGGGGGGCTGTACAGTATAGAGAGCCCAGATGTTGAAGATGCATTTCAGTTACCAGCAGTGTAACTGTTTGGCAAGCTCAGTGAAACCTCTTGAGTCTCGATTTCCTTCTTCAGTAAAGGGAGAAAAATATACCTGTCCTCAGAGGCTGTAGGTAAGGATGGAGTATAGTACAGGTAAATCAATGCTTGGGGCATGTAGCCCTCGTCAGGCACCTCGTCAGTGCTGCTGTCACTCTCCCCCTGCCCCATTTAATGTTTTTTATAAAGAACTCCCATGTTTTACTCTAAGATAAGTGAGCTATGGTAAAGATAATTCAAAAGGTAGTTCTAAGAATGATTCCATTTTCTCTAAAAATAAATGTAATACAAAATACTGAAGAGTTTGGAAAACCAAGACAAGAGCAAAACATCACCTGTGATCTCACCGTGCTAACATAGCACTTACTTTCATTAAAACACTTACTAGCTTTGAGGAGAAGTTTGCAGTATTTCACTTCGGTGTGGACATGTCTGAGAAGCCCTCATCTGTAAAATGGGGCCAATAATATCGTTTACAGTGCCTGTTACCATGAGGGTGAAGAGTCCACCGTGCTCCTAGTATGTGCTTGGACACAGCGAGTCCTCAGTGAGTGGCAAATTTTATCCTATAGTACTGGCCACAGTAAGTTTCTTTTACATTTTTATGATGTGCAGCAGTTTTTATTTGGTCTGTTAGGTCTGTTCAACTTTTCATTCATGGTTTCTTACTTGGCTTTCATTCTTAAAACGTTTTTCCCCACCTCAAGATCAAATATATTCTAGCATTTTTCCTTAGATTCCTTTAGAGGTTCGTCCTTCCTTTCTTCCTCTCTTTCTCTCTTTCTTTCTTTCTTTTCTTTCTTTTCTTTCTCTCTCTCTCTCTTTTTTTTAAAATAAACTCTTTAGTTTATCTGGGATTTAATCAGTGGTCCCAGGACCAGTTAGTGTTTAATCTATCCTTTCTTCTGCTGTGAAATTTCGGCTTAATCATACATTTAATATATCATACTTAAGTCTGTCTTTGGATTTTCTTTTCTGTACCATTGATCTGCCTATTCTTCTGCCAGTACGGGAATATTTAATTAGTATAGCTCCATTATATATCTCAAGTATCTTATGATGTGAATCTCATTCTTATTTTTCAAAGATTCCTTATCACCTGTTTACTCTTTAAGATCATCTTTAGAATATTCAGTAGACAACAGTGAAATAATACTACTAATTATAGTACAGGCTAGCATTTATTGAGCACTTACTGTGTGCCAGGCAGTGTGGCTCACATTGCTCACATTTCACATGCAGACTCTCCCATTTGGAGTTCTGTTTTGTGTAGTACTCTTTGAAAATGGTTAACAATGAGTTTGTTAATGGCCCTTTGCATCCTTTGCCTCCTATCCTTTCTTTTGCTTCCACTCCTGAGATCAGCATACAATCTGAAGTCAAAAGCCTTGAGCAGGACAGGACAACGCAAACCCCTGCAGGGCCAGTTGAGGTCTCCATTACATCACTCATGTAAATGAGTGCAGGTGCAGCAGCCAGGGCCCACAGCAATAGAGAGCGGTAGAGACTGTGGAAAACTGGAGGGCTCATATTCCATCCAAGAGGACAGTTACTACTTAGCTTTAGTGTACTGTCAGTTTCTAACTCTTCCAGTTTTCTGAGAGAACCCAGAATTCTGAATACCTGCATTTTATATCCTGCTATTAAAATGTTGACAACTAATAAGAAAGGAATAACTCTGAGTAAGACCAAGCAAACATTGTATGATCTTTGGGCCACACAGTGTGATTTATCGATGAGCCACCAATTTGCTGCCACCGCTTTAGAGAATGTAGAGAATACTAGTAGTGAAGAGTGTTGACACGGGGTGTCAGGGGGAGACTGGAGCATTGTGCAGCGCGGTATGAAGTTCCATAGTCCCAAACCATGCATTAGTGCCAAACAGCATGGAAAATACAGCTGGCTTCAAAGAAGAGCTTTTGATTTTTTAAATAAGCCATTCAATATTTATGGCATGGGTGCTAGAGTTTTGCAAATAAACAGAGTGAACTGTGAACTGTTCTTTGTTTCTGCAGTTGCATATCTTAATGGCACAGGAAAGTGGTTGTAAATCAGATCTAACAGGTAGAATTCACTTTAGGTAGAGAGATTGTTACAACTAGAATCTGTTTCTTTTGGGCATTGGATTACTCAGGCCTTGGTTTACCTTGACACTGTTTGAAGATGTACATTTAACCCTGGAGGGTATCTGCTCTCTGGATGATAAGCTCTTAAGATTATAAAGCTTTTCTCTACATAGTATGAGTGGGAGTTATTTTTTGAGCACCTACTTAAATCCTTGATGCTACACTAAGCATGTTATATAGATTATTACTTTCTCTCTATAGCTCTGTAAGGAAGGCACATTTCCTCTGTTTTATATATGAGAAAATTGAACCTGGTAGCTTGTGGCATATCACATGACCTAGGGGTAGAAAAAGTTTTCAGATTTAAGGTTGCCTAGATCTTGTCATGGTAACACATTGCTTCCTACAGTTGACCCTTGAACAGCACAGTTTTAAATTGTGTGGGTCTACTTATACACGAATTTTTTCCAATAAATACTACAGTACTGCACAATCCACTGTTGATTGTATCCGTGGGTGCAGGAACCATAGATAAAGACTGTAAAGTTATATGCAGATTTTTGACTGTGTGGAGAGCTGGCATCCTAACTATCCCTCGTTGTTCAAGGGTCAACCTGAATACATGCTTTTGTGCAACTTAAAGAAAACTTATAATAGTTTATTATAGAGAATATACAAACATCTCAAACTTTCCTGTTTCATGCTGTAAACTAAGACAAGTGATGACTTTAAATACAATATTTAAATTAGGATTTGCAACGTATTTTTAATTTTTATGCCCCTTAAAAAGTGTAAGAATTTAGAACCAAACTCAATGAAATATTTGGTACAGATTGAACTCTGTGCCCCCTCCATCCCTCACTCAAAATAAGAAAGGGATTATTTTAGTCACTGTTCCCCTTGTTTAATGTGTAATGATCCACACACAGAGTTGCAAATACCTGTTCCCCCTTTCCTACCATTGCTGTCTAGCTTGCCCCTCTTAAGTGAGTTACTATGTAAAGATTTTCAACTTTAAGAGAAATTCTAGGTCCTTAAGTAAAGAAAAGAATAAAGGTGTGAAAATGTGGAAGCTGTGCTCTGGAACAGGTGGCTGCGCAGGCCTGGGTTACCTGCATGGCGACCCTCTGCCCTAACAGATTTTCTTCCACTTGACCAGTATTTTTCATCATAACCTGTCACACAAAAATGCACACACCAGGGACCACTTGGCTAACAGGCATCCTTTTAAACAGATTCCTGGATGGTGATCATCCTTTATCTTGCTTCTGAGAATCAAATAGTCTTTAAGCCTACAGCCTGCCTGAGCAGGTGTTGGGCATGGGCGAAATGTCAATCATCCATTCCTCTCTCTGGGCAGTTCAGCTCAAGATCAGAAAGGCTGTCAGGGAAGAAGGTAGGTGGGCTCTAAGAATCTCAACTAAGAAGTCTGCAGAAAGCTCAGGGAACATTTATTAGGGAAAGCCACAAAGGGCTCAGAATTTCTTGAGAACCTTGGTGTGAATCCTTTGGACCAAGAGGTATAGCAGCAGAGGGAAATTTCAATGGCCTGCTATGATCTGTAGCACATTGTTCTTCCTGAAGAGGTTGTCTTGACCTTTGTGCATCACATGCAGCTCATCTTCCTGCCTTGGGAGCGGGAGAAAGTTTATGAAATACCCACTTTTTTCAGTTAGGTTGACTAAAAAGGAGCTGCGTAGATCTGTAGGAATACTGCCAAGAAGGCTAAATTTCTATGAGCATATCCAACCCTGGAACTATAAGGCATGAAGAAAAGAAATCATTGCTGCCTCCTTTCATGTCTACAAATAAATAGGCTTTTGCTCTAAAAGTAGATGAAATGAGTGGGGCTTGCAGGGTGGGGAGAGAAGAAAGAAGCAGCAGAGGAAGAAGAATAATTTTCACATAAACTGAAGCTTCTGAAAATTAACAAGAGCAACAAAAAACTTAGTTTGGAAGCATTGGGCCTGCTTCTGGACTCAGCTGGTCTGCTGATAAGAGAGGACAGAGATTGGAGATGTGTGGATTCTCTCTTGCTTCTGTCTCTTTTTTCAAGGAAAGTTATGTTCAAACTGGAAAGGGCAGAGCAACATAGTTTAATTGTTAGTCCTCATTGAGGGGGTGGGATTTAAGACAATACCTCATTGATTTAAGTGGGTTATCCAATATCCTGGATTCTAGACATATAATGCTTTTTTTTATATCAGAGTTAATATATGTGTGTTTGTGTGTGTGTGTTTATAGTTTGTATACAGAGTATGTATATAGTTAATATGGTAAAGTATTTTCCCCTGAAAAACCTATTATCAAATAACTGGTTCATTAGTTTCTGGAGCATGTCCTAGAATACAGGAAGTAGGTATTTCTTTTCAGGGAAGTTATAGCTCAGATTACCAAAGACATTTGTCAGTTGTTGAACTGAAGAATTAGAGTGAAAAATGCTAAAAGACTGGAAGTTGTGGAGAAGGTTACTAAAAGACTGGAAATGAGCAACTGTGGTTTGTGTTTCAAAAGGGATGAGGGAGTAGGTTCCATAGACTGTAAACAAGTTTGTCACTGATACTTGGCATTACTCTAGAGCAGTGATCAGCAAAGTTTTTCTGTAGAGGACCAGACAGTGAATAGTTCTCTGTCACAATTGCTCAGCTCTGCCATCATAACAAGAAAAGAGCCATAAACAAGTGAACATGGCTATGCAGATTTGACCTACAGATGAAAACCTCTGCTCTAGAATAAATTGGGGTTTTGTTTTTTGTTTTTTGTTTTTTGTTTTCTTTGGTGAATATGTAAGGAAACTGGTGAGAACTAGGAACTCATCTGGGTTCTTTGAGAATAGATCAGGCTTGGAAAATTCTGTCATTTTTCAGCCGAGTTACTGTGACACAAGATCAAAAGTATAGTTTATTTTGATGTCATGAGACATGTGCAGAATGTTTCAAAAGAAGCTTTGTAGAAGACGAAGAAATGTGAACCACTGCAGTTAGGTAGTTAACTCTTTGGTGCCTGCTCTCTTTTAACTGATAAATGAGCAAGCAGCCAATGAATGCTACCAGAAGAACTTAATAGTGTCATTTCTTTAAATTATTGTGTATGTTTCTTTAAAATATTGTATATGTTTTGAGATAAGAAGGCCTGCAAACATAATATAGTAATATATTGTGATAATAAGTTACCCCAATCTGTATGATGGAATTTTATATATTAAAATCATACTGTGTTTCTCAAAGAGCACCATAATTTCCTGCTGCTCTATTACTGAAAGAAGTTTATGGGCCACAAGTAGTGGCCCACTCAGCGCAGTACTCTTTCCTTGGCCCTGAAATGTTCTGTGTTGTTAATCAATGAAATTATATCATATCATGGCAGATTAAATTTTTGATGACTCAGACCTCATCTTCATACCAGGTTCCTAATAACTAACAAGCATACAATTGGAACATTCATAAATTAAAGACCTGCTCTCCTGAGCTCAGTGTTTAAAACTTTACAGATAATAATGCAAAGCAAGCCCTTCGTGTCCTGCATGTTTTCCAGCAGCTTCAACATTTTGGCCTCACCAACAATTTAAGTCAGCGCTAAGCCAAAAATTTCTCAGGACCACAAGTTTTAGTTACAGAGTCTGTATACTTTCCATTCCTAGGACTCAGACATATTTGATGTTATAGTACTTATTCACATTTCCCAGAAAATACCAGTGCTATTCTAGGCTGTAATGTGAAAAAGAAGAGAAAAAAATCAGGGTGACTAGTGGGTCAGAGAAAACACAGGGCAGCAGAAGCAGGTATAATTGAATAAAAGTGTGTCAGCTGGGGACTCAGTATTACAAGGGACAGAAAGCCAGCTCAATCTGGCCTAGAAAAGATAAAAAAGGGTGAGAAGACAGTCGGGGAGGGAGGACAGAGGAGAGATTCTTAGCAATTTATTAGCTTCTATAACTGAAAAGTCCAGAATCTGGCTAGTTCCTAACCATGCAGACATTGTCACCAGGTGTTGAGTATCTGGTTTCTCTCTGCTCTGACTTCCGTGATGTTAGCCTCACTCTCAGTTTCACGCTGTGACCTCCAGCAGCTCCAGCTACTTCCCGTTAGCATTGGCAAAACAGCCATGGCAATGCATACCCTCACACCTCGCTGTCTGGGAAAATAAGAGAGCTACTCTGCCGGGAGCACCTAGGGAAGAGAAGAGCAACTCCTTTATTCCCGGAAGCCCCAGGGAACCGCTTTTACTTTCATTGGCCCTGATTAGTTTATGTGCCAGTCCCTGAACCCTGATTGGCTTACATTGATCAAGGCCCACCCCCAGGGCTGGAGGTTGTGTCAGCCTCGCTGAGACCCTGAGAGAATGGGAAAAGGACTGTTTTCTTAAAGGGGGCTTGGGGTCCTATCCCAGGAGGGAGGGGTATAAAATCAGCAACAAACAGCTGTCTACTACAAGAACCATGAGAGGGGAAAGCATAGAAGGAAGTACCGAGGAGGAGGTAGTAGGTGTTCCAGATGAAACAGCACAGCGATCTGATGCCTTTGTATGTGTGTAGCTTCTAAAGCATCACTGAAATGGTAATAATGCATCACTGATACTCATGGTGATGAACCTGAGATATCTAGGAAAGGTTAAATCATGTTTGACTTACTAAGACAAGGAAGAAGTTAATGGGTGTTGGAAAGGTTTATGTGTGTTTTAATAAATATCAATGTGCTTAAAGGACCAGAACTAGAACAACTGAAAAACTCTCTTTACCCATCGTTTTTTTTTTTTTTTTTTTTTTAATATATAAGTGTCTTATGTTTCCTTATGCTTAATCTAAATCTGTACCTCACCAAAGCCATGGGTTTAACTGTGAAATATTTTTATAAGCTATGCTATAACTATGTTTGGTTTAAATCTTAGAGATTATGTTTATTGAAGAAAAATTGTTTTTGCTTTTGTCCAGAATGCATACACAGCCACAGCTATCAACAGCACCAACTTCTGCACCTCAGCAAAGGATGCCTTTGTCATTCTCGTGGAGAATGCTTTGCGAGTGGCTGCCATCAACACAGTGGGGGATTTCATGTTGTTCCTAGGCAAGGTAAGACTGAGTATATTATCTGAGACATACAGCAAATTTTTGCATATGCATATAGTTGCTCTTTAATTTCAAAAATATATGTAACCTACCAAAAAACTAAAAGTAATGTAATATAAAGCAAACACTTAACGAAGCCCTTAATATGTGTTAGGCACTGTTCTGAGTACTTTACATATATTGTGCTCATTTAACCCTCATAACAAATTTGTAAAGGAAGTTCTATTTTTCTGCTCATGTTACAGATGGGAAAACTAAGGCACAGAGTGGTTAAGTAATTTGCCTGTGTTTCTCCTTACATATTTTGAATTAAGAAACAGTCTGTGTGGTGGTTAGGGGTACTGCATCTGGAGCCTGAGTGCCCTAATTTAAATCCTGGCCTGACTAGCTGTGTTCCCTGAGACAGGGTACTTAACCACTTTGTGCCTCAGTTTGCCCATCTATAAAATTGGGATAATACCAGTGCTACACCCCTAGAGCTTGTAAGGGTTAGACTGAGTAATACACGTAGAAAATATAAGGTTATGCTTGACACATTGCAAGTTCTTGATGAACATTAGCTGTCATCATTACCGTGTATAAACCCCTTTAAAATAGAGCTGTTAGGGGATGAGACATACCCATCCTCAAAAGTATCTACGAGAGGTAATTCTATACTATTAAAATCTGCAAAATATTAGATGACATTAGAATTGGGGTTCATTGTATCTACATTTTAAACCATAAAATACTCAGGAAATTTGAAAACTTGAGTTAAGAAAAAGACACCACCACTATAACCTAATAACTTATTTTTATACTCCCTCCCAGTGTTTTTTCATAGGCTTATATTCTATGGTATAACAATCCTAGTATACACATCTGTTTGCTCTGCGTTTTTCGCTTCCCATTGTATCATACACATTTTTCACATTGTTTTGATAATCTTCATGGTTACTCATTATCGTGGTGGCCAGTATTCCCTCATATGCTATTCTTATTCTCTCTCCACTGAACACTAAGGATACTTCAGCCACTGTGGTTTTAAAATGTTTTTGAAAAGGAAAAAAAATATTTGATGTAAGGAGAGGCAGTGATTAGCACAGTGTAGTTTTAAGTTCTCAGGCATCTGTCATCTAAAAAGAATTATAAAACCATACAGATAGTTATTTTGAAAATTTGTAGTTAAACGTACATTACGACTGCTGGATTTGTTTTTGTCTTGTTTTTACAATGAGGATGTTGTTTATGGTAAGAGTGGAACGAATGAATTCATGTTAAGGACTGAGTGGGGTGTCTGGCCGTGTTACTGTTACTGTTATTTATGCACTTTATGACTAACTCAGGAAGCCTTCAGATTTGTTAATTTTTTACATATTTATAATTTATCCCTACTGCTAGGAAAGATATGAAGCAACTTAAAAACATACATAGACAGAGCAATTAAAATAAAAGAGAACTAAGAAGCCATATAAAGAATAAGGGAGAGAATTATAGCAAGATTGCGATGATGATTTTAGTCTGATTGAGACCCTTGCTGGGTGCCAGGTCCCGAGGGGAGTGCTTTGTGTGAAGTGTTATATTTGGTCTTCCCCTGGAAGGTGAGCTACTACTATTAGCTTCATTTCACAGCAGAGGAAACCAAAGTTTAGAGAGCTAAGTAGGTTGCCCAAATTTAGAAAACTAAAATGTGGCAGAGCTAGAGTTCAGACTCAGATCTGTGTAACTTCTAAGTGCTATAATTGCCTCGACTGATGTTAATTCTGTCTCTGGACCTTTTTTTTTTCCCCTAAAGCCTATGATTCAGTAATTCTGGTGATGGTAAACGACTCCTAGAGATAATTCTAAATATAGAAAAATACAGCATTATTTATAATAGTGACTAAATGTAAACCATCTACTGCCTGACAATAGAGAAATGGTTGGAAATAATAGTCAGTTTAATACCTATTAAACTATGTTTTCTATTAAGAATTTATAATATGATAACATGTAGAAGTGGAAAGGCTGAGTAAAACTATTAGACTGTCACAGAACTGTTTTAAAATGTGCGTGAAAAAGAAAAAATTAATATCTCAAGCTTTTAATAGTGATTGTTTGGGGATAGTGAAAATATTAGTGGAAGAAAATGGAGATGATAAAATGCAGTGTTTTAAAATTGGCTTTGAGTTTTTTTAGCAATCTAGTGACCTGTCTCAAAATTTTTTCTTTAGGTTTATCATAACTTTTTAGTCACTCAACAAATGTTTCTAGAGTGCCTACTAGGAATGGGCTAGGGGCTGTTCTGGGTGCTGGTTATATATTAGTCTAAAAAGAGAATTTAATATCTGGTAGAAAGGGCAGTTTTATAGCCTTCTTTTCACTTCGTGTTATGAGCATTTCTCATTTTATTAAAAATGTTTTAAACATGGTCATACAGTTGTATCATTTATTTAACAAAGCCCCTGGTTTTATTTTTACAGTTGAACATTTCTCAGCTTTTTACTAATATAAAGTGTACTACAGTGAAAGTTTTGTATACAAATTCTTGCCCAAATTCATTCTTATTTCCTGAGGCCAGAATCCTAGATGTGGAATTAATGAGTTTGAGTACCTAATAGGATTTTTGATATGTATTTTCAAGTTGCTTTCCAGAAAAATATAACTTTGAATAATATAATATTTACAATATAAAAATGACTTTTAAAACCATGAAAGATAAACATTTTTTTTTAGTTGAGAAATCCAAAGAGGAGAAAAATGAAAGGGGGGTGGCGGAAACTTCTGGGTTTCCAACATACTAAGACAAATTCTTTAGTTTTCCTTTTTCAAAAATGTAGTTCTGATCACAAATACACTAAATCTTTTGAAGAGTTTCTTTCATTACAATTAAGTGGCTGCTACTATGCAGAAATAGTTTTTGATCAGGTAGTTCAACTAGATAGGGCATAAAAGACAGTGTCATGAACAAACTATTAATACATGCAACAGCTTGGATGAATCTTGAGGGAATTATGCTGAGGGAAAAATGTGAATCCCAGAAGTACTGTATAATTCTGTGTATGTAACATTCTTGAAATGACAACATTATAGAAATAGAGACCAGGTATGTAGTTACCCGCTTAGTGGTGGGAGGTGGTGGGAAGTAGGGATAGCTTTAAAAGGATGAAGTGAAAGATGCTTGTGGTAATGAAAGTGTTTTGCATCATATCAATGCCAGCATCCAAGCTGTGATACTGGGCTATAGTATTGCAAGGTGTTACCAACTGAAGGGAACTGGGTAAAGGATACATGGAATCATTCTGCATTACATCTTACAACTGCACATGATTTCATAATTATCTCAGAGTTTAAAATTTAATTTTCAAAACCTTGATTTAAAAAAAAAAAAGATAGTGTCATGGATTCCATTTCTGTGAAGCCCCAATGATTTTATGGAATGATAAATTAGGTTTGGAAGAGACCTTAGTTCCTCTAGTTTGGTGGCTTGTGGCCTGTAGGGTCCTCAAAGGTTAAGAATAAAGATTTAGAAGCTATTTAAACATTTTCAAGTCTAGTAGATATTGCATATTTATACCAGTAAAACTATACCAAAAAAAAAAAACCCAAATCCTAAGTTTCTTTGCTTCTGTGTGAAATTAGTTTACCTGTATTTGATAACACTATGACACTAATTATATGTCCTAGTTGACAGTTTATCTGACTTTGATTAATAAAAAATGAAAATATGAATTATTACTTATAGGTGCTGTTTTATTGGTAAACAAATTCTTTTAAAACATGGGTTCCATCAAGAAAAAGAGCATCATAAATACAAGATTTATGATGACTGAAAAAAGGAAGAAACTCAGATTGCCAGTCCCTGTGTTAAATGCTTTCAGAATACTTATTTTAACAATTATGATATCTATGTACTATTGTGTCTCTTTTAAAGATGGAATAACAGGCTCAGTTAAATGAACTTGCTTAGAGTCACAATCCAAGAAGTACTAACTCTGATTCAGTTCTACATCTTTCCTTTTTTTTCCCTTTTTTTTTTTTTGAAGTATGGTCAGTTAGAATGTGTCAATTTCTAGTGTACAACACAGTGTCCCAGTCATCCATATACATTCATATATTTGTTTTCATATTCTTTTTCATTAAAGGTTATTATAAGATATTGAATATAGTTCTCTGTGCTATACAGAAGAAATTTGGATTTTTTTAAATCTGTTTTTACATATAGTGGCTAACATTTGCAAATCTCAAACTCCCAATTTTATCCCTTCCCACCCCCTTTTCCCTGGTATCCATAAGATTGTTTACTATGTTTGTGAGTCTGTTTCTGTTTTACAGATGAGTTCATTAGTGTCCTCTTTTTCTTCCTTTTTTTAGATTCCACATATGAATGATATATGGTATTTTTCTTTCTCCTTCCAGCTTACTTCACTTAGAATGACAATCTCTAGGTTCATCCATGTTGCTGCAAATGGCTTTATTTTATTCTTTTTTATGGCTGAGTAGTATTCCATTGTATAAATATACCACAACCTCTTTATCCAATCATCTGTTGATGGACATTTAGGTTGTTTCCATGTCTTGGCTATTATTGTAAACAGTGCTGCTATGAACATTGGGGTACGTGTATCTTTTAGAATTAGAGAGTTCATTAAGAAGTCCACAAATGATAAATGCTGGAGAGGGTATGGAGAAAAGGGAACCCTCCTACACTGCTGGTGGGAATGTAGTTTGGTACAGCCACTGGAAAACAGTATGGAGATATTTCAAAAAACTGAAAATAGACTTAGCATATGATCCAGCAATCCCACTCCTGGGCATATATCTGGAGGGAACTCTAATTTGAAAAGATACATACACCCCAATGTTCTACATCTTTCTGACTTCAAAACTGACATCCTTTTCTTCCTACTTCTCACATCCTATCCTGTGTATGAATCTCTTCTACTGTTAAAATTTTTTATCCTTTATAATAAGTGTCTAAACTTTAAAAATCATACATCCACTTACCAAAAAAAAAAATTTGAGCACACTTCCCAAATATATTTACATTTATCTATTAATGATATATGTATAGATTTTACTAATATGTGCCTTATAAAGTGTAAAATAAATTTTTCAATGTATGAGAAATATAAATGGAAGTCCCAAGTGATTGTCTTAAACACTCCCTCAGTTCTATGTTCTCCACCATGGAGATTAGTGATATAAGGCAGTACTTCTTAAAGGCTGTAGACTTTCTCAGAATCACCTGGGGTACTTTTAAAATGAAATTGCTAAGCTTCATCTGAAACCCAGCCAATCAGACTCTATGCAGGCGAGACCCAGAAATGTGCATTATTCACAAACTCCCCAGGTGATTTCTAGCCCCTCTAATAGTTTGAGAACCATTAACATATCCTTTGCTTGAATGAAAGCATGATACCCTTTCATTATATTTGGGTGTAATTACTACATTTCTTTAACTTTTTAAGCTAAATGTCACTAATTTTTGAAGTTGTTTCTCACGTGACAGTTTTCTACCTTGACAGCTTTTGTCTTGGGGTCTACTTTGTCTGAGCCACATCTTCTACCTATAATTGACTTGAATATTTCAAAGGTGGTTTAACTTCTAGTGGCATCGTGAGAGCATAAAGCAGCTCAGTTCTCCCACAGGGTGGATGTAAGAAAATTGAAGAAGAGTATAAGAAATAACTCATTCTAAAATTGAAACCAAAAGAGTGAAAGAAAATAGACCTAATTAGCTATCTGTGGAAATCACCCTGGAAATAAGTCACTGTATGAGAAGATTCATAAGTGTATTGCCACAAAAACGATAGAGGAGGTGAGAAAACCCAGATTTGCTCCCTAAAATCATCTGAGAGAGGGACCAATTATAGCTCAACCAGTATATCCTCTGATGCATTATAATTCCTAGTTAAGATGATGGTGAATGAGAGATGTTCTGGTGTTGATAAATAGTAGGGGAAAGGCAATTCTCAGTTGCTTGTCCTTAGCACTGGGCAAGTAAAGGCTGCTCTGGTTCCAGAGAACTCTTTCTTTTTCTTTGTTAGGCCAAGTAAGGTGCTAGGCAGGAATGTGTCTAGGATTCAGTATAACCTATTGCTGTGGTCTGTCAGTATCCAAGTATTTGCTGAATTTTTACCTAGAAAGAGCACTGGAGTTGGCATCATAAGATTTTTTTGAGTGGTAGCTGCTCTTTATTCTATGCTGTGTCCGTGGACAGGTCAGCTAGCCTCTCTACGCACATTTTCCAGTCTATAAAATGAGGGTGATAATGTTTGCCATAAACCATGCACAGGGTTATTGAAAAGCTGAAATAAAAAGTATTAAAAGAACCGTAGTGATGAAGCATCAGGGTAGATGGCTCTTGACAGTGAGCAAATGGCTCTTTATTTTATTCTTACAGCATGAATGTGTTCGGCAACCTCTTTCTTCACGAACAGTCCAAATCAACACTTCCTGGCAAATCATATTAAATTTACCACATATTCTATATGAAACAAAGAAAAAGCTCTTAGAAATATTTGTTGCAACATTATTTATATCAAAAAACAATGTAAGTCTCCAAATGTAAGAGGAAGGTTAAATAAATTTAAAATCACCCATAAAATGAAATTATGTAACTGAATACATATTCATGAAACATCTATGATATGTAAATATTAATTAATGATTAGTTTATATAAATGACTTAAATTTAAATGATTAGTTTATATAATACTATTTCATATATGTAAAAATGCTTAGAAGAAAATATATAGCAATACCCTGAAATGTCAGTAATTTTCTTTGGATTGCTAAAAGTGTGTGTAATTTGTTTTCCTAAAATGTATATACATTTATCTTAAAAGTTGCCACAGATGCTAAGTAAGTGACATCTTAGGGAACAAGCATAACATTTGGAAAACTGGATTACTTTTAATGTCAACAAGGATGATACTTTATTTCTGTTATATGATGTACATGTATAACTGAGTGTATATAGGTACTTGTGGATTATACTTTCCAATTTGAGGTGAAATGGACTCACACAACCATCATTTATAAATAGGGTTTTAAGTCTGCAAATGAAGAAGAACTAGTGGTTTCCTGCAGTAGGTTATGAACTGTGGTCTTTGTTCTCTTTGCTTCAGGTGCTGATAGTCTGCAGCACAGGTTTGGCTGGGATTATGCTGCTCAACTACCAGCAAGACTACACAGTATGGGTGCTGCCTCTGATCATCGTCTGCCTCTTCGCTTTCCTGGTCGCTCATTGCTTCCTGTCCATTTACGAAATGGTAGTGGATGTGTTATTCTTGTGTTTTGCCGTTGATACAAAATACAATGATGGGAGCCCAGGCAGAGAATTTTATATGGATAAAGTGCTGATGGTAAGTACTTCAAGTGCCCTCCACTGCTTTAAGGATAAAAATACTAATATAACTATTTTGTAAAACATTGTCCATACTTAATTCCTGTTGTATGCAACTGAGTAATTCAGAACTAAACCTGTAGCACTCATGAATGAGGTTAGTCTTGGGGAAATAGGGGAAGAAGACCCTCTTGGCATGAATGAGAGCATTTCAAATCCACCTAGCTGAAACAGGATCCCATCAGTAGTCCTGAGGTGACGCTATTCCACACTGCTCTCCCTGTCTCTGCAGTTAAGCAGATTTGCATTGACCATTTAGCCCTTGAACTAGAACATCGGACCACTGATGGTCTAAGTGCCTTTTCCTGAGTCAGGGCTCAAAGACTAAAAGTCATGTTTCCCCAGTTGTAGTGCTTAACTTGTATTTCTCCATCCACGCCTTTTCCAAATATTATTGCTGTCAACCCTGATAAAACTCATTATCCTAAGTATGTCAGGCCAAACTGAAGACATTTTGTAATGAATAGAGAATCAGACCCATTATGGCTGGTAGATTTTGTTGTTTTCCATTAGTCAGGATCTGAACCTTTACACAGATATTTTATTCAGATTCTGTATAGTTACATCGCCTCTGCAGCTTCCCTATGTTGGAACCTCAATTAAATTTTTTAAAAAATTTGGAAACCATATTAAAATGGTTTAAATGCTAGTATCAATGTCAAATGCTACCAAATTAAAGATGCTTTTTAATAATAGTACTTTGCTATTAAGCTGTGAAGTATTCCTATTTCAAGAATAGGTAATATTGAAGATTAAACATTAGACATTGAAATAACAAGCCATTTTCCAGGAACATGGTTTATCCAGTTAAATCTAAAATGTATTAATAAATAAGCTAGATTCTTTTTTTTTTTAATCGCAAAAATTCCAAATGATTTAGCTGACCTGTTTGGCACTTATTATTGCTTTTACTAAGAACACCACTAACTAAATTTTGGACATTTTCATAATGTCTAAATTACAATCCTAACTGGTTGTTTTCACAATGGAATTTGACTTTTGAGCATTGCATCTCTCTTGAATAAGAGAATTTAGAAGGAGAATAAGGCACTTAGAAAGAGGGGTTTGTTTTTGTTTTTTAAGCTACTGATGAAAAGCAGAGTGAAAAATACGATTTTTCTTATTTTAGTTTTCTCTATGAGAATGACAAGGACACTGAATGAAGAGATAGATGCTCCGTAAATTTAGACAGGATAGAAATGTTTCCTTCAGGGCGTAATCCCATTTTAACTACTCCTGACCACTGGTCTGGTTGTTACTTCCTGTCTTCCTGCTTTATGGAGTAATTTCAAGGCCAGATAGACATTTTTTTAAGGTAGCTTATTTATGGTTTGGTAAAAAACAAAAGTATACCATGCTTAGCAGTATCAGTGCTCTTACCTTCTAGGGTTATTTTAAAGAGGAGGCTTGTAGAGTAAAATGTTCTTGTCCCATTTAACCATGATATGGAAAAAGTAAAATAACAAAACAATATTCTAAGTGTGGAAAAAATACCTTTGTTGAAGAAACGAAAAGTATTTTCTCTTCCGGATAGAACTAACGTTATCTCTTGGAGCCTAAGTGAGATTATCACAAGGAATGGTGGGGAAAAGATTTTATATCAGCCCATTTCAGTCCGTTTCTCCCAGATTTAGCTGCTCTTGTGTGTGTTACCAAGTACTATATTTATTGCTGTGTTTTTAGGCCATCCATTTCCCGTTATTGAATACAAAATGTAAATATTCTTTAGAAATCATCTACCCGCTGAAGTCCGAAAGGACCTAAGAATTTATGTAATTCGGTTCCTGTTTTGCAGGAGTTTGTGGAAAACAGCAGGAAAGCAATGAAAGAAGCTGGTAAAGGAGGCGTTGCAGATGCCAGAGAGCTAAAACCGATGGTAGGTGGAGATGAGGAGGTGGCCACCCTCCACGAGTTTCACTTTCACTTCCTCTCTCTCTCTCTCTTCACTGACTGCACTTCTTCGGGAGAAGCGTTTGTGATCTGTATCACGCAGGACGTGCTGCTCTTTCTGTTTGTGTGTTTACCCATCACTTGGATGGCAGAATTCTTGTCACACCTGAGACCACCTTCTGTAAAAGTAAGCTGAAAGGAACGGTCCTCGTGGCGGGCAGGGGATATTTCTGTCCCGGAGGTGAACTTGCTGTTTCCAGTTTTTTTTCTTTTTAACTGTCAGTGTTTAGTTTTCGTGGGACCGAACATTTGGTTGTGCACTTGAACTGACGGTTTGATATTTATCATTTTAGAAGTGGTGATAGCAATTCCTTTCAACTTGCTGAAATTCATAACCTCCCTTTTTAAAATATTGCTTTGTTTATGTTGCTGTCTTTTCCCCTTTGCTGACTTTTTCTTCTGTTGCCCGGATTGTACCTTCTTTGTCTTTTAAGCCAAACAAGGCTATTTCCATCAGTACCCACATTCCCACTCAACAAGACAATCTGGTCCTCTCCAGCCTCCGTTTAATTGTGAGAAAGATAAATTATCTCTGGTCTATTTATATATATACCACTCTCATTTGAAAAAAGCAACTTAAAGTTAACCAGTGTTAAGAATCCTGAGTAGCTTTTCCCATAGTCTCCCTGCTGCCTAACGACAGATGTCCTTAGCTATGTTGGTCTAATTACTGCTTATATTACAAATGTATTGTTCTTAAATAGAATGTTTATTTCAGAATATTATATAATTGCCTACATCCTTAAATAGTTCATTTAAAATAATGTGCCTTCTAATGGCGTATAAAGTCCAAAAAAGGGTGAAGTGAGGACTGTCTTTTCTTTCTTCCTTATACTTTAATAAATGGTTTGATTTATAGGTTTCCAATTGAAGAAATCTGTAGTATAAAGCAAGCAAATTTAAGTATGTAAGAATAAAGGAAAGAGTTGATTTTGGGGGTGGGGAGTATATACACATGCAAAATAGTTGCATATTCAACCTATATTAAAGCCTCAACAGAATGTTTAGATATAAACTCTTCTCTGGACCCCATCCAATGCCTGTTTGGGTGTTGCTTTTAATAGCGTTGATGATGATAAAGTCAAAACTTAAGTGTTTATATTCCCAAGGCACAGATCACTCTAATCATAAGTAAAAGGATGTAGGATGGCCATATACCTCTCTTAGTTTTAAGTGTGCATCAGCCAGAACTGGCCTGAGAGGGGAAGGGGCACTAATCACCAGTCCCTCCCATCAGGTTCCCCACCTCCCGGCCCCTTCTTCCTACATCCCTCTTACTTCACGGAGGCTGAGGGGGATGACAGTGGAGACTGTGCCAACCCTAAGGGGGCCTGGAAAAATGAAGGAGGCTCCCTTCTTGCCACTGCTTGCTTGTTCTAATTGTTCAGAAAATAAGGTTCCAAACCTAAAACTTTTAAAAGACATATTCAGTCTTAAAATGTAAACCACCTTTCTCCCCTTTTCTGTCTCTCCAATCTTTGAAGCTTTCATTAAATCATTCTTCAGTGATAAGCATTTAAAGAAAGGGAAAAATATTTGGAGGTTTAGGACTAGCTGCTTTGACCATGAATTGGCATGTATTTCTGTATGATTCTTGAGGGAAAGATATTTGAATTGTGGTAGACCAGAATGCAAGTATACCTTCTCTTACTTAAACCTCTAATTCATACATACTAATACTAGAATTGCCTAGTTTATATGACTTTCTACCAGAAGCCAAAAATGTAGAAAGTTTTTTTTTCCCTAATGTTACTTTCAGTTTCAAATTAATGTCCCTTATCTCAAATAATACATTAAAATCTTCACTCCACTTTTGCTTTTATTTTACATTGTTCATCAGTCTGTTGCTTGCCGGTTAACGGCAAAACCCTCTGACGTGTCTCAAACATCTTTTATGTGCATTGTTCTTCTGGTGCTTTGGACATTGCAGCATTTGGTCCCTAAAAATGATGTTTTAAGTGGTTCAGAAACTCCCCAGGAGGGAGAAGTGTGACATGTTGCTCACAAGGTAGTTAAGGTTTTTAAGCACCTCATTACCTCTAATTCTTCTGTCTTTCCCAGTGTGCGTGAGTTGACCTCTACCACCACCACCATCTTGTATGTGTCCCTAAAGAATTACCTGAGAACTTCCCTCCTACAGTTTGGGGATTGGTAGAATTTAGGATTGCTTATTTGTACTTGCTTGGTTTAATTCACATATTATTCCCTTAGATGAAAGTCCTGTTAACAGTGTCATAAATATTTTGCTGTATCTGTAGAAACACTGCTGTTTGAGTTCACTGTCTGTCTCCTTCATGGGATATTTTAATATAGGGTTTATTTTTAGCCTATAAAATAATGTTCAGAAAAAATAGGTTCAAAATTTTCCTTTGGCAGGGGATCATTGAACTAAATATAAGTACTTCCCGTTTTCCTCTTCGATTTTTTTGATTTTTTTTTTTTTTTGAGAGAGAGCCTCACTCGCTAAGGAAATTTTGAAGGTTTGTGAGGTCTTTCTATAAATCTTTGAAAATTGTTTTAGAAGAACTTAGCAAACGTGATGTAGAGGCCATCTGCTTGCTCTTGCATGGGAAAAAAAGTGCAGAGAAAAGGGAGGAAAACATTTGGGCACTAGAGCAAGGTAGACTAGAGATGTATTCTCTGCATATCTCACAGGTGACCCCGAGGGAAGTGTGGCTTCCCACATTCATAGGAATTTCAGCCCCTGGAACAGAGAGAGGTTCAGGGGAGAAGTATTCTCAGTCCATTTCGCTGTATTGCTGTTTGTGACCATCTGTGTATTTGTAACATCATTCATGATCTCCTTTTAACGGTAATTGTCTAAGATTATACTCTGTATGACTTTGTTTTCTAGGCTTCGGGAGCAAGTTCTGCTTGAACCTAGCCGACCGTTATGGAACCCATTGACATTCCAAAACAATATATACACATAACTATGTATTTGTGTGTGTGGCTGTGTGTATATATGTATATGTATGTGTGTATGTATATGTATATGTATATACACACACACACATAATCAGCCAAAATCAGAGAAAAGGAACAGGGATTTAATACCTTTTTTATGCTTATTTTTGTCAAACATGTACTCCTTTCATACGGGTGGCTTTTACAAGGCAACTGCCGTCATTTAATGTTTTCAATTGTAATTGTCTTAATGGAAATGTTAAGATTCATATCTGATTAACATTTTTAATAACTTAGAGGAGATTTTAACTTTAGTTATTTAAATTAGGTAAAATTATTGTACCGAATTCTCTGTCTAAAGTTTATTCAGGGGTGATTTCCCTGATGTGTGCATAAAATCAAGACTTTATTTTACTGATGCATAAGTCCTAGTGGGACGAGACTAGGCATATGCTTTCAGATAAATAAGGAACTACTCCAATCAGTTTTCCCCAATCAAAGAAGCCATGTCATTTTCCTTTTAGAAACATACCAGTGGACCCCATATGGGAGTTTTCATAATAGCTCATGCGTTTGTCAGCCAACATTAAAAAGTAACCAACTCCTCAGGTATTTGTAGTTTACCCTAGTGCTTCTATAAGAGAGTAGGTAAAAAAAGAAAAGGGTAGATAATCTTTCTTATGCAAACTTTTCTTATATTTTGTCTTTCTTTCATTTTTGACGTTAGTAGCATCCTCCACACGTTTGTGTGCCTCATTTGGAAGGACGCTGGGGCTCCCAGCGAGTTTAGCCTTTAAGTTTCTGTGTCTTGGTTTGCAGACTAAGTAATGCTGGGAGGAATTAAAAAGGGAGAGAAACATGGAACACAAAGCATTGAAAATTCCGGTGCTTGGGCTTCTGCTTCAGAGGAACTTCAGTGGCTTAGGGCTAAATGGCCATTTTACTCAAACGCTTGCTATAAAATCTGAAAACATACTGGCAGGTGCTCCTCTCCTTGGCAATTCATTAAGTATCCAGAATTCTACGATGTTTAACTGAAGAATTGGTTAATGTTTTTGATCCTCAAGTGTTGAACGTTCTTTGTGTTTGGGGATGGGTTTTGTGGGATTTTCTTTTTTTTTTTTTTATTCCTGAAGCTTACCAGATATGAATGGCTAATATTCCATTGTTCTGCTTATTGTAATGGTGAATGCTTTAAGAAAAAAAGTGTAATTTGCTAAGAATAATTCATGATCTGTTTATGCGATAACTCCTTTTTGTTACAATTTTTTTAAAAAAAAGCTATTTTTGTTAATGTAAAGTAAATATTTCAGAGCAGATTTTTTAAACTTATTGCACTAAATACAGGCTCTGTACAAAAAAAAAAAAAAGCCTCATCATTTTATCATTCCATGGAAGGAGAATCTTTTGAAAGAAAACATTGCCTCCTACCAGAATTAGACAGTGAATTAGAGTGGTATTATGGAAATGCATACAATTAATGTCACTTGGGCTTAATAAGCAGCTGTTTGCTAATGTGCTTCCTTTTAAAGGGTTGGACCTTTAAATTGCTGCAAAAGGTAAATTGTATTTTTTTTTTAAGTATCCGTGTTCTTTACTCTAGCTAGGCTAAAATTTGCTAAATGCCTCGGTTTCTTTTCAAAGCTTATGTAATATTTCTGATTTTTCAGAATATTTGCAATAAGAGTCTGGTTTGTTTTGTTGTTTTTTTTTTTGTTTTTGTTTTTTTCAAAAGAAACAGGAGTTCATGTCTTGGCAAGATCTCAGAAAATAACATTGTGAGACTAGCTATTTTGAAACAGTAATTCTCCAGAAGTTAACATCTAACATCTGATGTCACTAAATGGTATCATTGTGCTCTTTTATATCATTTGAAATGGAATAAATATAATTATGGAACTAACAATTATCCAAATAAGCGAGAGAGCAAATCATGTAAGAAAATTCAGAATACCTTCTGTTTCATAGCCACACAGATTTTGGACATTAAGAAACATTGGGAACTAAATTTAGGCTTGGCAAAAGTCTGGAAGATGGGTATCAAAACAGAAGACATTCCAGGAGCTAGTTATTTTAGGAGGTGACCCTCCAAAGTGACCTGATGGAAGTCTTGAATTTGGAAATTAGGTTCTGCTCACTTGGACATCCCAGCACCACGGACGCTTGCTGCTCCCTGTTCCGTTTGCTCGCAGCCTCAGCTATTTGGAAGCCACCAGGAATGCTTTCTAATTATCATTTGCAACTAGAACTGTAATCAGAAAGAAATTTTGTATTTTTGTATAACTTGACTGTGTGCCATTTTATATAACAGGTCCTGTTTTACAAATAAATTTCGTTTTACTAACATTGTGTTTAGAAATTATGATCTATGTGTAACCATGTCGTTTGAGTTCCAAATTAATTGCCAAGCTGTCTCCCCTAAGTGAATGTGTGCCATCTAGGCAGATATATGCAGGTATGCATATATATTACACAGGCACACACAGAGAGATATTTGATTTATAGAATATCCCTCTTACGAGCTTCATTCCTTGCTTCCTCTTAGAAGGCCTCAAAGAGGTTTCTGAGCGACATCTGGATGTTTTGAGGTTATGTTTGGATAGTCTTGCTGCCGCTTTCATTTGTCACGAGTCATACTTCAGCTAGCGCTGGGCTGCCTTATTGCTCACTGCCTCCATCTCTGCCCAAGTGAGAAGAATAGATGAAGAGCAGAAATTATCTGTGAAGTATGGTTACCTGAATAACTTTATAAACCATTGACTCTTTGTTGTGGCTTCTATCTTTTTCTGTGGTGGATCTTCAAAACTATGCTCAGGACTCCCGTCTCCAGAGTTACAGTTAGAATCCTCTATTGTAAATGAGGATCACGGTGAGCAGAGGCTCGTGATGGTTCCTGCCCATCGGAAAACTAAGGCTCTGGTGCCTGACTGAGACTTTCTGGGCTCCTGCCTCAGGAGTAAGCTCTGCCATATATGATGTGAGAGCGAAGAGGTTATGTTTCAGTATAAATCCAAGAGGTCCGTCTTCTAGGGGAGGCTTACCAGTGCGTTAGGTAAACATTAGGAATTTAGACAGAGCACTGCGATTGTATAATCCTTGCACGGATGAGCAGAGCTCAAAGCAAGTTGTTCCTTTAAACCATTTAATGCAATGTTTAATGTTTAAGGATTAAAGCTTTCATCCTATCCTATAGCATTATTAAGTCCTAAGTTACTGCAAATTTAAGTAGCTTAACTGTGTGTTGGTCTCTGAACTTTTTCCGTAATGGTCGGGGAGGGCACTCATTGAGTCTGTTTAAAAATTATGCTGGAAATAAGTCTTTCCTTTGTAGAGATGCTCCCTTCCTCTTACTTTTTCAATGAAGGGCATTAAGCTGTGGATTCCCAAAATCACTAACCTTGATATCTGCCAAGGGCTCCCTTGTCTTCCCAGGGTAGTTTCAGGTTTTCATCCCAGTATGAGCTAATGAGGAGTGACCCCTTCCTTTATCGTGGTCCTGAGCTGCTTAAAACCAGAGTAATACTCCTCCCACTCTCTTCCTGAAAACAGCTATGGAAGCTATAGGCACCAAATATTTGTGAGGTCATGTTAGTGCCCCCAAGGCCTCAGCCATGTCCACCAGGCACTTAGTATTAGGCAGTGAAGGCCGTTCAGGAGGTCTCCTGGCCTGCAAAGTAGAATTCTGGGGTCCGTTCCAATACTAGAGCTGCCAGTTATGGTGACCTGAACATTGTATTTTATTTTTGGTCAGTAACCTCACTTGAATTTTTGGAGTTTCCAGTAGCCTTAACATAGCCTTTGAGAAGTTTCCTTCAGAAAGATCTTTATAAGCTTTTACCTTTCAATAAGTTCTCTATGGCTTTTTTTTTTTTTTTTACTACCACTTAAAAAAACAAAAACAAAATCTCAGAGTCTGGAGGCTTATCAGTGTACCTGCCACAGTTAATTTCTGTATTCTTTTGATATATTCCATCTGACAGATAAAAGTGCACACTAATGGCTTGCCTAGAGTTGTTAAGATGTGGTCTGTGAATATATATTAGAAAGCTGTGGGTTCAGAAGTAAATGCATAAAGCAGAGCTTTGTGTATTATATATTCACCATGTAGAATGCCTTTTGCTTTAAATGCATATTCATGTATCTGTGTACTAAGGAGTACATGTTACCATTTGAAAAGCAGGCGCTCTGTATGTACAGGGGCTGCTTTCAGAATTAGCTCATCTGTTTAATGGCACACAGCCCAGACTGTGAAAGAGTAGGGCCCTTGAATGTGCCAGGAGAAAACGGGAAGCTAGCAAACATAGACAACAAAATTAAAGAGTAAACATGTTGTCTACACCTAAAAATTTAAAATAGCACACTTCTCCCCCATTCACATTTCATAAATTTGAGCCAAATTCTTACTCTCCAAGTTTTCATTTACGAGGAAAATTTTCATCCAAGATTGAAATCTTTGAAAATTCTTTCTTATAAAAAAAACTTCAATGCAAAGTTTTTAAACTTGAGAATTTCTGTGGAAAACCTTTCTTTTCTAAAGAAATACTAGAGGACCCTTTCTTACTTCCCATGTCCTTGATTTTTTATACGTGTAAAAAAAGACCAATGTTGCTTCCATTTCAATATCACATAAACAGTTATCACTTTTGTAAATTAAATGGGCAGGATTTAAGGTTGATATGTTCTTAAGGAATTCATTAGTAAATTTGTGGAAAAGACGTGAAATTGTTAGAGACCCAAATATTAGGCTATTTTACTCAGTTCTGATACTCAGTTTTACAACTTAAATGATTTCCTGAGGAATAAACACTGTAGACCAGGGAATTCAGAATAGTAAAGCTTTCAGGTTATTCGTGGTCTAGTCAAGATCTAGTTGAGCATGAAAATGTTGTAATTTCCAAGTGTTTCAGAAACTTCTCACTTTTATTTGCTAAGACCTGAATTTAATATTTGATACTCAAAAGCAGGTTCTTAATCTTTTGAGGGGACCAAGGGCTCCTTTGAGAAAGCTTATAGGAGCAATGGACTATCTTTCAAAATCACATAGCCTACCTATGAACATTTAAAGTACGAATAGAATTTCAGGGCCCTCAGACTGCCAGCCTTCACCCCACCGTCCAGTCCCCTCAGGAACCTGTGAACACAAGTCAGAGGCTGCTGTAAAGCTGGCTTGATAATGTGTTTTGAAATGAAGTCGTGATTGGGCCTCCACTGAAGATGGTACTCACTTCAGACAGGGAGTCATTTTTGTAACTTGAAAACTTGAATTTAGTACCAGCTAAATGAAACCACACTAACCTAAATGAATACCAGAACGGTCATCACTGGATCTTTAAAACGATAAGATTTCTTTCCTTGGAGATGTGAGGATGTGTGTGTCCCGGGATGAATTTTTGATTAGATACCAAAGTATTTGCAATGGACAAGAAAATCCAAGGAGAAATGAATAGGGAATCTCTGTAATTCTCCATCTACCAAAACATTGGATTATAATTGTCACTCACATCTATGACATAGTGTTATCGGTAGATCACTGTCTAAAAATGTATCAGTCAGGGTTGACTGAGAGCATTTGAAGATGATGATAAAGTAGCAAACTCAGTGTAGTCCATAGTTGACAAAAATTTTCTTAGTGGAAAGCAGATGCCGGGATCAGGGGGAGAAATTCAAAAGTTTTTCTCCCTGTATAAATCAGGGAGGTGTTTCCTCCTGTTTTGAGTGTTTTCCAATCAGCACTAGAGCAGCCTTAGACCACTGCCCTTGGGCCTGTGTCTCCACTCCCCACATCCAGCTCACCTTCCTTCTTTAGGGAGCATGTGGATTTCTTCACATTTACACCTTAGTATTAGGTAAGGGTGCTGCTTCTATAAGAGGGCTCTCTGGGCCCTTGAAAAGGCAGGTAGACATCCTTAAAGGAGTTTGAAGTTTTTTTAAAGATTTGATCCCAGTGGGTCATGACTTAAGAGTCTGACATCAAACCATTATCTACATTTTCAAGCTGAAGAAAGTAGTGGAAATGTCATAATTGGCTGGTGAAGGAACTAGAAAGAAAAGTCGGCTCCCCTCCCCACCCCACATCCCCAGAAGAGCTTTAACGAGCCTTCCACAGTAGCAGAGGGAGAGACCACGGGTGGAAGTTCCCATCTTGGGTGGAAAAGGGCCTAAGTCCAGTGTAAGTACTACCTTTAATAATGTCTTTTTGTCATGGAAGTGTACCACCCAAGGAAACGTCCTGACTTTCACATACGAATCTGATCCACCCATCCCATCAGCTGGGGCATTGGTTTGATTTAGCTATTTTTTGAGGAATATGTGTCAAACCATTCCATGTGAGCAAAGTGAGCATTGGAAGGAAGACTTGAGGAATAAATGGGCACAGCATCCTGCAGACCATTCTCACTGCCGCTAGACAATGTGAGCGCTCACTTCGTTTACCACTTCGTTTAGGTAATTCGTAGGAATGAAACAATAACCAGACAGCTTTGGGACTGATGGTTCGAGTGAATTTTCCCCATCCTCTGGGTTCTAGTAGTGTGTGCTCAGAACTTCCTTTTGGCCCTCTTGTTTTTGTTCTTTTTGACTGTTCTGATTTTCAAAGACATCATGGGGGGAAATCAGCTTTCTTCTACTATATTGCCTTAGTGCTAGTAGATTCTGTTGTCATTGAGTTTTTCTGATTTCTTCCACCCTAAGAGGGTACTGGGAACTCCACAGTGAAGTTTCAGTTATACTGTCTCAGTATATTCGTGACCATTGAACACACTTATAGTAGATGAAGTAAATTCAGCTGGGGTGTTAGCTGATTCAATTTGTTACAACTAACAAACAGGTAGGGAAAAAAGTGTGGAGGGCACCTAACAAAATGACAGGGGACCTGGGAAAACAACCAAAGACAAAAGCATATCTTCTGAAGACCCAAGGTCCAACTTCAAGTACTTCCTGGCACGGCCTTTCTGAACTCCTAAGTCTAGAACAGGCTCCTAGAATAAAGCAGCCGAGTTTTAAAGATCAGTCAATGCAAAGGGACCTGCTATCCATCTCTCAGGCTCTGAGTCTTCACATCCACTGTCAGATCCAGCCCAGTGTATGGAGGGGATAGGAACAGAAAACGCCCACCAGTGTGTTTCAGCTTCTCACTGCTGTGGAATCCAGCATAAGAAGGATGTTGTGATGCCGCATATTTCTCAAACTGATGCCTATTTTGTCTGTTTATTTTATTTTGGGTTTTTTTTTGGGGGGGGGTGCCATTTGCATCCTATTTCATAGTGTCAAAATGAATTTTTGTATCATGTCCTGTCTTTACCCATGATGAACTGTAGGATCACGGTTAAGCCTTCCATGAATTCCCTAATTTGGGATCTTTCACCTTAGCATTATTCTGAGTTTTTCCTTATTATTATTTCCTTATTACAGTGTCACTACACTGTCTTCAGGTGGGGAAACAAACATGTAGGTGCTTGAACATGCCCCACAGACACAGTCGTAGCCCTAGTATTTGTGACTGTCTCTTGACACAGTGCAGACTTTACAAACAGAGTGTTGTGCTCTCAGAGAACTTTAAAAATATGTATATTAAGCAATTAACTTTATGGAGTTATCAAATCTTGCTGGGAAATTAACTTCCAAGAGCTCTGAATTGGGTGGAATTCCATCTGGCTTCAGAGTACAATGAGCCTATATGAAATGGAGCTTTGAAATGTTTTCCTTGTGCAGAAATATGAACTAGAAAAAAAAAGTGCTGATCTAATGCTAAGTTTCCTGTGTACTGACTCAGTTGCCAGAATTATAATGAAAACTGTATTTTAGTCTAACAAATGTATAGAATTTTTTATGTAATAAATAAAATTTTATAGGAAAGAATGTCATTGTCTACTGTGTCTTAACACTTTCCCATGCCCAGGGTGGTGATGAATAGTGTAAGAGAGGAAACATAATTGTCCCCCCTGCCCTTCTGAGTTCTTAGCCGAGACTCTGTAATAGAAGACAGGTAAATGAGAGGAAAACACACAGAAGCTTATTAACATGTATACCGCATGTATCCATGGGAGAGACCCGGTGGGGAAAATGAGTCTCTCCTCTCAGTGGCTTAGAATGCAAACTTAAACACCATCCTCTTAGGGAAAGGGGAGGGAGGATGTTAGCTTCTTAGGGGAGAGTAAATGATTTTTAGGAATGATTAATGGACCCTTAGAAGAATAGATGGGAGTTATGATACTTTGTGACAAAGTATGTCTGGGTGTGGTGTCGACTTCTAGTCTCTTCGGTGATGAGAGTCAGTCTTCCCTGGTTGATGAAACTCCTGAGAAGGGGACTGATGACATTTGAGTTCTTTGGGGAGGATCTGTCTAGGGAGATAAGGAGACTTCAGAGAAAACCTCTCCCTGCATTTGCTGTTTTTCAAGTGCCTACAGCTCAAAATCATCAATATACCAAAGCAGCATTTTTTTGAGGTGAACTCCTGCAGTCGGTCATATTTTGGGGGTGGCGTTCTCTGCTACTGTGCAATAGAAAGTGATTGTGGGCAACATCTTGGTTTCAGATGAAGTTGATATGCTGCCAGGGTGCCCTAGGATTTCCCAGCTATGTCTTTCTAGCATTTCTCAGCATCTTCTAGGATCCCTGAAGTATGAAGCATAAAGGTACTAAATAAAACCTAATTTCTGAAGTACAGAGTTCTTCCACTGTCTGGCCAGACTTCCTAGCTGGAGGCTAGCTGTGAATGCTAAGGTTGCAACTGAATTCAGTCGTCAAGCAGAGTGGAAAAGCCTGTCAGATAACGTTTACCATGGAAAACTCATGCTTGGTGCAGTGCCCTGCACGTAAATTGAAGCCTGGATCTGTGCTAAGCTGGTGAGTTTGTGAAACTGTGGTGAGCCATAATGGAGGCAATAGTTGTGCCCCCATGAAAGTTTGGAAAAATCAAGCTTCTTTAAAACGAATCCTACTTTAAATGATACTGAGGACTAAGGAAGGGGTGTTCTTCAGTGGAAGACCTTTTGCGATCCCGATAAATCTCTCCCAGTTTGTTTTGTAATTTCGGATGTTTCTTGCCAGGCTGCTGTACAGACTGCTTTTTGTTAGCAAATGTAATGCCCAGGTCACAGCCCTACTGGTTCATCTGTACAACCTGGCCAGAAGCTGTTGTGGAACATTGGCGGGGCGTCCTCAGACACTACAGGTGTTTTGAGATATTGAAGAATATTAACCGATCTGGACTGTTAATTCGTTTTGGGGGCATGGTTCTGATGCAGATGTACACAGTTTCTTGGCAAAGAGACCACCTGGTGATTGAAGAGCCTGTGAAAAGACTCACATCTCCTGAAAGGTCCCCAAAGATCTTTTCTCTCTGTTTGGCTGTGAAAAGTATAGTCTGTATTCAACCTCCAATTCTAGAAAATAAAGAAAAATCTAGAGGGTTTCTTTTAGGAGGCATACTGTTTGTGCACTCTGGGAGAATATAAAAGTTGTAATTGAAATTTCAGCTTCGAATAGTGCTCAAAGCTCCTGCGGGTGTTGAAAGGTTCAGAAAGAAGCCAGCATCTGATGAGACCCTTTGGCCTCGTATCTTTGACCAGATGTTGTGAAACTAACCCATGAGGCCAGGCCTATTCGCGTTATTAGTTTTTTTTCAGTCGTGGCAAGTAGCAGTGAAAGTAAGAAATACTTTGTGCCTTTAGTTTGATATGATGCCTTGTTTACTGTCCAAATCCTGAGAAAAGTAACTTTAGAAGATGTACCTAGGTTACATTTGGGAGTCCGGAAAACGCAGAGCTAAGCTATTAGACCATTTCCTGGGCTTGTCGGCAATTTCAGTAGAAGTCTGAAATCTCTCTAGGTAGTTATCAGCTCCCTGGCCAGGTCTGTCAGACGAGAGAGGAGACAGTAAGGAACGGCCGTCCAGGCAAAACAAAAGGGTTTTCAGTCAACCAAACTCATACTATCACCTCACACTTGGAGACAGGGTATAAGGGGATTGTGTTTCATCCACTCTCCATCTGCCAGAAGGGATTCTCACAGCTTACACCAAAAAACAATTTTAACACAAAAATAATTTTTTTTTAAAAAAAGGTGTGTGAAAATTGAGAAAAGGAGATAAGCTGTATAAGGGACCTTAGGCTGGGCATAAGACTCAACTCTGTTTCCTGTCAGTCCCGTGAAGAGGAAATCAAGAAAGGTACATAGTTTTAAATGTCAAATAAAAGGAAACATTAAATAGAACGTTAGCACAGGGGACTGAGCAGGCATTAAAAATACTGTAATCTTTAATGACAGGGAATAGTGTCTGCAATATAGTCAATGGAAAGGAGGATAAAGCAGTATTTATAGCATGGTCTCATTTATGTAAAAATCAATATTTTTATATATTTTTTAAATGATTGAAGGTATAGTAGATGCTCTCTTAACCAATTCTGGAGGCACTGGTAGTTGATCGATTAATTAAAAAATTTGGTTAAGGAGGAGAATCATTATAAATGAAATGTTTTTTAAAACTACAAGTAAATAATCATTGGCCAGTCTTTGACATAAATATTAGTTCTATTTATGCCTCTTTGAGTTCTGAAGTTGTCTATTGTCTTTTGGGGGGGCATTAAACACCCCAATAATGTAATCATCAAAATATACTAATGTGAAATATTGATTTCTTGATGCATTAGGAATTTAGAGGTGCTAATTATGAAGCCAGCTGAGTTTAGACTCCTAGGCTTTTATCTTTTCTTTCCAATGTTTATAATTCTCATGCAAACATAATTCAAGAGTAATATTTTTAGTATCATATCTTTATGGAGTCTTTAAGCATTTAACTTAGTTTTCATAGAAATTACTCTCTCCATACTCATTGTTTTTCTCCATATACATAATATTTAAATAATCATACCATATGAATAACCACTGCACCTGGCATAATATGTTGGCATAAACACACCCTACTCTTGCTTTGTCTGCTAATGCTGAGAACAGAGTGCATAGGCCCCTCCCGGGACATTCAGTCTGCTGTGGGCGTCCGCCAGCACGTCCTACAGAGGACTGGAGGATGTCAGTTAATCTGGCAAGATGGTTAAGTGGAAGTCAGCTAAGAAAGCCACCCTTTTAACATCAAAATGATAACTATGGTTATCTCTGTAATATAGGATTATGGTAATTTAATTTTTTTCTTTGCCTATCTGTATATTTAAAATATTCCTCTATAGTTGTTTTTTTTTTTACCTGAAGTAACCGCTATAGTTTTTTTTAACATGAAAAAATATTAAGTTAAAAAGCAAATATCCAGGTAATTATAATAAAATGACAGTAACTAAACCCATGTGATAATAGGCCAATAGAGTAGAAGAGAAAGTCCTCAAAACAAATTCTATTATTTATAAGAATTTAATAAAAGCTAAGGCTATACCTCAAATGAATAAGAAAAGAAAGAATTCATTTAGTAAATGGTGTTTAGGACTTTCAGTTTGAAAACAAATCTAAGTCAAATCCAAATGGATTAAGGAATTTTTTTTTTTAATTAGACAAGGAGAAGGTCAGGGGAAGGAGTGGGGAGGACTTAGAACTAGGTGGGACTTGGTGAGGTCCGCGTCTCACATTTTGTGGAAAATGTGATGAGTGAGGCCCACTGCAGATGCATTTACAGCCGTGTGGTAAGCGTATCCATTCCCACTCAAAAAACATTTCCTGAGACCGCCTCTGGTCAGAGAGCTTTATATTCTGGGAACTCAGTGGTAAATATGCACTCCCTGATCTTAAGTAGCTCACAGCCTAATGAAGGAGACAGCAGTGAGCATGCTCCGGGAGCACATAGGGAGGTGTGGGGTTATTACGAGAAGCTGTCTGGGCTGAGTCTTGAAGGATGAGCAGGAATTAGCCAGATGATGAAAGGGCAGGAAGGAGGAAGGGAGAATATTCTACCCAGAGGAAGAAAGTGGGCAAATCAGCACCACGAGGAAACCCCAGATGTTTAGAAAATCCAGAGCTAAGAACACGTGGATAGGCAGCAAGAGGTGACCCTGGAGAGGGAGTGGGGGCCTTGCACGTGCCTTCCGACCTAAACTGAGAGTTGTCAAGAGCCTGTGACAGGATCTGAAGAGACACCTAAAAGAGGGAGACTTGGGAGAGACAGCGAAGGGGGAAGAGGAAGATCCCGGTGGGACATGTGCAGACTTGGTGGCGATTAGCCCTGGGGAAAGGGAAGAGAGATGGCGGAAGCCTAGGCTCAGCGTGGGGCGTTCACTCCTTCATTTAAAGATGGGGGCTTGCACCAGGTTGTCGGGCTCACCCGGGCTCTGATTGTGTGATTCACAGAATAGTGGAAATGTTTACCTTTTCTTCTCAGGGCTGTCTGATGCAAAATCTCTATAATGATAAGTAGGAGGCAGTTGGAGAAGAGTTTGAGCGCCTGAAAATATTGCCCTGTGCCACCAATTTTTTTTTCATTCCTTGATGAATGAGATCTACTTAATTTCTGGTCTTCATTTAAGAGACCCCAACCTAACAGTGGCTTGTATGGCTTAGGTGACTGCAGACAAATTTTTCCTCAATGGCTCTAACTCCAATCTTCCCCATTGTCACCTTAATCATCTCTGTGCTTCTGTGCTAACAAGAAACACATACAATGTATTTTTAGTGTATTAAAATTTACATATTTATGCTCACTTTTTTTTCCAAACAGGCTTACATACAATTAGATTATTTGACACAAACAGGAAGACCCAAATAGGCTAAACTCAAGGACTAATATGGTTACAAGACAATGAAGCATTAAATACTTTGAGCTTCCTAACAACCTAAATAAAGGACAACACCACGATTTATAGAATGTTATCCTTTGATGGAAGAAGGTGTATGCATCATTCAAGTTAATGTGGAAACAAAATTAATCTGCATGTGGCTCTCAGACTGGGTTTTGGGGGAGCTGAGCTGGTAAAGTTTGAGCATGCAACTTCCCGATTCTTTAACTGAATTTGTTATCTCATCCTTATCTAGATCTGCCTCTCTTAGGACTTATAAGACACATTTTTAAGTGTAAATAAAACAGAAAGGTAGTCTTTGTTTGTTCCAAAGACATTGATGGAGTCCTGTATTCACCAAGGATACGGAAATGAGAGACATAGTCTTTGCCTTCCAAAATCTCATGTTCTGTTTAGGAAGACAAAGGGGTAAGCAGATGGTCGTAATATAGTGTGCCAGATGCTCTAACAGAGTTAACTCAGAAGTAGCACAAAAACTGACTGAAGGTGGGAGGGGGCAGAAAGACAGGGATATAATAAGGTAAAGAAGCCTTCTGAGGTGGGTAGAGTATAGCTCAGTGGTAGAATGCATGCTTAGCATTCATGAGGTCCTGGGTTCAATCCCCAGTTCCTCCATTAAGAATAAATAAATAAATAAACAAACAAACAAACCTAACTACCTCCCCGCCCCCACCAGAAAAAGGCCTTTTGAGAAAGGGAGGTACTGTTCCAAATAGAGGGGCCAACAGGTGTGAAGAGATGATATATCTATCCTGAAGAATGAATGTGGGGACATGAAATTAGAGAATTGAACAGGGATCACACCTTGAGAGTCTTTGGGCCATACTAAGAGACTTGATTTTAAGCCAAAGAAAATGGGGACTCACTGCAGGATTTTTAATAAGGGGGGTGCTTGGTGAATCTGCATTTTAGGGGAAAAAAATCACTGTGACATTAATGGGAGGAACTTACTCAAACCAATAACAAGTGTTTATGAAAAACCCACAGCTAACATACCCAGGGGTGGATCAGTAACAAGACAAACATGCCTCTCTTGCAATTTTCTATTCAGTGTTGTACTGAAGGTTCTAGCCAGGATAATTAGGTAAGAAAAAGAAATAAAAGGCATTCAAACTAGAAAGGAAGAAGAAAAATCTTTCTTCTCAGATGTCATTATCTTATAGATAGAAAATCATAAACGATTCATACAGACATGCATTTAGACTTAAACGATTTAAGCATTGTTGTGGGATACAAGATCAACACACAAAAATGTTTTACTTCTGTGCACTAGCAATGAACAATATACAAAGGAAATAGAGAAAACAATTCCATTCACAACAGGATCAAAAAGAATAAAATACTGAGAAATAACTTTAACCAAGGGGGTGCAAGATATTTACATTGAAAGCTACAAAATACCATTGGAAGAGATGAGCAAAGACATGAGTAAATGAGAAGACATTCGTGGATTGGAAGAGTGAATATTGTTAGAATGGTAATACTAACCCAAAATGATCTACAGATTCAGTACAATCCCTATCAAAATCCCAATCGTCTTTTTTTTTTTTTTGTAGAAATAGAAATGGTGATTCAAAAATTCATATGGAATTGCAAGGAAGCCCATTTAGCCAAAACAATCGTGAAAAAGAAGAATAAAATTGGGGAGCTACCATTTTCTGATTTGAAAGCTCACTAAAAAGTTACGGCAATCAAAACAAGGTAGTACTGACATAGAGATAGACATATAAATTAATAGAATAGAATTAAAAGTACAGAAATAAAAATGGGTGTCTATTCTCAACGGATTTTCCACCAAGATTCTCAAGACCTTCAATGAGGAAACAGTCTTTTCAAAAAATGATGCTTATACAACTTGATATCTACAGGCAAAAAAAGAGGTTGGACCCCTAACTCATATCATATACCAAAGTTTACTCAAAATGGATCAAAGACCTAAATATAAGAGCTAAAACTATAAACCTCTTAGAAGTACACATAGAGATGAATCTTCATGACCTTGGGTCTGGCAACAGTTTCTCAGATATGACACCAAAACACAAGCAACAAAAGAAACAATAGGTAAATTGGACTTCATCTAAACTAAAAGCTTTCTCTTCAAAGGACACTATTTTTTAAAGTATGAGAAGGCAACCCACAGAATGGGAGAAAGTATTTGTGAATTATGTATGTGGTAAGGGTCTAGTATCCAGAAAATATAAAGAACTCGTACACTCAACAACAAAGACAGACAACCCAAAGCCCTTGAACTCTCCCATATACAGCCCCCCACACTGCCATGATGTATTTGCTGGGCTGCTACACCTGCTCCTCTCTGTTTTAGGTGGTATCTCCCATTTTTCTTCAGCATAAGCCTGGTTCTGGGAGCTGATCCTGTTTATCCAAGTCACAAAGGATGAGGCTCTCAGGAGCTAAGCAGACCTGATAAGAAAGACAGGTGGAATAGTCATTAATTGAAGGACCAAGCCCAAGGCTTGCTAATTAATTTTAACCCAAAGGAAGATTCCTGTAGAGGAGGCAGACCCCAGATATGAGTAAACAAAAAAAATCCCAAGGTAACAGTTGCCAAAGTAAGACAGGCATTTACATCTTTCACACATTGCCCGAAGACACTGCATTACAGTGATTAATTAGAAGCATGAACTTCAATTCAAGCACACCTGTATCCCTTATGAATATATGACTTTGGGCTTCAGCTTCTCAAGACCTCTGTTTTCCCACCCATGTAACAGAGTAATAATAGTGCTCAACTTCAGAGAGTTTTGATCAACTGCTATATTGTGAAGTATTTATGTATTATAAAGTGCATAGGGCAATGCCTGGCACATAGTAAATGCTCAATAAATATTATCTCTTATAATTGTTGGTTTTGTGCCTTCAACAGTTTAGTTTTTACCACTGATGTGGATGAAGACTAGGAGTGGCCAAGACTCTAAGTTGTCTCCCAGTATCTTTTTTTCTCCATCTTTGCTGATAACAGTCACCTGATTTTTAAATGGATATATAGTCATCCTGAAGAAAGACTGCATCTCCCAGCTTCCCTTTGCAGCTAAATTGTGACCATATGACTCAATTTTAGCCAGTGGGATGTAACTGAAATGACTTGTAGCTACCACAAAATGTCTTTAAAAGGAAGGGCCACTGCCCCTTCCTCTATTTCCTTTCCTCTGCCAGCCAGAATTTGGACATGATGGCTCGAGGTTCAGCAGCCATCCTGGACAACAAGGTAACTTTGAGACTGGGAAGCATGCGTGATGGAACAAGACAGAAGTTACCTGCATCCCTGACACTTTGGTGCATCATGTCAACTCAGCTGACAACCTCCAGATTTCTTGAATAAACATCTGTCTTATGTTAGCAACTATTATTTGGAGATTTTTATTATTATTATTATTATTATTATTATTATTATTATTATTATTATTATTATTATTATTATTATTACAGCAGAGCACAATCCTAATACCAAATCTATATCCTATTTTAAGGGGACTTAGCACTAAAAATGCTAGATATATAGTCCATTGGGTAACAGTCAGAGCTCAGGAGCAATGGCCTAAATCCGACAGCCTGGAGGATGGAGGTTAGCAGTGATAAAGTCAAGTGTCTCCTTGGGCCCATAAAAGCAGCCTTATAATGGCCAAATGAGGTTGATATGGCCTGGGAGGGTCTTCTGAATGGATGCCTTATGAAGGAGGTGGTAGAGTGCCTGTTGCAGGGTAGGTACTCAGTGATGTGTCCTCTTGACCCACTCCTTCCCTAGAAGCATCTGAGTTCAAGGCATGCTCTGTATGAATTGACAGTGGGATGTTTCAGTTCAGGGGACTTTAGGCTCTGTTAGTAATAGCGTAGGAATACAGCAGGAGGAAGGAAATGACTCGGCGTTACTTTTTATAGGTCAGTCCGCACCTGGTATATAAACAAATGGGAGTGTTTTCAGAGACAAGCCTGGAAAAGACATCACTTGAAAATGATCGGAAGGAATACTACAGAAAAAAAAAGTTTCTATAATCTTGTCCTAAGCCCCTAAAGTGTTCTAATGGTTAGAAAGACCAATTTCATCAGTCAATTAGCATTCTAGTCACCTGATGTTACTATCAGGCTGTGGCAGTGGCTGCTAATTGCCCTACCCAATATCTGTCCCAGCCTTCTTCCTCACAAATACACCAGATATTGTTCTGGTCACCAACTAAAATTCCCACTGTCCCATACGTCCTTGAAGTTTGTGGTGGCCATGTGACAGAACTGTGGCCAGCAAGATGTAGACTGAAGTATAATGAGTTTCAAGAAAGTTTTGCCTTCTAGGTATAGATGCCACCCACTCTCCTGGTTTTCCCCTTCCTGGCCTGTCTGGATGCAGATGTGATGCTGGAGGGGCTGCGGTCATCTTACAAGTATGATCAAAAACCACACTTGGAAGGTGGTAGACCAGAAAGACAGAAGGAGCCTCGTTCTGGAGGACATCCTTGTACAGCTTCTCTCACTTGGGCTCACTGTCTTCTGGGTTTCTTGTTACATTAGAAGAGTTAAGCTCTTCTTATGTAGCTAAATCCTAATCCAGGTACCTGCTCAGTTCTAGAAGGGGGAAGGCTTTCTTGTGGGACCACTGTCTTCTGCTTGTCAAACAGGATGTGAGGTAGAGCATCCTAAAAACTGGAACAGTCCCGAGATGGGCTGAGCTCTTGGGAGGAAGTGAGCCTCCTGACCCAAGAGGAATGCATGCGGAGGCCGTGGGGTACATCGGGGCTGCGATGTTATAAAGCAGTATTGAGTGTGGAATGAAAGGTCAGGTTCATTGACCTTTAAAGTCCTTGCTAGAACAAAAACTTTTCTAATGGTCAGAAAGTTAAAAAAAAAAAATAGATGATTCACTCTGGCATAGTAAGATTTGGTCACTGAACAGATGGTGTTTTTCAGCTATAGTCCGCAGTGGGATGTGCAATTTTCATTACAGTTTCTAAGAAAACACTCTCCCTCAAGCCCCCCAGGTAACCATATCATGGCAATTTATAATTTCTAATGGAATTTCAGTTTATACTTTATTTGTAGTAATGTAATTTATCCCACTATTTCCTACGAGGATTTTTATTTATCTTGGATTTTACAGAGTTAACTTGTCAGTGAAACTTACACTCAGCAGCATTTTGATTTTCAGATACTAATGGATTTATTATTTTCGCTTGTGTTTTTAAAGCCATGGATTTATATATTTTTGTCTGTGTTTTAAAGAATGAATCTTGGTAACACACTGGAATGTTTATGTCCTTTGTTTATTGGAATTAGTTTATTGGCAGAATCTCTGTAAACATGGCTATGTTCTTTATGGGAAAGGGGGACTTTCTGCCTCTTGTGGCAGAAGCCAGGTTCGTTGATAAGGTGAACGTAAGGGTAGGCTGTCTCTGCTGGATTCTGTGATTGATCCCTTGACGGTGATGTGTAACCTAAGAGAGGAAGATGAGCCACGTGACTTTGTGAAGGTGCCCAATGGTGACTGGCAGGCTGGAAGGATTCATTAGATGTTTGATGAATGATTGAACCAACGAGTCCCTTTCCAGCCTGCCTCTGAGTGGAGGCTGTGAGATGATATTGTACAGTCTCTGTAGGTGCAAATCAGTGCATCACAATGGGAAGTGGAAGGGAGGAAAAGAAGGTGGTGCTTAAAATGGAAATTACTCAGGCCCCACTCCAGACCTAGTGAATCAGAATCTCTGCTGCTGGGGCTCAGGAATCTGCATTTTAGCATCCCCTCTCCTCCAAGTGATTCTCCCGTATAACACACTTTGAGAACTTTGGGTGTGTTTCCTGACTCTTCCAGCTGAAGGAAGAGGGTCTTAGGACAAAGCAGGAATTCCAGCTGGAGCAGGATTTGGGTGATGGTCCCGAGAAGGTAACAGCAAATGTGCTTGCCTCTGACGACACCTGCTGGTTGACAGTAATAATTAGCAAATACTCAACCCCTCAAACTACACAGGTGTTCGTTTTTCCGGGGCCCAGATACTGAGGGTGCTGCATTTTAGTGTCCGAATTCTAATAGTGATGATGAATGTACCCCAAGCCCCAGGGATCTGGAAGATACGCTCTGATATCTGTACCCTTTTATCACTGGCTTCAAGTAGAATCGATACATATTTGAAGAACATTGTTCTTCAGTTATCTTACATGTTTCTTAGAACAAAAGTTCCTTTGTCACGTTCACTTAAAACATTACCAACATTTGAACTTCCTCCAAAAGGATTTACTGAACTCTTTGGCTAAGAAACTTATTCTTTGCTTTAGAGAAATAATGAGAAGCCAGCTTTTATCTCTCATTGATGACTCCAGGCAAGATAAGAAAAAAAAAATGTTTTATGATATCTTGGTTCCTTCTCTTTACTGAACACCTACTGTATGCCAGCCCCCTGTCAGAGAACTCACAGTTCAGGGCTGGAGAGGGCGCGGGTGTGGTCTGTACATCAGAGGTGTGTGTGATGTGGAGAAGCAGAGGAGGAGGCGGTGGAGTCAAAAATAAGAGGAGACCTGGGAAAAATCGTTCTTCCAAATCCTACATGGATATTACCAGGTCCCAAGTTCCCAGGAGAGAGACTGGTATGTGGTGAACATAGAGGTGTGAAAGGGCGTTTGGGGTGAATGCCCTGGGAAACGGGTAACCTCCAAATAATTTGCTCTTATAAAGTGTGAGGCTGGAAGTGATGGCTGATGGGGTCAAGGAAGGAGTCAGCTCCAACCTCACCCACTCGCCAAGGTTAGAGCTCCCCTCTGGGTGGTGACTAACAATTGAAGAGTGTAAATTTAAGATCTGCTTTTTATCAGCTTGTTTATTCTATCAGAATAGCACTACCCAAAGCGGAACACCTCCTTTTTATCTGATGGTGGTCAAATCTGAGTCCAAATTCATGATTAAGACTGTACCTAATTGTTGAGAATTTTATGCAGATTCAACACAAAACATCCCGGTCCATCTGAAAGGCTTTTTAGCATTCTGGGCATTAGATTTGGCCCGTGTGCTGTAACAGGGCTGTTGTTTTAACGTAGCTTTTTGGCAGAGCTGGATCTCCGTGCCTTTTATTTCAGAGCCTCGGCACTGCCTCCTCTTCCATGGCTAACATGACCCCCCACACAGCAGTGCCCATCACACAGACCCCCAGGAAAATCCCAAAGGTGTCCTTAATAGGGCCAAAAGCTGAGTGCCGGTTTATATTCAGAGCCTGAGGCATGAAATAAACCAATCCATTATTTTGTGCATAATTTTTCACCTTTAAAATATAGTAAGTGATCATGGATATATTTCCGTATTGCTTTTCACAACAGAGTGAGATGCTCAGCTTGTGCTCAGGCTACGCAATCAAGAACTTTCCCCATGAAAGATGGACAAACACAATCTCTGTTTCTTCTACCTCCCTACTGCTTGGTCTTCAGCCACGCTATGCCTAGCCTTACACACTTGGCAAAGACTAGCAGAAAAAGCATGGGACTTGGAATCTGAAAGACTTGAATTTAAATCTTGTGTGTCCCCGCTCCCCAACCTCCCCATTAGGTTGGCAAGTCACTTAGCTTTTCCTCTTTCTTTACCCAGCAAAGGGAGCTAATAATACCTTCTCCTGAGGACTGAGTGAGAAAAATATGTATAGAACCTGAGACCAGTGCCCAACACAGCAGGACCTTAACAAATGTTAGCTTTTCCCTCTTCTCTTTCTACCCGTCCCCTGATACCAGCGAGTCATCAAAGACCAGGAAGCACACAGCCTTCAGACTGCAGCAGTGGTAAGTGGCCATTAGTTCATGCTGTTCTGTGCTGGCGTTTGGAGTTTACCTCTGAAACAGGTTAATTAAGTAAGAGACCTTTTCTTAGCTTACAGATTTTCTGTCCCAATCTCTGTAAAGATTTTGAGCTCTTTCACGTATGGAGTTGACGGTCATTAACCAGCCACCCACCCTCCCTGCCCACTTGCAATGCCAAGAGGAACCCAGTTCTGTCAATATTTGCTCGCCACTGGACCTGGGCTACAACCCTGATGTGATGCCCAAAGCTAGGCTCTGCTGCCCTGTGGGCAGGGCTTCCCCATCTGCGCAGATAAGCAGCTTGTGCCTGATTGGTCAGACCTCAAATCAGGAGAGGGTCTCTTAGCCACTCGTGCTGCAGCATGACTTTCTTACTGATAGATGTTACCTAACAGACCAGAGTTTCTTACTCATCAGCCAAGTCCACAGCCTGAAGAACATCACTCTCCAAGATCTGGTCCAAAGTTAGTCTTTGACTTAAAGGGACAACATTTGGGGGGACAGTTCCCATCACACATACTCTGTTCTGTTTACTCATCTACTCTTAATATCCTGGAAATGCCGAGATGTTGGCAAATTGTGGCTAAACACAGTTTGGCAGTGAACATGAGAGTCAAAATAGAGCCAAGTGACAAGAGGTTAAAAAGCCACAAAAGGAAAAGGCTCACAAGCTGAAGAACCCTTGTGATGCCACCCAGAATGTGGTGGGAAACACGCTAGATGGCACAGTTTTCATACATCTGAGTAGCACTGGTATAGATGTCTGCCCAAGGGTGGTTGCCAGACAAAGCTCGTGACTAAATCGGGGAGATAATGATGAGGCTAAAATATTACCCTGCTTTATTTGTACTGGAAGGATTTTTAGGGATGTTCAAAGTAATTTTTATTTTGGTGTTTAATAAGCACAAAGAGTAGGAAAGAAAACTGTACCCATATTGTGGTTTTATAAGGGGAATATCTTTCCGCAAATACACAAGTCAGGAGAAAGCCTTTGGACAGATGAGCTGTCCCAGTCTGGAATTTAGAAGGTTTAAACAGCTTATACTCCAGGAAGCGTCTGCTTTGCTCTGGATCTCCCAACTTGCAGGTACAGCCAACTGCTAATTATTAGTAAAAATTAACTCAGGAATTCCTATCTTCTAACTGGTTTAGAAGTCCTCTTAGAAGGCAACATGTTTCCATGCTGGCTGCACTGATGGTGAGGGAGCAGAATCTGCAGTGTCTTCAGAAACAGCTGGCGCCTGTGCTCTCAGACAGCCCTTCCGTCATTCGATCAGAAGTCTCTTTTGTCTGCCATTGTGCAGGACAAATGTCACCATCTCCAGGGCCCTTCCCCTCCAAGATCCCCTGACCCTGATGGAATGTACTCTGTTACCTCCAACGTTTTGGCAAGACAGGAGACGAGAGACTAAATGCCCTATTTTACTTCTTGTTAAATTCCTAGGAAGAGGGAGGAACTTAAAGCCCTTGGTTAAATAAAAATCATGGTGCTCTATAACTTTTATTATTTAAGAAATGTTGGCTTCCTATTTGGAATCAAAAATTAAAGTTATCACAACATTCTTTTTTTTTTTTTTTTAACATTCTTTCCTTTGTCCTGGAGATGGGTGTATGGTGGATTATGAGAGAGAGTTAGACGTCAGAAAGAGCCTTTCCTTCCACTGGGAATCACATATTCCTGTTTTATACAGCTCTTTCTTTTCTTCCAAAGTAAAGAAGTCTGCAAAGTGCCTAAATGTTGAGCTGATTATAGTCAGTGCAATGCTTATTTCAGTAGGATGGCCTAGATGGATCTGCTGTTTCATTGCTTCAGGATCCTACTGAGCGAAGAATTTTAAGAGCCCATTCAGAAAGACACAAATAAATAGCATAATTTTGGTAAATAAAAAGTGTTCAGCAAATGTGGAATAAAGTGACAAATACCTAGAGTTCTGAAGATTTAACCACATCATATATTTTCATATATTTTTAAAAAGCAGATGTTAATCCTTTTAAAAATCATTTTATTTTAGCTATTTTTCATTACAAAACAATACCTGGAAATGATCCCTCTGGTTTTCAGATAGGTAGTCTGATTAATAAAATGCATTATTTTATGAATTGGACGTGCCAGAATGTTGTACATAGCTCCAGAAACAGTCAGCATTTATTTACACTTACTAAATGAAAACTACTCAACTATGGGCTTTATCTCTTTAAATCCTTAAGAGAATCATGAGACTAGAATTGTTCCCATTTTAGAGATGAGAACAAAATGACTCAGTCTTTCACTTACTGACGATCAGATAGCCTCTAGCAAGTTACTTAAGCAAGTGTTAGAGCCACACTCATTAAAAGAACTCTAGATTACAGGGTTTTATAATAGCCCATATTTAAAGAAGAGATCAAGTCTTGTGTTAGGTTCACAATACTCCAGGAATTTCCTTTCAATTCTTTGGGAACATAGGTACCTTGTCGTTATTTTCCAGCCTTGCAAAGGGCCTACGTCTTCCGATAACTGATAATAATATGGTGCTAGGCGAGCTGAAGTCGTTCACTGAGTGCCAGCTGAGAAAAGATATTGTTGTTGGGTTGGACTCTCTACCTAAATTATACCAATAAGGAAGTCTGCCAGTGCCTGTTTCAAATCGAGGTCAGGGTCAAATCTACCAACTCAGGTGTTAACCAGGTGGTAAGGAGTGTACTCTCGAATCAAGACAGTAGGGGTTGGTCCTCCTGTGTACGAAGAGGCCTCATGCTGAGGACCTGGGGTCTCCTGCTCTGTCCTCCTCTTTCAGCTCCCAGGAGACAGACCCTGGCTGGAGCAGTCCTGCCTCAGGGCCTGGACAGGTGATGTCACCACTGGCTAAGGTGCAAAACTTGCATAATATTTTAAAAGCTCATTGTAAAATGATACCCTCTAAGTTATAGTTCCTTGGGAGCAAAGCCTGGTCTCAGTGTCCTCTTTGTGGTCTGCACACAAAGGTCAATTTTTTTTTTCTTCCAAATTCTCAAGTGGCATCACCGACCTAAATGAAGAAGGAATTTTAACATGCACATTTGGCCTGCTGTCCATGGTTAAAGAAGAAGTTTGTGGGTAAGATATCCAAGTCATCCAATTCAAAACTCTAGAGTCTTCCACAGCAATTCCTCTCCCAGTCACCTCACAGCCCCCAACAAGGAAAAAAGCTGGATTTATCTCAGACACCCGTGGGGGACAGAGTAGGTACTTGACAAACGTTTAGTTGTTGAATGGACAAAGGAGAAGTAGGAGGAAGAGAAGGCAGGAGAAGGAAAGGGGAAGAGGGAGGGAGACTTAGAACCTCAGTGTTCAAAATCTGCCCTAATGTTAGCAGGGTGAGGAAACAGCTCTTTTAAAAGTTATTTGGCCATGTGTACTAAAAATCTAAAGAATGTGCGCATCCTTTAATCCAGCAATTGTGTATTTAGAACTTAAGGACATGTGAAAAGATTGTGCTGTAAATCAGAGTATTATTCCTCATTATAAACTATTGCAGCCAACCTAAATATCCAACAATAGGGAATCAGGTCAACAAATTACATCTACACATGTTCTTCCTCTGGTCTTCCCCGTCTCAGTAAAAAGCACGACCGTTAAACCAGTTGCTCAAGCTGGAAACCTAGAATCAATAAAAAATTTACCTCCTACTCTTTCAACTTGTTATTCCAAGACCTACCATTTCCCAAGATATACAAGGTGTCATTGTGTAACTGCATTAACTTAAGCAGGTAATAGAAGCCATCAAGCTTAAAAGCCAATGTATAAAGGAGGTTGACTACTTTCAGGGTTTACTCACCACGGGTAGAGGAAGATGTATCCTCTGTACATCCTGGGAGATGACTGGGGAAAAGAAAGAGCTATGGAAGATATTGTTCAAGGAGCCAGGTAAGTGGACTTCATTGATGACTCCACAAACATCATGGACAATGAAATTAATCTAACTGAGAGACATAGAGAAACATGGACAAAGAAGACTTAGAAAACAGCAAGATAGGATTGTACACATAAAGCATAAAGATAGTACTATACTTCATAGAAATAATTTAGAAATTTTTCAAAGTTAATTTTGACTAGATGGGGTTAGTATCACCTTAAGACCCTGAGCATCAAGTCCTCACTCTTACCCTCCTCCCTCTGGACCCCTTCAGGGCAAGGAGTCCACCCAAAGCGCACTGCCTCCCCTTGAGACCACGCTGGAGAACCCCAGGATCCTAGACTTCCCTCCTCAAACAAGGCCTGCGTGGGTCTCTTCTCCAGGTTCTTCCTCCCAAGGGTGGATCCTGGCTGTGGCGTGTGGCATGGATGGAGCTGGGATTTGTGGGCTCAGGTATCCCCAGGTGACTGTGAGAAGCCCCTCCTGGAGCAAGGGCTGGGGAGAGAATGGGAGCAGGGTCTTCATTTGTCCTCTGGCCACAGCCTGGCAAATGTTGGCAGCCACCCTGGATGCCATGTTTACCACTGACCATTGGGACTAACCAACTCCCCACGCCATGATATCTCATATGCAACCGTTACCTCTGAACTACTCCAAGCCCCAGCATCTCCTGCTTGGGTTTTTGCTGTGGTCCCCTAAGTAGTCTCCCACCTTACGCTCTTGTGTAGGAACATATTTTAACTTTTATAACTAAATAAATATATTCATATCTAGCTGTACGAAAGCTATCACAGTAAACTGACATTTTACTTGGAAGCAGTCTGGATGGCCAGCATTAAGGGAAGGTTGGGTATAGCACATCCATTCAATAAAATCCTAGGCAGCCATTAAAAATAATTGTGAAGAATGTCACAGTATGAAAAATGCTAATTCCATAATATTATATAATGTAGAAATGAATAGAAAATGAGAAGAAAAAGTAGGAATAATTTATTTTTTTATTTTTAAAATTTTATTTATTTATCTTTAATGGACGTACTAGGGATTGAACCCAGGACCTCTGTGCTATTACCCTCCCCTCAGAGATAATTTTTAAACGATGTCATTGCTTTGCAGTGAATTACACTGATTGTTCACCAACTTCCTGTATCACTTTCTACATTTAAAGTTTTAATTTTTAAAGCAAGTATGCGCTTTAATAAATTATATATAATCTCCCTTTATTACATGTTAAATTTTTCGTTAAGAGTATTTGTAATTTAGCCTTTCTAGGGCTATGCAAACTACGTTAAAATAAAAACCGCAAGTTCCCTGGGATATGTAATGCATCACCGATTCCACAAGGTGGCGATGTCATAGTAATTAAGCAGAATTGTAAAATTTAGGGGTTACTCAGTGCATTGTATTATTCCTAACGTTATTTTTCCTTACTTTTGATCTTTCATTTACACTGACGTTTACATTCCTTTTAAATCTTGATGTTCTTGAACAGTGTCGAAAGCTTTAATGACACTAGGAATTTGCTTGAAAAAATGAAATGAAGCTGCATTCACGTCTACATTACAATGGACATTAGCTTGGCTCACTCACAGCTAAGTGATACACTTCCTCGTCCACAGAGCACACGATGCATTCATGCCTCCGAAGGGCGATCTGGAAGGGTATATAAAACCAGATTATCTCAAAGGTTAGAGGGATTTGAAGGTAGAGTTTTCTGTATTGGTTTAATTTTTTGACAATAATCATGTATATTGAGGGAAAAACAAAAAAAGATGTTTCTGGAAAAAGTGCATACCTCAACAAATTTACAGATTAACCATCATCCAAGATTTCCTTACAAATAGTGAAAACATCACACTTAAATCTGCACATGCACAGAGGCCTTTTAGGAACCATTTCAAGGTATCTGTCTTGTTTCCTGGATCTGCCTTGGAATTCTTGTGCCAGTTTTACTTATTGTAGTTTTAGATTGTACTTTCATATCTGTAAGGACAATTCCCTACATTAATCTTCATTGTGAAATTTTAATTAGCAATTCTTGCCCATTTTTCTACCAGATGAAATTCAGATTCACTTTAGGCCTTTCCAACTGCCTACTTCCCGTCTCCACTTGGCGTTTATAAGAAGTATGTCTCAACATCCCCAAACCAAATTCCCTTCTCAGTGGAAGGGGACACTGACCTTCCAGTTGTTGAGAATGAAATCCGTGGAATGATCATTGGCCACTCTTCTCCCTCATGCCGCACATCCAGTCCAGCAGTCTGGACTCTTATTTTTCCATAGAGATTCGTAACACAATCACTTCTCACCTCCTCCACGGCCGCCACCCTTTAAAAACTGCAGTAGGTTCCTAACTTGTCTTCCTGATTCCAGCCTTCTCCCCTCACCTGTTCTCAACACAGGAGTCAGAGTGATCCTTTGAAAATCGAAGTCAGATGCCATCAGTCCTCCGCCCAAAACTCTCTGATGGCTTGCCACGTCACTCAGAATAAATTTCAAAGTCCCTACGCAGTTCTCGCCCACCACCCATCTAGTACTGCTCTCAAACCATTTCCTGCTACTCTCCCTTCATTCACTCTGGTCCAGCCTCCAGACCTCTTGGCCCCTTGCTATTCTTTGTATAAGCAGACATACCTCAGGGCCCTTGAATTTGCTTCAGGTCAGTACAAATGTTACCTTATCAGTGAGGAGGCTTTCCTTGAACTACTTATGTAAAATGGTAACTCCACCACCACATTCCCTGGCTTGGTTAACAGCCTTTATTTTTCAATATAGTATTTATTATCCTTTGACACATAAAATCACCCATTAACTCTTTACTGTCTGTCAAAAAGTTCTCTGCAATTTTAATTAGAAGACTACTGGGTGTATAAATTCATTTGGAAAAAATCATTTTTAAAATAACACTTCCCATGCCAAACTTTGATGTTATCTCAATTTCATTTGAATCTTCTTTCGTGTCTCTTAGTGTCTGTGTGCCTTAACTAGAGTTCTTGTCATGTGGGGCTAAATAATTTCTTACTGAAGTTTTTTTTTATGGTTCTTTTCTTTTTGTTGTTGTTGAGATATAATTTATATATCATAAAATTTATCATTTTAATGTACGATCAGAGTTTTTAGCATATTCGCAAAGCTGTGCAACCATGACTATTATCGAACTCCAGAACATTTTCATCATCCCGGAAAGAAACCCTGTGCCTTTTAGCAGTCGGTGCCTATTCCCCTCACTGAGTGCCTGGCAACCATCAATCTTACTTTTTTTCTCCATGGATTTGCCTATTCTGGATATTTTATGTAAATGGCATCATACACTCTGTAGACTCTTTTGTCTCGCATCTTTTACTTAGCGTCATGTTTTTGAGGTTTAACCAAATTGTAGCATATGTAACAGTTCTTCACTCCTTTTTATGACTGAGTAATATTCCATAGTATGATAGACCACATATTGTTTACATATTCATCTGTTGATGGATATTTAGGTTGTTCACACCTTTTAACTACTATGAATAATGTTGCTATGAACATTTGTGTGTGAGTTTTTGTGTAGATACATGTGTTTTATTGTCTTGGGTTTATATCTAGGAATGGAATTGCTAGGTCATATAGCAACCGTGTTTAACTTTTTCAGGAACTGCCAAACTGTATTACACAGCAACTGCATCATTTTACATTCCCAACAAGCATGTACAAAGTTTCCAATTTCTCCACATCCTTGCCAATATGTATTATTTTCCATCTTTTTGATTGTAGCCATCCTAGTGGGTGTGAAGCCATCCTAGTGGGTTTGGTTTGGTTTTGCATTTTCTGAATGACTAATGATTTTAAGCACCTCTCCATATGTTTTTTGGCCATTTGTGTATCTTCTTAAGAGAATGTTCAGGTCCTTTGCCCATTTTTTAATTGAGTATTTTGTCTTTTTGTTGCTGCATTTATATATTATAGATACCAGATCCTTATCAGATATATGATTTGCAAATATTTTTTCCCACTCTGTGGGTTGTCTTTTCTCTGCCTTACGGTGTCCTTTAAAGCATAAAAGGTTTTAATTTTGATGAAATGCAATTATCTACGTTTTCTTTGGTTGCTTATTCTTTTCTTGTCATATGTAAGAAACTATTACCTAATCCAAAATCATAAAGGTGTAGTCTTTTTTCCTTCTGAGAATTTTATAGTTTTAGCTTATGTATTTAAATCTTTCATCTGTTTTTAGTTAACATTATACATGGTGTGGGGTATGTGTTCAACTTCCCTTTTTTCGTATATAGGTATCCAGTTGTCCAGCCACCCTTTGTTGAAAGACTGTTCTTTTGTCATGAAGCAGTCTTGGCACTCTTGTCAAGGTCAAAATTAATTGACTATGTATGCATGGGTTTATTGATGGATTTGCAATTCTATTTCTTTGGTCTTTATGTCTTTCTTACCTGAGCTTTTGATAAATACTGGAGTGAAATGAGTACATCTTGTTCTCTAACAAGTACCTGGAGTATAGTTGAACGCTGACCCGTGCTTCTTACTTGTCACGTGGCATGGGTAAGAGACTGGCATCTCCTCTGAGACATGAGAATCATAAGAGGGACGTGCACCTGAAGAGAGGGTGGAACTCTAATTTAAAGAGTCTATTTAGAAACAAATTGGCAGATTAGGCCCAAATTCCAGCCCATATAATGTGGCTAAAAGAATTTGAAGCCTAGTAGAGTTTAGACAAAAATAACCCCATACACTCATCCCAGCACCCTCAAATTCACCTGGTAAATATTTATTGAGCCCTTCCTCTGTCCTTTGCACAACTAAGCAGCTTTGATTTGAGGACTTTTATTTCTGGCATACCTCCAACATAAACTATTTGCCAAGTTACCGAAAACTGTAAATTGACTGTATGAAATTATCTTTTTTTGGTCAAAAATATTTGAATGGTGGCTCTAGTTTGTGAACAGTTGATTATAGTCCTTCTCTTTGTTAATAATTAGCTAGAAGGCCAACAACAGTATCAGTTCAGGCCACTCCTTGTTAAAGGTAATAAAATCTTATTCTTTGTGTATAATAAAATGCTTGTCTTTCTGCTCCACTTTGTTGAAGATGTGGGGAATCTGATTCAGGTTTATATTTAATATTTATATAATATTTATATTCTTTTTCAGATTCTTTTTCATTATAGGTTATTACAAGATATTGAAATATAGTTAGTGCCCCATTCTTAAATAAGAATTACCAGTATCTTGAGGCAAGTCTCTGAAAGACAGGCCAAAACAAAGAGAAAACAACAAAGTAACAACAACAACAACAAAATGACTTGGAGGAAACAGATCACAAGGTACAAGATTTAGAAGCTAAAAATAGTTTATTATTTAAAAAAGGAAGATTCAGAGAAAAGAATGGGGGGAGGAACAGCAGGAGGGAGAAAGGGAGAGAAAGAGAGAAGGTGAGGGGAGAAGCATTATACACAGAAACAGGATTAAGAATAGGAACAACATTGGCTGTCTCAGCAGAGCACTGAGAGCTAAAAGAAAAAAGACAGTTTCAAAATTCTGAAGACAAATGATGTCCATTGTAGAACTCTGTGATTTGTCCAAACTAATGAAATAAAGGTGAGGGCACAATAAAGACATTTCAGACAGGCAAGGGATTTACATGGAATCATACCAGTCGTAATCAAAGAAAATTGATTACTCTAAATGTTTTCCATATAAAAAAGAGAAAATAATCATGATGCACTCTTTTTTATTTCCTGGAGGCCGGGTGAGGAAAAAATTAACAAGTTCAAAAGAAGGCATGATGCAATTTTAAAAATAATAATAAATGAGAGTAAGAATTTGAAACCATTTGAATTTACTTTTTTTTTTCAACAAATATGTCCTGGGTGTCTGCTTTTTGCCAGCACTATTTGAAATGCTGAGGGTATTCAGAAGAAAACAAGCAGAAGTCTTTGTCTTCATAGAGCACGTTAGGGAAATGTTTAAATAATAATTGTACATCTACTTGATGAAATATTATATAACCATTAAACTACATGAATACCAGAAGCAAAGGAAACGTTTATAATATAATGCAAGGTGAAAAGAACGCAAGCTGTGGACAGAGACAAAAGGGAAGTCATAAACCTGAAAACAGGTATGCTAGGACAGTGAAATTATGATGAATTATTCTTTTTTTTTCAAAATTCCTTTTAACTTTGTACTCGGTTTTCTAACCAGCAAGGGACACATCAAACATTTTTAAAAATAAAATTGATAAAAATCCTATGTTGCCTGTTTCAAACGTTATGCCAAGTATTTCATTTGGAAAGAGGTGCTGTCACTTTTCAAGTATTTTTATTATCTGAAATCTTTATAACGATTAGCCCTTTAGCAGGATGCTAAAGGATAATGTACTTAAATTCAGGTGCCATCTAAGGAATTCTTCTAAGAAGCAGTGTTATCTCTCTCCCTTAAGAGAGAGAATGGGAACTTACCCACTCCTGATGGGGAAAACATGGCCACTTGGCTAGATATGATCACAAACTTTTTCTTTCTACTCCAGCCACGCAGAGAAAGATGAGAGTGTCGGAAAGAATGCAGAGCCAGTGTCAAATCGGAGGCTAGTAAGAACAATTAAGCCTTGTCTGTTAATTAGCTCCATCAGCTAATGAGCTCTGTGAGTGGGTGAGTAGACCCCCTACAACTGAACCAGAGAAAAGTCACTGGCAGCCTACGGGTGGCTGATCCCATAGTTTTCCACACAGGACACTAATATTCCTGGCCCATGAAGAAGTAACACCAGTGGTGGTGTTCCTCAGGTACTTCCCACAGGTGGTAGTGAAAGCCCATTTTACCATCGTGTGTTTGTGCCAAACATGAGATTTCAGGAATCTCCATGTAGGTTACTGTGTAGAGAATTCCTTTACACTGTGTAGGAAGCAGTGCTTTCTTGGACCAGTTCATTAGATGTAGCCTTGGACATGAAATCTGAGAAGGGTGTTCTGGACTCCCAAGGGATCTAAGAAAAAGAGAAAATTCAGGAAGCCTTGAAATGTATATTCTAATCACATCTTGGGATGAGTTAGATGCTGTGAGTTTTTTCATGTTCAAGGGTAGTAGGAAAGACATTGCATCAAAGTGTCATATAAAATCTTATTCCATTAGACTATACATTATAGTTTCATTTGGCTTTTAAAATGATATTTTAAAATTTAAAAATAGGAGGAAAACTAACTGTAATTTAGTCTCCTGGATGGAATCCTAGAATAGAAAAGGACATTAGGGGAAATTAATGAAATCTGAATAAAGTATGGAGTTCCCTTAGTAACTATGTACCAATGTCGGTTCTTTAGTTGTGACAAATATACCACAGTGATGTAAGATATTAACAACAGGGGAACTAGGTGTGGAGAATATGGAAACTGTAGTATCTTTGCAACTTTTCTGTAAATGTAAATCTATTCTAAAATTTAAAAGTTTATGTAAATCAAAAAAAAGTAGGAGGAAAGAAATTATCTGAATCTCAGACAGATCACAAGTTTGATATAAGCCTGGTGTTCAGGCTGCATAAATGGCAATTGAGCATCAACCACCATCAGATATCAGTCTCATACCAGGTCCTGTTATTTTCAGTGACGGGGGAAAAAACGTTGAAACCGCTAATCAAAATATGTAAAATCATAAAACATGGAACTGATAAGAGAGCAAACTTTAGATTTGGGTTGTGGAAAATGGGAGCCATTGAAATTTCTTGAGTGAGGAACTGATGTAGTGAGAGTGACAAATTGAGGGATTTACTCCATGAGCAGTTTGCAAAGTGGGTTGAAGTTGGGGAGAAGCTGAGGTGGGGATCAGCAAAGAGGCAACAACTGGCATGTGAAACAAAAGTCTCAAGACTAAAGCCCTAAAGTGAAACTTATGACAGAGGTTTCAAGCAGCGTTACTCTCAGTGCCACATACAACCAGTTAGGCACCTGGGGACAAGCAGAGCCCATTGTGGAGACAGGTGCATCAGGCCATCTTAGCCTGTCTCCGCTAGACATTTGAGTCATAGAACCACTTTCCTTGTTCCACATCCAAGCTCTCTCGGTGTCCTGTCAGGACCATCTCTTGTCACCTCTGCCTGTCCATCAGTGCCTTGTTTGATAGTCAAACTTGAGGCAATGCTTCTTGTTTATTTTTAACCCATCCTAATAGGTTTTTTAAAAACTTTTTATTTGGAAATGATTTCAAACTTACAGAAAAGCTGCAAGAATAAGAATGGTGCACTGAACACCATTGACGTCTTATATCTATTGTTAAACATTTATTTAGCTCTCTCTCTATGTGAATATCTGCACATCTAGTATTTTTGAACTATTTGAGAACAACTTGCCTATGGCATGGCCCTTTAATCCTAACTACTTCACTGTATATTTCCTAAGAATTATTATATCCTTTTACAAACCACAGTATAGCTGTCAACTTTGGTACATTGACTCAATCACTGTTTCCTGAATTGAACTGAACTAATGGGTGTGATAATGGTACACCCACTATCCTAGTCACGGAACACCCAATATCCTGGTCTGACCTGTCCCACTGCTGAGTCATGGGAGTGAAAAAAACAAAGTTTGATCTGAATTTCAGGTTTGGGTCTTTGAGAGTACCATAGAATCAGATTTTTCAGATGAATTTTGAATTTGATTCATTGTGTAGTTGACTCAGTTGTTCAGCTATTCTGAAAATGTCTGTCAAAGAGCAATGCTGTTGCAAACAGTAATCTAACATTCATTACTGTGTCAGGCACTGTTCTAAGCACTTTCTACTTATTAATGCATTTAATACAACAACCTTAAAGGAATTTACTATGATTGTCTTCATTTTATACTTGGGGAAACACAGGCACAGAAGTTGAATAACTTGCTCACAAATGAGCAGCTGATAAGGGTGTGAAATATCAGGATTTGAACCCAGCCTCTCAGATCTCTTTCTTGTCTGTTAATCTGAGTGTGTGTGTGTATGTGTGTGTGTGTGTGTGTGTGTGTGTGTGTGTGTTTAGCCTTCTTATATTTCAGTGTCTTCTCTAAAGATGATCCCACGCTATTTCTTGTTATTGATCACTTCTCGTGTCGTGTTCCCCTAGGAGAGACACATTCATTTTCTCGATGTGTTTATTTTTCAGCTGAGGCAAAGGTGACTGGTCCCAGGAGCCCGGAAGAATGGACTCAGAGGAGGCTGTTTACACGAGCTTCTCCCACTCACCAGCTGTTGTGAGTCTGTGGATGAAGAGCAGGATCCTATTACTGCAATGGAAGCGGGCAACTGTATTCCCAACCACCAGCAGCCAAGTGGATTTGGTACAGTGGGACTGCTTAATAAATGATTCATCAGAAGCATTTGATACAAAATTGTCTTGCAGCAGCGTCTTCAAATGTAGTGTTGCCTTCTTATCTAGCCTTGTGTGCCTTTAACTGATCCCTGCTGCCTCTCACTCGGGTGCCAGTGCTGGAATGAACGATGGAATCTTCCTCATGCAGGCTGGGTCTGTCCTGTTTGACGGCTATTTATAGAGCCAATGTGGGTTAATAACTGTTAATTGAATGCCAGCTCCACGCCCATGGTTAGTCTGGGTGCTTTACAAACTTTCAATCCTCACGAAAACCCTGTAAGGTTGTACCTATTTTCTGCATTTTGCCCACGAGTGAATGGAGGCTCAGAGAGGTCATGTGCTGTGTGTAAGATCACACAGCTGGCAGAGTCAGGGCTCAAATGGAGATGAAATCCAAAGTGCCTCCACTTTAACACACCGTTTTGCCTATCACTGCTCCCATGGTACCAACCCTGGCATTCCTCTCTTAAATAGAAGTGGGGAGGCCAGTGAATGTGATGGGATGTCTGAAGGGGAGGGTCAGGGAGCTTTAGAGGCACCGAAGAATCACAGAATTATCCTCTAAGAAACATAACACAATGTTCTTTAAGGTCGAAGGTTCACCAATTATGGCTGGTATTTCAAATCCAGCCCCCTACCCCTCTCTGTTGATCAAGTTTTATGGGAACATGGCCACACCCAATCCTGTGTGTACTAAGGCTGCTTTCACTCTACAGTGGCAGAGTTGCATAGTTGTGACGGAGACCGTATGGCCTTCGAAGCCTAAAATATTGACTTTATGGGTCTTTCTAGAAAAAGTTTGTTGACACCTGTTTTAGATGACTTAGGAAGACAGCCAATCATTTTCATTAAGGCCAATTTATTATTTTTTCCATTTGACTGAAAAACAACTTAAAGATTTGTACTGCTAAGATAATCACTGCTGGTGGTGCAGCGTGGGGTGGGGGTAGGGGAGACAGGAGTCTAACTGGGGATGGTTAAGGGACAGGGAGGAGAAGGGGGAAGGCCTGGGCCTCTGGGTCCCCAGTCAACTCCTCACCCCAGACTCATCCCACTCACATCCTTCCTATTTCCCCTGCAACATCAAGTTTCCTAAAATAAACCTGCTCATAAACTCATAAGTAGCTTCCCACTTACAAAACACTCAAATTCCAACACCCCAGTTTGGAATTTAGAAACCATAACAATCTGACCCCTACTAATCTCTCTCTCCACCCCTTTGATTTATTTTTCTAATCATGAGGAAGTCACGCCAAATTCGAGTTTATATTTCAAAGTCAATGTGCTCGTCTTTGAGTCACTTCTATGTCAGCAGAAAAGTAAACACGTAATACTTGTAAGGCATCACAGGAAACCAGGCTGAGCTTTCATACATGATGTACGTTACCTAAGCTAAAAGTCATAAACAAAAGGAAAATTTATAAATGTTTTAGATACTTTTTTACAATAGACATCATCCAATTGTGTTTAGAAAAAAAATTCCCGCTAAGCTTTTTGTTTTAAGTTGTATTATCATAAGCTTTCTCCCACATTGCTATGTATTTTTCATAAAGATAATTTTTCATGGCTGCAGAATATTTCATCTCCTATATGTTCTAGAGTTTTCCTAATACTGCCCCGGTATTTGGGCATTGAAGAATGCTGTTTCCATTTGTTTCAACGCCTATTTCCATTCTCTCCAGTTGTTCTTCTCATTCTTTTTCATCTTTGCTCAGGCTGTTTTCTTGGCTTGGAAAGGGTCCTGTCTTCTCTTCCTGTTTGCTTAAGTCATACCCTTCCAGCTTAAGTCCGGTCACCCTCCCTCCTCGAACTCCTATTGCTGGGAAAATTTCAGATTGACCTTCAGAATGAGGGATGGATTCCAAGAGACTTACTTCCCTAGAAAGTGCTGACATGGAACCATCTGAACTTGATTGCCATGGCATTGCAGTATCAGAGGGCTCACAGAACCATTATTTCCTGGTGCTGTACTCAGGAGAATGGTTTATTTTAGAAAAGAACAATAGATAGCTGACATATATTAATGTACTTTTCATATGTCAGTCATTATAGTAAACACTTTGCATAAATTGTCATTTATCTTCACAACTACCCTTTCAAGTGGGTACCGTTAATACTCTCATTGTACAAATATGAAAAGTGAGGTACAGAGAGGTTAAGGTTAAAAGATCGACCAAGGCCACACAACTGGTAAGTGATAGACTCCGTATTTGAATTCAGACCGTCTGGTATGAGAGTCTGGCTGCTTAGCCAATGAAACAGGAGTGCGGTCTACTTGCAATGCCCTTTCTCTCCCTAGTCTCAATCACCCCGGCTCAATCTGGCCCCTGCCATTTTCAGAGTATATGCAGAGGGAGAGGGGCTGCTGCTGAATGTTCTTACTAGGAACAGTCAGCCTGTTCCTCTGTGTTGGCGAGACCTGGGGGCGGGAGACAGGAGTGTGGGTGGGGGTGGGGAGGGTGGAGGCACATCCTTTCCCAAAGAGAAGATAGAGGCAGATAAATTTGCTGTGTCCTTGGTCATCCTCTGAACATGCTGAGTCCAGAGGCATTTCCAGAGCCAAGGCAGGGTGTGATGAAAACACCAGTGTCTACCAGACCTCACTTATCTCTGTCCCTGGGGCCTAGCATAAAGCAAGCCATCATTCATGGAGAAGGGATTGTGACATGGTAACATCACAATGGCTGCAGTTTAGTTAACTACCCCTCTCATGCCCTCTCCCAGGAAGGAGTGGGACCCCTTGCAATGGATCATATGAGAGCAGGGGTGGGGAGAAGAGATTCAAATCACACTCCAAAGGTGAGTACAATTGCAAAGCTGAGTCAGAAAGGGAATGAATAGCTATTGGCCTCTGTTTTGCAGAATGAAAAAACCTCAAGGTTCAGAAAGATGTTAAAGATTATTTCCGCCAGATATCTTTCCAGTGCCTGACAGCTCTGACAAGCAAATCCCAGCCCCTGCTCGGATACCTCCACTGATGGGGACCACACTACCAAACAAAAATCCATTCCAGTTCCATATGGCTCTATTAGAAAAGTGGACTTTTTGTTGAGTGGAAATCTATCTTCCTGTAGCTTCTACCAAACTGGGTCTAATTCTATCTGTGAGAGGCTAGAGAACAGGGCAGCTTCCTCTGCCACACAACAGCTCTACAGAGATTTAAAGTGAATGACCCTGTACTCCCTGAGCTTTTCCTCTCCAGGCTAAGTACGCACAGGTGCTTTAATTGTGTCTCTTCTCACATGATTTCCAGGCCCTTTGTCTTATTTGTTTCTACTGATTGCTCCCCATTTTGCTTTGAGTGCTCTAAGTATAGAGCTGGACCACCCCATAGAACACCAGCTAACACCAGAGCATCGTTTCCCTCCTATGAGGACTTCTAGATTCAGAAATTAGTATTCTGAGTTCCAAAGGGTTCCAGAGCTTTGGGGTGAGTTTGTTTTTTCAGTCAGAAAGGGGCAGGAAAAAAAAAAAAGAATGAGTTAGGCTTCTGTGGTTGGGAAGAGAAGACAAGAGCTAGTATTTTTTGAATGCTTATTACATGCCAGACATTGTGCTAAAGACTTAACAAGAATTATCTCATTTAATCCACTCAACCACCTTTACAGTTGGCACTGTTATGATGCCCATTTCACAGCTGAAGAAACTGAGGCTTAGGAAGCTCAGGGTTTTCCCAGGCTATGTGGTGTATGCTAAGACTCAGGCCAGATATTAACAGGAAGATTTGGCTTCGACAAAGAGCAGCATCTGGCTGGTGATTATGCTTCAGAAAAGCCAAGTATAACAGTGAGAAGGGCTTTCAGGAGTGAGAGTAGGACTTATCAGGCCCCAAAGATTGAGAAGGAAAAAGTCTCACCAGGGTGGCACAGAAGGACACTTTGGGCAGAGGAGTAATAAAAGTAACAGCTACCATTTGTTAAATGTGTAGTAAGTCAGGCATTTTGCATACATAATCTGCTTTAATTCTCAAAACAACCCTAAGTGGGAATTACTACCATTATGATCACTGTGTTACAGATGAGAAAATTGAGGCTTATCGAGGTTAAATGACTCACTGAAGGCTACACAGCTGGTAAGCGGCAGTTTCAGGATTGAAATTCAGATGGCTGACACCAGGCCAATGGCCCTATACTGACTCCAGTGGGAAAGACTGTTGGCAAGAAAGTTAAGGGAAGACACTTTTTCTCCCAAGAGATGGGGGATCCCAGAACTAGCAAGGGAACTCAGGGCTGCAGGCAATGCCCGGCCAGACAAGAACAGGAAACCCGGTTCTGGAAGAGACTCTTTAAGTCAGCAGTGCCAACCCTGAGGCTATCCTAAAGTGGGATTTTGTCAGAAAAGTGGTCCTGGAGGCCCAGGAACCTCGATCAAATGAATATTTATGAATAGATATGCTATCTCAGACTCAGAAACCTACATGCGGAAGTGTTACCTGTTTTTATGCCTCTGTAGTTCCCTTTTTCCTTTTTTTTTTTTAAATTGCAGTATAGTTGATTTACAATGTTGTTTTAATTTCTGGTGTATGGCACGGTGAGTCAGTTATTCATATATATTTTTTCTCATATTCTTTTTTATTATATGTTATTACAAGTTATTGAATATAGTTCCCTGTGCTATATAGTAGGATTTTGCTGTTTATCTATTGTGTATATAGTTTGTGTTTCTTTTTTTTTTTTAAACAGTTTGCTTTCTCTCGGTTCAATTGTTCTCAAGCTTTAGTGTGCATCAGAATCACCTGGAGGACTTGTTAAAACACTGATTACTGCACCCCACCCTCAGAGAGTCTGATTTAGTAGGTCTAGGGATGCAGCCTAAGAAATGCACCAGGGGGTGCCGATGCAGCCGGTCCGGGGGTTACACTTGAGCATTTGAGAACAATGGCTTTAGTTTATTAGAAAAGCTACTTTTGAAAAATTTGAAATTGATTTGACTGTGGAAAGGCAAAGGACTTGCCCATAGGCCAGAAGCAGTGGGAGTGGGTTGGGGTGCAGACTTAGTGCCCAGCTAGGTGAGTGCCGCTGTATGGGCTGGGGAGATAGAAGTCACAGCTAGAAGCCATACGCTGTTCCGGGGTGAGGAGGAGGGAAGGCAGAAGGCCCAGGGAAGCTGGGCAGTGGAGCCAGACTGGCCAAAGAGACAGAGATCTGGCAAGGGCAGAAGTCAAATGGGGTCGCGCTTTTGTCAAAAGCTGCAGGCTCCTGGCTGGGCTGCAGGGCAGCCGAGAGAGGCCAGGAGCCAGGAGTGAGCTCCTGGGATGTGGCCTGGGACAGAATCCGGTGATCACATTTCAGCTGCGACTCACTGTCTCCAAAGCCTCTTTCTGTCTCCTCCTATGTTTATGCCCATCAGTCACAGAGTGCCCGGGAGCTGCCCTCTGACAGTAGTGAAGTCCTCGTAGCAAGAGAGCTGGGGACAGCGCTAAATGCTGTTTCTTCCCCTGAGAGGTGGGTAGGTCCCACAGCGGTAGGCAGGAGCAGGGCTGGGAAGCTCACAGTCAGCTGGTCTGACCTCTGATGTTCTCCAGCACCTTGGAGGCACTTCTCTGTCATGGGAAACTGACTCAGCTGCAGTGTACGCGCAGTGCGGAGATCCGCCTTCGTGGCTGCAGCAGTGCGCTAGTGGCTAGGAGCCGGGCTGCCCTCGCTGCTTTTCATGGAACTGGGGTGGCTTGGATAGGAGGCTCCCTTCTCTTGGTACCAAGAGAGAGAGCATCTCTCTGCAAGACTCCTTTCAAATGCAGGAGCAAAATTGTGCACATAGGCCCTCCCTGGACTCTGGCCTTTAAGAATTACCCACTTAGCCTGACCTAGTTTTCCCTTCAGTGCCCTTCATCTCATTTCTTGTATATGTCTGTCCAGTTAAAAAAAGATTTACTGAGTGCACACTAGATGATAGGCCCTGTCCTGGGAATACAGATGTGGGTAAAAGAAATCTCCACCCACAAGTACAGTCGGGGAGATCCACATAGAGAGACAATTACAGCCTTGTAGGATAAGTGCTGTTTTTTAAGGCATAGAGATCATGTCCTCTCAGGACCTTTGTGTTTGCTGGTTCTTCTGTCTAGAATGCACTTCTTCAGAACTTTCCGTGGTTATTCTCTCATTTCACGCAGGTCATTCCTGAGAGAGGACTTCCCTGACCCTCCTACGGAAAGTGTAGCCCTCACAGTTCTCTGAGTCCATTTATCCCATGTAATTTTTCTTTATAACAAACACTTCTAACCTCCTCATGTTTTATATATATATATATATATATACATACATACATACACACACATATACATACACACACACACAATTTTGGGTGGTCATTGTTCCATACTAGGTTGTAAGCTCTACAATTGAGAGTGTGGCCCTGTCACTGCTGAATCCCCAGCTCGTGGACTTGATACCTAATAGGGACTCAATACAGATTTCCCTTTTGTTCATTCACAGTAAGTGACTGCCCAGTTGAACTTTTCTGAGCCTCTCCAGAGTCATCGAAATGGAGGATGAGACCTGCCCCCTTGGGGAAGAACCTTCTCAAGCCTACCTTCCCTAGCGTTCTAGTCTGTACTGTTTCCACTCTCATTGAAAATCATCAATAAACAATCAATAATAAAACTAGAAAAGAGTTTCATCTGAATCAAACTAAGGACTAGCTTGGAAGCCTGCTTCCCAGATGACTGAGAAACTGCTCCAAAGACGCAGTGTTATATCTTGTCAAAACAAAGAACATTAAACAGTCAGGGATATATTTCTTCAAGGTTAAAAAAACCAAACAAAGCAGACCAGCACGTATGCATACAGCAAGTATATGGCTTTGGCTCTTGGGAAGGGAGTCTTATAATAAAAGGAATACCAGGATTAGCATCCCTGGAAGAGGGGCATTTAATCTTTATTTTTATCATGGGCACTTTTTACTTCTGGTCAATGTGCCTTTATCTTTAATAATTAAAGCAGATGTACAATGTGTGGTTGATAGGCTACAAACAGACTGTTTTAGTTAGCATAAAATTGAAGATAACTCATGTATAAGTCAGAATGACTGCCCTATATCTCAATATATGAAAATTTCTTTTATCACCACCAATAACTGTAATTACTGAGCATTACTTATGTACTGGGCACTTTGTATTATTTAGTCTTCACAATGCTCTGCGAAGTCAGCATTATTTCTCTCCTTTTACTGAAGATGAGACAGACTCAGGGGGAGAACCTGCTCAAAGTCACAGCTTGCAAGGTTCCCAGGGGGCTCTCCGGGATAGGTCTACCAAGCTCCACTGTCTACCCAAGTTTCTGTGACTTTTCTACAGGCTCCCCATGTTTCCCTTACATCTCCCTGTCAGCTCCTTCCTTCTCACTGGATAGCTGAGCCTGCTGTAGCCTGGCGGCTCTTCCATGACTAATGTGGACAGGTGCTTCAGATGCTTGCAGGATGGAAAGGGGGCTGATGGACCTCCAGGGCTAGAGCTCTCCTTCCCCTGCCCTCCCCAAGGACCCGGCTGCTGCATGCGCAGTGGTCCATTCCAAGGCCTGCAGCGAACGCTAGCGCTGGAGGAAAAAGGATGGGGGAAGGGGGGAGAGGCTTCTTCAAAGGACGGGTGGGACCTGGGTGGGGATGCTCAGTACTCCTCCCTCTCTGCCGCTCCCTCCAGGCACCCCACGACCATCACCCCCGCCCCGCCCCATCCCCTCTGACAGCAGTGCGCATGCGCAAGGCGCTCCTCGCCCCTCCCTCTGCGGGCCGCCCTTTCACCCTGGCAACCGCGGCGCGACTCCCGCGCGCTCCGGGCTGGGCGCGGACGGGGCGGGGCCGGGCGGCGCCGGTGCAGGCTGAGGCTGAGGCGGCGGCGGCCCAGCAGAGCAGAGGACCCTGGTAGTGGTCTTGGAGTGTCCAATCTCCCTCTGCCTCCTCACACGGTTCTGCGACGCAGTTTCGGGTCTAGCGGACCTAGCCCCTGGCCATGGACTCCCAGAAAGTAAGCAGGGGCGAAGGGTGGGCGGGGCGCTCCGGCAGGGTGGGCGGTGGGCGGTGGGTGCGCGGGGCCCGCGGGCCGACTGGGCTGTGGCCGCGGAGGGCGAGGCCGCCCGGCCCCCTCCCCGGGAGCGAAGAGGCGCCCGCGGGCTGCGGGAACCGCGCCCGGTGACCTTTGGGTAGCTTCTGCCCTGCACTTGGTCCTGGGCCCTGGCTCCTGAGGGGAATCGGTAGCCGTCCTCGTTTTAAAATCTATTTTCTGCAGCACTCTAGGCCCGCTTTGATTCTCGCAGCCTTCCGGCGTGCTCGTGAGGGTTTATATCCATCCTCGGCAGAAGGGGAAACCAAGGCACGGAGGGGTCTACCTGCTGACACCCAAGCTAACGCCTTCTTCTCGACCCAGTCTCCTATCTTGGCACCGTGTGTGCTTCTTTAGGCCGGGAAGCAGATCGCCTTAGCACCGCCCCCCGCCTTCTCCACCCCCATCCCGACTAGTTCCCAGGCACGTCTTAGCGTTTATTGATGGTTGAATTGAGAGGGAAGATTGACAGTTGTCAGGTCAGCGGTCCCACCCTCTGACCAGTTCGGTGTTGCTGTTCACAGTTACCTTCATGGCTGTTCTGGCATGTTTTATACTTTCCGAACAAGTTAAGGAAGGAGTAGCAGAGCTAGCTGTTTCTATTAACAACCACCACAAAATATTTAGAGGACATAGCCGATGTTTTGAGTACAATGAGAAGTGAATTATTAATATATAGTCATAATCTCTATATAGAAATCAGCCACCCTGTTCTTTGTTAGATTGTAGTAATTGAAATATAGTGCAGTATAGGAAGGAAATCCAAGTGTTATTAATAATGTAGCAGGGAAAAACAAGGGCATATCCAAGAGGCCATTCTTTGCTATTATTAGATAGAAAGCGCTAGAAAGACTGACTGTAACAACGTTTTCTGTAATTTCGCCTGGATTCACTTATTTGAGCACTGGGGGCGTGAGAATAGTGTAGTGATTTGTTAAGCCTTAACTGTTATAGTATTTAACAGAAGTCATATGATTTCATTGTATGCGTGCATCTTGAAACTCGAGTATACCTCAGTTTTTATTTACATGACTATTAGTAAGATGCTTTTTAAAAATTACATTTTGTGTGTTTTGAATATTTTTGTATTTAAAATTTCTCTGCCTAAATTTGGAAAACATTTCAAAGCTTATTTAACCTTTTAGATAAAAGTCCTGTGATATCTGAATGGACATTAGTTCAGAGCAAATGGAAGGTCAGAGACTTGGCGTCTAGAGACTTGGGTTCCATGCCGCTCTGTGTTATGGAGCAAATTACTTAACTGGGATGAATCTATTTCCTTATCTATACAGATGAAATAAGAATATTTCATAGAGTTACTGTAAAATCAGGTGACAATTCAAGTACAGTGCCTTAAAGTTTACAAAGAATGAGTACTAAAATACTCTGTGCTGAAAAATATAATTTAAAAAGTATTTTAATATGAATCATCTTATTTTGCTAGGGCATGCATTATTTCTCACTTTATTGAGGACTCAAGAGTTGGAGGTTGTGAGCCCTTCAAGGTCCTACCACTAGCCATAAGGCTAAGATTTGAACTTGGTTGGTCTCATTCCAGATGATGTATTTGAGTATCTGCATGTACTGTGTGCAGTTTCCCCAGAGGTAGCAAAGAATTAGCTGTTCTTTCTTACTAGTACTAATGTATCTTAGATAACTAGAGAATCAACTTATCAATATTAGAAAATGTGTTGAATTTCATTGGTGGTATCAAATAATATTTCTAATTAAAAAAAACCCTTTGTGTTGTTTTATAGCTTACAACAAGCACCCAGTGTTATTGCTTGTAACCAATTTAATGCTCTGAATTTGAGCATCCTTTTCTCACAGATTACTGCAGAATTAATTATATACCTCAGCTAATAATGAACTAAACTAGATAAGTATTTCTCATGAAATAAGGCAGTATTTCTGTCATGCCAGTAGTACCCCCCCGCATGATTTTTCTTTCCCGTTATAGAATGTTATGATGAAAATAGCAGGGATGATGCCTTAGTCAGCGTAAGGAAACACAGGTACTGCAAGTGGCAAAGGGTGGCTTGAATACACACCTATTTGTAAGACATTGGGATTTGGGCTTTAAATTATTAAGAGAATGGCTTTGGAGCCAGGACTCCAGGCCTACTATTTATGAACTGAATGAGGTTGGGTAATTTGCTGTGTGTCTCCATTTCCTTGTCTTTAAATTCTGCTTATCTCAGAGGGTTGTGAAGATCGTGTTAATTTTTAAAAATCAGCTGGTGCCTCACATACTTAAGAGCTGTCTGTTAGCTGTTAACTAATCTCATAATCCCAACTTGAAAATAACTTTATCCTTTTGTTGATAATTTGTGTTACTATTTTTCTAATCCAGTCTAGCTATTTTTTTTCACCTTTGTCCTTAAGTTTAAAACATGTTTTCTGTGTTTATGTCTGTAATAAATGTTTTCAAATGGTGACAAAGAAGAGTTGTTAAATCCTAATTGGAAGAGGATTGGAAGTTCTGACTCATGCAGTCTGACAATAGAGGTTAAGTTAACTGGACAGTCTTACGGAAGCTTGATGGTGGCTAGTCAGCAAATGGATTAGCTTGACCAGCTGCTTTTTTTGTCCATGAAAATAACTTGGACCTCAGTGTTGTGTTAGCAACAGATGCTCTGTTTGAGTAGAGGAAGAAAACATAATTGCCTTGGGTATGTAAGGCGGACTGTTGGATACAGAAAACCACAGTATTATCTCCTAGAAATAAACAGAGGGATTTTGCTTATATCGAGTTTCTGGGACACTTTTGTGAGCAGAATTTGTTATGGATAGGTGGCTTTATTTGATACTCAAACCTTTTGATTATGTCCTTAAGTGGTTTTAAGATAAAATCCCAAAGATTTCTTTACCTGATAAAATGTGTATATTCAAAGAAACCATTGAAACATTTACACCTTTCTAGAATCTTGGTGCTTAGAATTTGATAGGTTTAGTTAAATTCTTGTGCAAATCACTCACATTCATAGGGGTTGCTCTTTTCTAGGAAGGTACATGCTGTAAGAATAATAAAGTTGGAGGGGAAAGGGGGAAGGGATCCCAGAGGAAGGATGTCACCAAGAGCATACTTTGTCAGTGGTTCACTTTTCCCCACATATTCTGCTTTCTACTTGGAAAGGGGTAGTGATAGGCAAGGCTTGATGTACAAGACCGGACAAACCTAGATTGGGGAGATTGAACGAGTAGGGGGAGTTTTAAAGCACAATGCAACCTACAACCAGTAACATTTCTACACTTGGCTTCCTCATCCCATTTTCCTCTTCTACCCTGGTATTTGTTATCCTTTGTCTTCACATTGTACCCAAGCAGTTCAAAGACCTCCACCATATCCAGTGAGCAACCAACTGTCTCACGTTCCAGAATTGCTCCTTTTTCTGAGTCCTGAGGAAACAGAAATGAAAGTTTAGTATTGTTCTGCATCCAGTATTGTGTTAGACTGCCTTAACTTTTCACAGAGCCCTTATTCCTATTGCACACATATGGAAAATGGAACTCAGAGAGGTTAAATGACTTGTTCAGAGTCACACAACACAGCTAGTGAGTGGTAGTCTGGATTCAAACCAGGTCTTTCTTCGCAGCCCAGGCTTTATCCATTACCACCCTTCTTGCCTGGATCCTTTGCCTTTAAATGGAGGTATGATTAATGTCATTAAAACTTAAGATGTTAACAGGAATAAATCTCTATAAAGTGGTTAAAAAAAAAGAAACTAGTTAAGTCTAGTGAAAATAGTTGACAGAAAGTATAGAACATGATTTAGATAAAACTCTGGAATCTGGTCTCTCTTGGATTTCTAAATAAAATCATTATTTTTCTGTATTATAGATAGCTCCCTTCTCTCCAGCTATTTTTTCTTTTTTGAGGGAGGGTCTTAGCTTTCTAAACTAGAGATGTGAACAGGAGAGTATAACTGGGGTTTTATACACCCCAGCCAAGCACAACTGCAGTCATTCCCATGGAGTGAGTCAAAGTAATCTGGGATGTACAAGGTTTGAGGTACCCTCTTCAAAGGACTATGCTGACATACTCATAATCCCTATATTTAAATATAGATATCTTCATTTTTTATTGAATTTGACAGTTTTAAAAAATTAGAGATATAATGAAGCAGACATAACTTTTTTTTTTAATTTTTAACACAGTGGTCCTTTGCAATGCCTGGCTGAATGTAAGCAGGATTATTCATGCAGCAAACACAGATTGAATGCCATAGTAATAGATATTCTGCTCCAACCTAGGGTGGACAGTATTTTGAAGCTAGTGGATTTTTTCCCTCCAAGCTTTCTTTCTGCCTATTTTATATCCTCAGTTGGGACTTCTTCCCAGCCACAGGTTCCGATAGAATCTCGTCTCAGTTATTGATACTTGTAGATTGATAGCTAATTATGTTTTGAACTAATTTGTAATAGTGCTAGCACAGCCAGCCTGTGCACTTCTGTTGTGTTATAAATATAAGTAATAGAAGTTTATTGTAGGAAATTAGGAAATATGGATAAATGAAAGTACAATAAAAATCACCCATAATCCTGCCACCCAGAGATAACCTCTTTTAACATTTACATGTATTACATTCCAGTCTTTTTTTATGGGTATGGAAACTTAAAAAAGCTATGGTACCATGCTGTGTTATAGATTCATAATTTGCCTCCCACTTAATATGTTATTAGTCTTTTACCATGTTAATATCATTCTACAACACTGTTAGTGATGCAGCCTAATTCTTTTGTGTGGATATATTACTTGAGTTTTAATCAGTACCCTTTTATCATTTATGTTGGTTCCAGCCTTTTAATATTATAAATAACACCGAGATGAGTATCTTTGTAGTCAAGTCTCTGCTTATACTCTTACTTAGAATAAATTAGTAGACATGGAATTGCTGAGTCAACGTGCATATACTTTTGAATATCTTTTGACGTACATTGCCAGGGCGCCCTTTAGAAGGGTTATGTCAGTTTTTACTGCCACTAGCAGTGCCTGCAAATACCCCCATCTCTCCTTCCATTCCATCTCCCTTCATCAGATGGTGGGACCTCTGGTTTCCTTGACTGAATGTGAACTTCCTAGATGTCACTGGATGGAACAGCCAGTTCAGAGGTCCCTGAACATGTTTGTGGCTTCTTCAGCCTCTGATGCACTGTATTTCCTCAGCCCTAGTTAGGAGAGAACTTCTGCCCTGATATCTTACAACTGGACTTTGGGAGAAAAGGCAGCATTCCCTCCCAGGTCTTTTATTAGATTTTTTCCTGAGAATCACAACAGTTGCATCCGTGTACAGAGGTAGTATTTCCAACCGTCTCACTGTTATAGAGGGCATGGCTTTCTAACAGTTAGCTATTTATGATGATCAGATTCCTGAATTCCTCAACAATATATAATTCCTCTTGTCTAGCTCCTTGCATCACATTTGAGCACAATACTGTTGTTCTGTGTTGCGATAGCTGTGGTCAGCTGGTAAGATTCTGGTTGTCTAACTTCTTACCAGCTGGATAGAGTATTCTGGATTTCTGCTCATTACCTAATTCAAAGGAAAGGTCTATGGCGTGGCGTGATACAAGTGGCAGAATTCCTGATGGTATTAGGATATTTTCTAGGATTGCTGTATGCTGGTTTCATTGGATCCCTTTGCCCTGGTTGCAGGAACCTGGTGGTTGTTTTGTGCAGTCCTTTGTGGTGTAGGCAGCCTAGAGTGGTGTAAAAGTGCAGACTCTGGAGGCAGCTTCCTGGGTTTGAATTGTGACTGCCATTTGACAACTCTGTGATCAAAGAAAGTTTCTTAACTTCTTTAACCTTCCCTTTCTTCAACCATAAAATGCAAAGACTAATATTGCTTTCTATTGTGATGATTAAAAAGATATTCCATGTTAGTAGCTTAGCACAGTGCCTGGCACATAGAGAACGCTTAATGAATACTGGCTGAAATGGCTATAGTTATAGTTTGACCCCCTTAAATTGTAGATTGATAAGTGATATTTGCAGTGATTCTAGATTTCTGTATCTCAACTGTCTGTAATACTAACGTAGAATTTGAATCAGAAATTTTCTCCTGCTTTGAGTAGATGCTGGTGGGAAACCCATATATCAGTGTTTCTCTAATTATGACCACTAGATTATTGATGCCTTTGGATTCAGAGTAGCATATAAACCTAGGTATAATGTTTCTAAGAACTGGAGGGTTTTGCATCATAACTTTGGGGGCTTGTTGCACTGGGTAGTTTCCAAGTTGGCAGAGTTTTTTTGTTGGGTGCAGAATTAAGACTCATGGGGGAAGGTATAGCTAAGTGGTAGAGTGAATACTTAGCATGTACGAGGTCCTGGGTTCAATCCCCAGTACCTCCACTGAAAAACTGAATAAATAAATAATAACCTTCCCTCTGAAAAAAAAAAAAGGATTAAGGCTCACATTTGAATTTGTCATATTCACATATATTAAGCTAAAACCAGTAGAACCATGCCATTTCAAATGGTGACAGTCATCATATTTTCAGTCTTATAAGATGGTTATGCCTGTAGTAAGAATAACTGTTACTGTTGCCCTTGTATTTGGCAGGGTGGTACGTGTATACCTGTTGATCATTTCTAGTTTTTTCTAGTCTTAAAGAAAATCTTAAGTCCTTTTGATGCCCTTAGATGTTCTGACCTTATTTTTACGAACCTCTGATCTTTGCTTTCATGTAGTACAGTGTTAAGAGTTAAGAGCACAGACTCAGGAGTCAGACTGCCTTAATTTGAATTCTGGCTCTGCCACATATTAGCTCTGAGATCCTGGGCAGGTTACTTAGCCTCTTTATACCTCAGCTTCCAAATTGGAAAACGGGGATAACCAAGTATCCTACCTCATAGAATTCGTGAGAAGATTAAATGAATTAATATATGTAAAAACTTAAGGCAATGCTTGACCCTGAAGAGTATGAAAGTGTTAGTTATTAATATTTTGCTCAGAGTCTATTGATTGTGCTTTTGCTTCACGTGACTTATAGGGACTGTAAGCATAACTTTAAGCTATGCCCATTTGAAGAGGGTACCTCATGCCTTATACATCCCCAATTACTTTGAGCCATTCCATAGGAATGATTGCAGTTGTGCTTGACTGAGGTGTATAAAACCCCTCTTTTTTTGGTAGCAGAGCAGCTACCTAAGCCTAATTCCTGAGAATTAAGTAGTTGAGAGACTTAATCTTGATAGAGTAGGGTTTTTTTTTTTTTTTGAGGTCCTGGTAACTGTTGTGCTTGATCAAAGGATAATGGCTGAGATTGCTTGTGGACACTGTCTCTGGAGACATATGCTCTAAATATTTTATTGTGATCCAGCAGAATTCGTATTTGTCGAAAGATGTCTTCAAAACCTCCAGAACTGAGAACTTTTAGTCATGGCCACCTTAAGTCTTGCGAAATCAATTATGTTATCTAGATAAACTTCTGATAATCTATATTGCCTTATCACTCTGTTTATGTATCACTTTATCCATCAGTGTTTGGAGGGTAATGGGAGACCTGAGATCTGAGATAAGATCTGAGACCCTTGTAAGCATCCTTTCAGGTTGATAGAGTCTCATGGAGCAGATGAAAGTTGTCTTTGCCCTCCTTCATCATCAGGCTTTGATAATGAAAAAAAATGAAGCAAGTATATGTATATATATGTATATGTGTATATAGGGACTGTAACCATGACTCTGTTTCTGTTTTATAATGTTTGTTCATTTGTTTTGTCTTTTAGAGTCCACATACAGGTGAAATCATATGGTAATTATCTTTCTCTGAGTTATTTCACTTAGCATAATACCCTCAAGGTCTATCAATGTTGTTGCACATGGCAAGATTTCGTGCCTTTTATGGCTGAGTACTATTCCATCATATATGTGTGTGTGTGTGTGTGTGTGTATTTATTTCACGTCTTTCTTTATATACGTATATATATATCACAGTGGGCTCATTCTGTACTTTCTTGGAACTTGTTTTAACAATACATTGTATATATGTTTTAGAACAGTGGTTATAGCTCTAGGAACTGATAATGTGAGGATTCCTAGATGGGAAGCAAGGCATATTAGAGAAACTCAGAGTAGGCTACTGCAGCCGGAATACAAGAAAGAAGAAGTCTGGTGTGAGTTGAAGCAGGTGAGGTAGGCAATGGGAAGATCATGCAGGTCTTGCAGATAGTGTAAGGTCACATTTAAGGTCATGTTAACAGCTCATGTTAAAAGATTTTCGATTTTATCCAAGGACTTGTGCGAAGACGATCAAGCAGAAGGAGTGATACTAACATATTACCCTAGCTGCAATGTAGAGAACTGATTATTGGGGAGAAAAAATGGATCAGAGGCCGGTTAAGAAATTTTGCAAGAGTGTAAGTTGAGATACAATACTGAGTTGTAGTAGCAGTGATTATAGAACTATTTAGGAGGCAAAATCTACAGAACCTGGTGACTGCATGTGGAGTACAAATGAAAGGAAAGGATATAATGATGATGGCCTAGGTGTCTGGGGTTTTTTTTCTCTTCCAGTTTTATTAACGTAGAATTGACATATAGCACTGCATAGATTTAAGATATTTAGCGTAATGATTTGACTTACATACATCATGAAATGATTATCACAATAAGTTTAGTGAACATCCATCATCTCATATAGATATAAAATAAAAGAAAAAGAGAAAAATATTTTTTCTTTGTGATGGTAACTCTTAAGATTTGCTCTCTTAACAACTTTCATGTATAATATGCAGCTGAGTTAATTATATTAATTATGTTGTACATTATATCCCTAGTACTTACTTATCTTATGATTGGAAGTTTGTATCTGTTGACTGCCTTCATCCAATTCTGAGTCACCCCTGCTTCTGGTAACCACAAATTTAATTTCTTTTTCTTTGAGTTTGTTTGTAAAGTATAATTGATGTGCTTGTTAGTTCCTGATGCACAAGATGGTGATTCGATATAGCTATAATTACAAAATCACAATAAATCTAGTTACCATCTGTCACCATACAAAGATACCACATTATTATTAACTACATTCCTCACACTGTACATTTTATCTCTGAGACTCATTTATTTTTTAATTGGAAGTTTTTACCTTTTAATTTCCCTTGCCTATTTCCCCCGCCTCCCTGCTCCCCTCTCCTCTGGCAACCACCTGTTTGTTCTCTATATCTATGACACTGTTTCTATTTTATAATGTTTGTTCATTTGTTTTGTATTTTAGATTCCACTTATAAGTGAAATCATATGGTATTTATCTTTCTCTGACTTATTTCACTTAGCATAATACCCTCAAAGTCCATCCATGTTGTTGCACATGGCAAGATTTCATGCCTTTTATGGCTGAGTAATATTCCATTGTGTGTGTGTGTGTGTGTGTGTGTGTGTGTATTTATCTCACATCTTTCTTTATTCATTCATCTATCGGTGGGCAGTTAGGTTGATTTTGTAACTTGGCTATTGTGAAAAATGCTGCAGTGAACATAGGAGTGCATTTGTCATTTTGAATTAGTATTTTCATTTTCTTCAGATTAGTGTTTTCCTTTTCAGATAAATATCCAGAAGTGGAATAGCTGGATTGTATGGTAGTTCTATTTTTTATTTTTGAAGGAACCTCCATACTGTTTTCCATAGTGGCTACACAAAACTACATTCCCACCGACAGTGTACGAGGTCTCCTTTTTTCCTATATCCTCTCTGAAGCTTGTTACTTGTCTTTTGATAATAGGCATTCTGACAGATGTGAGCTGATATCTCATTGTATGTTTGATTTTTATTTCCCTGATGATTAATGATGTTGAGCAGCTTTTCATGTGCCTGTTGGCCATCCGTATGTCTTCTTTGGAAAAATGTCTATTCAGGTCCTCTGCCCAGGATTTTGTTTTTGATGTTGAGTCGCTAGGTTTCTGATTTTGCAGCTGGTGGTGCCATTTGCAGAGATAGAGCACTAGGGAGGGCTCAGGTTTAGTAGAGGACATTATGACATGTTGAGGTTTGAAGTGCTTATGAGACATCCAAGTGGAGGTTTCAGGTAAGCAGTTGGAGTAGAAGGGTCTGGAGCTCAGAGAATAGGTGCTGTGTCTGATGGTGCTCGTACTCAGCTTATATCACATTCTGGCTTTGCACTTCCCCCTCAACTTCTTTATCAGTTATTTGTGTCTCCATTACAAAAGCTAGTGATTGAATTTGGAGGCCCTGGAGGGATAGTGTCGGGTAGAAAACTCCATGCATTATGGTATTTTTTTAGTTCTTCTTTTGCCTCTTTCTCTGAGTTTCTTATCCTGCCTTGGTATGTTGTGTGCCATATTTAGAAAATACTTTAAAAAAAATTCTACTGAACTTGCCTCCCCCTGCATACCTCCTGTATTAGGCACACAGTATCCCTGGGACACCTCTTCCCTAACTCTTACCTCCTAGAGAGAACTTAAGCCCCTTGTCACATACACAAGCTAGGGTTAAGTTTTATTAGAACTCAGCTTATGTAATCCTCATCCTTTAGTTTTTATAAGTTTCGGTGTAGGTGGTAGTTTGTCTTAAGTATTTTGGTTACTTGTAATTTGGTTTCCACTTCTGCTGGGTTCTTAGTTCTTTCTATCATTATGCCATTTCCATCCTAGGCCTAGCCAGTCACTGACCTTGTGAGGGCCAGAATGGCTGAAGCCCCGGTCCCCTTCCTGATTTACTTCTCAGCCCTCCCTGATGAACTTCTACCATAGCAGAACGCTACATGTGAGCTCTTGATTACAGTCTTTTGTATTTGCACATCTTCTCCACAACAGATGAAAAGGGCAGGTGGCTTCCAAGCTTCTGAAACCCTCGTCTCAGCAGGCTGCCCTTGGGCAACCTTCAGGATACTGCCCCCCCTCACCCCCGTTTTTTTCTTCTAGGCTTAGAAAAGATTAGAGTAGAGGCAGCACTTTATCTGTATTAGCTACCAAGGTTGTCTTGGATTGTTTGGGTTCCGACTCTTGCTCATCTGGATGACTGCTGCTTCTGCAGCTGTGTTTACTAATGCATTTGGTAGCTGCGAAAATAAAGGTGATCTTAAACATTGAGGCCCCAGAGCCCTCTTCAGCTGGCTTGTTCATTCTTAGAGCATCTCAGTGGTATATATTCAGTAAAGACTCGAAGCTCTCCCACCTAGAGGTTAGAGTAGTACCCCGAGAGTCTCAGCCTTAAGTCTTGGTTGTTTGGATGGTAAGGAAAGCTGCCTTTCTTAGGGTATGGGTGTTCTGTGATAGACCCTCATGCTGTACTAGAACTCTCAGTTAAATTCGGAATTTTGAACCGTAGAGCATTCTGTCTTCAAAGAATGAGATGATGTTTCCCTGAAATACTTTATCAGCCTTTAAATACCTTTTCTTCCCAGCCATTTACTGGGACAGTATAATATTTTTAAAGCCTTTGAAAATTCATATAGAATAACATTCCTCCAAAAGCTTTTAACACAGGTGGTAGGATTTCTTTCCAGATGGATTGCTATTAATACTTTTTGGGCCAATACAATTTGGGAAGGATCACTTGTCATTCTCTAGTAATAGCTGAATTTTGAATGAATTAAAGGGGAATGGTAAAGATAAGATTAAGGGTATTATTTCTTGGAGGTATGGAATTGTACCATACACAGAAAACAGCATTATCCTGATGACTCTTTGTAGAACCTACATGTCGGCTGTCCTCAGGTGCAGTCTCGTTTTTGTCAGAAGCCACCCTTGCCATAGATCTTTGTACTCTTTGTGATCCCCACAAAGCCTTTTATAACCAAAAACAATGAGCAGTATAAGTTTTAGAGAAGAGTGTATTTCTCTTTCTTAAGGTATCAGAGGGATCCCAAAGGAGTGTTGTCTGTGCACCAGTTTTTTTTGAGAGGTGGTAATCTTGTAATATTAACTTTCCATTTCTAGACATAATATTCACGTAATTGAAAACGAAGAAATTAGTGAAATTCTGGTCAAGGAACTTGGTTGTAGTGTTAACTTATATCCACATACAGCTATTACACTTCAAGAATCTGATATAAATACGTATGGAAATTCTGGTGTTCCAAGAAAAAGTTCCAGAAGTTTTTAGGTTGTTTATTATTAATTGCAAATTGAGCAGATCAATATATGATCTTTGCCCTATCCCCACTCTTAGAAATATATGGACTGTTTGGATGGTATAGGTCGCTAAAGCTGTGTTGTCCTGTATGTAACTTCTAGCCACATGTGATAATTGACCACTGGAAATGTGGCTAATTTGAACTGAGATGTGCTATAAGTGTAAAATACACATTGGATTTTGAAGATTTAGTGCCAAAAAGAAGGAAGGAAGGAATGAACGAATGAACTCAATAATTGCTAAATATTACATGTTGAAATGATATTTTGGATCAGTTGGGTTAAGTAAAATATTAAAATTAATGTCACCCTTGTCTCTTTCACTTTTTGATATAGATGCTATTGGCTCTCATTATATTTCTATTGAATGGTGTAGCTTTAAGGACAATGAGGATATTGCAGTTGATAGGGGGTGTATTCTGCCCACTCATGTCACTGAACAGACTCTTTCCACTTTTCAGTAGGTGCATAACTCAAGATATAAAGGATTTAGCTTGAAGACCTAATAAAAACTAGAGCACTTAGATGTCTTTGACAAAACTCAGTAAATGGCAGGAGCTTTAAAAAGGTCGAGAGGCTTCTCATTAAACTTTTTGGAGCTTAGGGCTTACCCAGCTGGGACAGTATGCTTCAGCTATTTCTAAAGAATTCTTTGCTGCAAAATTCTCCAAATATACTTTGCTACTAAGTTTAGAACAAAAAATAAAGTGAAAAGCTATTTTTATGCTAGGAAGTTTTTTTTGTTTTTGTTTTTGTTTTTGCTTTGGACTAGATCTGCCTTTTATTATATACCAATATTCTATAGTTTTCTGGTGAAGTTTCCTTCAGTTTTTATTAAACTGACATATATTCTGGTGATTCAAATTTTGTTATTGGGTTGAATTCACTGGGCCTGGCTCCTCCTTTTCAAGATCTCTTCCACAAGACTCCTTAACCCCTGTTCTGATAGAGTGTTATCATCTGTACCTTGAAGTTCACTAGATATGCCTATCAGTGAGCAAAGCTTTAGCTCAAGCTGTGATTCTCCATGAAAATTCCAGTGGTTTTATATGTCACTGAAGAGCCTTAACAAACCTAGTTTTTGAAACAATATACAATTTATTTTATGGGTGTTTCATGTGATGGACAAATTACTTAGGTTTAGAGGCAGTATTCTAGAGCATGACTTTGGAGACAGATTGAGCATAATTTCTACCTTTCTAGCAGTGTCACTTTGGGCAACTGATTGAATCTGTTTTCCTATGTGTATAGTATGAATATTATCCTGCCATTAGGAGGGATAGAATGGGAGGCAGATAGTCCATTAACTTGAAGGAGCCCAGCCTTAATTGAAGCGTACTGTACACAGGCCGAGGATTGGCAGAACCATATTTACTGTTGGATTGTATTGTTTTAAAATATACAGAGAGGTAAGTGGGTAAAGCTCAGTGGTCGAGTGCATGCTTAGCATGCACAAGGTCCTAGGTTCAGTCCCCAGTACCTCCATTAAAAAAATTAATTAAAAAATTTTAAAATACGCAGAGGGCCTATCTTGGATGAATACTTAAACAACTCTTAAGTCCAGTGCTCTCCTTTTCTGCATCTCTGTACCACCACTGTCATCCCTCCAGCTGTGCCCACCCCTCTCCCAGGTACTGGCTTCATTCTGCCTGCTGTCTTTGTATTTAATCTTGGTGTACCTGTTTCTAGGGGAACACCAACAGGATAAAAAGCTAACTCTTGGTGTTGGTCTTTCATAGCATAACTTCATTGTGTTATTATACTAAAATAACACCAGCAGTGAGGATGGAAAGAAATAATATAGGTAAGTGAATACAGCAGAGAGCCCTAGGTCGCTTCAGGGATGGTAATAATACCTACTTATCTCCAGGGATTGTTGTGAGAATTAAATGAGAGCTGTAATAATTTTAATTTTTATTACTATAATACTTTATGAACATTTATATGAAATATTATCCCTTTATCAGATTATTTCCTGAGCTTTTTATATGTAGCCTTATATTTTTATTATATTTTGAGGAGAACCATTATTACACAGAATCTTACAGGAAATTATTAAAATGTTTATGCTTGTAGGTGCTTACGGAAATAAGGCTTGTGCTTCTAGGAAAATTACAAAGTAAAAGTACTTGCTTTTGATTTTTACTGGGAATACAGGTACCTTGTTTGGATTTTGCTACCCATGAAGAGTTATTAAAGAGCTAGACCTGTGATGTCCAGTATTACAGGACTTGTCATATATGGCAATAAAAAGTGAAATTAATTAAAGTTAAAAAGAAGTAAATTTAGTTCCTCAGTTGCTCTATCCACATTTCAAGAGCTCAGTAGCTTCATGTGGCTAGTACTACCATATTAAACAGCACATATTTAGGATATTTCCAATATAGCAGGAAATTTTATTGGACAGCACTGAACTAGAGAATAAGAGAAAATTAAATAATTTAGTATTTTATTTAAAAAGGAAATATTGTCAGAAAGTCTGAGGTATTTGCTACCAAAAATTGCTTACCTTATTGTGGTTCTGTAGCATCTGTAAATATTGCAATGAATGTTGTGATTTTAACTGCAAATTTATTATCTACTTTCATATTTCTAAAATATAATGTTTTCCATTTTTATAAATAAATAAAATGTCAGATTTCAGTGTCTCTGCTTTTATTCCTCATATCCTGATGTCGATTACAAGTTTCCATTTGTTTTTGCAACACTTAAGGATTTGATTCTGTTCCTTTGCCATGGCCTTATGACCTAAAGTAACTTTATATTAAATAATACTGATCATCTTCAGTGTGAAAGGTATGGTGGTGGTTACGCTGAACACTGGAAATAAGAGGTTTTAAAACAGTACAAATACATACCCCATCTTTTGTAATTAGAGCCTTCGGAAAATTTGAACAATGAGTTCAATGAACAATTGGTCCTATTTATTATATAATATACTCTTACATAAAGGGTTTGTTTAGAGAATTGTTATGAAGATTATAATTCTCTTTTAATAAAATATCGTAATGTTTAATTTTTTTTAATCCTAGGAAGCTCTACAAAGGATCATTTCAACTCTGGCAAATAAAAATGATGAAATTCAGAACTTTATTGATACACTAAATCAAACACTAAAAGGAGTTCAGGTAGGAATCTGTTTTTGAAAAGTTTGTGTACATATGTCACAATCAGTGATTGTTGGGTTGAATCAGACATGTAAATATATACACCATCAACTTGATTATAAACTAATAGAGGTGATAGCAAGGTTTTCAAATGGCAGATAAATAAAAATGCTTTCTTTGCTATTACTGCATTCTCTGTGGAAAGATCAAATAGTAATGGAAAGAGAAAACTCTGGAATAGTGGTTGCTAGGAATATTATAATGCTCACTTTTATTCCTTTCCATTTCCTGTTTGTTCTTTTCTAATTCCAATTAAGAGCAAACTGTACCTTTCTGAAAGTACTGGGACACTAAACTTTTTTTTTACAGTAAATAAAATTGTAGAGGGAAAATGTAGATAGTACTTGCAGAGTGTCATTTATATCCAGCACTTGCAGAACTGGATGAAAGTAAAATACAAAAGTAAAAGGGAAAGTGCCCAACGAGGAGAGAGGGGAAATGGTCCCACATTTAGACGGATAATCCATGTTGTAAAGAATCAAATGTTGATTGTGGAAGGGACCTTAAGATAAGTTGGTGGTGCTTTCCCATGGATGTGCCTTTATTAATTTGAGGGCCATTTGTTTGTAAAATAAACAAAGAAGATTTGTACAACACTTGTAGACAGTGAATCGTTTCCTATGGTTTTTGTTTGGTTCAACCTGGGTAATTGCCTGGTTCTTGCTAAACCTTATGGTCTTGTATTTTCTTTACTTCTGAATTTGCTGTAATTGAAGTTAGTTGATTATAACCTTCACCACTTTAACTGTCTTTCTTGAATTGTTTTATTGGAAAATTTGGTAAATCCATGAATCCACTTTCTTTAAATAAGCAAAGCTAGTGGTTCTAAAACTCTTGATATATGAACAAGAGAATCATCCCACTTGACATCTAGAAAAAGAGACCTTAAGATAGAGCTAGCTCAAACTATTTTTCTGATTGATAAATTATTAGGACGTTACCTGAGCATCCAGAAAAAAATTGAGGGCGGTTGATTAACCTACACCCTTGTCACTGAAGTTGGGAGCATAAGATGTAATGGGTAAGAGACTGTAAGCGTGTGCCAATTGGTCATTGAAGGGGAAAAGAGTAGTCCAGTTCCTTTTTACAGATGAAAAAACTGAGGTCCTGGAATTTGAGTGGCTTGTCCAAGGTCACACCATTACAGAGTAGTTAATGTAGAATTTGACTTAGGTCTCCTGCCTTCCAGACTGACATTTCTCCTCCCACAGCATGGTGTTACTACTGTAAAGAAACTAGTAAAATGATTAACACCACTTTCAGTAAGACTCCGGTGAGATGATGTCTGGTTTTTACAAACATTATAAGCAAAAGTTTGGATTATGATTATGCATTATGATTGTATGTATTGATTGTATTGTATTAGTTCTCTAAGCCCGTGCCAGTTCTGCTTCTTTTAATTGAATGATTCATCTATGTTGAAAAATGCCTTAAGGTAATTTCTTCTGTCTCATAATTGTTCCAAGTGTGGATATCACTTATCTAGGGTTTTCACAGATGTTTTATTATTTCATGTTGAAATAGCAGTATCCTGCTTAATGAGGCTGTGAGGGAATCTAAGAGGTCAGCAGACTTGAAATGTTTTATTGATTCTGCCATTAGTAACCAGTAACTTCATTGATTCTGCCACAGTAACTGTGTGGCTTTGGGCAAGTCATTTATATGTATTTTAGTTTATAAAATTTAGAAATTTGACTACAAATTCTAGTCAGTAGATGATTTCTGAGGTTCCTTCTAGCACTGATATTCAGTGTGTGATAAACCTCTTAGGATCCAGTAAGAAATTGCTTAGCCTTTTAAGTTCTGCTTATCTTACGTAAATGCAGTGTTTTAGACAACCTGAAAGATGAAGAAGTTTGCACAACACCAGCCCCATCCCTCTATGCCCAGACTGTTCCTCAGAGTTACAGAATTAAAATCTATGGAGTATTTTTTTTTAAAATCTGCTTCACTGATGATTCTGATGCACACCAAAGGTTGAGAACCACTGGCTTAGGGTCTGCCTTAGAGCCTAAAGGTCTGGACAAAGTTGACAACCTTAAAAACCACCTTTCACATTGTCCTGTGGAAATGGTATTATAAAAGGTGAGGAGACTATGGGCTAGTTCATAAAGGGCTACTTAACTCAGAGCACTGCTGAAATAGAACTACCAGCATTAGCAGCCAGCTTCTTGGATTGATCTGTTTTTAAAGCCTTATGTCAAATATTAGAATTTTGTTATTTTCTGATGTTAGGCTGAGGGGTTCATAACATGAATCTATTCTCTCCTTTGATAAATACTGTATCTTTTAGTTTTTTAATGCTTGACATCTTTTCAGTAAAATCTTTGTTTATTAAACAGGAAAATTCTTCTAACATACTTTCAGAGTTAGATGAAGAATTTGATAGTTTATACACCATATTGGATGAGGTAAAAGAAAGTATGATTAACAGTATCAAGCAGGAACAAGCTCGTAAATCACAAGAGTTACAGGTGAGATCATACAACTATTTAAATATGAATAATTTTAGTCTGTATAGTGCTTGATCTATTGAAAGCAAAAATTAGTGAATTTTTGTGCATAACTGTGCTTATATCTAGTAGAGGAATGATTCTTAACTTTATTTTGGTCATAGATGCCTTTTTTTAAATTGTAGTAAAACCCCCAAGATTTACTGTCTTAACCATTTTTAAATGTACAGTGGTATTAACTATATTCACATTGTTGTGCAACAGGTCTCTAGAACTTTTTTTCATCTTGCAGAACTGAAACTATACCAGTTAAACTACTCCCCATTTGCCCCTTTCCCCACTGCTTGTCCGCCACCATTGTATTTTCTGTTTCCATGATTTTGACTACTCTAGATAACTTACACAAGTGGAGTCATATAGTATTTGTCCCTTTTGTGATTGGCTTGTTTCACTCAGCATAATGTCCTCAAAGTTCATCCATCTTGTAGCAAGTGCCAGAATTTCCTTTTCTATGGGTGAATAATATTCCATTGTATAAATATACCACATTTTCTTTATCTGTTTATCTGTCTATGAACATTTGGGCTGCTTCCATCTCTTGGCTGTTGTGAGTAATGCTGCAGTAAACATGGGGGTACCTTGAAATTTTGATAGGGATTGCATTGAATTTGTTGATTGCTTTGGGTAGTAGAGAAATTTTAACAATAGTAAGTCTTCCAATCCATGACCACCAGATGTCTTTACATTTATTTGTGTATTTAATTTCTTTCAGCAGTGTTTTGTAGTGTTCAGTGAACAGGTCTTTTGCCTCCCTGGTTAAGTTTACTCCAGAGTATTTCATTGTTTTTTGATGCTATTGTAAATGGGATTGTTTTCTTAATTTCCTTCTTGGATTGTTCATTGTTGGTGTATAGAAATGCAACTGATTTTTGTGTGTGAATTTTGGTCACAGATGTCTTTAAGAATCTGAAAGCTATGGAAGAACACAAATGTTCTCTTTCTGTCTTACACACACAGTTTCCAAGGGTTAAATACCCTTTCAAATCTGTCCATTCTTCCAGGTTGAGATTTCTTGTTTATATTTAGGAGGTGGCAGTTGTATTAGAGTTGAACAACGTGGGTTTGAACTGTGAGGGTCCACTTATGAGCTGATATCTTTCAGTAGTAAATACTATAGTACCACACAGTCCTTGGTTGGTTGAATCATTGGATGTTGAGGAACTGCAAATACAGACTGTCGATTCTAAGTTATATATGAATTAACCCCTCGTTCAAGGGTCAAATGTACTTAAACCATTCAAAGGTAATTAATTTAGTCATAAAATATCCATAAATTTCATAAATAAATTCAGTCATTTAAAAAACAAGATTGGAGATAAAAGGAAAACTCAGCATCTTCTGAAAATTTCACCTGCAACTTGTCCTGTGCAGATTTCTATCCTGTCTTGACCCGAATCCTTCACAGCAGCGGTTTGGAATACCATTAGAGTGTTCAGTTGCTTAATCTGCAGCTTTCCTTTCTTTCTCCTCATACTTTTTCTCTGCTAACACGGCTCTCACTATCTTCATCTTTATTGTGTTCACCAGCCACCATTTCTGTCAGCCTAGCCTGCGCCACATGTTAAATCTGCTACCAAAATGACCTTGAGTCCTATTTTTTCTACTTTTTCCTCTTCAAGTGACAAAAATCTCATGCATATGGAATGTGCATTAAGTTTTTATCTCCCACCTCTAACTATCCCTGGTGTGAGTGATATTCCAATACTGCTGATATTATTTTCCTTTTCTCTTACCTGTAAGTTCCAAATACCTGGTTGGTGCCTACATTTTTGTTGACATCTTCTTTCTGCTTAACTGTGCATGCAGTTTATTTTTCTGGCATTGTTAATAGGGGAGATAGAAGCAGCAAATAGACACATTTTTAAAAACTTGCAATTGGCTAAATAAAATCGAACTGTTAACATCCTTCTTTAGAGTAGGAACTTTGCCACTTGTGTTTAGAAAATACTTTGTACTTGTCCTGTATGAATCATGTGTCTTATTATATTACTAGTTTTTAAAATAATGGCAGTTTACTAATTAGCGTCTTTTAGGTCCCTTTCTCTATTTTCCCTTTCTCTCCTCAAAATTCACAGACATTGGAGATGAAGCTCTTATGATAATGACTTTGGAAAAGCATTATTAGACATTGAAGTCATAATTATCATTGGATTTTTAAAAATTATTTTATTATCTTCATTATGTGTTGTTATGCTTGCCATACAGAAAAGTGAAAAGAAAGGAAAGCAAATCCTCTGCCAGATTAGAATTTATAGGAGTAAGCAAAAATGTATATAAGATATAATTTATTTAAGAATAATGTTAATGTAAATACCATACAGCTGCACATAATGCAGAGGGCTCGTGAAAGGAATGGAATTCAGGAACAATTCTTAGAAACTTATTTGAAGCACTTTGAGAGAGGATATTTCAGGTAAGAGGTGGTTCAGTTGTTAACATAATCAGATCAAAAGTCTGGAAGAGTCTTAGAATCATCTTTAGGCCATGTCACTGCTGATTTTGAGGAGAGATCTAATATCATTGTGTGTGCATTTTGATATTTAGGAATGCTGTCCTTTTTAAAGTCAGGACGTTTGACATTTTCAGAATTAGATAGTCTATCCATTGTGGATTTTTGGATTTTTAAAATATGTCTTTAGACTTCCAGAAGAAGTATGATATTTTCGTATCAGAACTTATTTTCTGGCAGCCCTGTACAGAGCTGGGTATATGTGTGTGAATATGTAAAATCGATAGTGCTCTTCTTAGAACAGGCTGCATTTATTGCTCTTGTAAACTATTGAATTTATATTTCTAGTTTCACTAAATTCCCAGTAATAAATAATTGGGTCATATAAATTCATTTAAACTCTTTTTCTCATGGAATCTCAGATGAACTTTGTCCACTTTGGGTTTTGTGACTCTTAATTACAATGATAATAAATATATATATATAAATATATATATATATTTGCAACTGATTTGATTCATGGAAGTCTTCCATTCAACTGCATTTGGGCTGTTTTTAAATAAGATGACATTACTCTGATTTTTTGATCAAGTATTTTATCAAATTCATCATTAGCTGTGAATATTGATGGGAGGATTCAGAGTGTTGCAAAAATAGGAGAAACAGAGTTCTGAATACTCGTTGAAAGTGATGACTGCAGAGATGTTAGCACCATCTTTTCTTCCGGTATCATCACATCAGATCTTCCTTTTTTTCCTCAGTGATTCCATTTTTTCCCTCCTTTTATCTTATCTTTTGTAATTCTTAATATTTGTCTTTTCTTTTCAATGCCACAAAAATTTTCAGTTTTTTAATAGGAATGGTGATCTAGGGGAGATCAAAGGATATTGAAGGGACATTAGCTTGTAAAATAAGACCCAGACATAAGCTTTGTGAACATAAAATGACTTCATTCTTCAGGATATTCTTGTGTTATGATTCAAAGGAAAAGCTATGGTGATCTCAGCCTAATGGTAACTCAAACCATTAAGCTTTCTTGGGATAGTTTATAAACCAAGTATTAGAAAGAATCACCACTTGGTTAATCATGCCATTTCCTTCTTTAGTTGGAGATAATAGAGCATCTTTGTTCTTTCTTTGGGTTTACAAACTCAATAGCATGTTGTTTTCATTAAGATATTTTAACAATTCCTCTGAATAACTAAGTGCTCTTAAAGTTGTATTCCTTTGTTCTTTTTTTTTGCTTTCCCTCTTGACTTCAAAAAAAATTCATAGCACTTTCTTAAACTAAGATGCTATTTTATTTCAAACTTTGACTTCAGATTGAGTTTTTTACTTTAATAGTTCCTTGAAATACATTCTTTATTCTTGCTCTTTTTCACTTTTATGCTACTTTGACTTAACTCTGTCCTAGTGATCCTGTATAGACCATTTATACCTACCATTTTATTCTTGGTGATTTTGCATAAGCCTTTTATTAAGCCCTTCTACAAATGGGATATTTCAAATGGTGTTCTGGTAATTCTTTGAAATTCATAAAAGGTTTAGCCATAGGAAGAGTAATATTTTTATGAAATTGTAGTTGGGTTCTTAGAATGACACATAAAAACCTCTTTTAACGTAAACTTTGACTGAACTATTCTGTTTTTCCAAAGTACAATAGGATACATCCGAAACCAATAAAATGAGATATAATTTATATTTAATGTGTATCTTAAGGGAAAACTAAGTAGATTTGAATATAGAATAGATAATAATAAATATTCTGAAGAAAAATCTTGAATACACTTAAAAACATAGGAATGGGTCCATTTCTTTGTTTAAAGGTATCACTAACAATATTTTCATATAGCTAGGCTTAGTTTTAAACCTACAAATGATAAAGTGAGAAGAGGTGGCGAGGTGGGGAGAGAGAACTGAATAAGAAAGATTGTGTTAGGTGAAATTAATGCATCACTGTAACAGAGCACATCACTGTAACAGTTATCTTTTGTTCCCCTTTGATTTATGGAAATCTAGGGACTTGCATTTGTGATTCCTGTGTTATCCACTTTTGGAAACCATAACTTAGCATTTTAGAAGTATGTATTCTTGAGTAATATGATAAATGGAGTACCAAGATTGTGCTCAACTGAATGTACCTGATGAACTTTAGCTTTGGTAAATATCAAGAAATTTAGTCTTCATTATAGAGGATGTTGTCTGCAGACGGATTATTTTGATATTTTAATTTAAATTGTTGGTAGTTTTCTGACTACCCTTATGATAAGAAGAATTTTTAAGTAAATTTGACCCCAGCTATTAATAATTGCTATGTTTTTTTTATGTGTGTTTTTAAGTGATGAATATATCTTTATCTGTATGCAGTTAAGCTATTCTGGACAAATTATGGAAGTTTTTAGGATAATTAAAATTTGTTCTACATACGGCTAGTGATTACCTTGCTTCAATACCTCTCTAAAGTATGTTTGTTCAATTATTGCTATTAAGATTGTAACATTCATTCTAACTGTATATTTAAGTTTCTAATGACAACAGGAACTTCTTTTTTAGTGATATATTATTGTTATTATTATTATTTTTAGAATCAGCTTAGTCAATGTAATAATGCGCTGGAGAACTCAGAAGAACTTCTAGAATTTGCAACACGGTCATTAGATATAAAGGAACCTGAAGAATTTTCAAAGGTACCAAAAAAAACAAACAAAAAAATGAGACTAATCCACTTAAAAAGGAAAGTTTTGTTTAAAAGAAAATGGTGTTTCCCCTTTTAGTTTTGGATTGATTTAGTCATTTCTAATACTAGAAAAGGCTTAGAATTTCTTGTTAATAGAGTGATAGGTGTTCATTTATTCCAGAGCATATACTTAGAAGTATGTGTCATTGGGGTCATGAACATATAATTGTTTAATTTTTCTTTAATTCTTAATTCAGATGAATGAAGTTACTCTTTTTTTTTCAGTTACATGCCCACTGAAAGGTACTTTGCACTTCAGCTGAGTCATACTTTTGTTATAAACATTTTCTTACTAAGGAAAGAAGATTGATATTGCTGTTAACATTTTAAAAAATCTAGGTTGGTGTTTTTTTCAGTGAGCTGATTGGGAAAACATCATCACTTGATGCATATATGAGAGCACTGTGAGATTTGTTATTAAATTTGTTGTTAAATGTCTCACTGTTTAGCTTATGTAATTGTTTGAATGTTTTATTTAAGTATGAAAATATAGGTCCTTAAGGGGCATATTTGCTGTGAAGATAATAAATAGTAGAGCAAGATGACTGCTAGTGTTTTAACCTAGATCCTGGTGTTTAAGAGATTCTGAATCATAGATTCTAATTCTTATTTTAAGCAAGGTCATTTTTAAATGATTACCAATTTATCAAATCAAATCTATTTGATGGAGAATAAGTATGTAAACTGTATAGAAAATGGTGTTAGAAGAGTGAAATTAAGCTTTATAATATAATAATTATATATAATAGTAAAATATATACTATGAAGTAATCTTATCAAGATCCTTGAGTTTGATATTATTTACTTGGTCTTTGTGGACTATGTGGTGAGCTGCTTTATTGTTAAAAAGATGGCTTTATAATCCATTTGTGTCCACTAATGTTTTCATTTTATGATTTTTCTGCGAATTTGAGGGTAGAAAAAACTTCCTTGAGAGGGTAACATTCGCTGACTTATATCCCTGCGTTTTGAAAATGAACTTTAAAAATGGATTCCTTTTGATAAAATGAATCAAAAGTTTTTTTGCTATAAACCAGTTAAGTAATTTTTGAATTTGGAGGTAGGTTGTGAGAAAGTTCATCTTTGCACTTGGTAAGACTTAATTATTATATGAAGTAATTATGAGGGAATTATACCATACTTATGTTATTTTAAAAGAATAGATATATCACCTGTCAGAGGATACTTATGTGATAACCTCAAATATCTGGATCATAGCCAAAAAATGTGCAGAAAGCAAAAGATGTCTTGAGTCAACAGAATCAGTGTCAGAGTTCATGAGTGAGAGTTACTATCCTCTGTTTATGACAGTTCTCAAAATCTATTGACTGTTAATCTGTACATGGTACTACCTAGTTGTCAGTAGATTTCCCTTCTAGTGGAGCAGGGCAGCTGTTAATGATGGGGAATAATAATAGCAGCAAGACTCAACAGTTGAGCGCCCAAGAGAGGAAGAAGCCAGGAAAACTATAATATATATGGCCATAATCCTCAAAATAGCTTGAATCTCGTTGAATTTAAATAGGAGTTGATGCTTGGAAAAACTGATAAAAGTTTGTTTCTCCCAAGTGTCTCTTTCCATTGACATTTTCAGAGTCCTCTCTTCTTCCTCTCAAAAGCTCCTCCTCTCCCTTTCTTTCTCCTTTGTTCTCTCCAGCTTTGTTTCCAGCTGTGTTAAAACTTGTTTCCAGTTTATTGTAAGGTTCTGATAAAATAAATCACATTGTGGTTTAAATATATTTTCTTAACGTGCCACTTTGCTTCTTATCTTACTATGTTGGTCTTGTCTTCCAGCATTTTGCAGTACTGCTTAATAGCTTGAGCCATTTGGAAATGTGAAATGAATTATTTTTCAGTGTTTCCTAGACAGACCTGAGTTTGTTGTTTAAGAAAAATGCTTAACTGAGAGTTGCCTGCAGTTATTTTCTTAGTGTATCCAACTAGTATCCGGGTAATGGTTTGATTCCGAGTCAAAAACTAAATTCACTTTCTTAACCAGCTGCGTGGACTATAGGCTTGCCTCAGATACCTAATCGCTGACAGAATAGGGAAAGATGCCTTAGAAGATTAATTATTCGACTAGCAGTATATTGTTAGATATTTGGAAAGAATTCTTTTAAGGTATGTTATTTGTGAATATCCCAGATTAAACCAGATTGATGAGATTAATATGAATAACTCATGGGGACAAAAATATTATAGGCTAAAATCCAGACCATGAGTCTTTTTGGACTTCATTATCTTCAAAAATAGCGTGTTAAATACTAATATTTAAGTGATCATGTTGCTATACCTCAGCATGAGAACTGAATACAAAGCTATGCTGCTTACCAGCATCACGCGGTCTGAAGGTGGACAAGTGAAATAGCACAAGTGGAACAGAATTTCAGAATATACTTTCATTAATTTTTTTTAACTATTAGCAGCTTGACTGATAGTAAATATATGCAGAAAGACCACCAGCAGATGAGCTCTGGATCATTAGCTTTATTTCTGGATGAACAAATAACCAAGGTCCCATCAGGCCTGGTTTTTCTGCTAATAACTGGCCTGCAGAACACTGCATAGATCCCTTGCCAAAATTAATATTCCTACCAACTCCCCCACCCCCTGAATTTGGAACTTGAATTCTGCCTGTGAGAAGAGCTAAGTCTGTGGGACAATTTCCAGATCAGTATAACTAACCAGCCACTTCATCACAATTTTGCCGCACATAACTCAGCTGTCAGACCAGGAAGGAGGAACTGGTTACCTGCCCACAGGTGCCTACAGTGGAATCAGAAGTATAGAGTAAGGTGAAACAGTCTTCTGGATTTGATCAAAAATGAAAAGGGAGAGTGAGCTCTGTGTATTTCCTGCTTCTGACTCACAATAACTCACCATTGGAATATTGTTCATCAGGAGTCAGTCTCTGACCACTGGGAAGAACAAGTAAGGAGGGGGGTGTCAGCTCACTCAGTATTTTCAAGGGAGCAGACGTAGCACTGGCAGAAGCTCCTTCTGGGAATTCTGGGAGAGGAGAGGACCGTCAGCAAAAGCCTGAATGTACAAAAGCGTGAATGTTTCCTCCTTCCCATCTTGAAAGACGGCGGGTAAAAAAACTGAGAAGCCAGACACCAAGGAGAAAAAACCTGAAGCCAAGAAGGCTGATGATGCTGGCGGCAACGTTAAAAAGGGTAAGAAGGTAAAGACGGTTAAGAAGGGGAAGCCCCATAGCAGCTGAAACCCTGTCCTGGTCAGAGGAATTGGCCGATATTCCCGATCGGCTATGTATTCCAGAAAGGCCTTGTACAAGAGGAAGTATTCAGCAGCTAAATCCAAGGTTGAAAAGAAAAAGAAGGTGAGGATTCTTGCTACTGTCACAAAACCAGTTGGTGGTGATAAGAATGGTGGTACCCGAGTGGTCAAGCTTCGCAAAATGCCTACATATTATCCTACAGGAAGATGTGCCTCGAAAGCTGTTGAGCCACGGCAAGAAACCCTTCAGTAAGCATGTGAGGAAACTGCGCACCAGCATCACTCTGGGGACCATTCTCATCATCCTCACTGGGCGTCACAGAGGCAAGAGGGTCATTTTCCTGAAGCAGCTGAGCAGTGGTTTCCTTCTTGTGACTGGACCTCTGTCCCTCAATCGAGTTCCTCTGCGTAGAACACACCAGAAATTTGTTACTGCCACCTCCACCAAAATTGACATCAGTGGTGTAAAAATCCCAGAACGTCTCACTGATACTTACTTCAAAAAGAAGAAGCTGCGTGAGCCCAGACACCAGGAAGGCGAGATCTTCGACACAGAGAAAGAGAGATACGAGATTACAGAGCAGCGCAAGGCTGATCAGAAACCAGTGGACTCGCAAATCCTGCAAAGAATCAAAGCTGTCCATCAGCTCCAGGGCTACCTCTGCTCTGTGTCTGCCCTCACAAATGGAATTTATCCTCACAAATTGGTGTTCTAAACTTACTACGGAGGACCTAATTAAATAACTGATCCATTAAAAAAAAAAGCGTGAATACTTCAGTTATAAAGGCAGTTTAAAAACAAATCTAAGTATTTGTTAAGAATAGCTCAGACTATAATTTTGCACCTTAATTTCATTTGTGTTTATGTCTTACAGAAATGTAGTCTCCTGTTATGTAAATGTACTTAGTCATAGAATATAGATGTATGCACTACTGTGTTCAAAGTTTATTTCAAATTACTTACTAGGGTTTTGTGAAGAAACCTTTTAAATGATCATATTTTTTTGAAAAATAGTGCTTTTTAAAACAGATAAATATATATATAGAAAATATAAAGCTTGGAATTAAGCAGTATGCAGTATTTTTTTTTTTTGAAAGCTGGTATTTTTGCCTAAGGGAAAATAGCATTGTGAAATTCTCTCTTATTCACTCTGACTGAGTCCCTCTCATTTCCCAAATTATTCCTTAATATAGTATTTTTGGGGTGAGGGTAGAAGTCTTAATCATATATTATAAAAAGTATTAAATATTTGCCCCCCCAGTCATTTTCTTATTGTCTCAAGGGAATATTACAGAATTATCTGTCCCAAATCTAATAGGAAATTCTGAAGAATGAAACAATATGAACATATAGACAAAACTTTAAAAGTTTCCTGAATATTGTGTGGCATTCACATTTTTACTAGGAACTATTTGGGGCTTTACGGCAAATCAAAATAAAGATGAGCCTCAGAAAAATGTGACATTTGGCATCTATTTTTTGCTTTTGACAGTGTTAGTATGTTTTTCTCTCAGCAGTTATCATTCAGAAGCAGGTATATTCTTATTTTTACGCTGTGTATCAGTGCTCTGATTTTAACTAACTTTCCCTTTGCTGCTGCTTTCTTCACTTCAGCCTGTATTTCAGAGAATTAGAGTGTTAAAATGTTTATTTTAGGTAGTTTTAAAAAAGTTATTATCTACAAATAAGATGGCGTAGGATGGACTTTTAGGGTTCAAAGATACCATTGTGCTCATCACTTTATAGATGAGATAACTTGAGTCCTAAAAGAGTTAAGGGATTTGCTGATCAGTGTGATGGGCTGAAACTTAAATCCCTTAAAACCTGGTCTAATGCTCCTTGTTTTTTGCTAATGGGTTAAAAAATTTCTGCTGATTGGGAAGAAATCTGGAAATCTCAAATTTTGTTCTGTTTTGGTAAATGATTCATTGAGTACAGTAAACAAGATCTAAAACTTCTTTTTTATTATTCCTATTTTAGTTGTGTTAGAAAATACTATTCAATTAGCTATTCCATATATGGAATTATTTTAGAATACTTTGCTTCTAACATCTTTCTGTAAAAGTAGAAAATGAGGATATTAAGAAGAAATACAGAAACAATAAGATTTTAATCTTTAAAGTGCTTAAATTCATGAAAAAATATTTTCTGTATCTACTTCCTGCAGATTAAAAATGAGATTGGGGAAAGAGCTGATTTAACTTCTTTAAATTTAATTGGTAATGATGAAGAACCATTTGTTATTACTCTTACATTGTACTCTTATTAGAGTTTTATTTAAGGAAGTTTGGTCTCAGGTGACAAATTCATATAACTGATAAAATGAAGGGTCAGAATCGTTAAGATTTATTTCAAATAACAATTGAGAGATGGAGAAAGGAAGTGAGAGAAAGGAGCCATCTCTGGTGATAATACAGAGAAATGAAGTGTTGGCAAACATGATTTCAATAGAATATTGAAATTGAAACAGTAATTGAAGTAGAAAATAGTGATGTTGAACAAAGTAGTATGACTAATGCTTCTTGAAGGCTTTCTAATTCTACATAGTATCATAACTTAAAAATCTAAGCATTCCTTGAGGCTTCTTCATAACTCACTAAGTAGAATTATGCAGATGCAAATAGATGTATTGGAGACAACAGTGGTAATTCCTGGGACCAGGTGGTACTTATTAAGCAGAGACGTTTAATTGACAAAAATGCATCTGTCTTGGAACTGAAACTTGGAGAAATCAAGCAATATAGTAATGTGTATCTTTTGGACAGCTTTTTGCTTTGGGGAAAAGAAATTCCAGTAAAAAAGTAAACAATTTATTTTCCAATATAAGATATTTCCAGAAATTGGGCTTTTAGAAAAATGTCTTCAGAATTTGAGACTTTTCGCCCCTTTATTATTGCACAAAATACCTTCTTCAGCCCCTCCTGCATTTACACAGTGTATGTATTATAAAATTTGACCTTAAATAAAAGGGGAACCATGGTGTCTCCAGTTTTACCAGCTGCGTGTATTTATATATTAATACATGAGACAGCGGTTTTTCCTAGATTATCTAGCTTTTCATCTTTTTTTTTTAGTTTTTCCTTTCAAACTCATAATCAGATTAAGTCATATTATCACCCGAGGAGAAAATGAGGGAATAAGAGTAATGCTTTCTTTCTCCATGTGTAAAGAAACATCAAGTGCAGAGAACAGTCTTCTCTTCCCCTCCTTTCACACTTATGTAAAAATCTTTGGTTTATAATTCTAGCTATGATGACAATAATTTTTAAATGTAATTAACTTTTTAAAAGATAAATATGACATACAATGTTATATTAGTTTCAGGTGCACATGTAATTGAGTTTCTGAACATTTCTTATCCCTAGTACCAAAGTAGGTACTCTGTACTTGTATCACTCAAGGCACATATTACAGGTATTGCCTATACAGAATTAGTTTGTTTGCTGTAGAATTTGGGGCTAGGAATGTGTTTTTAAAAAGATTAAGGACTAAAGTTCCTTAAGAAAGAAATAGAATCGTGAGTATACAAGGTCATGGAATTGATTATGGTAGTGCTGGAACTGTGTAATATGCTGATCTCCTAAATCTCAATTCTGTTATTTTGTGTAGACAGATATTCAGACCAGAGTATTTTAGGATGGTTATAAAAATGACCAATACCAAGTAAAAGCTAGTATTAGAACTGAAGAAGAGAGACAACAGACACATTGCTGTATACATCTAATTAATGTTCACTTATATTTAGTAATTATTAAATATTATTATGAGCCAAGCTTTATGCTAGACACTAGAGATAGAGTGTCAAACCTAACAGCCATGTTCTACGTTGGATATGTTGTTAATAATGCTGGTCAATGTGGGAAAAAACCTTTTGTTGGATTTACTACGTAGTATGTAAATATAAAGTGGATGACAGTTTCTGTATGTATTTTTCATCATTTTTCTGTGGCTGTACAGCACTGAGTAATAGCTGTGCCCTCTTCCTATACTTGGGCTAGCATTCTCAAAAAAAAATATGTATATATATGCTACCTAAGATATGTATCTCTTCGGTAGCATAGGTTTAAATTGGCATCATCTTCTATGAAGTTATTTGAGGGAAAGACCCCATAGCTAGAAGTGTACTTTGGTTTCTCCTTGTCTGAATTTTTGCCATTACAACTTCACTCTTTGGGGTAAAGGATTGAAGAACTGCAGCCTAGTTTCATATGTTAGCAGGCAAGCTCTCAGAATACAAAGTCCTTGCCCAGTGAAGGCACATAGAGAAAACTTGGAACGACCATTATGAAGTAGTTAAAGAGATCTGTGAAGAAAAATTGGAGAGCAGATTTGAAATGTATAAGAAAACCATCAGAATGCATAGAAATGTGTGCCTATGAAGGAGATTGATTGTTCTAGTTGAAGAGTGTCAGACTGAATGAAAGTGGAGGTGTATTTTGATAATCTTAAGGTAAGAAAAAACATTTAAAGTCATCTGGGATTAGTTTGAAGTATTAAATTTTCCTTCTTTTAGGGTGACTTATATGGGGACTGGATTCTCTACTATAGTTCTAACATCACATTATGCAAGCTGACGTGAATTGTACACATTTCCTGTAATTTATGTTTTGATGAATATGATCTAATCTATTCTGGGGTTTATATGCTAACTTTTCTTGCATGTCACTGCCTTTGAAACTTGCATGAAAAGCACTAACTGCCTTCTTTCTCTTCTCCCTGGTTTGCTCCAAGGCTGCCAGACAGATCAAGGATAGGTATGGTATCAAACCTACATTTTCATTTAAGTATTGATATTGAAGTCAGAAATGAAATTCAAGGACAGTTTATTAGAAACTGGTTAGTTGAAATAAACATACTGAATGGCCAAGTACAAAAAAAGAAAAAAAATGTCTTCTCTGTATATTCTGAACTAAACAATCTGTCAGCAAGATTTTTAAAAACATTGTTGTGGATAATTATGTACTTCCAAAGGAATTTCATTTCTGGTATAATATAGTTTTAGAACAGTTCTTAATTAGCTATGCTAGTAGATGGGGAACCATTTTGAATAATTTAAAATATACATATTCCTGGAATGCATTTTTTTTGTTGTTCTTAAATTTTTTATAAGCATGTCTTACTTTATGAGAAGTTACACTTTAAATAGTCCTCAAGAGCTAAAGCTCTCCTACTTCACTGCTCTCCTGTTTAACACTTTTGTATTCTCATTCCATCCTGTTCCTGGTGCCATCTCTTTCTGTTTCTAATGCCACTACTATCTAGTTTATGGGAGGAGAAAATTAAAGAAAATGATGATAGACTTTGGTCTAAAAGGTCTTTATCATTGGTAGAGCCAGGATTAAGAAGGGGAACTTAGTACTTGCTGTAATGAAAGGGCCAAAAGAGCTGTCAGCAATTTTGGATTGGGTTATCGCAGAAAGGATGGTTTTGGTATGCTTGGCTAGTGATTGAGCATTGACTGTTGTGAGATTATCACTTTAACTTTCCTCACTTGAGGAGTATGAGATTCTCTGAAAGGCACAGCTCTTCAAAGCACCACTCTGAATCCCAGATTAAATTATTCATCAGATAATTCACAAAATTATTCATTATGTGTTGTGTGAAAACCAATGTTGCTATTGTTAATCTTGGCTGAAGACTTCAACTCTTGTGTTTTTCTTGTGGCCTTTTATTTGACTAGAGGCAAGATTCAATTGGCAGTCATAGCATTCTTACCAAAAATACTAATTAAAAAAATTTTTTTTGTGTATTTTGTATCAGGGAGTGCTTAGAGCCATGAATCATTCTTGTAAGTCCTGGATGTAGAAAGGAGATTATGAGAGTCTGAAGGTGAAAAGCATTGGCTGTATGAGGAATGGATGCCTGGTAGGTCAGTTTTTTGGGTCAGGAATCTTTGGTTGTGTCTGCTGGAATTTGCTCTGAGTAATCCACTTTCCACCCTGGCTAGATTATTATTCCAATTAGCCACCTATTCCACTAAATCCTGCTCTGGTCCCTGATATTCTGGAATAGAAGTCACTTCCCAAGCAAGCTTTGGGCTGTCCAAACACTTTGCGAGAAACCTTGCAAAATCGTCTCTTGTTCCTCTCGTGGGAATCTGTATGGTTCTGTGCTTCTCAGATTCCTGTGCTTACCCCTGACCTCTTTCTCTCTGTCCAGTTTTGTTTGTCAGAATTTAAGTTTATGACCAGTTTTCATGGTTGAATACATTCTTCATTGAGGCTGGACTTCTTTGCCTCTTCTCCTAAGCCAAACTCTTGGCTTGATTTCATCATCCATGTAGTCTTAGGAGTCAGGGTTCCTTTTTTCTGCCAGGGAAAACTCCATTTTGTTGTTGTTGTTTTTCAAAGTATCCTTTTTTTTTTTTTTTTTTTTGACTGTCCACAAAGTTTTTACTTCTGCCTCAGGAACGTTTCTGGGTCTTGGCTTAACTTTTAATACTTGCCTTTTAGCTTCATAATATGCAGGTTTCTCTGATGTTGTTTTTAGGTGCTCCTCCAGGAAGCAAGCTTCTAGAATTCCATCACTGACATTTATAATACAAAAATAATTTAAACATATAGGCATAATAAAATAATTATTTTTACTAGGGGAAGACAGGATTATTTCCTTAAGCATAAGGTGTATTTAAGGAAGAATGTGTAAGATACCTGAGCAGAGAATCAAAAAATCAAAATGACAGTATCTATGAGAACTGCCAGCAGTTATGTGGAAGGACCAGCAGTAGTGACAGGGGAAACTAAAGGAAAAATGAGAAGATAACACATGGCAGATCTCTAGAACTTTACAAATCACTGGTATACACTTCTGAGTGCTTAGTAATGTTGGAAGCTGATTAGTTGAGGTATATGTTGTGGGAGTTACTGGTTCTTGTTTGAAAGGGGTCTGAGAGGGAGAGTCAAGTTAATTAGGCGAATAGTTTGAGGAAAGTAAGTGTTCATCTTATGTTTTGCAGTTATTTTCTCATTGCAGAAATAAAACTAGAAGGAAGAGATGCTTGTACTGTTAGAAATGAACTAAAAAAACAAAAGTGAATTAAAGTAGTCCTAACTACATGGATCCTGTAATGTAAAGAATTATCTATGGATTTTAGATTGTTAGTTTGGGCTTTGAGATATAATTGTCTAAATATGTTCAGCTTAAAAATTAAAAGTTCAGTCTTTTGGAAGGTTATAGCATTGGTGTACATCTAACTTGATTTATGGAGACTGAAATTTTCATCGACTAGAAAATAAAGGTCATTATCTTGTTTTCAGGCTTTGATAGGCCTTCTAATGCATTTTTGGGGAACATTTTTTTTCTTTGAGGTCATAGTGATCAAATCAGGTTTACAAATAAGGTTTCAGATTTAAATTCCCTAAAGTACTTCCAGATATTTTTTTCTCAACACTTCTCAACAAACATTTAAATAGGTTTAGAAGCAGCCAGGTAGGTTCAAGCCCATTCATAGACTCAGTGGGCATTTACCAGCTATCTATGTGAATATAGCTCTTTCAGAACTTTCAGAAAGATTTAAATCAAAAGATACTTGGGGCTGTAAAGAACAGCATATGGAAGACTTAGCCTTTGTTCCTAACTTATTACTGATATAATCTGAAGTTTTATTACTGAGAACCAAGAGCTTAAAGTAATAACGTGTGAAATACTCAGCGTTACACTTGGCATTCAGTTAAGTGTGAGTTCCCTTCTCTGTAAATTGTATTTCAGTATTGCACTTCTTGATAAATAGATCAGCTGTTACTGACTCTGTTACTGCTGAAGTGATTACCTTCCTAGTTTTAAAATGAAATAAAATAACTGAATATAGCAAAAGTTTGACATTTTTCATCCCCAGATAACTGAGTACAGCAACACATTTGGTACTTTTCATACCGTTGGTCTTTGGGGTAGTTTGGTAGATCTGAATGATGAGGCCTGGTATTCCCATTGTTCCTCCAGCTCCATTTACTTCCTCTCCCAGGTAGCGTACTGGGAGGATGACATTCATGAAGAGCAATTTTGTTTTATCCTTTGACCAAAGATAGTAAGGGGAGTTACTTTATGAGACTTGTGGAAATTTACTGTCATATGAAAAATCGTAATTTGAGATAAAATTACAAATTAATAGAATATAAGAGTTAATTTTTTTTAATTGAGGTGTAGTTGCTGTACAATATTATATACGTTACAGGTATACATTATAGTGATTCACAATTTTTAAAGGTTATACTCCATTTATAATATAAAATATTGGCTGTATTCCCTATCTTGTACAATATATCCTTGTAGCTTATTTTATACATAACTCCTCTACCTCAAATTGCCCTTCCTTCCTTCGTCTTCCCCACTGGTAACCACTAGTGTTAGGAAAATTTCTTTTAATCCCAGTTTTAATTGACAGAACAGTTTCCCCCTACTTTGAGTAAAATGAGGTCTAGTATGGCTTCTTTCTTTTTCTATTTCTAACACATTCATCTAAAGGATATTTATTGAATTCCTATTATTTCTATGGCTTTGAGGCATAATTGTCTAAATATGTTCATCTGATTTCACAGGGCTGTTTCTCCTTGTATCCTTCCGTCCACCTGATGTTGATACATCAGAGTGACATCTACTAGCCTAGTATTCAGAATTGTGATTTCACTTCTCTCCTTTCTCATCCATGGCCTATCTTTAGCAGCTACCAAGCTGTACAGTATTTGGTTAGTGTACCTCTACTTTTATTTGATAATACATGTAGTAGATGTGACAGCTAGGCAGAATGTTTGAATCATGGTGTATTTACAGTTCATTATTTGGCATTTGGAAAGGAGTGAGGCTGGCATCAGGAAGTCAGTTAGATTGAGTGTACAGAGGTTCAGATGACTTTGGGTCTGTTAAAGATGATTTATCTTGGATATTTTTTCTTGAGATATTTGTATTTTTATGCAGTTTTATAAAACTGGCTGGAGGAAAGTTCCTTAAAGGTTGTCTCAAATATTATTAAATTTAAAAATGTTTTATAATTTTTTTAAAAGTTAATTTTCAAAAAACTAACAAAAAATTTCTATTTAGTTTTGTTACCTTTGTTAATAGTTTCTGAAATCACTAGAGTGAAATAACTTCTATCTGTTCATTTTATAAATTAAATATAAGATACTTTCCATTCTCTTATTTTTAAAAGAATGTTTATGTTTGTGTTTGCTATAGAGTAACCATGGCTTCAGCCTTTCGCCTTTCTTTGAAACCAAAGGTCAGTGACAACATGACTCATTTAATGGTGGATTTTTCTCAGGAAAGAAAGATACTACAAACATTGAAGTTTTTGCCAGGTAAGTAGGTACATATTATTACATACAAAGTTATGTATAAAACTTTTTTTTTCTGCAAGAGTTTTCTGTATTGAACATTAGAATGTAAATATTAAGGAAGTATAGTGATTGTTTTTTCTCTTCGTTCAGCTAGGAATAACTAAATTTGCTAACCTTTATTTTTAGACAATTATTTTACTAAGAGTAAAAATTCCATTGTAGAATCCTATTAAGGGATACCTTTTTTATGTGAGTTTTTTTTACATTTTTTAATTGAAAGATTCTTTAAATTCTATAGTGCTTTATAGTTTTCAGAAGTTTCACACACATGATTTCATATACTCCCATAGTAACCCCTTTCCCCCCCTACCCCTATATACACATCTAGATACACATATATACCCCTCTTCCCTTCCCTCTTCTCACTGGTGACCACTCGTTTGTTCCGTTATCTGGTCTGTTTCTTTTTTGTTTTATTCATTAATTTGTTGTATTTTTTAGATTCCACATATAAGTGACATCAGACAGTATTTGTTTTTCTCTTTCTGTCCTATTTCACTTAGCATAATGCCCTCCAAGTCCATCTGTGCTGCTGCAAATGGCATTATTTCATTCTTTTTTATGGCTGAGTAGTATTCCATTGTATATATACACCACATCTTCTTTATCCATTCATCTGTTGATGGACACTTAGATTAATTCCATACCTTGGCAGTTGTAAATAATGCTGCTATGAACATTGGGGTGCATGTGTCTTTTCTAATTAGTGTTTCTGTTTTCTTCAGATACATACCCAGGAGTGGAATTGCTGGGTCAGATCGTAGTTCTGTTTTTAGTTTTCTGAGAAATCTCCATGCTGTTTTCCATAGTGGCTGCACCTATTTACATTCCCCCCAACAGTGTAGGAGGATTTAAGGGACACCTTTTAGTGCTAGTTTGGCAGAGAGAATCAGCATACCATGGTAGTTAACTTTGGGTCTTAGGGCCAGACTTCCTAGATTTGAATCCTGGCTGTGATTTATTTGCTGTGTAACCTTAGCAAGTTATTTAACTTTACCTCATTTTCTTTATGTTTAAGATGTGATGTTATCCTTCTAGGGTTTTTATAAGGATTAAATGAATTGAGACCGCTAAAGCACTTGAAATAGTACTTGGCACATAGTTAACACTCAGTGAATGTTAACTGCTATTATTACCATTATTGTTGTGGTTGTTGGTAGTTCAGGCAGAATTTTATTTCCAGTAATAATATGTTAACATTGGTTTTTTAGAGTATTAGTATGAGGATATTTCAGCAGCCAAAACCGTTTAAAATTGAGTCCCAAGTTATTATCCACATGTGTGAAAGAGCCAATTAAGGACCTTTTGGTTATTATTCTTTTTTTAGCTAGCATCAAGTAATGTTAAGCTGATAGCTAAAATAATTTGTACAGCAGACTAAGGCCATGTCTCCTGTACAGTCAGGTAGAGTGCATGCACAGTTAGGATTTCCTCTTTTGCAGACTGTTAAGGCAGTCTGAAGGAATGAGGTATAATAAAAAACAGGGAATCCTTTTGTGGAGGAGTTTCATATTGAAGCAAAGTATAGTAAGTTGTGAGAATTTATGAAAAGTGAATTCATATCACTGATTTTTTATATTCTGCTATAGCATAAAAATTTCCTATAAGATGCAATCTGATTAACTAAAAAAAATGAATGCCTTCATCCCTTAAACAATTCATTCCATAAACACCACAAAACTCAACTCTGCACTGCATTATGTGTAGTAATGAGTTGTGGACTTATCTGAGTCTGAAAAATGGAAATGATGATGACAGATGGTGATAATTACAGTCATTTTGTTCTACTATAAGCTATTTTTTAATTGAAGTATATAGTTGCCGAACAGTATTATTTAAATTACAGTGTACAATATAGTGATTCACAAATTTTAAGGGTTACACTCCATTTATAGTTACAAAATAGTGAACTAAGTCAGATAAAGGCAAATACTGTATGATATCACTTATATGTGGAATCTGAAAAAAGACTAGAAGCCATTCTAAGCCATTTTTTTATGCATTGAAACTTAGAGTTTATATCCTCCTTTCTGAGCGTCTGCAGCTAAGAGGAGAGACAGTTTTGTGGCCATGTTGTTGGCAGTTGTCCTTTTATATCCACACGCAGAGAAAAATTCTTAGTAAAATTATTGAACCAATTTTCATACTATTAAGAATTAACTGTTTGTTGCTTTATGGAAATTGCTGTGAATTGCTTTTCATTCTCGTTTCTAAAGAGACTTCTGCATTTCCTAAGTAATGTTTTTATATTACAAGTTTACCACCTTTCGTGTTTCCCTGAACTTTTATCCCTCATTTGAGGAAACTCTTCTCTCACTTCTGTATAGAACATTGGGTAAACTTCTACATGTTAGATCTGAGTTACCCTTAGTTTGACATACCAGTCTTAAATTATCAAAATTTTCTTTTTTTCTCCCAAGTTTGCTTTCTTTGGAGGGGCATTATTCACAAGAAAGAAGAATTTACTTGCCAGTACATTCGTTCTGGAATGGTAGCTGAATTTGAGATATAGATAGTGGGGAGTTAGCTACACTCAACTTAGAAACTAAGTGGTCTCCCCTTATTCCAGCCTCTTGGGGCATTAAATATATAGGTTTTAACTCAGCAAAATTATAAAATTACTAGATGCTATAGGCCTTTACATTTCCTCACATGGAGGCAGTGCAGAGCATATTAAATTCATGAATGCCTGCGCTCTTTTCCCTCAGCAGTCAATAGTATAGTCTGTGTTGCTTGTGCTCCATAATAGAGAGTGAAGTCTGTTATGTTTATAGGGACAGACTCTCTACAAGACAGATGAAGGGAGTTAATCATAATGACAAATGCTAAGTATTTCTTTGTCTGTTATCTTACTAATAAGTATATCAGATTCCAAGTATTTGTTGTAATTACACACATGCAATAGCTGAACTATAGCTAATAGAGATCATTTGTCTCACCTCCCTCCCTCCCTTTCTTACTAGTTAGGCTTGAAGATTTAAAATGTATATCAAATTCCTTTCATCTTGGTCTTAATTATTGTATCTCAGATGTTTGGTTTACATTGTTATTTGTTAGATCTCACATTGCTTTGGATTTTAATATGTATATAATTCCTTTGTTGTTATTGTTATAGTTTTTTTTAATTAATACTTTGTTTTTTAGAACAGACTTAGGTTTATGGAAAATTGAGTAGATAATACAGAGCGTTACCATGTACCTCCCTTCCTCCCCCACATACAATTTCCCCTATTATTAAAGTCTTGCATTAGTGTGGTACATTTGATATAATTGATGAACCAATATTGATACATTATTATTAACTAAATTCCTTAATTTACATAGGATTTACTCTCTATTATATAGTTCTGTGGGTTTTGATAGATGTGTAATGTCTTGTATCCACCATTACATAATTGTACAGAACAGTTTCAGTGCCCTAAAATCCCCCTGTACTCTGCCTGTGTATCCCTTGTGTTCCGTATCCTTGCTATATAATTGCTTGTTAGTTCCAAGAAGCTTTCTGTTGATTCTTTGATTTTTTCTACATAGGCAGTCATGTTATCAGCAAACAAAGACAGTTTTATTTCTTCCTTCCTAATCTGTTTATCTTTTACTTCCTTTCCTTGTCTTATAACATTTAGCTAGAACTTCCAGTACAGTGTTGAGTAGGAGTGGGGATGCCAGTGCCTTAGGGGAAAAGTACCTAGCTTTTCAACACTGATGTTAACTGAGGGTTTTTTGTAGATGTTCTTTATCAACTAAAGCTTCCTAGTTTTCTGGGAGTTTTTGTCATGAATGAGTGTTGGGTTTTGTAAAATGTTCTTTCTCCATCTGTTGATATGATCATACAATTTTTCTACTGATTATATGGTTTTTCTTCTATTGATGTGATGATTTACATTAATTAATGTAGAATGTTGAACTAACTAATCTTACATACTTGGAGTAAATCTTTTAAAACTTTTTTTTAAGCAACAAAATGTTTAAATATAATACTCGCACAGTTTCGCACATTTCAGACGTGTCTGTGTCACTGGAGGACCACATTCTCCAGTTAGCCTGCTGTTATTTAAGTGGAACATCTGTTAATGTTCAGGAGCTGTGAAAAGCCTCTTTTATGAAGAAGAAATTGATTAATGTTCATACATGTTAATTTTGACTCATTTACCTCAGTTTGTTTTAATGAATCATAGAACTCTTTGGAGAAACATTTAGAAATTTAAACTCTTAAGTATTTAGTAGGATTGGGAAGTTCATTTTTGTTCAGTGTTGAGAAATTACAGTTGTTTTAGAAAAAAAATTTTAAAAATACATTGAAAATATCTTGAATTATTTTAATCACTGGATTCAAAGTAAGTTATTCTGTTTTTTCAATAGTGATTTAATTTGTATTCTCCAGCTATTTGAAATAGATTAACAGTATTTTGAGAAATAACAAATCATTCTTGATTCTTTATTCTTAGCATGTTTGAATTGCTTCTTGCCTATTGAGGTTTTAATAAACTTTGAATAAGTCAATGGAAAACTTTGAAATATGAAGTTTTAAACAGAGCTATGTAAAATAGTTATTTTTGCATTTATAAGGTGTCCGTTCTCTTAGCTTGATTCAATTGAACAGTTTAAAAGCAACATTAAAAAGCATAATTTGAATGACAAACGTTGAGTATTGGATTAGTACTATAATGAGAAATGAGCCTGTTTTTTTCCTTCAGTCCCCAAAGCTCCAGAGATAGATCCAGTTGAGTGTTTGGTGGCTGACAACGCTGTAACGGTAGCTTGGAGAATGCCAGAAGAAGATAATAAGATTGATCATTTTATACTGGAATATAGGAAAACTAATTTCGATGGACTTCCACGTGTAAAGGATGAGCGATGCTGGGAGATAATTGATAATATTAAGGGTACTGAATATACCCTATCAGGTAAAACAACAGCATTTCATGAATCTTATCCTCAGAAAATAAAATGTAATTGTGAAACATATTTTTAATTACATTAAAAGGTGAAGTTAATAAATTTCTTTAGCCAAGCTGACTTTTTGTATATTTATTATAGAAATGAGTTTCTCTTAAAATATCAAGAAAACCTTCATTTTAATTACTTCTCGATATTTGCAGTCTGATAAAAGTGTATGTAAAACAAATATGAAGGGATGTTCTGGAAGCAGTGTTTCAGAGTAACATTTAATTTTTACCTCAGTTTTCTAACAGTAAAAAAGTTATCAGTTTCCTAAGCGTATGCACTGCCCCGCATTTTAGTGATGCTGTAAATACTTTTGCCTTTACCCTTTTATGATTACCTTCACGGTAATAGTTAAAGTGGGGCTGTGACTTGGTGTTAGAAGTTTGAGTGTTGGCCTTTTGACAGTCTTTAAAAACATATCTCTGTATATAGGGGACATTGGGTATTTGAAGTGGCCAAATGTTGCCTGTGTTGTTGAATGTTAGTTCTATGTGGGCAGTAACATTGGTGACATTACCCACTGTTGAGCACTTACCTCTTGTCAGGAGCTGGGCTGAAGTGTATTACACAGTACATCTTATTTAATCAGTACAGCACATCTCTTAGTCTTTACAGTTAAGAGGTTGGTTTTTTCCTTTCTATTTTACAGATACAAAACTGTGGCTCTGTCAAGTTATTGAAGGTCCCATAACTAGTAGTTTTTGGATTGAGATTTTAATCTGGACCTGACTGACTTCAAAGTTTTGCAGTTAATCCCTATGCTTTATTTTCTTTTTAAATTCATTTTTTACATATGAAATGATGTTTTGTAAATATAAAAATTCTTTAGGGTGTTTGCTTTCCAGAAATTGAATGTTATTTTAAATTGTAGTATTTCTCCATGAATGAAATGTTACTTATAATGAGACTTGAGAGTACCTTTTTCTCACCAGGTTTAAGAAAAAAAGCCATTGATAAACTGTATAATTTATTTATTTTGAAGAAAATAATAGATAAATCATGATTCTTCTTATTTCAGGCATTATCACCCTTTTAACAGAAATTTGTTCTCTTCCTGAATAAAGAAATAGTTCCAAGGAGAGAAAAATGTCTGTTTGAAGGTTCATACTCTTGGAGTAGATTTCTTTACTTTTCATATCTGAAAACCTCTTTCATTTTTTCAGGCTTAAAGTTTGATTCAAAGTATATGAATTTCAGAGTGCGAGCTTGTAACAAGGCTGTGGCTGGAGAGTATTCTGATCCAGTTACTCTAGAGACCAAAGGTAAGGTGAATAGCTTTTTATATAGCATGAAGCAAAACTTAACATCTAAAGTTATTCAAGGCTTTGTGAAAGGAAGCATTGCATGTATGGTTGCATTCCTTCCCCACCTTCTTTCACACACACACACACACGGAATTCTCAACAGTAGGAATTTTAAGATGGGGAAATTAGGACTATAGTAGTGGTTTTCATTATTTTTCCCTTTACCATGGTTTTCAGATGGGTAAAATAGACTGAGGTGATGGTGTTATGTTCTCTGATGGGGGCTTAATTTACAAATTTTAGTCTAGTATAAATACATAAGCATCTCTGAGATTTGCCCAGTTTTCCCAGAGAATGGATTGTTTTCTTAAATCTTATTGCAGAAATTAACATTTACGTAGTTTAATGTTTACAAAGCTCTCTCACAAGTCTTCATTTGGTCACTGCAACCATCTTGAGAGATTTGTGTAATAGATATTATTGATACCTATCTTGTGGGTGAAGAAAGTGAACTTCAAATCTGTTAAATAACTTGCCCATGACCCTAGAACTAGCTTAGAAAGGTGTGAATTAGAATCTGTTTACAAGTTCTGTGCCAGCCTTTAATGTGGGCGTGGCATGTAGGTGCTTCTAGTCTATGAGAACAATTTGGATTTGGTTAAACCCCCCTAGAATAATATATTTTAACACAGAAGATTTTCCAAGTATTTACCAATTTGAAGACCATAATGCTAGAGATCTTCCCAGTTGTGAGATGAGAATCGACTTGGTTTACTTACAGAAGCAAATTCTACACATTGTTGTAGGTAACTGGGCCTTAGAGTGTTCTTCTGACCTCTAGTTCATATAGCATTTGGTTAGATTTGAATGCCAGAAGTTTGATATCATTTGGAGGATGATATAAAAATATCATATTAGAATAAAACAAGATATGTGCTGTGACCCGTAAGTTATTGACAAGACAAATTTAGAATAGGTTTGCATCAAAAGGTTAAAAAAAAAACTAGATTGAAATAATTCGTTTAGATTGCAAATGTTTTTATTTGAAAACTACAGGTAACTAGTCAGCCAAGAAATAGAATGATTTAAAATTACCTGTTAACAAACTGAGCTGTTGCTGTGGTTTCTGTACAGATTTTTACCGTTTCAAATTGTAGTCATAGTTACAGGCAGATTATCTTTTCTTCATAACTTGAACTGTTTTTTTGCCCTTGTCAGGTAAAATTGTGATATTGTTAATATCCTCCCTCAAGAATATTGTATCTTTTTTATTTCTTTTGTTCCTTCTCATTACCTTTTATATTTAGTAACCAATTTTGTGCCTGAATGTGGTGAATTGTATATATCTATGCAAAGTCCATAGACTGAGGAAGATGAATGGCTGGCTGGTGGTTTCCCTGGAGCAGGTCTGCCTGCCCTGTTAGCAGAGTCTAGGTCTTACTATTAGGATACTTGGTCCTGGAGCTTGTAGGGAAAGACTAAGTTGCTTCTAGTCTTCGGAGCAGTTCTCACTGTGGGGTAAACCCCCTGGGGTGGGTGTAGACTGAAACTCAACCCTGAGTCCCACTGAACAGTGATTCCGACCTTCAGGGAGACTCAATAAAATTATCTCTTAAGTGGCTGTGGGTCACAGGTTTTCTGAGGTTATTCTGTAACACGGGAGTGGCTACTAATGGTAGCCAAGAGTTCCAGAGGAAAAGTCAGATTTTAAAAAATGACACGTTGAACAATTGTTTACTAATTTTTTGACTTGTTGCAGCCCTTTCTGACTAGCCAGTGCTTGGTGTGGAAAATAATGAACATTTTTCATTTTTGTCTCTAATGTATGTAGGCCTATTTCTTCTGTCATTACAAAAGTGATGAATAATATAAGTTCTTATAACCAAACTTTTAAAGTGTATTATCCCTTACTTTCTTGTAAAGGTAAATGATGTGACATTAACCACCAGTTATATTCTAGCCTCAGATGATCGTGACTATGATGTAATTTTACTGTACCTAGAAAGCAGCCACCAAAACAAACTAAACACAAGAAACATATCTGTGTTCTGATTTTTTTGGTACTTGTTTTCACAAACTTTTAAAGATATGGAAACTAATATCTAGATATTATAGGACTTAGATGAGAGACAGGACTAACATTTGAGACCTCACTTTTGAGGCCAGTCTTTTTTTTTTTTTTCTTTTTTTTTTTAAGTACATGGTATCCCTGTTACCTTAGAGAGGATCTCTGACTTAGTTGAGGTCTCATAAAGGGATGGTGTCCAAAAAAAAAAGAGATATAAAAGATTGCACCCTTTTAGGTGCTATGTGTTCTGTGTATTTGGTAGGTCTGGTCTCAAATGGCTGGAGGTGGTACATATTCTTGCCACTCTTGACTCTACTCTTCTCTCCATCATATCAAACATTACGCGATAGCCTTAGGATTTTAGCAAGCAACTGAGAATTGATGGTGCCTTAGAGTTATATCCACTTTTTCTTTATCTCAAAAATGCAGTGGGGGAGGGTATAGCTCAGTGGTGAAGTGCCTGCTTAGCATCCACAAGGTCCTGGGCTTGACACCCGTTACCTCCATTACAAATAAACAAATAAATAAACCTAATTACCTCCCCTAAAAATTAAAAAAAAAATAGAAACATTAAAAAAAAGAGAAAATATTAAAAAATGCAGATGCTGTCACATGTATTAACTAATCTGGAGGTTAACCTGGTTTTCATAAGGCAGTTTATTCTTGATAATACAGGGTCTCAGTTTTACTTAATCCTAACTTTTTAGTAACCCATCTGTTAAGGAATGCTATTTCCATTTTAACTGAGAAGCTATATTACTTCTTCTTTCAGTAAATTCATTTCTCTTTACATGCAGCTTTGAAAGCTGTTAACTTTTTTGCACATAGTATGACATTTACTAGAAGTGGTTATGGTCAGTAGACTGGTATTTAGAATGCTTTTTAAATACAGTGAACAATGGGTCAGATGGATAGGTGAAATTAAAGCACTGTTTACAAAACAGTAGAGTATAAACAGATTCCTGATTCAGTAGGTAAACATTAGGCTCTGTATGGGTATTTTGTTGTTTGCTAATGTATACTTCACAGACACACTGAAACCTTAGCTAAATCAAGTATTATCTTTAAGTGAAATGAGATATTATAAAATAAATATTTCTTCAATGAGTATTTACCAGAAATTTCAACTTTGGAGGGAAGTGTAACTAACAGAAGCAGATTAATTGGTAACTATGTAGTAGATGACACCTCGCTTAAGATAGAGATTCTAGGAATTGCATATTAAATAGGAGGAACTGTGTACGACTCAGCTGTGGATCAGTACATATTAGAGATTTACCCTCAATTTCCAAAGGGAGACGGTAACACTGATTCCTAAGTTAGCAGTTCTGACAAGTCATGTTCATAGTACAGATAGTTCACCCAAATACCAAATAATCTGAAAACGTAGTTCTGTTTTGTGTTTTTTCAATTTGTTTTCCTTTAAGTAGCCCCTTTCCCTGCTCTGCTCTTTGCCATGTAGATCATCTTTAGCTCTGTCAGCTGAGTTAGTTCCCTTCTGCTGTCGTGGCCCCGTTTCTCCATGCTTGCCATATTTTGAAACTACTAAGAGTTTAAATATGAAATTATTAGATGTTAGAGCAACAGAGAAGATATGTGTGTGCCAGGCTCTATAATTTCTTACACCACGTTACTTTCTTCTCATCCTTAATTCTACCAGCTCCTCTTCCTATTTAGAAATAACAATCAGCTGGTAATAACTGATGTTCTACTAATAGGAAATTGAAGCTATTGTGTGCTGATGGAGATTCCAGCAGAAGGAACAGTGAAAGACTAGTAGCCATGCAAGTCCGTTGTATTTGGTTGGCATATAGGATATATAGAGAAGGAGGATGGAAAATAAAGTGGGAATTAGTGGATTATGACACTGCATGCCTGGCATGCATGAGGTCCTGGGTTCAATCCCCAGTACCACCATTTTAAAAAAAAAAGAATATATGAATAAATAAATAAACCTGGTTACTCCCTCTCCCCCAAAAAAACAAAAACAAAAATAAATAAAAGTAGATTATGGCTTTATCGTTCTGGACTTTAAATACTAGGATTAGGAATTTGAACTATGTTCTCTATAAACAGTGTTAAATCAATTGAGTAGGAAAATAATGTGATGATAGTTGTGCTTCAAAAACTAGAGATACGCTATATTTTTACAACTTGAAATATTGTTTTGGCTAGCACTTAACTTCAGTTTGGATAATTCATCATCGCATCTGAACCTGAGAGTTGAAGATACCTGTGTAGAGTGGGATCCTACTGGAGGAAAAGGTCAAGAAAGTAAAAGTAAAGGGAAAGAGAACAAGGGCAGGTAAGCTAGCTTATTACATCTGTTATCTGGACAGAATGCTTGAGCATTGGTTCTTACTTGACAAATAACGTAAAATGAAATCCTTATTCTGTATATCAGTATGATTTGTGAAATACTAATGTATCACCAAAGAATATAATATTGTTTTTCAGTACTTGAGTTTGTCATTAACATGTTTCATTACTTTTTCTTAGTTTCTTTCCTAATCTTCTTCTTACTTAACAATTTCATTTCTTTTAAGTTATATCTACAGCAACTTGAATTGCTTGGAGAGAAGTTTCTAGCATAGTTCCTTGAATTTTAGACTTACAGATCACCTGTCTTACCTGAAGGTCTGCATTGAATGACAGCTTTTGCCATGTACAACGCTACTGTCTGGCCCCTGATCAGCAACCTTAATGACTAAAGAGGCAGGCTTGGGACCTTTTCCTATTGTCAGACTTATTTAGATAGTCTCAAAGTATGGGGGCCTCTTTTAACAGAGAGAAATTCTGCTCAAACTGAAATAAGGTAATATCACTGTGAGTTAAACAGTGAATCAAAAAAAAATTTTTCGTCAGCAAGCTTTTCATCTAATTTTATTATAAGCTGTTTAATTTAAGTTATAAAGCAATCTCTTAACAGTTGCCTATTTTTATCTGACAGTGTCCATGTTACTTCACTGAAGAAACATACAAGGTGATGATCTATGTCTGTCTAGTTCTAGGACTTAGTTTATTTAGCTTGGCTGAATAACCTTAATTTTTTCTTTTAACCAATAAGCAGAAGCCATTGCAGCAGCCTTCATAAGCTAAAATGTTGCTCTGTGTAGACTGTCTGTATTGGTAGCTTATGTTTTGAATTTACAGCATTATAATGTGCTGCATATCATTTGGATTATGTTGTGTATGATAACAAAACAATAAGCTCTGCTTTAAAGTCTTTCTTGAATTATTTTCCTGCTTCTGATTTTTTTCTTCATTTACTTATACCTGGCATCTTTCTTGTTGTGCTATATTCAATATATCTAACTTTACAACTTTGTTTTTACACACATTTGACATGAGGCAGGTTTGAAGTGTTCTGTGTTTTATAATAATCATGCAGTTTCAAAAGCATCAAGGATAAAAAATAAAGACCATTGCTGAAATTACCAGGACAGTGCCAGAAAGATGAACCACTTCAAATTGCACAGTAGGAGTGTGCTGATTTGAAGATACCATATATCTTTCCCAGAAACCAGAATGTGTTCTCTTTTTGAAATTATCTTCTTTTTTTTTCTAGTTTATTTGCTCTTTATTGGTGAAAGTGATTTTATAGTTAGTATATTACAAATTGTAAATGTTGGTGAATTCAGTAGAGTCTGTGAAGTTTTATTTGGTCACTTGGAGATTTTTTAGACTGTTTATATTTAGCATTTCAGATCATATTATTATTCTTTCTCTCTTCTCTCCTTTTAAGGGTATTTTGTATATAGGCTACTTCTGGAATGTTATATTCATTTATTCTTTCCATAAATATTTGTTAACTGTAGGATGTCAGCTGGATATTGTGGGGTTTATAGGGGTAAACACTGTCCCTGCTTTAAGGAATTTGCTGTAACTTATGTAGATGAGATATATATCTATATACAAATACCAACAATACAGGATAGAGATTATGTGTAATAGTAAGTGTGAATAAGGAAGTTTAGAGGAAGAAAGATGCCCTGAGCTATCAAGTGTTGAAGTGGTCAGTTAGGACAATGAGCCAAATGGAAAGTAACAGCCAAGACTTTGTTCACTTGCTGTGATACAGTAAACAAGAGGCCACAAGGAAAGGGTGCTGGCTCCCTCAGTGTTCCATTTTTCACAACAGAATGGCACAGGGTGACGGTCAGGTGCATCAGAGCAGATGGCAGATGGTGAGTATCTGAGGCTCACCTCACTGCTCAGGAAGTCCTAAACAAAGGGCTCCTCCTGTTTTATGGACCTGAGGCCAAGAAGATGGGAGAGAGGGAAAAAGGTTAGGAGTAGAAAAGTATCCAGACAGAGTAAAGTGTCTTCAGACTGCGTCCCCCCACCTCTGCCCCGTCTAAGGAGGTCTTTGAAGAGACTGCTGGAAGGGATCTCAGCTGAGGGCATGCTCCCATAAGGGGGCCCCTGAATAGAGGTGCCTAGTCTAGGAATGGAGATACACATATGAACTTGGGGCTGCAGGGCCAATTGCAACTCCCTCCAAAAACTGCAGTGAACTAGCTGTGCACCAAGTCTGGTGTGGAGAAAGCAAGCATTTGTAACTACTTCTGGTTGGGCCTGAAAGATCACACATAGGATTTTGGTCTGGAGTTGGACTCCTCAGAAGAGTTACTTAGCCTAATAGGATCTGGAAGACCTTCATTAATGGAATGGTATTTAGGCTGGCTCTCAAGTAAATGGAGGAATGCACAGCATTTGCAGTGAGAGAGGGAGCAACAAAAGGAAAAGGCGCTGAAACAAGTTGCCTGGGTTTAAGGGACATTTGAGCTGCTACATTTGGCTGGATAGTGCTCTCCAGAGGTGAGAAGGCTAGAAAAGCAGAGTGGGACCAAATCAAGAAGAACCTGAAATGCCAGGCTAACTTATTTGTGGGCAGTGAGGGAGAACCTGAAGATTGTAAAGTGTGAGAATCAGAGTTAGGTTTACCTGGTAACAGTGAACAGATGAACTGGACAGCAAAGACATCATCTGGGAAGCTGGTGAAGCAATCCGGAGTAGAGGTAACAAAGAGCCGTAATTCAGACAGTTGAGTGACCAGGGTGTCTTCAAAGGGCGGGGGGAGGGGGAGGGTGGGATCATGTTTGTCATAAGACAATAATAGCAGTTGTACTTCCTGAAAAAATGTACTTAGGGTTGGAAGTCTAGAATGCTGCAGTGGAGGAGTTCTCCTTATTTACCTTGTCTGAAATTTAAGCTGCCATTCTCAATAGTTGTATCTGTTTTTCTTTTTGTCACGCTTTCCCTTTATTTCTTTACTCCTGGTAAGTTACATTTTTTTTGTTTTATGAATGCAGTGATTCAATATAATTGAAATTCCATTTTAAAAATATCTTTGGGATTTGATTTATTTTGAGTTTTTGGGAGTTAGTGAAAGGCCTAATATTATCTGGTTTATCATACCATGGAATTTGATAAAGGAAAGTCAGGTTGGATCTTGTCCATTTTAGTAGAAGCACTTTATAATACTTGATATTATTCTGTGCATGGATTTGGGTAAATGCTATTCTTCATTTTAAGAAGAAGAGATACAGAACAAAAATACCTACTGCTTATAAAAGAGGTTATTTAGTTTTGATTATAGTAAGTCTATTTTTGCCTTTGCTTTTAATTTAAATTTAACTGCAAGGAATTTAAGCTATAAATCCGTTATTTTTCTTGAGTTCTCTTTTTTTTTCCCCCTTGGGTTCTTCCCCCTCCCCCTCTTTTTGTCTTGTCTCACTTTTGGCATTGTTTCATAGTTCAGCTGTGTGTGTTTTTTGTATAAGCCTTGCTCAGTCTGCATGATATCAGTGTTTTCAGCCTGCTTTATGTTGATGACTTCTTACATTTGAGTTTTGTAACTGACAACTGTTTAATAATAAAGAATTCAGATAAAATTAAGTGTTGCTATTTGTGCAGCATAATTAGAAATCTTTTCAAAGATTCCTTTTGTGATTTGTAATTTCAGTTTATGAAACATGTACAACATAGAATCTTTGTTTTTGTTTCATTCCTGTCTGTATAGAAGTGGTACACCATCCCCTAAGCGGACGTCCACAGGCTCCAGGCCGCCAGCAGGACGGGGCAGCAGAGACCGTTTTACTGGGGAGTCGTACACAGTGCTAGGTAGGAGAAGTGGAGCCGTTCTTCATTATCTCAGGTCAAAAGTGTCGCAATCACACTGGCGGGCTTTCCCCTCAGAGGCAGAGTGGCTGCCTATGTATTGAATGATTTGGGGCCAGAATTTCTCCCTCTTGCAGCCTAATTACTTTGGTTGGTTTTCAAACTGTCTTACTGATATGTTTGGAATTCTACTTCAGTTTACATAGTGCTTCTCATTTATAACTCTTGTGGGGATAGTAAGGGAGAAAAGTTCTGATGGCTTCTCTATTCAGAAAAGTTAGTAGTAAATATACAAGTTATAGCAGATACTTTGCATCTAGTGTCTGTGTGCTGTGTGTTAATATGAGTATTCTCCTGAATGAGATTTTTTTTTGTTTTGGTGCCATTTTGTGGGATGAGACATAGATAAAACTCTGTGACTCATAAAGAGGAGGTAAGAGTCATATTTACCTTTCTGATCTTTCGTAGGAGACACGGCTATTGAAAGTGGACAACATTACTGGGAGGTCAAGGCCCAGAAGGATTGTAAATCCTACAGTGTGGGAGTAGCATACAAGACTTTGGGGAAATTTGACCAGTTAGGGAAGACAAACACTAGTTGGTGTATCCATGTCAATAACTGGCTACAAAACACATTTGCGGCAAAGCATAATAATAAAGTCAAATCTTTGGATGTTGCTGTTCCTGAAAGAATAGGTGTATTTTGTGATTTTGATGGAGGTAAGTTTACTGATTTTCTCATGTCATTTCATCATAGTTACGTATATCTCAGTACTTTTCATTAGTAATCATCTATACAGTAGAATTTCCCTTAGTATTGTGGTAAGGTGTGGTAAAGGTGATCACAAACATAATTTCAGCTCTGGAATTGACTGGAAGGGTGTACCATGTCTGCCTATAGGCCCACAAAAGCATTCATCTATAACATACTAAGTCAGTCTGAAAATAAGATGTTTGCATTAAAATATTTTCTTGCCCATTTTAATTCTTCCCTTCCCTTGTTTTATTACCTGTCAAGAGTGATGGAGACAGATTTTTTTAAAGCTGAAGTAGACCTTAGAAATTTGCCTTTTCCACACAGTATAAATAAAATCCTTATTACATTTATTATATCTGCAAGTAGTTGCCACTCCTGTGCGTGAACTTTTCTGTGTGAAGCTAATTGTCTTAGAGGTGGCCTGTTGCATTGTGGGATAACACTTGGTTAGAAGGTTTTTCTTAAATCAGGTCACTTTGGCTGCCAATAACCTCTGAGGCAGTTGCTTTTTAATTTTATCATCTGAAGAAACACAGGCTTTTGTTCCCTAATTCACATTTAACATGATAATCCTTATTTGTTTAAAAACTACTAACAGTGCTTCTCTTACCCTGTTTTTCTAGACTGTACATTCTCCATACCATTAGCTATTCCTCTTATAACTTTTCTAAACCCTTATAATCTCCTATGGTTGTGTACTATGTCTATATGTATCTTAAATATGGGTTCTCCAGTTAGAACACACAGCTTCTGACCATCATAGGTTAGTGACTTGGTGGCATAATGTCTAATAACATGACTTAACAGCACTGTAGGTCAGTATTGAGCTTGCCGCCACCCAGTCCCCTGGACCTTTCCCCATGGAGTCCTGTTGCATTATCTTTTCCCCCTTACACTAGGCAGTGTAGGGGTGTTTTTTGTTGTCTATAACTCAAATGAAGAATATTATATTTGTCCTTAAGTTTCATCTAAATGGGTTTGGCCAATCTTTCCCTCCTGTTAAGATCATCTAAATATTAGCTTGATGCTTGCCTTTGGGAAATTTCTTTAAGCTTTTTGAGTATATTTGATAAGTATCTTCTCTACTGTCATCTAAATATTTATAAAAATTTTGAAGATGACGTACTGTTGAACTAGAGAACAAAAGTAATTCCCTAGATGCTTCTGTCCAAGTTGTCACTTAAAGCTAATAATACCACATTTTACCATTTTAAGTAACATCGTGTCCAAATAATTCCATGAGGTATCAGCCTAGTTACTCAAACAAAAAAGGAAAAAAAATTGATTTTGGTTTGATTAATTTTTAGTGATGGCATATCAGTTTTACTATATTCTTTTCTACTTACTAACTTTGAATCAGATAAATAATTTTCCTCAGGATAAATAGTACATTTATTGACATACATTTTTTTTTCTTTTTCAACTACCAAGATAGGGTTTGCTTATGTTCTTCTATGTCTTTTCCCATTCTTTGTGGTTCCTTACAGATAGTAGTAAGTGTGGTTGTTAACCTAGAGCACAGGGCACGGGAAGAAGTTGTAATGTAGGGTGGGATCAGATTCTGAGGGCCTTGAAAAATAATGATAGGCTAATCTTTTTTTTATTGTTGAGGGAAGGGGCTTCTGTACATTTTAGAAAACTGTAGTCATATGATAATCTGGTTTTAGAAATATTAGTAAATGGTTAAACGTGGAAGAGATTGCAAACATGGGATAAGGGGAGACTTTTCAGGGAGGTGGCTTTTAAGCAGTGTATGCAGGACCATGTCTGTTTTGTTAAGTATTTTATGTCCTTATTGCCTGGCAGGTGCTTTACATAGTGTAAAGAAGTGTTTTATTGTAATAAGTGTTTGTTGAATGATTAGTGTTAAGAGGGAGCTGAGCAGTGGGGAATCAAGAAGAGTGGATTTGGTGGTATGAAAGTAGAATTCATGGGACTCAATAATTAAATATGGATTAGAGGGAGAGACAGAAGAACTGAAGATGACTCAGGTTCCATCCAGTGTGATCAAGAGGGTGATAGTGTCCTCAGCAGGATAGGGAACATAGAGAGTCCTGGGGAAAGATGGGGTGCCAGCAGGACGGCCATGTGGCATTATTTAGCTGAAGCTAAATGTTAGAAATGGCATCACAGAGGGGCTACTGAATATTGCACAGAACAATTAAACATTACTGCTTTGCTGTTTACTTTGTGACCACATACAGACTGCTTGGTATTTTGAAGTAATGTATATATAAATCACCCAATTCTTAAACAGTAGGCATAAATGTTAGTTTCTTTTCTTCTCTGTTTGGCACCAGGAGGTTTACTAAGGGAACATTGTAGAGAGAAAGGAGCCTAGATAAGCATCTACATTTAGAATAGGAGAAAAAGAGACAGAAGATATCCTCAGGGTTAGGAAACAAACCAACAGAATAGTCATGCGAAGGGTTTCAAGGAGTAATAACAATTGTAAGGAGGCCATCCGGTTGGAGAGTTCAGTGGTCAGAAAGAAAGAGTGATTTTAGTTGCATGATCATTATTGAAAGATGGACTGTGAGATCTGACAGATTAACAAAACTGAAGCAGTGATAACCATACCATGATTTCAGAGATTCAGGTGTGAGTATGGCTTCAAGTAGTTAGAAGACAGGGTTTAATAGAGTAAACCTTAAATGGTGATAGGATTTGGGTGGAGAGGCTGGTTATAGTACAAATGAGGAAGAAATTGCCTTGGTTTTTAATGGGCTACGGAAGCCATTTGTTAAATAAAGATAAAATAAAGAAATAGTCCATAGTTGAATAAGCAGAATAATGGCCACATAATGGAAGCATTTTAGAGATCTTGAAAAACAGGGGAGGAAAACTGGATTTGGGCTTTTTCTTAAGCAAGTTCACTACTGATTTTCAAGTGAGAATTACTAAGTCCAGTCCTCAAAGTGCCAAAAAAAATTAATGCCAAAATATGCGTTTAGTTATTACTTTCATGCATGATTATATGTTAGGCTTAATTAGATATTATAATTTCTTGAATAATAAATCAGGCTTTTTTTCTCCTTCCTTTTAGGTCAACTTTCTTTCTATGATGCAAACTCAAAACAGTTGTTGTATTCCTTTAAGACAAAATTTACACAGCCAGTACTACCTGGCTTCATGGTTAGTACCTAATTTATGTTTTATTTGGTTTGGCAGCTTTAAGGAGAACAATGTATGCTATATATCTGGGGAAGCACAGTATCATTTTTCCTTCGTACTCCTCACCCTTTCTCCAATCCACCTCTCCCAAATCTGTGATTGTCTGTATGTTTTCGGTATATTTTATTGAAGTAAGTGTTAAGATACAGAAGTCTGCAAATCGTAAGCATGTCGTTTGATCAGTCTTCAAAGGACTGTGCTCATTTTTGTAACCGACATCTAGATCAAGAAATGGAGCATTGTGCCCTTTTCCAGCCCCTAATAACCCTCCACCAAAGTGGTACTTACCTTGAGTTTTAATACCATAAATTTATTTGCCTCCTTTTCAACTTTGTATAAATGAAATGATTTACCTTTTTGGCTCAACATTATGTTTGTGAGATTTATCCATGTGTTTCTACGTGGTGGTAGTTCATTCATTCTCATATAGTTTTCCACTACATGTGTATGTATAGTTTTCCATTATATGACTATATCATAATTTATTTGCCCATTCTAATTTAGTTCGATACTTGGGTGGTTTCTCATTGAGGACTTTTACAAATCGAACTTCCACATTTTTCTTAATGTCTTTTGGTAAATATATTTCCATTTGGTATATAATTAGGGTTGTGATTGCTAGATCATATGGTATATGTGTAATTAACTGTAAGTAGAGTTTTCCAAAGACATCAGTTATACTAATTACCACCAGCAGTATGTGAGAGTTTGAATTCCTCCACATCTTTATCAACACTTGATATTGTCTTTTTAAAAATTTTAGTCCTTCTAATGAGTATGAGATATTACATTGTGGTTTTCAGTTGCATTTCCTTGGTGGTTAGTTCTACTGAACACCTTTTAGTATGTTGATTGACTGTTTGGATATACTCTTGTGAAATGCTTGTTCAAGTCTTTTGCCTGGGTTTCTTTTGGGTTCTCTTCCTATTTCTTATTGACTGATTTAATGTTCTCTCTGTAGTGTGAGATATATGTATTTGCCAGATACATGTATTGCAGATGTCTTTTCCACTCTGGCTTTCCTTTCCCCTCTCTTCTTGGTGTCTTTTGATGAACAAAAGTTGTTAATTTTAATGTTGCTCAATTTATCAGTTTTTTCATTTATGATTAGCTCTTTTTGTGTTCTGTTTAAAAAAATCTTTATTCACCCCCAAGGTCATGAAAATATTCTTGTGTTTTCTTCTAAAAGCTTTCTTTTCCTTATACATTTAGACATAGACTGCATTTACAATGCAAGTATAGAATTGATATGTTTGGTATGATATTGGGGTCAAGATGCATTCTTTAATTCCATACAGACACCTGCTTATTCCAGGACCATTATTGAGAAGATCATCTTTTTTCCATTGCAGTTCAGTTTTTGTAAGATATTAGATGACTATGTGAGGTAGACTGAGTATGTTTGTCTATACACACATATATAATTGCAGGCCTACTCAATTTCAGGTTGACTTGTATAAGAAAAAGTCATGATTCTCCAAACAAAATGAAACTTTGTTTTGCATTTATGTTTTTATTAAGGAAACATTACCACTTCTCCTAACTCCTTTATCTTTTGCATTTCTCTATAAGATTAGGCCACTGTAAGGAGTTCTGCAGTCCAGTTAAGATCATCATTATTCTGGCTAGAACTTTCCTTAATTTGAGGGCTGCTTCTGCAGACCTGGATGGTAGCTTTCCATTGCAGACTTGGTAGAATGTTTTGTATGTTTTCTACCATCGTGACTCCCAACTTTAACTCCTCAACTGTGAGGACAAAGTATTCAGGGTATATGTGGTTTTAAAATATAGTACTTTTAAATCTCACAATTGATCATGATTATTTACCCATATAATCTTTTTTTAACATTTTTTATTGATTTATAATCATTTTACAATCTGTCAAATTCCAGTGTAGAGCACAATTTCTCAGTCATACATGAACATACATATATTCATTGTCACGTTTTTTTCTTAAAATAAGTTTAAAACAGTGCTAATAACCAAGACTCCTACTTTTTCATTAAATAGTAAAAGTGATTAGTGAATGAAGTTATTGTTCATAGAAAAAAACCCAGCAATATTGGAAAGGTTATTTTCTTTTTTACTTTGCCACATACCTCTATGTATGATTTATTTTTGGCTGTGGTCAATCAAGGACATTATTTTTACCATGTGGAATTCAAAATTATTTTTTCCCCTAAGTCTCTCAGATATGCTTTCTAAAAGGGTAAATTTCATGTTTAATTTGAGTCTATCTCAGGAAGATATATAGTGAGTTTATTCATTGTTTTTTCATTCCAAATAATCAAACTATAATTACATTAGTAAAAATCATAAGATGCTTTAGGAGATTTTTTTCCCAACTGGTTAAATTTGGGGTTTTTTTCCTTCACTGAAGGCTTGCTTTTATTATTTTTTATTAACTAAATGAATGACTTAATTTTTTTGTGTACAGGATTTTCTTTTTTAAAGTAAGTTTTACTGTAGTGTAATTTACAGTAGTGTACCATTCTGTGGGATTTGACAGACGCATGCAACTGTATAACCACCACCATAATCAAGACATAGAACATTTCCATTCCTTCATGCTGCTTTGTAGTGGGCCTCTCCTATCACACCCAGCCCTAGCAACCACTAACTAGTTTTTCGTCCCTATAGTTTTTGCCTTTTCCAGAATATAATAGAAAAGGAGTTGTATGGTACACAGACTTTTGATTCCGTAGCATAATACATTTGAAATTCACCCATGTTTTTGTGTTTGTCAGCAGTCCCTTCTTTTTTATTGCCGAGTAATATTCCATATGTGTATTTACCACACAATATTCATCCATTCATCAATTGAAGGACATTTGGGGTTCTTTCCATTTTTTTGCAATTAGGAAAAAAGGATTTTTGTGTGACTGTTTGTTTCCATTTCTCTTGGGTGAATACCTCAGAGTGAGGTTGCTACATCACATTGAAAGTGTATGTTTAACTTTATAAGAAGCTACCAAATGTTTTCCAAAGTGGCCATATACCCCTTTTACATTCCTACTAGTAATATATAAGAGTTCACATCCTTGCCATTATTTGATGTTCTCAGATTTTTTTGTAGTTGTTGTTAAGCCATTTTAGTAGGTATGTAATGGCATTTCATTTTAGTTTTAATCTGCATTTTCCTAAGACAAATGATGTTGAGCATTTTTTTCATGTGCTTATTTGCCATTTGTATAATTTCTTTGGAGAAGTTATCTGTTAAAATCATTTTCTCATTTTTTTGTTGGGTTACTTGTTTTCTTACTAGTGAGTTTTAGATATCTTTATGTATTCTGGCTATGAGTCCTTTATCAGATAAATGTTTTGCAAATATTTTCTCCCAGTCTCTGATTTTTTTCATTTTCTGGAATTTCAGAGAGAAGTGTTTCATTTTGATGAAGCTGGTTTATAGATTTTTTTTCTTTCTTTATGGATCATGCTTTGCCTAACTTAAGTTCACAAAGATATTTTCTTTTGTTTTCTTCTTGAAGTTTTATAATTTTAGGTTTTACATTCAGGTCTGGGATCCATTTTGAGTTAATTTTTATATATACGGAGTATGGTTTAAGATCTGTTTTTTTTGCATATAGCTATCCAAGTGTTCAGTGCTGCTTATTGAAAAAGACTTACCTTTCTCCATTGATTTGCCCTTGTACCTTTGTGCTAGATATTTTGAGTACATATTTTTTGTAGATCATTTAAATAAATTTCAATAAAATAATATAGTAGGTTTATAATCAGAGAGTTGCTTTTATATTTTAAGAGTTATTACTGAACCTTCTAATTTAAAATTTTTTTAATGTTAATTAGTTATAAATTTCACAGACCAGCAAATTCTTTATAACAATACTGTAGTTTTTTAGTATATATTGAATACTTTAGGATATAGATAAAAGTGAGAATACATAAACAATTCTAGAATCTCCTTTGCCTTAAGCTTATGTTGGCTACATACATGGCAGTTGATGATAGTTTAAATGATTCATATTTTCAGATTTTAATTCTCTTGATCCTATTCTAAATCAGTTACTGTTTACTGAGTGATAGCTGCTCTGTTCACAAATAAAGCAGTTTTATCATTCATAAACTCATTCACATTTATGATAATAGAATATGACAAGTGTATCTGGATATTGCCATTTGCATTTTTCTCAGAAGACCTTAAAAATGGTAAGAGTTCTTCGGTTAACAATTAAGGAAGAAACGAATAGAATTACTCTGTTAACAGAGGGGTGTTAGATTCCTGTAGTCTCAGGCCATACCTCATTATCAAAATCTAAAGCAGTAGTTGGGGTAAGGAAGTAGGCTCTGTGCGGTTCTCTTGGTTGTGAAGATTAGCGTCAGTAGTGATAGCATCTTTTTGCCTCGATCGATCCAATTAAATCTCTGAAGTTCTACAGCTCTTAGTTCCCTCTCTTCCGTGCAGCTCCATTGGATTCTGCTGTCACAAAGACTTCCTTTGGCCTCTGTCTAAAAGACTCTTGAGTTAGCCTTTTCACTTCCCCTCAGTTCAGGTCTGAAGGTTACCAGTTTGGAATTTGATAATGTTCACATATTTGCCTTTCAAGTGGAACTTTAAGGATCCTTCAAGTTTTAATTTGATTTGAAATCTGACTGAAGCTTTGTTTTGTCTTTTCTTAGGTTTGGTGTGGTGGACTTTCTTTGAATACTGGGATGCAGGTTCCAAGTGCTGTGAGAACACTTCAGAAAAGTGAAAATGGAATGACTGGTTCAGCTAGCAGCCTAAACAATATTACTCAGTAATGCCTACTCGGAATACGTTTACCTTTTTGATTGGGTGGCCTTTTCCGTGCAGTTACTAATCACAGGAATTTATGAGTGGTGGAAATCAGGTTTGCGACATTCTGCTTTAAGGCATGGAATCCGTTAGCATTAAGCATCTAGTACGAAGCATTCACAGGAGTGGACTGTGCAGTATCCATAGAAGCAAGCAGACACCGAGCAAGAAACTCATGTTTTGAAGAGTAAATGGGAGAGAAGACAGTGTTTAAGTAGTTACATAGAAACTCATTTTGTGTTTCTTGGGTTTACTTTGGCTCTTGTAATATGTTTAGTTACATAAGGTAGCCCTAGGGTCTGAGGGAAAAGCATTTACAATCTTGTCTTCTTTTCTGTATACTTTTTAAATGTCATCACTACCTATTATTTAGTTCTTACACTGAAGCTTTAAAAATATACAGTCCTCTATAGTTTTCTAAAAATTGAAATAATCTATTGAGGATGCTAGAAAGGTTTTCTTAAAATAGTTTATTTCCCCCCTTTTATAAATAAGTTGAGATTTGCTAAATTATCCTCTTTTGTTTATTGACTAAATTGTAAATCATTTTTTCCAAATATCATGATATTTCTCTTATGGTTATAACTCAAAATAGAGAGTGGATAGGAAGAGTTTCTAGACATAATAGTTTAAAATCACCCAAATTTCAGTTTTTTACTTGCTGCACTAACAGTGGCAAAGGGATATTCTTTATATGTTGCCCTGTTTAATTAGACTTCTTTTCATTCCATCATTTTGGATGATGGGTAAGATTTTCTAAAGCTTTATATTTTCTGATTTTGTTGTCTTGTTTAATACTACCTTTAATAGTTATCTTTGATAAAATTCCCACTTGAATTCTAAAGTTATATAGAAAGTAGAAAAAGCTACCTACTCAAGTTTTGTCTAAGAGATATAGGTTACGAAGGGAGGTGCCTAAAACTGTTCTTCACTGAAGTCATTTATATCTCCTTTTTAATAAAATGGAATGGTTTAAACAAGTGTTTTTTAAAAAACTGCATATCTCTGACTTATTTGGCACATGAGTTTTTCAGCCCTACCTATTCAGAGGTTATTTTCCTCTCAATCTTTTTGCTACATTCATTTGCTTCTTAAAGGGTTGTAATTCTTTCAAAAATCAACATACAGTAATGTTTACCAAACTTAGGGAAAATGTGTTAAACAGTGAGTAACACCCATGGTTATTGAGCAGAACATATGTATTTTTTAAAAGTTGATTAAAATTTGTAACAAGTCCTTTGAGCCAAACTGAAAGCTGTAATTATAGTATTTAAGAATTCCTTGAGCATTTTAAAGAGGTCTGGATCTGTATATTCCTTAATTGTTGAAGCTGTTACTTTCTCATGTTGACTTTAATTTGCATTTGAAGTATATTGGTTATGACAGCCTTCTCCCTCGAAGTGACTCTTGCTGCTTACATTTGAGTGACTTGCTGCAGAAAGGCCTGTGTAATAGGAATAGCTCATTCTCTCTTAAAGTTTACTGTTTACTGATAGGATGTTTTGTTCATTGTAAAACAAATCTAAATGAGGAATTTTATTTGAACTAGGTATTATATTTCCAGAGGACATTCATAGCTGTACCACTGTCTGATGACTTAGTTGAAAGACTATTAGGCAGCTTAAAGAATGACATATGTCAGTAGATATTCTTCTGATTCTCCAAACAAATATAATTTTGGTTTTTGTTTCTCCTAGAGATTTTGAAAGAAACTTTCAGTGTCCTGTTCCCCACAGCAAGGTTATTCTAGGACCTAAGGATAAGGAAATGGGAAGTTATAAGTCTCTCTCAGAGAGTTAAACCTGAAAGCAGTAAGTTAGGGGTGGAGCTGCTTTAAGTGCACAGTTACCTATGTATATTTTAGCAAAAATGACACAGAAAAAGCCAGAAGTTCTTGTATAAAAACTTTTACTATCATGTCTAATATAGTTGTATTTTCTCTTTAATTCTGTGCCTTCTTCCTCTAAGCATGCTCTTGCCCCCTGCGCCATGCAGTGTCAACTGATGTTTAAACCAGAGAACATTATGTCACACTGCTGAGGGGCTTCTATTGCAGGGGCATGGGGAAAAGGAAATATTAATCAGGGGCTGGAGGAGTGCATAAGATTCTTCCTGTGCTCATGCCACCATCTGAAACCCTTCATATACAATTTTCTAATATTCATTTGAAAAACTCATTTGAAGTAATACTATCATTGCTTCAAAATAAAAATCTGAGGTTTTCCTCTTACTGTGCTTCTTAAAGTTCTCTAAAAAATGAACAAAATGTATGGGGTTTTAGCTTAGCTGTTTTAAGTTTATTTATGTTACATTAAACTGGAGGAAATTTGCCACCCTCATTTTCAAACTAGAAAATAATCAGCTGCAGTGCCTATTTACATGGTCTCAAATTAAGGTAACTATTAACTTGACCATAACATATAATATTCTCATTGACATCTGAATTAAAAAATACTGAGTTTTTTGGCTCAGTTTAATACGTTGTGGAAAGTTGGTATTCCCTTTCAAATATTCTTTATTTTATTTTTTTTACTCTTCATTTTGACAGGTCAAACATGATTGCTTTCTGTAAAAGAAATGCATGAGAGGTTGACGGTAATGGATGTATTACAGGTGTAAAAAATTATGTTTTATAAAAACATACATTTAGTATTGCATTTCTCTTTTAGCAGTTTAATCCTAAACCAGTTTTAATAAACTGGATAAAGAAATGAAGGAATTGCCTTAAGCACTTTAGAAAAAGAATTTTTTTACAATTCATTTTGACTCTTTGGACTGATCATGTCACGTATGTCTTTAACTTTTGGTGAATACGTATATCCCAAGCATTTACTGAGTGCACATAGAAATTTAATACACAGTAATTCTTTGAAAGTTCCAGGTATAGGTAAACAAATTGAAAGTATTAAAGGGGTGCCTGTCTGTACGTGGGTTTAATTGATGGCATCTGTATTATTTTGACAAACCACAAACTGCTACTTTACAGTTAGACTTGACCGACATTGTCCTGCAGTCATTTTCCCCCATTTTATCATCTAAAGAGACATATTGGCTTGGTTTTATTTGCTCATTTGTGAAATTAAAGTATGCACAGTATCATGTATAATTTGAATTTTTGTGACTGATCCTTGGTAGTGTAAAGAATAAAATAAGTAATTTGTAATGAAGTCTTTTAAAAAATTAGTCTAAGATACTCTATTTCATGAGTTATCTGGAATGATTAATTTTTCTATATATGCTTTTCCCATAAATGTATTATTTATATAGTTTCTTTTGGAAACATATGGGGAAAAATTGGAAAAGGATGTATATAAAAATGATTATTTCAAAGAGTATTCATTTTAGAAGAGGACAGCGTAGACTTCTTACTATAAAATATGTGATTCTAGGCTGAAAAAATTAAGGAGTATAAAAATCATCATGATAATTCTTTTTAAAAAACATGTTAGTGAAATCAGTGTTCATTCATTGGCTAATTCCTACAACGATTATTAAAGTGTCTGTGATAGGGCAGTCATACTTGGTATTCAGATTTCCAGAATTAGTGAAGTTTGATTTACTGTGTGTAGTTTTGCTGCTTTTGAGTGGTATGAAAAGTTTGCATTTTAAAAACAATGTTTTGCTAATAAGGCAGAAATTTTAAAAAGTAAATTTGTTGGAGTTGGTGAAAAAATTCAAATTAACTGCATATAAAATGGTTCACTTATATGTGGTCACATAAAATGGGTCCGGAAAAGTTTCTTCCTTGATTTTATTTTTACACTGGATATACTAGGGAAGTGTATGGTCAGTATAAATTTACTCAGCATCTAACTAATCATAAAGTTATTTGTTATCCTCATGTACATTTTGTAATGCCAGTACTGGAGCATTTATGAGATCATTAATGTTTCCTTAATCATTGCAGAAAGATTACCTCATATTCAGTATAGTTTTAATTTTGTGTCTTACAGTATTCACATTATGCAAATATTTGTGATCCTGATCTGTCACATATGATAGCTTTGTTACCTGGAATATTTGATTAATGTAAATGCTTTAAACTTTTTGAGCAATTTGGAGGTTAAATGGATTACATTTGGTATATGTTTTTGTTGAAAAGATATTGTTGGGTTTGTTATATTAAGGTTAGTATTAGCTTACAAATGAATACCAGAGATTGTCATAGTACTCTTCTCCTTGGACCACCCACTTATTAAATTAAAACAGTATTTGTGATTTCTGGGTCAGTTTAAGGTACTGACTTTTGATCCTTAATCATTTGAGCTATGTTAGTTTAAACTGCTATAGTTTCTTAATGGTACCCGTTCAGTGTAAGTTGGTCCTTGGGAATGGATGTGTAGAGGATTTCACAGTATGGAAGACAGCAGGTAGGTGAATGTGTTTGCTTTGGCTTGGAGCTTCTTAAGTTTGGGCCAATTTTAAAATAAGTCAAATTGTAAGTGATTGGTAAAAGGCATTTTTATTAGTGTTGGAACTTTTTGGAGAGCCTAAGGGCTATGAGAATGCTTTTTCTTTTTAAAATAACATTTCCAATATCTCTAGGGCACCAAAGCATTGAGTCTAATTTACCTTTTAAGGGAGACTCTTTAAATTAAAATCAAATTTATAATTCATACAGCAGATACATAAGAGCTAAAGTTTTGGAGTAATTTATAGTAAAAAGCACTAGTCTTTAAAATTTCTGGATGTAACAAATATTTTGGGTTTATTTTAAAGTATTTAAAATTAATCACCTTGCCTCCACCATATACTAGATCTGTGATCTCTACATGCATCATTTATCATATTTGGGCCTCCATTGCCTTACATAAAATAATTGTAACTTGTTCAGCCTACCCCACAGGGCTGTTGTGAGGAATAAAATGAAATAGAGTATGTGAAATTGCTTCAACGACAGTAAAACGCTGTGTAAGTGTAAGGTGTTAACTTTTAGCTGATAATGGATTTAAGTGTTTGGATACTTCCAGATGCCGTTTCCTTTGATAAAGCATGTGCTTTAAGTGGTATCACCAGGACATCAAACATGATTTTTTTTAATCTGATTAAAACACCCTTTAACATTTGCAGTTTGTGCATGACCTGTGGCCTTTTTATATTTTCTCATCAAGCCTATTACTCTACATCAAGACTTGTAGAACTGTACCATTTCTCCCACAGCATTTAGTGTACCAGAGTAGAACAGTAGCATAAATAAATGATTTAAGCTGTTTCCACCCACGCATTTGCACTTCCAGTTTATGACTGCTCAGTGCCACATGCAAAGACTGAATTTGGTCTAAATAATTCTTTCTAAAACAACAGTTTTGGAATGGTTCAACAGTTTGTTGTCAGTGGATAACAAGGTGTATGTTCCCACTTAACATTTGACAACGTTTGTTGCACTGTCATCTTTAAAAACTATGATGAGGTGTTTCAAAACCTTGTCAACCTGGGTATCATTTAGTATCTCTCCTAATATACTAGTTTTGCTTTAAATTGGATTAAATGGTTTACAGGTTATCTTGATCCACAGATTATTTGGTATTTCTATCATCTGGACATGGTTCTGCTATGCAGTTCTGATAATAAAAATTCTAATTCCTCAGGTTTAACCTTTAAGTTAAGGATGAAGAACGTTAGTGAGCTTATAATGTACTCAGTGCTGCAAACTAGTGTTTTATAATAAGCATATTGCCTCATTTTCCTTGGAAACAAGACAAAGCTTTTTAAATGGTTTTTTAAACTTTAAAATAGAGTATTCAAAGTGGAGTGACGTGTATGTTGAAATGACTGTATATTCTGTATAGAATAACCGAGTTAAGTTCTTACAAAAGCACCTGGAGTATCTCATCTAAAAATAAAACTTTTTTTCCCTGCTTTTGCTTCAGTGCTTGCATTTTTATCAACTCTTATTAAATATCTACAATGTGCTGTTGAAGATAAGAAGATTAAAAAGTCGTAGTCTTTTTGCCCTCCAGACCTTTTATTTTAGAGTAGTGCTGTTCAACAGAATTTTATGCAGTGATGGAAAAGTTATGTATTTGTGCTGCCCAATACAATAGCCACTAGCCACAGGCAGCTGTTGAGCGCTTTAAATGTATGTGGCCAGTTCAGCTGAGCAACTAAAATTTTTATTGTAATTTAAATGTAAAGAGCCTTGTCTTGCTAATAGTTGCTGTTTTGTACAGTGCAGCTAGAGATGGAAGATGAAACATGCTGTAACTATAATATAAATCAGGAACTTAGTGTCTGTCTTTGAAGCTTGTCACATCTTGGGTTACATTTTGGTAGACTAGCTGAGAGAGTCAGAACTAGAATCTAAGACTTTTTAACATTTATATTCTAACTTGAAACCAATCTAGGAGAAAAGAGAAAACCAATCAATGACCAGGCGAGGCTGGAGCTCCTGTAACTAAGGTCATTTTCGCCAAGAGAAGAATGAAGAGATAGTGGATAGTCTTGAGTTACAGGGAGAAGACTATACTGAGAAACCAGTACCCTCATATAGAAGATGGAGTGTGAATGGATGCAACATTTCTGGAGAACAATTAAGTAATATCAGTATTTTAAATACACACAGTTTGGAAAAGTTAGTTCAATTTCTAGGTATATCTCTTAGATACATACTCCCAAATAAGCCAGTACTCACTGCAGCATTTCAATAGCAAAATACAAGCAACCTAATTGTTAACTGAAGAATGGGCTACCAGAATTCTGAAGGCTCCCCTTTTCTAAGTTGCTGCACTAGCAAGCCACCATTGTTACATACTTGTCCAGATACATTCGGCATGCCTCTCTCTCCAAGTGTTCTAAGTATGTAGACCATTATGGGAATAGGCTTCCTCAGTTAAGGAGCCCTTTCCTTGGTAACCGAGTCCTGCTGTGCCTGGCTGGGTCCCTGGGATGAGGGCTCAGGAAATTGTGTGCATTCTACTTTTCTAAGTGTTTCTCTTACTAAACAGTGTTGTACATTTACACCGCATGGTACCAGTAGTATGTTTATGCCCCTTTTGCACAAGGTCACCGGGATGGTAGGTTGTGGTGCTTCCGGTAACCCTACATAACTGATACAGAACATGCTATTAGTGGAAGGATTTTCATGCTATTATGAAATGGAAAAAGCAAGTCCAACAGTATATATAGTATGATAAAATGGGTGTGTGTGTGTGTGTGTGTACACTTAGGCTTGGGCAAGAGTGGGGACGGGGGGTGTCCCTGTTCTGATCCTCATTCTCTGGCTGTGCCTCTCCATGGAATGAACAGTTAAAGAAGCTAAGGGATTGCACCCACTTGTAGTCTTGTTCCACTACCCTCTGTGAGCCAGACAGCCAGGACCCCATAATTCCCTGTCCCACCAGCCCAAAGCTTGCTTCCACAACACATGCAGGTCTCTTCCCCAAACCTGTCTGGAAGACAGACTGCACTACATGTGTATATACCCCTATTTTCAAGGGGAGGCAGTTTGTGAAGGGTGTGGTCCATGGAGCTTGGATGTGCAGACTGAGGTGTGCACATCAGGAAACAGACCAGGGGCTTGGGGGAAGAACAATAACACCTAGTTCTCATGCTGTCACTTTCCAGCACAAGTCTGAGAATTCCAATTTTGAACCTAGATTTCTGTTCCTTGAGAAGAAATATTTGTCAAGATAGAAGTGAACGTATGTGTATAGGGTTGACGCTCACCTATTCAGACACTTAAAATATATCAGGGTTGGCTTCCATTCCTACTCTTGCCCCAGGCCCCACAGTGTTAGGATGGGCCAGGATGTGTATGCACTCCCACATCTGAGCAATTCTTCAAAGACAGATGTTTGCTTATAATAGGGGCTGTTTTTACCCATCCTGGTACCCCTCCTCAACTGGATTGGCTAACCAGGTTAAAGTATACTGACTCTGGTTTACAGTAAGTTGAAGGCTCACAGCTGGGCTCCCCTCGGATATGCTGGAGAAGGACTGCTCCCACCAGATGAGTAGTTTGTTTACCTCTAGTTAGCTGTTTGTTCCCAAACTTGTTCATGCCAGTGGCATTGTTGTAGTTATTTAATTTAAGCATTACATAAACCAATGAAATTCAATTATGAAAAGTTACATTTAAGGAAAGGGGGGGAACTTTAGAGATGAAAAGCTGACAAGTTAGTTGTGTCCAAGATAATTGTAAGTGATCAGGAGTATTGCAGAAGAGAAAAATACAAATTTAGGACTCCGAGTTCAGATTCCTTCACTTGCATCTTTAAGTTCCTGGTTCACTTGAAAGAAACACACTAGAAATTATAGATGATGCATTATGTCTGTGGTTTATGTAAGAAAAAAAGTGAGAAAGTCTAATCAGTTGATCCACACTTAAAAAGACCTTAGTTCAAATCAGAAGATTGGCCAGTGCCATCCTTTGCTTTAACTGCCTTTTTTTGGTTTACATGGAACAAGTTTCATTATGTATTTGCAAAGTATTCATATCTATGAACTTCATGATAATTTTTCCCATGTTCATCTTTATTATGACAATTTCAAACAGAGAGCCTATTTATAATGAACACTTTTATGCTCACCACCTAGATTTATTAAATTGTTACCATTTTGCCATGTTTCTATCATTTTAAAGTTTTTAAAAATTTCACCCGTAAGTACTGCAATATGCATCGATGATGACTTATTTTAACACAACCATATTCCATTGACATTCTTAGCAAAATTAACAGCAATTCCTTAATATCATCTAATATTAAAAGCTTCAGTTGTATCAAAAATTTCTTTTTATGGCTGCTTTCTTCAAATCAGGATCCAGACAAGGTCCATAAATTGCACTTGGTTATATGTCTCTTAAGTCTCTGATTTTGTATTAGTTCCTTCCCCACCTTTTAATTGCCAATGATAAACTGGGGCCTTAGACTTGTAGAATGTCCCACATTCTGAATTTAGCTGATTCTCTATAGCCTATGTTAAATCTAGAGTTTTGATTAAATGCAGCTTCAATTTTTAGGTATGAGTCCTTCACAGGTGGTGCTGTGTGCTTTCTGTTGCATCACATCTGGAAGGGCATAATGTCTGTTTGCCTCAACTTAATGGTAAGGTTGACCAGTGGGTACAGGGGGTGATAGCTTAATCTGTCTGTTAAACAAGTTCCTCATCAACATTTCATCTTAATTTTAGCCTCTATTGATGAGTTTTGTCCTTTGTATTATTTCATTAGGAGTAGCAATGATTGTTCTATCACTCATTCTTCGTTTATTAGCTGGAATTCTCATTAGCATTTTGGTTACACTAAAATCCTGTTCAAATCAGAAAGGCAGGATAAATGATTTTTTATCAAGTTTCAGGATAGTGAGTTGATGCCCTGGAAACCTTCAATCATGACTAATAAGTTTCATTTTTAAGGAATCATTATGAAGTCAAGAATTTTTAATGTATTTGATGTTTCAATCAATAGCAGTTACTCATTTTGATGCCAATTTACCATCTTCAGTCCCTCAGATTAGCACCTATGTCCAGTGATCCCATTAATCTTTGGTACTTCTTCCTCTGGGTGCTGCCAATTTCTAAATTAATCTACTAATTACCAATTCTAAGTAATAAAACTGAGTCTCTTAAAACTGAGTTCCTCTGTGGAGTTTGTGATTAACCTCTCTATTCAAAACCTTATTCCCTTTCTTGTTCTGCACCTGTTCCTCCTCAGGATTGAGAAGTATCAAAGAGGGGACTGTAACCAAGCAGGACCCTATGGGACCTTTCTGGGACAAACTTCCACCCACCCCGTGTTCTCCACGTGCCTCTTGTTTGTAGAAAAGCTTTAGTCTCCCAGGCCTCCCCTGAGTCTCAAAAGGCTAGCTCGAGTTAATGATTAGGAAATGTGAAAAGGTAGAAGCAAAGAACAGCTGTTCGACTGGGGAAATTGATAACAATCTAGACTATAAACCAGCCACATAGAGTCACTGAACTCTCAGTTCCCTGAAAGATAGAAAGATCTGACTCGCATTCCTAAGTTACCTTAACAGGAAGCAGACCCCCACCAGATGAAAACTGACCACATTACATAGACCGCACACTGGTTGAAACCAGAAGACTAGTGATGCTGGAAATTTCACCTTGATGCCAACCAATCTGAGAACTCTGTATGAGCTGATCATGCACCCAGCAGCCCCCTCCCTCAGACCTTTGTCTCCTAACCGGCAACGTGGAGATGGTCTTAGGACATTAGTCCACCATCTTCCCAGGTTGCTGGCTTCCTGAATAAATTAACTTTTCTTTTTCCATCAACACTTGTCTTTTCCAGTGGCAAGTAGCAAAACTTGGGTTCAAAACCAGCCTTGTCCAGTTACATTCAGAATAAGCTTGTATGTACACAGAAAACTTCCGGAAGAGAAAAACAAGAAACTGATAAGGATCCTAAGCCCTGGGAAATGAGAAAGAAAAAACTTCATTTTATACTTTTCCAGAAAATAAAGTTTAGAAAATAACTCAAGTATATGAGGGGAGGATTTTCAGTTTTCACTATGGGCTGGTAATAGTAATTTTTGTAGAAAAAAATTTAAAATTACAGTAATTTGTTTAGTGTTTTATACTTTTCAAAATCATGTCAAAATTGATTCATATCTGATCCTTAACAATAAACACTTGGATTATACAGGTAAACGTTAAAAGACCCAGGTACAGAATTGAATGTGTGTATATTTCTAGACCTAAACAGGAGTATGACAGTCCACTAGAGCTTGAATGTCCCTCAGGCATCTCAACCTCAAAAGCAACACTGGACGCAGCTAAATATTTTCCACCCTATCCCCTGCCTTACCTGCTGGTACCCAAACCAGGATTCAGGGATTTATTCTGCATCCCTCTGCAGAGCACACACACACTAAAAAATTATTCGTTGTTTCTCTGAAATTCATATTTAACTGGCATCCTACATTTATCTAGAAACTCACACGCTCTGGGAAATAGCTCAGAGGCTGCCTCTCCAATCTTTGAACCACTTCCCCAAATTTCAGGCCTTCTCAGTGCGCTGCTGTAGTTGTGACCCAGTCAAGAGATAAAAGGGATTTAGCTAAATTGCTAGATCCCAAAAGTTAGGAAATCGCCAGGGCTCAGTAAACTTCGGCCCGTGAGGAGACAGCAGGAGTCGTAAATCACCCGAAGCCACTAACCCGACCGTGGGAACGTTTCCGACACCAGCCAGACCAGGACGCTCGGCTCTGTGCTTGACGGCCCCTTTTGCAGCGCTTGCCGTGCGTGCCGTAAAGCACAGATGCCGGCGCTGTTGGGTGAGGTAAGTTGTGGGAAGCTTTGCTTGGCCGCCGGGGGGACAGGCGGGCATTTCCAGGCAGGTGTCGCCGGTGGCTCGGGTGCCCTCACTGGGCATCCCCCAGCCTTCTGGGCACGTGCCGTGCCCCCGGCGGCCCAGCCGGGCCACAGGTCGAGCGCGCTCCGGGCGGAGGGTACTCAGTGGGGCGGCCCACGAGCACCTCGTGCCAGACGTGCACTCGCGCGTCCGTTCCACGCTCCTGGGCCTGTCAGCTAGAAAAGTCCTCATCCCGGGACAGGTCTGGTTTTGGAGGACGGCTGAGACCGCTGTAGGACCCGGTTGGGGTAGTGACGTTTGAGCAGGATTGTGAGAACCACTGCAGGACTTGTGAGAGGATAGAGGGGCCTTTGCAGGTATGGGACCAAAATGTGCAAAGGTATAGAAGCATGAAAGGGACTACCAGGTTTTGGCAGCACTGCGTATCAGTGTCACGTCTGGAGGGGTGGGTGCGGAGAAGGGAAGGCCAGGACTGTAGCAGAAGCTAACACTCGGTGTCAGCTGGGAAGGGCCTGATGCCCCATGAAGGAGTGTGGAGTTTTTCCATGGGCGGCGGGGCAGCTACGGCAGCTTTCTAGAGAGGAGGTAATTAGTTTACCATCTCTTTCTCTTCTTATGCTTTCCCCCTGGGTTCAACTTTTAGTTTAATTGGAGGATTATTTACTAAAGAGTCCCTTCTGTGTGCTTAGTAACGGGGTGGACACTGCTAGCCATGCTAAGTAAAGTTTCGTATGGCTTTGACATCTGCCTTTTGTTTGCATTATCAACTGGGGGATGTCGGGAAAGACTGAAGCTTTGGATAGGAATCTGGGCAACTGAGTTCAGATTTCATCACCATTACCAGTTTCTCAAGCAATGTGAGGCTAGTCACTTCTCTCTGGGCCTCAGTTTTCACAGATGTAAAAAGAGGACCTAGATGATATCAGGTTCTTTCTACTTTTGAAGATAGCAGGCCTCCAAAAAAATAAACTGCAGCCCATGAACAAATATCAAAGTGAGCGATGGATCAGTGCATTAGGAATTAGGAAAAACAGAAAAGGCTGGGGCTGAGCTATACTTTGAGAAGGGATAGGTTTTGGTTCAGGAACCATTTCTTTTGAGCACCATAGATAAAGGTAGAGAAGGAAGGAATAGGCATTTAAAGTCTATTTGTGGAGGTAGATTTTGAGAGGATAGAGGATTTGGGAAGGATGCCACTAGATGCTGAAGGAGTGGAAAGAAAGTGCATTATGTTCTGAAAAGGAAGGAAAAAGGAATGAGAGAAATGTCCACAGTATATAGGACTTGATTTCTTGGATCTATGAGTTGGATGTTTTGAACCTGTGTTTCTAAAAAGTGAGTTTAAGTGCTGTTGTCAAAAATGAGAATTCTGTCAGAATCCAGCAAATAATGTGTTGGGAGTAAGATGATTCAGATTGTATCTCTGGTGTTGCCAAATAACTAGCCCCTGGGGCTGTCATTTAATTCTTCTATATCCTATTCTCTGTTAAACGATTTGTTAGACTCTGTGGTCTCTTTTCTCTAAAACCTGTAAAACATGAGTCTGTGAGGATGGAGAACTACTTCTGAAGGTGAGAGGGAGAGAGTTGATAGAAAATAAAATTGTTAAATTTGAGGTGTAGAAAATAGAGTTGAATATATAACCACGTGGAGTTTATAGACTGGAACTTAAGTATTAAGTTTTCCCTCAGAGGTTACAGTTAAAATCTTGGAAATGATTTTGTTGTGAGAGAGAGATTGTAAAGAGAGTAACTAAAGGGTGTGCCCATGGATAGGAGACTATAGAGAAATGACTGAAGGAGAAATGGAGATCTCAGAGCGATAAGCAAGGACTCCTTTTCAAAAAGGGTTACATATAGTCATAGTAGATTCTTGGGGTGACATTTTTATTACAATAATTTAACAGTATTTACAATAAACGTTAAGCAACCATTTCTGGGAACTCTGACAGAAAATAAATATTTCAAATAGATATAACCTCCGCTGTCATTCTGATTGTCTATTCAGAAGTAATGTTGTTTACTTATTTATTTATTCAACAGATACATGTTTCAGGCACTGCTGGGTGCTAGGGATGTACAGTGAAGAAGGCAGATGTCCCTGTCGTCCCTGCACGTAAAGGCCTTAGCGTCTGCATCAGTGCTTTTCACATATTAATATGCACGTGTGAATCGCCTGAGGATCTTGTTAAAATGTGGATTCTGAATCACTAGATCTGCAGTAGGGCCTGAAAATCTGCATTTTGACAAGCTTCAACATGATGCTAACATTGCTGGTCTGAGGACTGTATTTTAAGTAGCAAAGTTATAGATTTGTCTAGCAGGCATTAAGCCACTACTACTTATCATCTGTTTTTATGAGTAATTTTATTGTCTATGAAAATAATGTATGCTCATTATAAAAATATTGGGACAATATAGAAAGGCATAAAGAACAATATAAAAATGACCCCAATTTCCCCTACCTGGAAATGGCCATTATCAATATTTTGGTGAACATCCATCCAGATTTTATGTTTGTCCATATATTCACACTTTATATGTTGTACTAAGTACTTAATACACGTTGAACCCTGTGTTTCATTCTATTAGCTTTATAGTTTTACTAAGATCAATATCCAAATATCCTCACACAGGCTGTTAAGTACTTGTATTCTTGAGGGGAAGACTTTATACAGTTAATGAAAACTTGGTTTAACACTATTCTGTTACTCCAAAAATTAAAAGATACTAAGATAATTAAGGCTTGTACTGTGTGTGGGCTGTAGTACCTGTTAATTAAGCCATAGAGTGAGATTTTTTTTTAAGTTTTTTTGAAAACTTAGTCTTTTTTTCCCTTATTACAAAATCAATTGGTATTCACATGGGATTAAAAAAAAAAGACAAAAGCACCTACAGTCCTCCCAACCCAAGACAACCACTGTTCTTACTCTCGTATGTACGCTCACTAAGGTATCTCTTAAATGACCCATGAAATAATGTATGTAAAGAATGTTTGGGTCAAAAGAAATCCTTGACTCCTCAAATTTCTGCTGCCTTTGAAATAACCATAATCTATTGTTTATACTGCAGTGTCTTGTGATAGGGAGCAGCTAGCAGCTTGCCTGGCGTCTGTAGGATGTACTTAGGGCTCAGTAATATTTGGGAACTTAATGGAAAAATGAATGAATGGAGTGACAGACCAAACTGACCTGTGTGACATGAACTCTGGCTGTCACTTGTCACCTGCAGCTGCTCACATTTACCACTGACCTTGAATACTCTACTAGGGCAACAGAAGTCCATCATAAATCTTAAAAATCAATGTCTATGCTTAGTCTCTACTGTGGAAGAAGACAGACTATGGAATACTGGGGAATATGGAAGCATATGATGACCTCCTGTCTCAGAGAACTGAAATTAATAAAGACTGAGTGCAAAAAGAGTACGGATATACAGTGCTGTTGGGAATAGGAAACAGGGGAACTTTTCTTGTCTGAGAGCAGAGGGATTTGCTAGTAGGCCTTTAAGGTGACAGTTATTAATTATTGTTAGTATTTATTGTGTACTTACCATGTTTAGCTACTATTCGGTGCTTTACATGTATTAATCTGTTCAGCCCTGTGAGTCAAGTAAAATTTCTAGATCCATTTTAAAGATGGGGGCATAGAGAGATTAAGTAACCTGTATAATAGGGACATACATATAGGCTGCAAGTGGCAGAGCAGGATTTGAACACGACAGTCTGTCTTCGGAGCTATGCTCTTAATACTCAAAAGACAGTGAGAGGGGCCAGGTGTGGCGGGAGAAAGCATTATAGATAGAAGAAAGAGCATAGGCAAATGCACCGAGTTGAGAGAGCACTGTATCAGTGGGGTCATTTAGGGGAATGGTGCTAAATAAACACCTTAAAGCAAGGGAAATTCTTAAAGTGGTACTGTATAAATGACTGGACTTTAGTCCCTAAGATGGGTATTTTGAGGAAAGCCTGGTAGTAGAGTACAGATTTTTCCTCAATTTGATAAACCCCTCATAAGTGGAAAATATCGTAAGTTGAAAATGCATTCAGTACACCTGACCTACCGCACATTATAGCTTAGCTTAGCCTACCTTGAACATCCTCTGAACGCTTACATTAGCCTACAGTTGGGCAGAGTCATCTAACCCAAAGTCTGTCATAAGAAAGCATTGGCTATCTCATAATTTATTGAATGCTGAAAGCGAAAAGCAGAATGGTTGTATGTGTTGGTTATTTATTGTGATCATGTGCTTGGCTGGGAGCCGTGACTTGTCGCTGTGCCCAGCATCTTGAGGGACTACGTAGTACTTACTGCTCACCTGGGAAAAGATCACAATTCAGGTGTGGTTTCTACTGAATCACTCTTGCAGCATTGTAAAGTCAAAAAACCATAAATCGAACCATTGTAAGTCAGGGACTATCTGTATTCAGGTAGGAGGCTTCCTATCTAGGCAGAGGTAATAAGGTCTTTAAATTAGGCTCACTGTACTGGAAATGGGAAAGAAATGACAGCTTTTAGAGGCACTGAGAAGAATGTACAGTTTGTTGACTCATTAGATGTGGAGTTAGAACCACAGAAGCTATTTTGTTTTGAACATAAATAATTAAGAAAATAGGGATGCCATTAACAGAACAGAAGAGCAAGTCATGAAAGAAATCTGGTTTGACAGTGGACAGTGATTAATTTTAGGTCCCAGTGGAACGTTCAAGAGGACATACCCAGCAGTCTGGTGAAATATTTATAAGTGGTAAATTAGTCAATAGATACGAAAGTATATCTAATAAATTGATTAGGAGCCAGAGAATGTAAAGAGAGCATCCATCCAGATTTTATATCAAACACAGAGTAGTAGACATATTAGGCAATAGCACTTCCTTCACCCTTGTACTTTGACCCTGTGATACCCTCCTCCTGCCTTCACTTCCTTTCTTATCTAGCCTTTCTTATCTCGGTGTATCATTTCAGACACTCTCTTTCCAAAACTTCACTACTCCATAGTCATTTCTAGAAGGGTCATTATGTATTTATGATTTTTCTAGAGCACCAAATGGAGAGACTAATTTGTTAATCTTCAAGCATCAGCATGTTTAGAGAAGTTATATTGCAAAGGGTTAAGAAGCGAATGAGTGGTAAGCAGATAAAGAGACTTCTTAAACTCTTACAGTCTAGCCTTTACTTCCAGGCTACTGAAACTTTTGCAAAGTTAGCAATGAAAGGAAAGAAAATGAACAGCATGGAGGGCCAGCAGTATTTAGGGACGATGGATAGCATCTGTCACTATTGGGCTTTTTTTGGCCTGGAGCAGCTGAAAATGTTGATTTTTTTTCATCTTAACTCTGAATCTCTGAAAACATCTTCAGAAGCATTTTCTCTGTTTTCCAATCTTCTATGTCATCTTTAAACATGCCTTTGCCTATTTGCACCGCCCTCTTTCTTCTCTGTAGTTTAGCCTCCTGTTTTATTTTGTAGTGCAGGACATATTTGAATCTCAGTTCTGTCTGATTCATACCACCTGTGCCTCCCTCTCACTCCCTAGTGTCCCTGAATAAATTGAATCTATTAGCACTGAAGGGACCAGGCTAGCACACATCATCTTATGAACCCAAGTTCAGCATCAGGGCTGGTTATTTCTTGTTTGAGGGCCTCTGATGTCAAGAGAGCTGATGTAGAAGGCAGTAGTGGGGAGAAGTGGGATTGAAAAGTCAGGCAGTTAGACATATCTTTCAAACAGACCCCCACGCAGAGATTCTCAGTAGAGTAGTAGTGGTAGTGGGGGGATGTCAGGTTAAGCCAGGTGCCAAACTCTTTCATACTGTTACCACCGGATAACACATGATAATGCAAAAGGGAAATGGGAAGCTGGAAGAAGCTGTAGCAAGAGCCTGAGAACTATCTTGAACTTCCCATCCTGTACATTTTTCCTTCAAATTTGTGTGTGACTTTCATCTACCACCAGTTTTTTTTCCAGCCCTTCTCATACCTTGACACAAAGTGGAACTGATAATAAAGGATGAAAGAAAGGATAAAAGAATTTGTCTGTCCTTGGCTGGAGGTGACAGTCTTCGGCTGTAGCTCCCCCAGGCTCCAAGACTGAGAGGACTGAGAACTGTGACATCTGTAACCCGTTAAAGTTTCAGTTGGGAAGCATATCTGCCCACTCCTTTCTTCTTCATTGCCAGATCCCAGTTCATGCACTAGTTAGAGCCTGCCTCCAGGTCATCTGAGGTTAATTCTGTGCTGTAATATGCCATACTTATATTAACCTTCTCATAGTTGCATTAGAACTTGGTACTTGGTTATTTAAACCTCATAACTCCCCTAAAGTGTCCCCATTACATCTTTTTTCCCTGAAAACATTTGCTATATTTTTTTCTTTTTTTCTCCCCTCATTTAAATTCATGATCTCTGCAGTATTCTTTCTTCTTTTCCGTTAGACTTGATATACTGTTTTCTTTAGGAAGCTTTCCCTAAGTATAAGTAAGAAAATACATTACATCCTCAGCATTTTTATTGTGATAGCTAAAAAGTCACACATGAAAAGAAACGGAAACAAATATTTTTATCTTGGTTCTATGTCGTATTTCTCCATATGTTACTTGAGCTGGAACCAAGCATAGGCTTTAAACTCTAAAAAAATTTGCTTTTTCATATTTCATATTCTGTTTTATTATAAAAGTTCCTGTAGGACAGAGAACTTTAAAAAAAAAACTTTAAAAATAGCTTTTTGTGTTCTCTTGAGCATTGTGCAGTGTACTTGAGCATACTTAGTATACTCATTATTTCTTGGTATTAATTCAACCTGTTTTAGGCTGGTAGGGGAGATGACTCATGCATTCTAATGACTATAATCCAAAATAGAAAGTAGTAAAAGCCTTAGGGCTAGTTGCCTCGCTTGTGCTGCATAGTAACCTGTACTTATTCCTGCATGACCATTACACTCTTGTTATTGCTCCTGTATTTATCTCTGATAGAGTGTCACACGCCAGAGTAGTGGTTCTTAACAGATGTGAAGGTGGTAAGGATGGCACTTGTGCGTTTTGGAAAATAACTTCGCATGCTGTTCTTTAGGACATCACACCCTCTATCGCCATCACCGTTCTTCTTTTGAAAACTCTTATATACTCATCTCTAAACTCTTAGAAAATAGGGAACTGTATTTTATCATTTTCTCTCCAGTGCTTAGCATTTTATTGGCATCTGTGCCTCTTAAGGTAGACAGTAAATGTTTACTCCCTGCAAGAAGGTAAAACTAGGAGTTTGGAGCTAGGAGAGAGCACTTCTGACTTGGAAGAGCATGAGAGACTTCATAAAAGAAAGGTCACTTGAGAGAAGCTATGAAAAAGAGGCCTAGAACTGGTTCTGTGGAAATGGATGAGAACATTTCGGACAAGAGGGAATGATCAAAGCAAAGAGGCAGGAAAGTGTGGTATGTATTCCAGGACCACCTGAGCAAAAACCATAAAACGTGTAAAGTGGGAGAAAGCCTGGAAATTTTGCTTGTGTTCAGTCAGATTGTGAACCCTTGAATGTTCTGTTGACACTTGGGCAACACGGAGGTTAGAGGGGCCAGCCTTCTGAAATAAAGACACACAACGTGAGAGCTGTGAGTTTTGCTTTTATTTGGGACTTACTGAGAACTGTAGCCTGAGAGACAGCCTCTCAGATAGCTCTGAGGATCTGCTCTGAAGAGGTGGGGGGTGGTCAGTAGGTATGTGATTTTGGCAGAGAAGTTCATTCACTCGGGACACCTCTCAGTAGAGGTTGCTGCTAGTCATGAGGAACAGATCTCAGTGAATGATTTTAGTGCTTTTGTCAGGATGGAAAGATGCAAGAGGCCAGGTTCATAAAACATTTCTCCTGGAATATTTCTAACCACCTAAAGACCTGTTTTGCCAGGGCACAGAGTGCCTCATCCTGGTCTTCACCCTGAATTCCCTTCAGGTTTATTGCAGGTCAGTGACTGCAGTGGCTAATGACTTGATTCCTGTACAAGGCTGGTAGGCACCATTCTTTATTTTACACCTCCCTGCAGTTGAAAATGCACATGTAACTTACAGTCAGCCCTCCGTATCTGCAGCTCTATACCCAGTTCAGTCAAAAACAGATTGTGTAGTACTGTATTATTTATTATTGAAAAAAAAAATCCATGTGTAAGTGGATTCCACAGTCTTGCAAGTAATTGACCTACGTGGAGTTTTGTTATTTAAAGACAAATAATAAGAAGAAAAGAGAGAAGAAGCAGGGAAGGACAAGTAACAAAGAAGCCACGAGAACCACGAGAAAACTGTATTGGCCTAACAAATTTAATGAAACAATCACTTCTTTAAAATAATAGAGAAGGTTAATTAGCTAAAAAGAAATAGTAAGACAACAGTAAATAGTAAATCATAATCTGGCAGGGCACAAGAAAGAAGAAAGAAAAATAAAATCAGAAATAATATGGCACATTGGAAGCAAAAGAGAGAATTCACATTGCTGAAAACTCAGGGACATGACAAGCTTTTGAAAGTTGAGCAAAGTGAAAGGGGAATGAAAGGAGATAGAACAAATGTTTAATTGTAGTTCTGGAAATAGAGAATTCAACATTAGATCAGAAAAGTATTCAAGCATATAACTTAAAAGACTTGCCACAAAGAAAAGAAATCTTGATTCTACAGATTGAAAGGGTACATAATGAAGAAAAACTAATATACAGCCATCAACATCATTACATAACCTAGCTTTTTTTTTTTTTTAATGGATTTGAAAGATAAAGAGTGCGTTCTTTGCTCATCCAATTAAAAAGATCAACTTACCTATAGGGGAGTGTCAGGGGAAGGATCACATGTTGTCAAGGAAGTGTTTGTGGCAAATCCTGTAAGTCATCGGGGGAAAAAAGTGTGTCCTCAAAGCCAAACTGTTAGTTGACGACTGTTTTTAAATAATGCAAGAACTGAAGGTAAATTGTGCCCATAAGTTCTAAGGAGAAGATGAGAATCAGCCATCCAGTAGATGAACAGAGATGATACAGCAAAGAGATTGGCAGGGAACACAGCAGGAATAAGACTTTTAGTTACAGAATACAATAGAACTGTAACAAGGTAGAAATAGCTAATAAAAGTCAGGATTGAAAGAGGAGAGGCAGAAGGTAATATAAATTTGCTGATTCCTCTTATTTTTTAGCTAGAAAACTATAGATACACAAAGTTTAGGCATCAAGTAATAGAGGTGTTAGTATATTTAAAGGAATAAGGATAAACATTTGAAGCACTAAATATATTTGACCAAAATCAAACAGTGGAGAGGAGGTAAGAAGTAGAACTATATTAAATTTCTTGTTCTAAAGAAATAATCAGATGAGACCAAAGATGAAAGAACAAAAATTTTTATCATGGCTTTCTTTATACTTGCAAAAAAACTGAACACCTACATGGGATTTTATAAAAACTGACCACATCCTACATCAGAAAAAACAACCGAGAGCATATACAGTTGATGTTCCTTGACCAAAAACTTTCTCTGTTTTTTGTCTGCGGAAATATGTTCAGTGGCATCAGCATCGCCTGGGAACTCGTCAGAAATGCAACTTCCGGGGCCTCACCCTAGATCTACTGAATCAGAAATTCTGGGGGAGAAGCCCCCCAATCTCTGTTGTCAGTTTTTATGGATATCCCATTTATGGTTTTCTGTTATTTGCAATTATAAATAATGCCATGATAAACATTTTTGTTCTTTGGTCGGGTTTGGTCTCATACCTGATTATTTCTTTAGGATAGGAAATTACCAAGTCAAAGAATTTTTTGTTGACCTTTAGATCGCTTTTTCTTGGTTAATAAAGATAAAAAATCAAAAAGAAGTTTTTGTCTCTTTAGAAATAAATGTCTTTCTGTTCACAGAAAACAAGATTATCTTCTTATCCAAAAAGATGAAACCAACGGGGTTACTATCAAAAGGCAACCAAGTGAGCACCACAGACTAATGTGTAGAATCAATAAGAACGTGATTTTGGCGCTTTTAACTTTGACAAGTTCTGCATTTCTGCTGTTTCAGTTGTACTACTACAAGCACTATTTATCAGCAAAGGTAATTTTTTTTCCTTCCTCATCCTTTGACTTCATTTTAGCTGTGTATTTTCTTAACATACTTCCCTCTTACAGTATATAAAATAAATCACAGTTTTTCAAATCCTTGCAGAAATACTACTTTGAGATTTTCATCTTTGTGGGTGTGGCAAGCGATTCAAAATTGCGGTTAAAAGTCAAAGGTACCAAAGTTTCAGTAATGTTGACATTTTCTGATATAGTTATGTGAAAATTGTTCTTCTTCCAACAAATCATTCCTCATTTAAGAGAATTCAATGATAAATTATTTTGATAAAATATTAGAATTAGTTTATTTTTGTACAAAGTATATTTTAATTTAGTACCCAACAGGGAATTGTAGTTCTATAACTTTACTATAAACCTATAGGCATAAAGATGTAGAGGCAATGATTTGGAAACTGGTAACCTCTGCAGATCATACAGAATATATGTTTGCAGTCCAGATAAGAAATTCCAGAGTTGAGAAGGTAGTGCTGATTGTGAAAAGTTGCCAAACACTCTGCCTGGTGTTAATTATAGTAATAACTACCATTATTGAGAGCTGTGCTAGATACCTCCCATGCTTGATTTAACCCTGAAAACAACCCTGAGGGGAAAATACGTTTTTGGTTTTGATTTTTTTATCCTCATTTGATAGTTAGAACTATTCTTCAGAACTTCTCTCTCCCTCCCAATGGGGAGGATACTTCCCTGCCCCAGTTAAGCCTGACCATGAGATGTACTTTGGCTGGTGGAATGTTAGACACACTAAGTACCAAGCACTATGCTAGGGACTGGTGATATAAAGATGGATAGGAGGTGGTCCCTGCACTCAAGTTTGCAGTTCAGTGGGGAAGGGAGTCTCCTGTTTAGGAACTTGGAGCACATTTGATTCTTAGGGTGAGGGTATTTTTATTGTTCTTCAAAATCCTCCCATCTGTCTTACAAAGAACACATTCAAGGCATAAGAAATGTCTTTGGGCCTTCTTTGAGCTTGAAATACTCTTCCTCTTATCTCTAAACCATCAGACATTCTTTTTCCTCTGGCTTTCAAAGTGTCTTAGGGCTTAACAGATGAAAACTGATAATGCTTTTTCCCTTCTGATTCTCTATACCTGAATTTTTTTTTAAATACTCTTTAAAAACTAACTCAAATTTGAAAGTATGATGTATGTTAGGGAAAGTGTGGGCATTGAAGCTCTTGGGAAAACAGAAATAATAATGCCTACTTTGCAGGATAGATGAGAATACATAATTCATATATGTATCAAACAGTACACTTAGGAGCTGCTCAATAATTATTACTATACTTTCTTACACTTTGCCAAGATGTACAAACACTAACTCAGTGTGTAGAGGTAAGTTAAAGTTAGGGATGTGGAGCTAAATGGATAAACACTAATTCCAAAGAGATGGCAAAGAGTTTACTGTTAATTGATGGAAATTAATTGATTCAGAGCTCTTGATCATATATGCCTGTTTAATAACTTTATTAATTTAACAGCAGTCCATCAATGTTTTCTGTCTTGGTTAGTTGTATTACATAATTGTAGAGTTCTTAGCTCATGACTGTATTAAAATAGGTATTTGGATAATGCTTTTTTTTATACATTTTTTATTGAGTTATAGTCATTTTACAATGTTGTGTCAAATTCCAGTGTAGAGCACAATTTTTCAGTTATACATGAACATACATATATTCATTGTCACATTTTTTTTCACTGTGAGCTACCACAAGATCTTGTTTATATTTCCCTGTGATACAGTATAATCTTGTTTGTCTATTCTACATATGCCTGTCAGTATCTACAAATTTTGAACTCTGAGTCTATCCCTTCCCATCCCCCTCCCCGTTGGCAACCACAAGTTTGTATTCTATGTCTGAGTCTGTTTCTGTTTTGTATTTATGTTCTTTTTTTTTTTTTTTTTTTTAGATTTTACCACATATGAGTGATCTCATATGGTATTTTGCTTTCTCTTTCTGGATTACTTCGCTTAGAATGACATTCTCCAGGCACATCCATGTTGCTGCAAATGGTGTTATGTTGTCATTTTTATGGCTGAATAGTATTCCATTGTATAAATATACCACATCTTCTTTATCCAGTCATCTGTTGATGGACATTTAGGTTGTTTCCATGTCTTGGCTATTGTAAATAGTGCTGCTATGAACATTGGGGTGCAGGTGTCTTTTTGAAGTAGGGTTCCTTCTGGATATATGCCCAGGAGCAGGGTGTCTCGGTCATATGGTAAATCTATTCCTAGTCATTTTATTTTTTTAACATTTTTTATTGATTTATAATCATTTTACAATGTTGTGTCAAATTCCAGTGTTCAGCACAATTTTTCAGTTATTCATGGACATATACACACTCATTGTCACATTTTTTTCTCTGTGAGTTATCATAACATTTTGTGTATATTTCCCTGTGCTATACAGTGTAGTCTATTCTACAATTTTGAAATCCCAGTCTATCCCTTCCCACCCTCCACCCCCTGGGGTAACCACAAGTCTGTATTCTCTGTCTGTGAGTCTATTTCTTTCCTTTATTTACGCTTTGTTTTTGTTTGTTTGTTTTTGTTTTTGTTTTTTAGATTCCACATATGAGCGATCTCATATGGTATTTTTCTTTCTCTTTCTGGCTTACTTCACTTAGAATGACATTCTCCAGGAGCATCCATGTTGCTGCAAATGGCATTATGTTGTCGGTTTTTATGGCTGAGTAGTATTCCATTGTATAAATACCTCTTCTTTATCCAGTCACCTGTTGATGGACATTTAGGCTGTTTCCATGTTTTGGCTGTTGTAAATAGTGCTGCTATGAACATTGGGGTGCAGGTGTCATCCTGAAGTAGATTTCCTTCTGGATACAAGCCCAGGAGTGGGATTCCTGGGTCATATGGTAAGTCTATTCCTAGTCTTTTGAGGAATCTCCACACTGTTTTCCATAGTGGCTGCACCAAACTGCATTCCCACCAGCAGTGTAGGAGGGTTCCCCTTTCTCCACAGCCTCTCCAGCATTTGTCATTTGTGGATTTTTGAATGACAGCCATTCTGACTGGTGTGAGGTGATACCTCATTGTAGTTTTGATTTGCATTTCTCTGATAATTAGTGATATTGAGCATTTTTTCATGTGCTTTTTGATCATTTGTATGTCTTCCTTGGAGAATTGCTTGTTTAGGTCTTCTGCCCATTTTTGGATTGGGTTGTTTATTTTTTTCTTATTGAGTCATATGAGCTGCTTATATATTCTGGAGATCAAGCCTTTGTCGGTTTCACTTGCAAAAATTTTCTCCCATTCCGTAGGTTTTCTTCTTGTTTTATTTCTGGTTTCCTTTGCTGTGCAGAAGCTTGTAACTTTCATTAGGTCCCATTTGTTTATTCTTGCTTTTATTTCTTCTAGGAGAAAATTTTTGAGATGTATGTCAGATAATGTTTTGCCTATGTTTTCCTCTAGGAGGTTTATTGTATCTTGTCTTATGTTTAAGTCTTTAATCCATTTTGAGTTGATTTTTATATATGGTGTAAGTGAGTGTTCTAGCTTCATTGTTTTCCATGCTGCTGTCCAGTTTTCCCAACACCATTTGCTGAAGAGACTGTCTTTATTCCAATGTATATTCTTGCCTCCTTTGTCGAAGATGAGTTGACCAAAAGTTTGTGGGTTCATTTCTGGGCTCTCTATTCTGTTCCATTGGTCTATATGTCTGTTTTGGTACCAATACCATGCTGTCTTGATGACTGTAGCTCTATAGTATTGTCTGAAGTCTGGGAGAGTTATTCCTCCAGCCTCTTTCTTTCTCTTCAGTAATGCTTTGGCAATTCTAGGTCTTTGATGGTTCCATATGAATTTTATTATGATTTTTTCTAGTTCTGTGAAATATGTCCTGGGTAATTGGATAGGGATTGCATTAAATCTGTAGATTGCCTTGGGCAGTGTGACCATTTTGACAATATTGATTCTTCCAATCCAAGAGCATGGAATATCTTTCCATTTTTTAAAGTGTTCTTTAATTTCCTTCCTCAATGGTTTATAGTTTTCTGTGTATAATTCTTTCACCTCCTTGGTTAGATTTATTCCCAGATATTTTATTACTTTGGGTGCTATTTTAAAGGGGATTGTTTCTTTACTTTCTTCTTCTGTTGACTTATCGTTAGTGTAAAGAAATGCAACTGATTTTTGAACATTAATTTTGTAACCTGCTACCTTGCTGAATTCTTCAATCAGCTCTAGTAGCTTTTGTGTGGACCTTTTAGGGTTTTCTATATATAGTAACATGTCATCAGCATATAATGACACTTTTACCTCTTCTTTTCCAATTTGGATCCCTTTTATTTCTTTCTCTTGCCTGACTGCTGTGGCTAGGACTTCCAGGACTATGTTGAATAGGAGTGGTGATAGTGGGCATCCTTGTCTTGTCCCAGATTTTAGTGGGAAGCTTTTGAGTTTTTCACCGTTGAGTACTATGCTGGCTGTAGGTTTGTCATATATAGCTTTTATTATGTTGAGATATGTTCCCTCTATACCCACTTTGGCGAGAGTTTTTATCATAAATGGGTGTTGAATTTTATCAAATGCTTTTTCTGCATCGATTGAGATGATCATGTGGTTTTTGTCCTTTCTCTTGTTGATGTGATGTATTACACTGATTGATTTGCATATGTTGAACCAGCCTTGTGTCCCTGGGATGAACCCCACTTGGTCATGATGTATAATCTTTTTTATGTGTTGTTGGATTCTATTTGCTAAAATTTTGGTGAGGATTTTGGCATCTATGTTCATCAGTGATATTGGCCTATAATTCTCTGTTTTTGTAGTGTCTTTGCCTGGTTTTGGTATCAGGGTGATGGTGGCTTCATAGAATGAGTTTGGGAGTATTCCCTCCTTTTCAATCATCTGGAAGAGTTTGAGAAGGACTGGTATGAGTTCTTCTCTGTATGTTTGGTAGAATTCCCCGGTGAAGCCGTCCGGTCCTGGACTTTTATTTGTAGGGAGGTTTTTAATTGCTATTTCTACTTCCTTTCTAGTGATCGGATTGTTCAAGTGTTCAGATTCTTCTTGATTCAGTTTTGGTGGACAGTATGTTTCCAGAAACTTGTCCATCTCCTCTAGGTTATCCAGTTTGGTTCCATATAGTTTTTCATAATATTCTCGTATGATATTCTGTATTTCTATTTTGTTTGTTGTAATTTCTCCATTTTCCTTTCTTATTTTGCTAATTTGTGCTCTCTCTTTTTTCTTCTTTGTGAGTTTGGCCAGAGGTTTGTCGATTTTATTTACTTTTTCAAAAAACCAGCTTTTGGTTTGGTTGATTTTTTCTATGGTCTTGTTAATCTCTATTGTATTTAATTCCTCTCTGATCTTTATTATTTCCTTCCTTCTGCTGCTTTTTGGGGCTTTTTGTTCTTCTTTTTCTAATTCATTCAGGTGGTGGGTTAAATTGTTTATTTGAGATTGTTCTTCTTTTTTGAGGAAGGCCTGTATCGCTTTAAACTTCCCTCTTAGCACTGCCTTTGCTGTGTCCCATAGGTTTTGAGTGGTTGTGCTTTCATTATCATTTGTCTCAAGGTATTTTTTAATTTCAGCTTTGATTTCCTTATTGACCCATTGTTTTTTCAATAACATATTGTTTAATCTCCATGCTTTCCTTTTTTTCTCCTTTGTTTCTCTGTTGTTGATTTCCAGTTTCATGGCATTGTGGTCAGTAAAGATGCTTGAGATAATTTCTATCTTCTTAAAATTGTTGAGGTTTCTTTTGTGCCCAAGTACATGATCGATCCTGGAAAATGTTCCATGTGCACTTGAAAAGAATGTATATCCTATTTTTTGGGGGTGTAATGTTCTGAAAATATCCACCAAATCTAGTTTTTCTATTGTAGTATTTAATTTCTCTGTTGCCTTGTTTATTTTCTGTCTGGAAGATCTGTCTAGTGATGTTAATGCAGTGTTAAAATCTCCAACTATGATTGTATTCCCATCAATATCCCCCTTTATTTCTGTTAGTAATTCTTGTATGTACTTAGGTGCTCCTATATTGGGTGCATATATATTAACGAGTGTAATATCCTCATCTTGTATCACTCCTTTAATCATTATAAAATGTCCTTTATCTTTCTTTATGGCCTTTGTTTTAAAGTCTATTTTGTCTGAAATCAGTACTGCAACACCTGCTTTTTTGGCTTTTCCATTTGCATGGAATATCCTTTTCCATCCTTTCACTCTCAATCTATATGTGTCCTTCTCCCTAAAGTGGGTCTCTTGTATGCAGCATATTGAAGGTTCTTGCTTTATTATCCAGTCTGCCACTCTATGTCTTTTGACTGGAGCATTTAGTCCATTAACATTTACAGTAATTAATGATAGATGTGTGTTTATTGCCATTTTGAACTTATCTTTGCAGTTGAATTGGTATATCCTCTTTGTTCCTTTCTTCTTCCTTTTGTGGTTTGGTAATTTTCCTTTGTATTATCATGGATTTTATTTAATTTTTGTGACTCCTTTGTAAATTTTTGGCTTGTGGTTACCCTTTTTTGTAAATCTGTCAACCCATTACTATAACTGTTTTTATTAAACTGATAGTAACATGCTCTCAAACCCATCCTACTGTTAAAAAAATTTTAAGAAGAAAGAAAAAAATATTCTATATTTCCCTGCCTCCCTCTCCCACTCTCAGTGATTTGTATGTCTTCTTTTATAATTTCATTTTTACTTTATTTGTAATTCATGAGTTATCACCTTTCCAGTTGTGTGTTTCTCATTTCTGTAGCATCCTGCTGTGTTTCTATTTAGAATAGCCCTTTCAATATTTCTTTTAGCATGGGTTTAGTGTTGCTAAACTCCTGCAGCTTTTTTTTTGTCTGTGAAACTCTTTATTTCTCCTTCTATCCTCAAGGATAGCCTTGCTGGATAAAGGATCCTAGGCTGCATCTTTTTTTCATTCAGGGCTTTCAATATATCTTGCCACTCCCTTCTGGCCTGTAGTGTTTGTGTAGAGAAATCAGCTGAGAGCCTTATGGGGGTTCCCTTGTAACTTACTCTTTGCTTTTCTCTTGCTGCCTTTAGAATCATTTCTTTATCCTTGACTCTGGCCATCTTGATTATGATATGTCTTGGTGTGGGTCTATTTGGGTTCTTCCTGTTTGGGACCCTCTGAGCTTCCTGTACTTGGATATCTGATTCCTTCTTTAAGTTTGGGAAGTTTTCAGTCATGATTTCTTCAAAAACCTTTTCAATCCCCTTTGATCTTTCTTCTCCTTCTGGGACCCCTATTATGCAAAGATTGGGACGCTTTATATTATCCCATAGGTCCCTTATGCTATTTTCATTATTTTTTATTTGCTTATCTTGTAGTTCTTCTGAATGGGTGCTTTCTATTGCCCTGTCTTCTAGATCACTAATTCGTTCCTCTGCATTATCTAGTGGGCTTTGCACAGCTATTAGATCATTCCTCATCTCTGTCAATGAGTTTACCCATTCTACTTGGCTCTTCTTTATAGCTTCAATTTCATTTTTGATATATTTTATATCTCTAAACACTATCTCTTTTAATTCCTTCAGCAATTCGATCACTCCTTTTTTGAAATCTTGATCTAGTAGGCTATTGATGTCTATTTCGTTGATCTTTCTTTCAGAGGATTTCTCTTGTTCTTTTAATTGGGAAAGGTTTTTCTGCTTCTTCATCTTGCTCATACCTCTTTGGCACTGTGGTTTATGGAGTATCAGTTGTTTATTTTGGTCCTTAAGGATTTTATCTATCTGATGCCTATTTAGGAATAGAACTTAGGAAAAAAAGAAAAAAAAATAAGAGAGAGAGAGAAAGAATTTTAAAAGAAGGGAGAAAGAGGGTTTGAAAACAGTGTATAATGAATAATAGAAGAGTGAGTTGAAGCAGAGTATTAATCGGGTTGAGACGTCCTTTTGAAACCTTTACAAAAAAGGGGGGGGGGAGATGAATAGATGTATTTGAAACCTGTGTCTAATCAATAGCAGGACATCAAAACCCAAGAGAAATAGAAATGAATTAAGAAGTAAAGATTAAGAGAGTAATAGAAAATAGAACAGGTAAAAACAGATTTTTAAAAAAAGGGGGGGGGGTTGTCGGTGTTCTCCTGGAGTCTGTGTGCTTTTAATGTGAAGTCTTTCTGTCTTCGTCCTGTTTTGGAAGCTCAGCTTGCTGTTTTCAGAGGCCCTCCGTTGGCGCCCTCTTCTGTGCTGCTCCCAGCACCTGTCGGCAAGCCGATCGCGCCTCCTCCTAACACTGGGTCAGGTGCAGCTCTCCTCTGCTGTGGGCGGGCGGGTCACTGCCCCTCCGGATGCCGCAGTCAGATGTTGCAGACTGGCCGGGTAGGAGGGCGGGTCGTGCCCCCTCCCAGCACCTCCGTCGGGGGCTGTGTTCCTGCCCGAAAGGCGGGGGTCCGCTCTCGCTCTACCTGCGCCGCCGGCGATAGCTCCGCTGCTCTGTGCGGCTGTGCGCTCCGCCCTGGTCGGCGCTCCGCCCTTCGGCGCTCCGCGGGTGGGCTCGGGGAAGACCGAGGGACAGTCCTGTCCCTGCTCCGAGCCAAAACCCAGCTCCTTGTTCGTCTTTGTGGAGCAAGTTCTCTGAGGGACCAGGATGGAAGGATCCTATCTGCCCCGGGCTGCAGGCCAGTCTCAGTCTGGCCTTTGAGGCTGCTAAGCCCTTCGGTGCGGATGCAGGTTTCGCCCCCGCTCCGCCTGAGTGCTCAGCGCAGAGGATATGGCGGCTGTGCCTGAGCCCCGCCTCTCTTCCCCCGAAAACTTTCCGCGGGTTTTCAGAGATGGGGGTGTGCACCCTTCCCCCGAGAGCACATCAACCTTGCTGTTTTATGGAGGGCCCAGGTTGTTCTGCCCTGTGCACCCACAGCCAGGGCGCGCAGCCCCTTGCGTTCCCCCGGGGCTGCCTCCGTGCAGCCACTTCCGTCCTCCGCCAGGCTTGTGCAGCCTGGCCCTGCCCTCGGCTGCCGGCCCGCGTCTCAGGCTGGGTGTCGGGGGGATGCTCTGTGCCCGTTTAACTTAGTTCTGTTAGTCAAGGGCTGCTCTGTACAGATCCGAGCCTCGGAGGCTCCCTCTCCGTCCCGCTGGCCTCTCAGTTGGAGAGGGGAGACCCAGCGAGCGAGCGCCAGTCCTCCTTTGCCGCTCCCTCCCTGCGGGACCCGTCCCGCGCTGCTTTGCCTTTTGTTCTTTCTTTTTTCCTTTTCTCCTACCAGATTTTTGGCGTCTTTATCTTTTGAAGAGGGTGATGTTCTGTCAGAGTTCCACAGGTGCTCTGGTTGGCTGAGTGGGTCTGTAGATGTGAGTCTTGGTGTATTTGTGGGAGAGGGTGACCTGCGAGCGTCCTTCTACTCCACCATCTTCTCCGTCTCTCCTATTCCTAGTCTTTTGAGGAAGATACTGTTTTCCACAGTGGCTGCACCAAACTGCATTCCCACCAGCAGTATAGGAGGGTTCCGTTTTCTCCACAGCCTCTTCAGCAGGATAATGCTCTGTAATGATTATGAGCCAATTATATAGGTTGGATCTCATACATAACCTAAATGTAATGTTGAATGCTGGGCTTTGAATTTACCAAAAAAAATTTTTTTTATCTTCCTAGAATGGAGCTGGTTTGTCAAAATCCAAAGGAAGCCGAATTGGATTTGATGGCACACAATGGGTATGTGTAATAATCAAGAAATTCCTCAATTGCCATGTTCATTTAGTTCGTTCATTTGTGTACTTAGTAAGTATTTGTTGAATGATGACAATGATAGTAGCTAGCTCAGTGGGAGGTGGGAGTAGGTGATAGAGGTGAAGGAGCAGACCCTGTGCCAAGAGCTTTACCTGCAGTATGTCATTTAGTCCTTATGGAAACTTTAAAGAGTCAGTACACATGTTTATCCTCAATTAACTTAGAAGGATTAAGGTTAGTTGGCTAATAAGTGACTGAGTCCAGGTTCTAACTGCTTGCTTCCAAAATCCTTATTCACTAAGCTATAGTGCTTCCCCAAATGAATCAGAATTGACCCAAGAATAAGGGTAAATAATGATTAGGAATAAAAATCTCTTCAACATATTCCTTTTTAAGATAAGGAAGACTAGCAAGATGTACAATAAATCTGTTTTGGAGCCTGTACATTTATAAAACATATTTCTTACTTTTTTTCTAATCAAATTTAGGTTGAAAAACAATACTAAAAAATTACATTTATCCTCTTAGCCTGTGCTTTGGATATGAATAGATATTTCTTGTGGATGCATTTCAATCTTTGGCTTCTCTTTAACCAGAGTCATGGAAGGCTTTATGTTAGGTGTGGGTTTTCAAATCACCAAGCACCTGTAAAGTAGTGATAATTTTAGGTCATTGCTGATACCAGTTGGATTTGAGCTACTTTTTAAAAGATAAAGCCTGGGTAAAAAGGTAAAATCCTGTATCAGGCTCCTCAACTATCAAGTCTAGAAGTATCAATGTGAACTTTTAATTTATTGAAAGTAGGAGGTGTTTTGCTCTGTGTAGTCTGAGGGGAAAGGGTAGCTTACTGTTCTGTACTTTATAATATGTTACATACATTTCTACTTTAACATTTTACCTTATAAATATTTGTTTATCTTCCTCAGTAGACTGTGTACTTCTTGAGAAGAGGGATAGTGTATTATTCATTTGTGTGTGTTTTTTAGCCAAATAATATACATGGTTTCTGTGAAGCACTCTGTATATTTTTATAAAATTAATGAATAAAAAAAAGTAAGATAGATTGTTGTATTAGTTTAGAAGAATTAAGGGGATTCTTTTCCTCTCAAACAGCGTGCAGTTAAAAAATTTGTTATGCTAACATCGAGTCAAAATATTCCTGTGTTCCTTATTGATCCTTTGATTCTGGAATTGATTAATAAAAACTTAGAACAAGTCAAGAATACTTCTCATGGCTCCACTTCAGAATGCAGGTTTTTCTGTGTTCCAAGAGACTTTACTGCATTTGCACTACAGTACCATCTATGGAAGAATGAGGTGAGATGATTTGCTTTCAGGTAATGGAATGTGTTTTTTACGAAATGGTATGGCATTAAACTAGTTTAAACTGTAAAATACTTAAAATTTTTCAAAAAGATTTTTATAAGTGGTATCAGGAATATTTTCAGCTATAAGTAGCAAAACAATTAATAATGGTAATTAATAATAATTAATAAATAGAGGATTTATTTTTCTTGTATAACAAAAGGTTAAAAGGTTGGTGGACATTGGTATTAGCTCAGCTGATGTTAGCATTTGCATCACTGAGATTCTTTCTTCATTTCTCTCCTCGTCACATAGCTGTAGAGCTCTGAGGCCCCATAGCTATGTTCCAGGCAGGGAGATGACTGGAAGGGATGGTGAGTCTGTCCATCCTTTGAAGGAAAAAAATGTTCTCCGAAACTTCTTGGAAACTGCTTATAGCTCACTGTCCAGAAGTATGTTCACATATCTGCTTGTTGTGAAGGAGGCTAAAAAACCAGGTATTTAGCATTTCCATCAGTGTATGCAGGTAGGTGGGAAGGGATCTGGTGGTGAATTTTCACCATCTGCTACATAAGATATACAAGAGGTAGTATCCTTTGTCTGTAGCACTATTCTTTCCATGTTGTAAGTGCACAGGGCTTGTTTGATACTTGAGTTAGTGCTTCTTAGGAGTATCCAAAAATTCACATTTATACTTCCATCCTGCTTTAAGATTACAAGGCAAAAGTCAGACAGTAGTCAAAAAAAAAAAAAGTTCAACCAAACATGCCAAAAATTTGCTTATTTCTTTATTCGGATTACCTCTAACTTTCTAGTTTCACTGTTTTTCATTAAGGAGTTACTCAAGAAAGAGTAAGGAAATTAGCACGAGACTAAATGAACTCATCTGTTTAGTCCACCATCCGTGGTAGATGTGCACTGGCGCTGCAGGGGATCTGTTTCAGTTGTGTTGGCCCCGATAGGAGGGGCTCATGCTCCAGGGTGACAGTGTGGTCTGGCAAAGCACTGTAAGCTGCACGCTTCCACGTGATTTTTGTTTGCTTATCTTTCTTTACTCCCAAATTTATATTTTGAAAATATTTAAACTTATGGAAAAGTTAAGACATGGCATTTTTTAATTTTTACTTTTAATCAAAATATTATTAGTGCTAAGTCTAAAAAGTCAAGAACTAGTGCAGAGCTCAAAGTGAAAAAAATCAGTACCTGACTTTCTCTCCCTCTTCCCCTTATTCCCACTTAGAGCCAGCCACTTTCAGCTCTCTCTAGCTTGTTTATCTTCTTATTTGTAAATGAAATGTTTATGCTTCTGTTTTTAAATATTTCATATTTAGATTATGAATTATGAGAATTTGTCTTTGTATCTATTTTGTCTCAGGCAGACACACCCCCACACAAACACTTTTTTCCCATTGTCATCAAAAATGAGTGAATTCAGGGGAGGGTATAGGTCAGTGGTAGAGTGCATGCTTAGCATGCACGAAGACCTGGGTTCAATCCCCAGTACCTCCATTTAAAAAAAAAAAAAAAGACTGAATCACATTTTGTAGTTAAAGCACTAGTCACTGTTTATCTTATTAATCATATGATTATTTTCCTTTTCTCATATGACTTTTTTTCTCCCTTTTCGTTTGCTTGTTTTCTATATATTTATCAATAATCCATGTATGAACACAGCAATAGAAATGTAAAGCTCACAGTAGGATCTAACACATCAGGTAATCTCTCAGTTCATTATTTTCCCCTTGGGGATGTCCCTCCTAGAGCTATGGTCTTTCTGCCCTAGTACAGTCTGGTCTACTCCGCAGGTGGTGGTCTTAACTCCTCTTCACAACATTTTGGGAATTCTCTTCTGAGAAGGGGGAATGGGAGGTTGAAACCTTTCATATCTTAAAATGTTTCTTTTTACCTAAACATTTGATTTCTAATTTGGCTTATGGAGCAGTTAGCTTCTGCCATGTAACAGATGCCCCCAAATTTAGTGGCTTAAATAGCAACCAAGTATGTAGCTAATGATGCTGTAACTTAGCCATTTGGGTGTGATTCAGCAGGGCTATTCTTCTAGCCTCAGCTAAGCTCGCTTATGCAGCTGCCAATCAGCTGGGCAGCTCTGCTTCTCAGGATGGCTGGCTGTCAGGTGGGGCAGTGGAAGTGCCTGAGCCATGTGTCCTTCATTCTCTGGGCTAGTCTAGGCTTAGAGAAAGCAAAAGCATGTGAGGTCTCTTTACATTGTTAAAACACTAAGATTTCTTATCCATGAACATGAAATATATCACCTTTAATTCAAGTGCCCTTTGGTGTTCTGTAATAGAATATCCTAAGTTTTCTTACTTTGTGCATCTTTGTAAGATTTATGTCTTGCTATTTTAGTTTTGTATGTGGACCGAAAAGGGGCCTTGTGGTGGGTGTTAATGTAGATACTTTTCCGCTTCTTTTTCCAATTCATTATTATAGGTGAATTTGAATGCTGTTGTCTTTTGTATTTTTATCTTGTTTCCCAGCAACTGTACTAAATACTGAACTCTATACATAAACTCCAATAGCTTTTCTCTCCTCCTTCATTCCCCCACCTTTTTTTCTCCTTCTCTTTCATTTTCTTTCTTTCTTTAAATGTAGATCATTGTATTCTCTGCACAAAAAGACAGTTTGTTCTCTTTCTTTCCAACTCTTATGTTTAATTTCTTTTTCTTGTCTTATTGGTTTAGGTAGGACCCCCAAGATACAATTGAATAGAAGTGTTCTTTCTTTCTGAACTTTTTACTGCTTGAATGTAAGGCTTCCAAAATCGATCCTTTCGTTTTCTTATCTTTGCTCTGTGATTTTTCATCTTTTTCTAACTGTTCTACTTTTAAACAAAATCTTTAACAATGTCATTGATTTTTTTTTTAATTTTCATACTTTTGTTTTCTAAAAGCTCTGTGTATGCTGATTGTTTCTTATAATAGCATACTTGTTTTTCATGGGTGCAGTTTTGTTATTTTTGCTCTGCAGATTTGAAAGGTTTGGTGTTTTTAAAAAGTCTTTTGCTCTCTGCTGCATTTTGTTTTATTTTATTTGTCTGTTTTTCATGATACAGGTTTTCTACAATGTTTGTTGACCTTTGTCTGTTCATATTTAAGAATGAGGCACTGAAAACCAGTTGGAAGCTTCTTGTTATGGTCAGGCCTCATGAACTGGTGGACTTCACTATAGGGTAGTAAGAGTATGCCAGCTTTTTCACTGGAGGGACTCTTAAATGTCAGTATTTGTAGGTCATTTCTATGGGACTCTTGAGTTCCTCAGAGAAAAAGCCTACAAGGCTTATAAATCTTTTTTACAATGAGTATTTTATAATGTTCCTTTATTTTCCCAAAATAAAATGTATAGCAATTATAACTTACCTACATACATAATCTCTCAAATCAATGTAATGTCTCACCTACAATATAAAGTGGAAATAAAAGGAAACGTGTATTTCAGTGTGTAAATGCTCAGGCCTGACTACACTGGAAGACATAATGAAGTAATTCAGATGCTTTCACTTATCGGTAGGATCACTGAATGTGATAGCTTCAAATATAGACTCTATTATGAATGACACTGTCGTTAGTAATCAGCTTTCCAAAATAGTAGACAAGTGTCTAACAACAAAACAGTGAAACTGCCTCTCCTTTAACATGGCTGTTGTGTTCCTGGGAAATGGAGGCTCATGTAATTATGAAAAAGTTTTTCATTACATGATTATCTGATAGAACATTTGAAGTTATACAAGACTCAGGATAGATTTTCATATTTTGGATTGTAGCATGTCCAGTGTCCCTGGCCTAACCTCTCGATGCCAATTGTGTCCTCCCTAATCATTATAATAACCAAAAACATCTCCATAAGTTTCTAAATTGTCTCTTGGATACAGTACCACTTGCCTTGAGAACCGGTCCTGTAGAAGAAAGAGCATATGCCACAATTGGCAAACCCAAAAAAACCAGTCAGTGGAAGAAACCAAAGGTCAGCAGTATTCAGATAAGCACAGGGGTTCATGGTTATCATTTTATACGTAGGACATCATACAGACCCTTTGGATAGTCCTCCCTAAACCTTCTCCCAAGGTAGAGCTAATTAATTAGATCACCAGTCTAGTTACTATAGACTTAATTTACGTGTGACTTTTCTTTGTTAATACCATTACCAAACGGCAAAGCATTGCCAAGGCAACTGGGAGTGGATTTGTGCAGTAGTCTTGACCTAGGCCTTTGCTCTGTTTGATCAGAGCAACTGCTTTGTTCTTGACTGTGCTCTGTCACGATTATAAGAAGGCAAGCCACTTTGTGGTTCTGCCTGTTCTGTCTGTCAGTCTTTCCTCCCACAGCCCAAGGGCTGATTTCTCCTCAAATTCTGCCTGGCCTTTTCAATTTTTTCCAAATTTACCAACTTACAATGCTTTTCTTTCATCCTGTACAGTAGATTCCTTCTCTTACTTGGCCATTCTCACCCTCAATCAGTGCATTCCACCTCATAGGTGTACCAGGAAAGAAAAGGAAAAAGAGGAACCTACAGTTGATAATCCTAATAGAAGGAGCATCAGGGTGAAATTGTATTAGCCAGGGTAAGTTATGTTAGTTGCTACTAAAAACAACCCTAAAATCGTATTGGCTTAGTGCAAAAAAAGGAGTAATTGTCTTTAGTTAGAATCTAGTGTGGATATTGTTGGTCAGGGATATTCCTGGATGACTTTGTTATAAGCGGTAACTTAGGGATGCAGGCTGTTTCATTCGTGTGACCTTCCTATCTGGGAGTTCTTTGCTTCTCTGCACACAGATAGAAGAGGGAGAGCAGGGGAGATCTTATGAGATGTTGTAAGGCCAGGCCTGGAATTGGTATCTGATACTTCCATCCACATTCCTCTGACCAAAGCACAATTTAGCTCTATATCCAGAAAACAGAAGACCATTTTTATTGGCACTAGTTAGCATTCTCTACCAGAATGATCACTTTCTCTTGTTTAACAGTGTAAACAACAACAACAACAACAACAAATATCTATTGAGCACCTGCTGGGTACTAGCCACTCTGTTGACTCCCGTGGTTGAGAAACTTGTAGTCTATTAAAGGAGTTTAACCAAATAAAAAAGCACAATCAGTTCTGTGATAAAGGTTTGTGTGTGTTACAAGAGCATAGATGAGCAGACAGCTAATCCAAATGACAGCACTCAGAGGCGGTGAGTGATGTGAATCAACTACTCTTGAAAAATGTTTGTGAATGCTGTGCCTCATAAGACAAGCTTTCAGACACAGTTCCATCCTGTAATAACTTGAATGTCTGGTATTAACCACTTAGAAGTCTATTCTCCTTAAATGTAGACTAGGCATAGTAACATCTTCCTTGCTGACCTCACATGGTTTCCGTGGACATCAGATGAGATAACGAGCATAAATGAGCTTTGTATGCATTACATAAGTGTGGACTAGAGAGGCAGTGTTGTGGAGTGGGGAGGATCTTGTGTTTGGTTAGTAAGGCCTAACTGCTGGTAGTGGCTTTGCCTCTTACTCATTTTGTTTCGTTCGACTTCTGTGAGTCTCTTTCCTTACCTGTAATATCTGTGCTACTTACTCTCTAGGATAGATGTCGTATGTAAACGCAATAATGTCTATAAAAGTTCCTTGGAAACTACATTTCTATTCAAATGTAGTGTTCTTAATAAACAATACTGTTTAATCATCTGTAGAACTGGTTGTTGAGGTTAGGATTAAAAATCTACCATGTAGATTAATCCTTTTACATGAGGTTTATACAATAACTAACGCTGTTGGAAAACGCACTTTGTTTTGTAGTATATCTCAGTCTGTTTTCTAAGGATTTGCATTATGATGGACTTCTGCTTTAGTAGCAGTTCAAGGTGTTGGGATATAACTGTAAGATGAAAACACTGCTTTCTGAAGCACCTTTGAAGATTACTAGAAGTTAGATTGAGAATACAGGTTTAGTTTTAAGTACTATCCTTATATTAACATTTACTTTGTAGATACTAACCAGTGAACACTACAATGAGTGAGCATTCTCATTCCAAGGAAGAAATTTGTATTAATTTTCATAAAGAGAGTGTTTAAACATGTCTCCACGCTGTGTGGTTTCTCTTTTTGGTCCCTTCCTTTGCTGTCCCACCACGACCTTCCCCTCACCCCTTCATTTTTTAATCTTCAGGCAAAGAGCAGATTAGCACAAAAATACGTGTGACTTAATACAGTGTAAGAATCACTTTAGTTTTGCTCCTGGTATTTAGTTTTAAAGAGTCGAGCTTGATGTTTCTTTGGTTTTAGGAAGGCTGGTTTCGGATAGCTGAAAATATGGGATTTCAATGTCTGAAGATCGAGAGCAAAGACCCCCGGCTCGATGGGATAGATTCACTTTCTGGAACTGAAATCCCCCTGCACTACATCTGCAGGTTGGCCAGTCATGCCATCCACGTGGTGGTTTTTCATGAGAGGAGTGGCAACTACCTCTGGCATGGCCATCTGCGGCTCAAAGGACACATTGACAGGAAATTTGTCCCTTTTCGAAAGTTATCATTTGGTCGTTATGCTGGAGCTTTTGACAGGTAAATTCCGGGGTCTCAAGAGGAGATGTGAAACCTATATTGTTCAGTCATGAATTCTCACTCTTTCTTTTACATTTAGATATTAAATCTAAAGTGTAATTCACATAAATCCATTTTGAAATGTAAATATTCAACAGTAGGAAACTCCTGCACATGTGCCCCAGGAAATATGTATCAGATTGTTCATAGCAACACTGTTCTTAATGCCCCAGACAAAATGCCGTTTATTCACACATTGAAGAATCATACGGCAGGGAAACTCTGAACTTGTGCTCTGTGTAACGACAGAGACAAGTACTACAATGTTGAGGGACACAAATGAGGCATAAAATAATAACTAGTCTTATGATTATATTTATAATATAAACACAGGATAAAATATGTTCATGGATTATACTTAAAAGTGGTTAAAAGTTACAAATGTCCAGTAGGTATAAGATAAAAAGTTCTTGGGAGGTAGTGTACAGCATGATGACTACAATTAATACTGCTGTATTGTGTATTTGATAGTTACTGAGAGAGTAGGTCTTAAAAAATAATGTCTAAGGTAGTTGAAGGAAATATGCTTAAAGTTTAGCTATTTGGCTTATGTTGTATGTTTTGAAGAGGCTGCCAGTATTCTGGGTTAAGTCCTGGTAATAAATCTTAACTTTTGTTTTCAGGCCAGAGTTACAACAAATTACTATTGATGGATTAGAAGTTCTCATTCCAAAGGAACCAGTGCACTTTCTAGAAGAAATACCACACTCTAGATTTATTGAGTGTAGGTATAAAGAAGCTCGAGCATTCTTTCAGGTTCGAGATAAGCAAATGTTGTACTTCTTAAATTGAAGTGTGTTTATTTGTAATATTTCTGGGGGGGGAATGAAGGGACTTACGGAAAACAGGTAAGAAAACATCTTTTCAGATTTGCCTGTTCTGGATTTTTTTTACATGGATTAAACATTAACCTTAAGAAACAATTTCTTCCCTAGTTGAATGGTCTGCTATTTATGGAGACGTTGTTTTATTTGAATAGACTTCGGGTAGCCCATAAACTTTTTAAAGGTGATGCATGCTGTTCTTCAAGCAGTCCAACTAGGATGAAGCCACGTAGAAGATGGACCGTGTGGATTTAGAAAAGACTTCATGCAAAATACAGTTTTTCTCAGAAGATTGGCACTGAATATGAATTTTTGTGTGTTTATGAAGGTTTTTTGAAGATAAATGCTACATAAAAACCAAGTGCTTCTGAACTTTACTTTATTCTGCTGCTCTCGCTTTCAATTCAATAAACATTTATTAAAAGCCAGCTTCCCAGGAACTCTCCTGACCCTGGGGATATAAAGATGAATTTAAAGGACATGAAAGTTCAGCTCTGAGAAGTAACATGAAACAGAGATACAGTGAAAACAGTCAGACTTACGTGTTGTTTTGGTGCCCTTAATCCTTCTACTTGCCCTTTATTTTCTGAGGTTCCCTTCCAAGAAAGCTGTGAACACAAAAGGACAGGAGTGAAATGGGAAGATGAAGTACCAGCTGCATCATCACAGGCCCAATGCCCAAGCTGTAAATGCAAGGTTTTGTCTAGTAGGCTGTGTTGGCTCCCAGGACCCAGACCTGATAGGCCAGGTGGGCCTTCCTACTCCTGTTCCCTTAAATCCATAGTTGCACGACTGGGGAACATACCAGTCAGCCTCATGGATGAAATGCTGGAAAACTGTGTGTGTGGCTGGGCCAACTCTAGTCGGCAAGGGCTGCGCTGCCCATGATATCCCCATCACAGAGTAACAGGAAGCAGAGATGCATTCTGGTGCTGAACTTGACCATGCACTGTTCCTGCCTTCAGGGGTTTTGTTCTGGTTGCCACCTCTGTCATAGCAATTACCGCAGTTAATTGTGAACGTCTCTCTTGTCCCTCTGTGAGATTATGTGAACTTACTGGCATTTTATTCACCTCTGTAGCAAGTACCTGGCACAAAGGAAAGATCCTGTAATGATGGGGATGTGCATGGAGAATAAGGTGCTCATCTGAATCAAGTGATTTTTTTCAGGACACTTACCAGGGCTACTCCATTACCTCACAAGCAATTGCCCAGGCTTATTTTGTTGATCTTTGTGAGGAGGCAGTGTAAAATGTACAATGTTCCAGAATATTGAGAAATCATGAGGGTAATTTTTAATCATATTTTCAAATTCCATATTTTCATGTTTGCTTTTGAAGATTTAAGGGCAAGCATTCAGTCAGCGTTTGAGTAAAGAATATGGATGACAGATGCTTGGAGGGCTTATCAGCTCATCATAGCCTCGTTCTTTCGGTGTGTGACGTATCATCACATGGTGAGGTTGTAATGCTATCTGGAGGTTTATATTCATGACAAGGTCAAGTGGAACTTTGTATTCGATCTTCATCGCGTTGTCTCTCTACTCGCAGCAAGATAGACTCGTGATCACTAATTTGTTTTTCTCCTCTGATAATGTATTATTATCACAAATGTAAAGTGTCTAATGGGATTGGTAACTTTTTTTATCCTCATCCTCGTAAATGTTTCATTCTTCATCCTTTCTTATGTTAGACTCACGACTGAAAAATACCGGGAGGGTCCGTTTTCAAATTAAAGCGAACATACATAACTTTGAACACTTGATGGCGCCAAACAGTCTTAAATACAATTCCTGGTGTAAAACAAGCAATGAATTAATCTAATAGATCCCGTAAAGCAGCCTCCTAACTTCCTTTTTTTAAATAACAATTTTTTGGAAGCATTTTTAAACTTTCAGAATAATTACCAAATACTATACAAATAATTTTTTTCCCTGAACCATTTGGAAGTAAGTTGTCGACCATATGCGACAAAACCTCAAATAATTTAGCATTTCTTAAAAACAAGAACATTTTCCTACGTGTCTTGATACAAAAATCAGGAATTTAACACATCGATCATTACCATTTAATATCCATTCAAGTTTTGCTTAACTACTTCAGTAATGACCTTTATTATAAAAGGTTTCAGTTCAGAATCACATGATGTATTTAATTTTTCTGTCTCTTTAGTCTCCTTCACTCTGGAACATTTTTACAATCCTTTTTTAACTTTTATGACTTTGATATTTTTGAAGATTACAGGTGTGATATTTTTAAAATTGTCCCTTGTTTGGGGTTTGTCTGGTTTTTACTCATGTTAGGTTCATCTTTAGTAGAAATAACACAGAAGTGATCCTGGGCTCTTCTCATGACATCCTGTCAGGCGCTACATGATTTCAGTTTGTCCCATTACTGTTGGCGTTCCCTTTGATTGCTTAGTTAAAGTGCTGTCTGCTGGCTTCACCCTGGCGACATTTCTGGTTTTCCCTTTGTAATGAGTAGGTACTTGGCATGAAGGTATTTAAAACTATCATCATCAAACTCTCAGTTAATTTATTTGTTTACATCAGTATGAACTCATGATTTCCCATTTCCTTCAGTGACTTATAGGCCACTATTTTCATTATTTTGACCCTCAAATTGTTCTTCCATATTTGGCCAGTGGGAACCCTTCATGTAGCTTCTGTGTCCTTTTTGACATGTCTCCATCATTTCTGGGCACTTTCTTGCTTTTGGGCACAAGACATCTTAGGTTAATCTTGTAATTTCTCTCCTACAACCCTGGAATCAGCCATTTCTCTGACTCCTGGTTCCTTTTAGAAGCCGAGCCTGGATGTCAGGTGTGCTCATTGCTATTTGGGTTTTGCTGCCCGCAGACCCTCTCAGTGGCAGGAGTGGTATATGTATGTGTGTATTTCTATATCTATCAAGATCTAAGAATTCACACTGATATCTTCAGTCTAATTAACTTACATTTCAGTTAAACAGCATAGGGTTCATTTCCATATTTGTGACTCCCTTCTCAAACAATAAGAAACCCGACTCCTATTATCCTTTATATATTTACTTATTTGTTCAATCTTTCATCTTTTCCGCTGCTGCATTTGGATGCTATTCTCATCCTGCTTGGATATTCCTGTCCCCAACCAGGCTGCCCCCATATATAGACACACTGCTCACCCTGCTCAGGCTCTGGCCACATAGGTTTGGGAAAGGTTGCCTGAACGGGAAAGTGCAAATGGACTTGATATTTAAACTAGGATTTAGTCTTTTTCTGGAGGCATGGTAATCCCAATATATGTGTGTGTGTATATATATAATTTTTAAATGAAAAAGTATGTATAACTGTAATTTTAAAGTCCATAACAAACGTATAAGGTGTACAGATGTATATATACATATATATATATGTATGTATATATACACACACATATACTTTAACACATATGAGGGTTAATCCTAAGAAATGGAATTTATGGGAGTGTTGTGTTAGGAAAGGTATGTCAGAGGCAGGGATATGTCCCTGCAGGGGCAGCCTCAATTGGACATAACTATCAGAGTAATGTTTTTGTGGAGCATAAAGTTTTCATTTATTTATTGTTTACTTTGATCCTTTGAGTCACTCTGAAATAAGGCAAGGATTCACCTTCAACAGATAAGAAAACTGTGGTTTCAAAATGTCAGTTACACAGTCATTACTGATTGATCATGGCCTAGATCCAGGGTCTCCAAACTCCTGGCTTCAGGCTTTTCCCCTACAGCAGGAATAAAACATGCATCTCCCATTCCATTCATACGTTCTAGGAGAAGTTATGGCTCTGAGGGTATTTTCATACTGAAGAGATCCATACACCCTGTATATTTTGTAGAATGTTATTTATCTTCAGGAATTCCTCTTTCTTCCTAGGGATACTTTTTGCTTGAGATATATGGTCCTTCGAGGAGCTATATTTCTTCCTGCTGTTTTATAGAAGAATGCCAGGATGTTTTAGGCTATTGTGGGCATGGGAGGGGCTTCGTCAGTCATTTATTCATTTACCCATTTATCAATATGTGTTGCTAACTTATCATATACCAGACACCGTTCTAAATTTGTACATGTGGTAATGGGGAGATTCAGTACCTGCCCTCAAGGAACCATCTCTACAGCCTAGTACAGGAAGTATTAATAGAATCAACAATTAGGATTAACTATGATAAGAATTATAGTAAAAGTACATATAGGAGTAACTGTTACAAGCTCATTGAACAGATTGTTTCATTTGTCTTTGCCTGTGTCTAGTACCAGACAGAATTTTTTTGCTCTGTAAATGTTGAGCTGAAGAGGAGCACTGGGAGAATAAACATGTATGTGTTCATGGGAATATCAGGGAATGTTTTTCAGAGGGTAGAACTGAGATCTGAAAGATTTTGTTAGTCAAGGGCATTTCAGACAAAGGAAAAATGTAGAAATGCACAGAGGCTTGAAAAGTTGTGGTATATTTGGAAAGTTATAAGTCATTGATGTAATATGAGATATGAGGAGGGTGAAGATAAGGCTGGACCAGTCATCTGTACCTGAACACAAGTGTCCTTGTCTGCTGTGCCAAGAAGTTTAGATTCTGTCCCATAGATAGTGAAGCATCAGTGAAGAATTTATAGTGCTTTCTTGGTTCTAGAACACCCTAAAAATGAAGAAAACCAAGGCAAAAAGACTATAAGTAAATGACAATGATATCTGTATAGAATCTCATAATCTGTATAGAATCTCATAATGAGGTATTTTTCTGTCATCCATTATCTCATTAAATCTTCACAGCAGTCCTACAAGGTGTAATTGTTATTCTTTAATTATTATCCTTTAATTACTGATGAGAAAGTTATATATGAGAGAGGTTTGTTCTTTCATTCTCTCATTTATTTAAGCACTGTTTTAGACATTGGAGATACAGTGATAAATGAAGTCACGTTCCTCATAGAGCTTATATTCTTCTGAGGTGATATGCCCAGGGTCACAGCGAAAATGAAGTGGAGTTAGACTTGAACACAATCTGATGCAAAATCCCAGGTTCTTTCTACTATACCATTCAGTCGTACCAGTGAATGATGAAAACGTCATTTAATGTGTTGGCTTCAGATATGCTTGTAGCTCTCTTAATTAGCCTTCTTTTCCCCTAACTGCCCAATCTGCTAAATTGTGATGTGGAGGAGGGAATTGTTAAAGGTGTAAATCTCATCCCTTGGGAATCCTGGTTGTATTTCTTCGTTAACTTGTCTCTCCTAGAATCTACTCTTATTTTAATGTGTGACTAACAAGGAATTCTGAAACTTTATTTTCTTAATAGAAAAATATATAATAAGGGATTGATTTTCAAGTTTAACTTGTATGTCACAAAAATATTTCTAACCATTTAGAAATAACTAAAATAGCTGACTGTTATATTTGTAGCAGTACCTTGATGATAACACTGTGGAAGCTATGACCTTCCGGAAGAGTGCAAAGGAGTTGTTGCAACTAGCAGCCAAAACGTTGAAGAAATTGGGAGTGCGGTTCTGGCTGAGCAGCGGAACTTGTCTAGGTAAAATTCTGGTTGCTTTACATTTGTCTTTTTGACATTTCATCCTTGTTGGCTTTAGGCGTGACTGCTTGCGATAACAAGATATCAGCGGTATTCAAAGTGTCATATTTATGGACAGAATAAACATAGGACATGGAGCAAGGATTTATTGATTAAGTAACTTCAGAAACATAAAATAGAGAATTGTGTTTCCCCAAATTATAAGTAATATGTATGAAATTTATATCAGAACATGTAGACTGCATGTGATTATCAGGTTATCCTTAGATTAGCATTTTATTATTTCTATCCCAAAGAAATAATAACGCCTTAAAAAACAAAAACAAAACTGTATTCTGTTTCTTCACTTACACACAATACAAACAACTGGCGTTGCACTAGAAGCTTCTAACGAGAGGAAGAATGGAGTGTCATAAGGTCTTCTACGAATCTCATCCAGATCATGAAAGTGTCACTGATTGGACATCAGTGTCTCACCACATTCTATTCATCCTGAAATGGTGAAAGGTAGATTTTTCTAGAGTCTTTAGGCAAGTTGAAAAATCTGAGAAATTTTTGGATCTCTTTCCACTGTGCATTAGGTCACACTTCTTTGGAATTTAGAATTATTTAGAATCTTAATTTTTTTTTATTCCCTCCTGTTTATAACTGTAGTTGATTATAACTGTATTCATACAAAGGCTAATTCTGCTCCTGTTTTTACAGGATTATTAATTTATTGTGCAGTTCAGGAGACTATTTGAGAGTAAAAGGAGTGCCATTAGTAATTATTGGGTACAACAGGTGTAAACTGGGGTACCTGGTCATCCTGTCTGTTAAGCTTTGTGGAAATTTACATGGTTCTTCCTGTCAAGGAGCCTACAGCTAGAGTAAGCAAAAAAAAAAAAAGAAAAAAAAAAGTACATGTCATTTATATGATATATGCTTTTAAGGTTTAACTTTTTGAAGCAAGATTGTTTTAGAGACCATATCCTCAAAAATACTTCTTAATCATTTGTCATGGTTTGTTTTGAGTTCTTAGCCCTGTGGTTTTCTTAATTTCAGGGCGTTTATAAAATGATGGAGTTGGATTAGATGCTATTTAAGGAGCCTTCCATTTCTAATAGTTCATGATTCTTTGATAGATGCAGATTGTAGATTTTTCTTAAAATAAAGGTGAGATCCCATGCTAGGCTTCTAAATATCTATGTTAAAATGAAGTTAAAGTTTAGAATTCCGAACAGTATTTCCCAGAGATAATTGTAGACGTTTATTTATTTTTTGAATACTTTGGATGGAAGGATTAGAAGGATAATACAGGGAACCCAGAGCCCTTAGTAATATTAAGGTATAAATTTTGTCTTTTTAGAACGGTACCATAGCACCTAATTTAGAAGTAGATACATAGTGAATTCCTAGAAGTAGCTTTTGACAGTGTGGTGAAAACTGAGGCTGATACTGCTCTTCTTTTTTATTTGACCCATCAGACACAAGCTGTTCAGAGCTGTTAGGTTCTACAAATTACTGCTCAGGAAAGGGATATTGGTTAAGCAAAAGAATTAAATTACATTTTTTAGCATGTCTTAAAGGCAGCCTTCATTATGAGAGAGTCATGATTAAACGTTTTAAAAATTAACTTAATGTTTTAAACGGATGGCCCAGTTAATATTATCATCGTTAATTGTTTATTCAGAAATTAAAATACATCATGGAAGTTTTTAAGGCTGCTGAGTGCTCAGACCAGTGAAAATGAAGGATGGAATGAAAGAAAGATCCTTTAACAAGTAGCTCCTGTAATCACAGAGTTTAATTAAGGATTTAATTTTTAAAAATTTTAGTAAAGCACAGTAAGTCTCATTCCTCTGATATAAAATACACTGTTACAAAGACTATCCATTATAATATAATGACTAATTTTTGCAAACTTAAGTTTTTTTTTTTTAAGTTTTCTTATTCTTTTTTTTTTTTTAGGATGGTATCGGCAGTGCAACATTATTCCTTATAGTAAAGATGTTGACCTAGGAATTTTTATTCAGGATTACAAATCTGATATTATTTCAGCATTTCAAGATGCAGGACTTCCACTCAAACACAAATTTGGGAAGGTCAGTAACAAAAATCTGCTTTACTTCCATTAGTAACATGTCTCAAAAGTAAAGTTTATATTAAACAACTCAGGGATGTTTAAGAACATTGCATACAGCATTTTATCGCTCAGTATTGGCCAGGATGAGTTCAGCAGAAGCTTATCATCACTTGAGACTTCTGCACTATTTACGGAAAACAAGAAAATCTAGCTTTGTATTGACCATGAGAAGGTGAAAAGGCTCTTGGACTCTTGCAGATGAATATATTGCCATTATGTTAGGCAACAATATAACAAAATAATTAATTAACATAGCATATAGTATATAATTATATAATAAGTAAGAGTCCCACCTCCCCTACCTGAAGTTGTGTTGTTTCTCATGAGTCATTTAATTTTATGTTCCCTTAGGCATCATATTATTATGAACACGAAACAATACATTGATTGCTAAGGATTAGAAATATAGAACCATTTCAAATAGAACTTGGATTTCTTGTTTGTTTTACGTGCCCTAGGTCATAGCAGTTTTCTCAGAGGTCATCTAGGAATAGGTCATCATGGCATAGATGAAATTTCCTTTTGACAATTTGATTCCTATGCCCTAAGCCTATGACTCCTAGCAATCACCTTACTCTTAATTTCCTTGTTCCTAGGAAGTAGAAGTATGTTTTGTCCCTGGCGAATTACTTCCCTCATCATAGTCATTCTAGTGTAATTAAAAATTTGATAAAATATCTTCCTGAGATCAAAGTTAAAGCAATAGAACTCTAGTCAATCAGCAAATGTTTCCTTAACTCTCATTCTGCTGGGCACTGTGCTCTGCACCTGGGACACAAAAATGAATAAAGTACAGTCATTACCATTGAGGAGTCCACTGTCTAACTGGGAGCAAATAAATGCATAAACAATGAGTAAGTGATTAGTGCTGCAACAGACAGATGCACCAAGTACAATGGGAACACAGTTATTTGTAGGGTAAGTTTCTTACAGAAATGCCCTCAGAATTCCTCATATTTTTAGGTTTTATTTCTTTTTTTCATGTATATAATATCATGATACATGGATTTCTGTATTACATTTACGTAAGTACTTATTTATTCATTGTGATGAGAGATTTACTTCCTGATAGTTTTACTTGGTTATTAAAAGGAATAATTTTTCTTTGATTCTTTTTCTTCTTTAGTTAGAAAGGGGGCTCAGGAACAGAATGTTCTGCAGAGTGATAATTTAACTATACTATAAGTCATTTACTCTGAATTGTCATCAGTTGTAAGAAGCAACATTATTTTATATGCATTTAAGAAAGAAATCAAACAATGATGTACTACTGATGCATCCCAATTTCAGAGATGCTCCAATTTGAAAAACAGTATCTTAAAACCTATTCTCTCACTGTATAAAAATAAGAACCTTTTTTTAATTAAAAAAAAGTAGTTCCTTTGTTTCAGTCTGTGAAGGTTTTCATCTTCTCTTAGGTGGAAGACAGCTTGGAACTATCATTCCAGGGAAAAGATGACGTAAAACTTGACATTTTTTTCTTCTATGAAGAGACTGACTATATGTGGAATGGAGGCACTCAGGCCAAAACAGGAAAAAAATTTAAGTATGAATCAGATAAGTACTTACACAAAGGGCTATAGATATAACTTCAGAAGGTAGAAATCAAGAAGTAACCGAAAATAGGGGGAAAAAACAAGACTGTCAAGGCTCTACTGTTGGCTGATTCTTTTTCTTCTTACCCATAGAGCCCAGGTTTGCTTAAGAAGTGAGGACTACTTATAAAGACAGTCCATGAGGATTTGTCAGTCCAAATAGGCATTACAATTAGAAACCCTTGAGTTATCAGAAAGGGAAAGCCAAAATAAGGAACAGAAAAATCAAGCCCTGAGCCTGAGCCAAAACTGATTGGCTGTTAGAGCTGTAGGAGCTTGATAATTTGATGGGAGTGGTAAGGGTCAGTGATAAGGAGATAGTCAAGGTGAAAGGAAGTTTAACTGAAGAAATTGGAATTGGATGGAGCTGAGGTCATGAATGCTGAGCAGGCTCTGGAGTGCCTTTAGCAGAGACCTAGGGCTAATCCTTTAAAAGATACTCACCAGGCTTAACAGCGACCGACCTTATCGTCAAACGTAAGGTGATATCGTAAGATATACCATTATTTTATGTTCAACCAAGAAAGGAAAGACACTGCCAATTATGATCTTAAGGCACTTGGATTCAGATGGAAAATTGCAGTGGGTAGAGTATCTCAATTCTGAATCAATTGATGGAACACAGTATGCTAGACTGGCATTTTGAACATTTTTTTAAATGCTGCCACAGTCAAACTCCTGGATGACAAAAGACAAAAATGACATTAGAGGAACTCTGTACCCTTTGTGATGCAGTTGGCCTATTTTCAGTTCTGAGAGACAGAGAGAATGAATGGGAAGGAGAACCCAAAGAGCATGGGCTCGAGTCAGGCAGACCCGGGAAACCTCAGCTTCACCCTAACCTGTGGCTGTGAGCTTTTCTGAACATTAATCTCCTCATGCATTAAATTTGAGTAGCACTACTGTGTGTCAGACACAACAATGAGCATTTAGCATGTACTGACACATCTAATCCTCATAACAGCCGTACTCTGTGAGGCCCTGTGAATGTAAGTCATTTGTGCAACATCACAGTGAGCAGGTGAAGGAGTCAGACAGCAGCCTGTCTCTAGAGTTCATATTTTTAATCACTACCCCCACTGCCTCCCTAGTATACCTGACAGTATGAGGCCCTTAGCGTCACGCTTAGCACTTATTATCAACAAATGGTGGTTGCCATTGTTATTATTTAATACTGTTAATATGATTGCTAATATGATTACTATCATTATTGCCATTCTTTTGGTGGTTATGTGGCCAGTAGTACAAACTTACCTCAGTAGTACCAAGTAGCTGAGATTGGAGCTTCTGTCATTGAATAAACTTGAGCCACTGGGCACAGTGGGGAATGTTCTTTAGCACAGAAGAGGAATTCCAAATTCAGACTGGTTTCTCTTGGGTACATAGACACACCCTACTGGGATCGCTGAATCTTTATGTGAAGGCAGGGAGTCTCCGTGTGAGGTTAAATTTGTTCTGCAGGTTTGAGAGTAATCCAGACCCTTTTCTTAATGTCATAAAGGGTCCCCAAATTGACAGTGACCCCAGAGAATATTCTTGAAACTTATTTATCATAAGAAATTATTTTGCTTTATGATAACAAACACTGTCATACTGAGTAAGTGCTGATTATGAGACAAATTAGTAACTTAATGAATATATAATTGGCACTCTCACTGTGGCTTAGGTGAATGGATTTCTGACATTTAGCTATAGTTTGCTTATTCAAAATATGATAAAGATGCCAAATTTAATATATAACTTAGAGGCATTTTTTTTTCCAGCTATAAGATAGTATAGCATAGAAATTAAAGGCATGGAGCCAGCTTGCTTTTGAGCCCAGCTCTCCATTTTACCAATAATGTTACCTTGGGCAAGTTATTTAACCTCTGTACTTAAGTTTCCTCCAGTGTAAAATGGGAGTAATAATAGAAATTGCTATATAGAGTGATTTTGAGAACTAAGTGACTTAATACACAAAAAGAATTTGAAGATAATTAAGCATGTCCTGAGTGCTAAGTAATTATTAGCCACTATTATTAATATTCTCAACAGTAGTAGTAATAGTGAAGAAAACTATTCCTCTTTTTAGTCTTATGAGAAATTTATAGATCAGAAACCTGTATAATTATCTCTATATTAAACTGCCACATCTTTTCTTAGAGAACTCATATGAAAATGTCACCTTTGTTCTAAGAAAGGTAATTTCTAGAGCTTGTATTATAATCCTGTTATTCTTAAATTTTCTACCTCGACTTAGTTTTCTTTCTTCTCACGGACACGATCCCATGTCAAACCTCAAAAGAACTGCATTTCTAACCACTACATCTCTGGCTAGGAAAAGCTTCTTTCATTCTGCTTTAACTGCTCTTTACGGTAGCAGTGTTTGGGAAGTGTGAAGTGTTCTGATTATTTAATGAGAGAAATGAGCAGTGATAGAACTGTCTGGACAGATGGTGTGAGTCCCAGATTTTCTATCATGTTACCATGACCTTAAAAGGCAGAGAAAAGAACAGGGGGTGGTTGTGTAGAGTAGTTTCTTTGGAAGATTTCCCCCAGCCATATGCCATTTTCATTCTTTTCAGCGCTATTTACTTTAAGGAACTGTAGAATTTTCACCACTACTATTCCTAGAGGGGGAAAAAATCTTTAAAGCTAGTCTAAGGGTCTTTTTGTCTTTATAATATTCTACTTTTCATTCATGTATAGATCATCCTGAGAAAAAGCACAATGATAATATAGAAATGCTTACTATTTTTAAAAAAGCTGAACTCAGGAAGGAAGGAAAAAAAGTTCCCCCTTCAAAACTGTACTCTTTCTGCCTGCAGAATTATGTTTTTGGTTATAAGATTTAATAATAGTTTCAATATTAATAGCAGTGATTAAGCTATGGCTACCAGGGTATCTGCTGGAACCAGGCACTGTGATAGGTACTTCATGTTTATAATCTCAGATCATCCTCACAGTATCCCTGTGGGTTAGGTATTCTCACTCCCAGTTAGATGTGAGGAAACTAAAGCTCACAGAAGTGAAATAGCTTGCTCAGTATCCTCTGATCATGAATGGTAGGGCCAAAATTTAACTCTAGACCTGTTGAATTCTAAGCCTGAATGCTTTCTTCTAAGAGTTAATAGGTTAAATGAGTTCATACATGGAATGCGTAACAGTAGCTGGCACATAGTAAGTACGGTGTAAGTATTAGCTACAGCTGCAACTGTCATTACTGTATTAGCCTCGTGTTACTGTTAGTACACTGTGTTGCACTGGCACAAAGCATAGCACTTCCAGCACAGGGGTATCTTGGATTAGTTACTCTGGGCAAGCATTTTCTTGCCAGGCCTCATATTCCCTCCATTTTCAGTTCATAGTCTAAATCTGTTCCTTCACCTAAAATCTGAATTGCATTTTAAAATATTGTCTAAATTTTTAAATACTTATTTTTCTCCTCCAAGTTCTAATCACCAGTAATAAAAAGTGATGAATATATTAACCATGCCTCCAGAATGTGAAATTTTCATTCCACAACTTCACAGTTCTTACAGATGCTGCCCAGATTTCTTCGGGTTATTTCTTTCCTTCCCATCTGAATCAGCTGATGTAAGTAGAGGCAATAATAATGGTAATAATAAAAATTAACTTTTATTGAATATTTACCATGTGCTATGCACTATGCCAAGCTTTTACATGCATCACCTCGTTTAACCCTCACCACAAGTTTATAAGGGAGGTTTTATCATCCCCTGCATTTCATGGATGAGGAAATTAAGGCAGAGTTAAGACTCAGACCTTGGGCCATATCACTTCAGAGCCCATATTCTTACCCACACCCAATGTTAGTGTCACCACGATCTCTATCATACTGTTAATTCTCCCTCTGTGAAAATAGCCCTTCTATTTATTGACATTGTCAGAGTAATACAGCTACCTCTGTATCCTCTAACAGGAAATCCACTACGCCTGGGGCTAGTTGTGGGTTCCTTAGACCTTCTGATACATGCAGTTTCTGCTTATTGTATAGATCTTCAAAAAATTCAGGTTTGTCTTCTTTGGTACTGGAATCACCGAAGTGTGGCTCCAGTATAATTTAACATATCATTTCTGCAAAGTTTATTTACTAACTGGTATGTGCTAAGGATTCTGATGTCAATGTAACTTAGTTTCTGCTCTCAAGGATCTCCTAATCTAGACCATAAAACATCCTGAAGTACTCCATCAGCAATTCAGTAATTGAAGTAGGTGTCATGAATAGTGAAGATACCAAATCTACTCTATCTAGAAACAACAGCAAGGGTGTGTGGCATAAAAAGAGAGAAGTTTGTTAGGTAGACTTAGGAGGACTATAGAGAAAGGTCTAATAGTGGGTTTACTGAAGTATTTTTCTATTTAGATTGTTCCCATTTTTTTAGTATTAAAAAATTCTATTAGCGTCTTTGTACATAAAGTGAAAGCTTTATTAGGGATTATTTCTTTGACTAGATTCCTAGAAGTGGAATTATTACTATTGTTTGATTGTGTTGCCTGAGAAATAGAGAAGTAAGTGGGCCGTGTTCTGATCCGAGTAAAAGTACAAGACTATATTGTCCTGCTTTTCCTTTGACTCCTTAACGCTCTTTGCAGCTGTACAGGCCTCCTCAGGCTTCTTTGTCAGCATGCTTTATTCTACTTGCCTTTTTCTCCTCCCTATTTTTTTAAAATAAACTTTTAATTTTGTGATAATTTTAGAGATAATTTTAGATTTACAGAAAAGTTATGAAGATAATGCAGATGAGTTTCTGAATGCAGTAACCCAGTTTCCCTAATGTTAACATATTGTTACCGTGTACACTTGTCACAACCAAGAAACTAGCCTCAGTGCATTACAAATAACTGAAATCTATACATTATCTGTACCTCACTGGTTTCTCTACTAATGTCCTTTCTCTGCTCCAGAATCTAATCCAAGATACCACGTTGCGTTTAGACACCAGGCTTTTTGAAACTTGATTTTAGTCCAAGATTTTAAGTACGTCACTAGTAGTACCAGGTTTTCATACATCACCACATGCCCCAGTTCTTCCCTTCAAGGGCACTGAGTTGCCTCCATTCTGAAGTTGCCCCTCAGGACCTCTAACTGGAAATAATCTCCCTTCCTCTGACTTTCCATAGGTTTTTTACCCTTTATCTCTCTTATGCTGTATTTGGGTAGTTTTGCTGATTTGTCTGTCCTTTCTAAGTTATAGGTAGAATCAGTCCTGGTAAATCTGTCAGGCCGAGTGAGACCTGAGCCCTACTTGAAACTAAGATCAGGTCCTCTTAGGTGCAGTCTACAGTTAGGTGTTTCCTTAAGATGAAAGGGTGACACTGGATTGATGATTTGATCCAACCTAGCACCTTTAGAGACTCAAAGCCATAAAGTTAAGTCACCCCAGTTTTCTGTCACTGCTTCACAGGAAGTTAAAGACTAGAGTTAGTTATTGAATCACCACTCATGGGTTCTCTCAGCTCTATAGATTAGATGCTATGTGTCCATAGTTAGCTCTCAAAAAATACATTTGTAAAACACTTTTTAGTACAGATGTGAAGCCAAAAAGGCTAATTTGAATAATTTCTTTACATGAGTGCATTTAAAACATCGTCTTTTCTAAAAGTGATGTCATGTTTCCTACTCTGTTTATATCTTTATATTTTACAACATGTAGATTATGTCTTAGGTCTCCTTAATTACACCTCCAAACCATGGAGGGAAGAATGTTGAATGCATGTTATATGGTAATTGTATACTTATACAATGTATAGAAGTGGCAGTTCTTTATATAGTGAGCTGTATTTGTTTTTTTAAGAAAAGATTACCTCAGAATGAATAAATAGCAGGCCTTTCACTTATGTGAAGTAAATTATATTTTTTAAGACTGTAATATATTTTCTTGTTTGAATATAATTCTACAAGGGATTCTATAAGTTAGTATCCTGAGAGAAAAAAATCAAATTTTCACTAAAAGACTTCTATACAAATGTTCCTAACAGTCTTATTCATAGTAGCCAAAAAATGGGAACAACCCAAATGCCCATCTTTTGGTGACCAAATAAACAAATCATGGTCTGTTCAAACAATGGAATACTACTCAAAAATAAAGAGGAGTCAGCTACTGATACATGCAGTAATGTGGCTGAATCTCCAAAACATTATGTTAAGTGGAAGAAGTCAGATGGGAAGAGTACATACTGTGTAACTGCATTTATTTGAAATTGTAAAACACGCAAAACCAATTGAGAATGTAATAAGGTCATTGCTCACCAGGGGCCAGGATGGATTGACTGCATGACTGCCAAAGAGCACAGGGAGCTTTGGGAAGCAGGGTGTTGGAAATGTTCTACAGCTTGATTATTGTAGTGGTTGCACAGGTATATGCATCTGTCAAAACTTAAAATGGGTGCATTTCATCATGTGTAAATTACATCTCCAAAAAGTTGATGTAGAAGGTTGAAAAAGAAAAAAAATTCTATGACTTAGGAAATTGATGCAAAGAGAAAAGAGCTCAAGATCATGAGTTGAAACAGGAGGATATCTGGTACCAGAAGGCATGAATTCTATCAAGACAGACCTAATGGCAGGGATAAACGTGGAGCCTTTTGCATCTGATTGGACAAATGGGGTAATCTGAGATCGAAATAAAAGAAGCCTTTTATATTTAGTATGAAATTTGAAATTACAACTTAATCTCCTTTTTTCATTGTCTACTATATCCAAAAGAAATCCAAAAGAAATCCTGCAAAAATTGTCTGAGACAAAGCAAGTACAGCTGGAGTCTAATTACTTGTTGATGAGCTATAGATGTAGTTTTTGAAAATTACGCAGTAGAAATAAAAATGTCCTGAGGCTTTGTCCTCTGGCCTTAAAGAATAGTTTCAGGCGTGCTTTAAGTGAATAGTTTTTGATAAGGCCATTATGTATATGCATTCAGGTGTTGAATGGTAACTATCCATACAAGCTTTAATTTGTCTACTCATTGATGACATAAATTTCTTCTAGTTCACTAGTTCTTCCTATGGAGATTGCATAGCAGAGCTTGTCAATAGGATAGATGGAATTACTCAATTTACAGTGGAAGTCAGTGGAAAAACAAGGTTCAGTGGATAGAATTTTATAAGATGTATATGCTATATATATGTATATATTAGATAGATAGATAGATAGATAGATAGATAGATAGATAGATAGATAGATAGATTATGTTAGGAATTTGGGACAGGAGTGGCGTATGGGATCAATAAAGACAGACCTCAGAGAGACTATATTCTAGCCCAGGCTCTGAGAAGTATGTTAGCCATTCCTTTATTATCCCTTTTGCTTCTGTATAATCTGTGGTGGGATTGTGAGAGGTTTAATGGAAGAGATAGTTAAAAAAAATACTAGTCACATGTTGTAATTTTGGTTTTCAACAGTTGATTCTTAGAAATGCTTAGAAAACGATGGACAAAACTGATGCTGATGACTTATAATTAATGTGGCACAGTAATTCCTCACTTAGCCACATTCCCTTTGATCCAAACACAATGATGAGTATGTCTAAAAGATACAGCTAAGCTAAAAGAGAATGGAGTAAATGAAAGAGAAATAGTATTTAAAGAGAATTTCAAAATTAAGGACAAACAGGATACATAATACATCTACCTTTAGATACTTCTTAAGGAAACTATAATATCAAAACCAATAGTTTTACAGGCTCTCAGAGAAAATAGATTGCTCCTGAAGGGAAAGCAAATATATCTCAGCAACAGTAGAGGACAGAAGACAGTGGAATAACGTCTTCCAAAAGCTGAGGAGAAAAAACTGTCAACTCAGAATGTTATGTACAGTTAAAACTAATACTGAAGAGGAAGGTCAAGATGAAGACATTTACAAATGTATGAAGACTAAAAAAGTTTATGTTTCACATATCCACACTTAAGTATCTATTATAGAACCTAGAAAGGGAGGGAAGAGGGTATAGCTTAAGTGGAAGAGCGCATGCTTAGTATGCATGAGGTCCTGGGTTCAATCCCCAGTACCTCCTCCAAAAAATAAATAAACCCAAATACCTCCCCCCACCAAAATAATTTTAAAAGACCATAATAAATAAATAAAATACTTTAAAAAAATTAATAAAGAACCCAGGAGGAAGACATGATATTTATCAAATAATGGTCGACACAGAAATGGATAAAATATGACAGTAAATTTATTAGCCATTGCCTGTTTTATTTTTTTAAAAAAAAAAAGACAATGTATTAAAAATAAGTTGAGAAAGAGGTGATTTGTTAAGTGTTCAAAGAATAAAGTATACTAAGTCCCATGTTTAGGAAGAAGATAGAGATTCTGCTTACATTTAGTCTTTATTAGAAAATGCTGTAGTGAAGTATGTACGTTAAAAAATGATAAATGTTATAAACAGTAATTACTACTTGATAGAAATTATTTTAAACTTTCAAACAAGCAAACAAAAATTTTTATAAACCTTTATCAATCCAAATGAAAGTAGGAAAAATGAGTCAAAGAAAAAGTATGGTAAACTGAAAACGTAAAAATAATCATAAAAGAGCACTGTTGTAGAACTTACTGTGTATGTGTGAGATACTCATTCTGAGCACTTTATGCATTCTATGCTGACATCTCTCTGAGGTGTACTGCTAATACCCTCATTTTATAAATGAAGAAGTCAAAGTGCAAAGAGATTGACCTAGGTCATATAACTAATAATTGGTGAAGACAGGATTTAAGCCCAGGCAGTCTGGCTCTAGCATTCAAAATATATTCAAATACATAATTTATTAATAAATACTCACAGATTAAACTAACCTATAAAAAGACAAATTATCAAAATGAGATAGGAAACAAAATTTAGCTATAAAATGCTTGGAAGAGACACACCTAGGGCAGAATCACACAAGAAGGTTGAAAATTACAGAGATGGAAAAAATAGACCCCAATATTATTAACCAAAGAAAACTGTGCTGTAATTTTAGTATCAGACAAAATAGAATTTTATGGGGCGGTGGGGGAAGAATATTAAAGGATTAAAAGGCCCACTACATAATTTTTCAAAGAAACAGACCATCAAGAAGAAATAACATTGATGACCTTTATGACTAACAATATGGCCTCGAAATATATAAATTGAAAACTGTTGAAATTCTACTGAATATTTGACATGTCCACAATTATGGTGGGAAATTTTGGTATACTTTTATTTTAAAACCTGCTAGTTCAAGCAAAGAAGAAATTAGTAAAAATATTGAAGATATGGATACAATTAACAGGCTTGGCTTATTTGCTATGTATAAAAGTTTTCATCCAGCAAATGGTGAATATTCTTTCTTATCCACTATAAATGGAGCATTTGTAAAAGTTGATCATATACTACAACATGAAGGCAATCAATACATTTGAAGGCATTAATAAAAATCTTGTGGAGGGTGTGTGTGAGTGTAATTCTCCACATTAACAGATTAGAGGGAAAAACCTACGTGATTATCTCAGAAAATGGCATTGTATGTACACAATGGAACTGAATTAGAAATCAGCATTTAAAAGACATCATTAAAATGTGTGGAAACTTTAAAGTGCCCTCTTTATTAACTAATGAATTAAAAAGGAGATCATAGTGGAAATTACAAAAGTCTTAAGACTCAAAAGATAATGAATGTACTACATATCAAAACTTGTAGCATGAGGTTAAAAGAATAAAGGTAAACTTGTTGCCTTCAAAGCAATAAGTATGAAAAAATAGATTTAAAAAAATTAACCATCCAGCTGAAGAAATTATAAGAACAGTACAGTCAACCTAAGGAAAGTGAAGGAAAGAAGCCAAGAGAAGAAATTAATGAAATAAAAAAAAATAACATTAAAGATCAACAAGTCCAAATGCTGGTTCTTAAAAAAATAAACTACAAAACTAGTGAACACATCTAGCAAGATTGATTCCAAAAAAAAGTAAAATTAAGGGCAATATTCAATACTCAAACCTAGGATGTCTGACTTTAGGGTTTATGCTCTCAACTGTGTTACACTGACTCAAAACAAAATACTAAGACAACAGTCTTTAGTAATTAGATAAAAAATGAAAAGGGTGAAATTTTCTGGAAATAATATAAATATCAAAATCAACTCAGGAAGCTCTAAATAACCTACACTCATTAATGAAATTGACTTACTAATCAGAAATCTTCCTTTCCCCTTCTTGTCCCCACCAAAAGGCCTAGAAAGTTTACAGGAAAGTTTTACCATGCCTTCACAGGATGGATTATTCCCTATACTATAAACTTACTTTGGGAGAAAAAGGAAAAGAGAAAACTACTTTTAAGTATTTCTTTTGATGACTGACAGCAAAACTGGACTTGGACAGTACCAAAAAAAATTTTAAGGGAAATTACTGTCTTAGTGAACACAGATGAAAATATCCTGAGTGAAACACAAATGAATAAAATTTTATAGTATGTATTAGTGTAATTCTCAACACTAAAGGATTAAAGATTAGAGGGAGAAAAAAGTACATGATTTCATAATTCACAACAACAAAAGGCCTTTCAATAAACTTAGAATAAAAGGGATCTGAAATTTCTTTAACCTGATGAAATAAAAGGAATATACCAAAAACCTAGTGAGCGATTGTATTTAATAAAAATTTAGAAGCCTTTCTATTAAAATCAGAAGAAAAAGAAAATGTGTGCTGTCCCTTCTTTTATTAAGCAGTATGCTAGAGGGCTTAGGCACTGGAATGACACAAGGAAAAGAAATTCAGAGTTAAGAGATGAAATTGTTAATGAGAATAAACTACTTGTGTTGTTCTACAGGAAATTCTTGTTTAAAAAAAAATGGCTCTGCTGTTCCAACTCCAGAGTCTAATGCACTGTGTTTAAAAAGGTCAAATTTAGTTCTAATTGATGGTGTCTCTATCTCACCTAGCCTAGCTAACTCCTAGCAATAAAAACAGTGTTTTCATTTAGCAATAATGTTTAAAGGCTGTACAATTAAACCGATGAAATTACTTTATCCAACCACCAATAAGTAGTTTTACAGATTTTAAGGATGTTTGTGAGGGAAAAAATGGTCTACTCTAATTAACTCATAATTCTGACTACTGGCTTTTTTTTGTAAAAAATAAAATGAAGTAAAAGTCGTATGAACTAGAAAATGAGTGGAAGGACTTTTTGTATATGTGATAAGATCCCTTGAATTTATATTCTGATTTGGGGTTGCTTAGATAATTTAAGTCTCTTCACATTTTGGATCCTATCTCAGAGCTTTGAAGTACAAGCTGCTTAGCAGGACTTAATCTTGGCTTTAAAAGCTAAGGTAACGTTGCAGACCCATGGTGTATTTTAGTCTCAGTCGTTATTAACTGGTAACCTGGACAGAGTACATGGCATGTGCTGTTCTGATTCACTTCCCCACTCCCTTCCCCCCGCTTCCTCTCCACAAATCCCATTTTACAATCAGTTTTCACATTTTATGGTTTGTTTATCTTCCCCTTCTCCTAGGAAGCTGGAATTTTCTTTTTGCTGAAAGGACTGAAAATTATTTGGTGAAAAGAAAACCACAAAGAGTTTAGGGATGTTTCTATTTAGGAACAAAAATTAACATTTGAATTGCCTTTGAGTCATTTTAACATTGTTTGTATATTTTAAATGTTTTGTTTTTGTTCATAAATCTTTCATTGTTCAATGAAAGCTTTTAACATTTCATTTTATAAAGACCTTTATAAAATCTGTAGTATTCTCACCCCCACCCTATCTGTCCTGAACCTGTGATTTTTCTTTCTTTCACCTCTTTGATGAGACTGCAGGGGCTAATATTTAAGAGAGAAGTTTCTTGGCCTGTATTATGAGATAGACCATGATTTCTGCCTCATTTCAACTTCAGTGTGTCAACTTGATAGGGTGGGACAGGTGGACATTTTGCTGACCAGCATCTGATTGGGGAGGGTGACGGCTGGTGATGGATGGATATGTCTGATGACAAAATAAGCAATTCCATGAATATGAGTGTGCAGAGTAAAATTGGGACCAGCAGATGGTGGAGCTATGCTGTATCCTATTTCTTCCTCAGCTTTGAGATGTGCTGTGGCCTTCTTTTCACAGAAGCCAGCTGGGATTGTCTATTAACTGCCAGCACCCATTGGTTTGGGTAGAAGGGACTTGTTGCTTTCTTTAGAATTTGTTCAGCCTCTCATTTTCATCTATGGCTTCATGTTCATCTGGCGGTAAAATATGATACTCAAAAGCCAAATATATGAGAGTGACCTTTCCTTGGAGAACATCCCAGTGAGATCCCATTTCTACAGTATGATTACACTTTGGCATCTGGTTTTTCTCTGTTCCTTTTTTCTTTAATCCTCTGATACTTTAAATCTCTGTGATACCTGCTATTGCCACTTCAAATCTCATAACTGAAAGTTCTTCCCGTGTTGTGAAGAGAAAAACCATTTCTCAGAAAACAGCAACACAGAATATAGGGCTATAATACAAACTCAAGTCTAAAAAACCTGCTAGTTTTAGCTTTCCCTTGTAATGCATAGAATTTCATCTGCTGATCCAGAGTACCTTTAAGAGACATGTTTTGGTATGATTTCTGAAACTTATTTACCAATCAGAGTAATTGTGCTGTAAATTGAGTTAAACTCGTTTTAACTAATATTCCTTGGGCTAACTTGGAGATATTCTTCAGCATTTGATATGAAAGAAATAAAGGCAAAAAAAAGGTGGGTTCACACGAGGGATGGAACCAAGGGGAAGGCTGGGAGTACAGCTTAGAGTCGTGCGTGCTCTGATTCCCTGAGCAGTCCACGCTGTGAAGGAAAAGATTTCACCTTGCATGTGTGCTGTTTATTTTAGTGTTCTTCAGTTAGTTTCTTTTATTAGCAGTTTGAATTTCATGAGGATTTAATGATGCGTAACCTATTAAAAATAAGCAAGAAAAAAGTAGGTTTGGGGCTGAGAAGAGACATAAAAATGGGGATAAAATAAAAGGCAGGGCTGGAAGAAGGTGGTTTGTATAGCTGTTTCCTTTAAGAGAAGTATTGTTGAAGTGCAGGACACCCAAGCATTAAATCTCTTTTCCTGCATTTGTGGGTGGTGGGGAGGGAAAGGGCTGGAGGGGTTGTGAACTTTTGCTCAAAATCCAACATAGAGGGTCTTACCCACCAGTAGTGCTCAGCTTCCATCCTACCAGCTTAGAAGCCTCAGAAAAAGAACACTTCTTCCCTCAATCTTCCAAAAGAAATTCCAAGGCTGACTTTCATTTGCCTAATTTGTATAAATTCCCATCCCTGATCCAATCACTATAAATTACTGGTTACGCCTAAGTGTTTTTTTAACCGGTTTCTGGAGCCTAGGAGTGGGGTCGGCCCCTCCTGAAACTTAATGAGCTGGGAATAGGGAAGGGATACCAGGTGCTTTAACATGGGAAGAGGAAAGGGACACTGGATAGTCAAAAACAACAAAAGGTCCCCTCTACCTATCCCCAAAGCTATTTAGTGGAAGAGGACTGTCCTTCGGCCAACAGTACACCAGCAGTGGGGTCCTTAGTTAAAACTGCTGCTGCTGAAGCCTAACTCCTCTCTGCATTGCCTTTTTGCTACAGATACCTGTTTCCCAAGTTTACTCTGTGCTGGACTGAGTTTGTAGACATGAAGGTTCATGTGCCCTGTGAAACCATCGAGTACATCGAAGCCAACTATGGTAAGACTTGGAAGATTCCTGTGAAGACATGGGACTGGAAGCACTCTCCCCCCAATGTGCAGCCCAATGGAATCTGGCCTATTTCTGAGTGGGATGAGGTTATCCAGTTGTACTGAGACAGCAGGTTGCAATGGTAGAACTCCCCTCCTGCAAAAAAGGTAGATGACTGTTTAAAAAGATGGATGTCTATTTGTCAAACGTGAGTAGGAGCCAAAGAAAAATTACAAGTTCGAAGACACAGAGGGAGTCCTAACTCCTGAGCCATCTGATTTAATTCCATCATTTTACATTTATTAAGGAGTCTCCATGTGTCAGGTACAATGCTAGGTTACAGTGGAAAAGCAGAGATGAATGATCCAGATGCCTGCCTCTTTTTTTTCCCTTTGGTAAGCACCCCAGTTTTCCTTTGACAGAGACACCCTCACCCTTTGAAGAGCTTATATAGAATATGATGTGTTCTGTAAGTGCTTTCAGAATGTTAGATGTTTGTATTGGAAGATGGGCTTGCCAGGCACAGCTAAGGAAGGATATGCTAGTAAAAAAAAAAAATAATAACTCGTTTAAGCTTGTATGTTGGTGCTACCTTTAAGGTTGTGGAGGCTGAGTTAACGTTCAAGGGAACAGATGTCAGGTGACGTCAAGAAAAGATGCTAGCAGATTCATTTTACAAGCAGCGGGCAACCTGATGTGGGATTGATTCAGAGCACAGGGCATAGTATAAGAGAATGAGAGCTGGTTTCTAGCCTTGTCAAAGATACGTACAATTCCATAGACCTTCTGTTTTCATATCTGAAGTGAAAAGAAAGCTTATACTTGTGTGATGCTGAAGTTTCCAGCCACTGTGAGAATATTTTCATTGACCTCTGATAGCACTTGTTGACAAATCACTCAAGTGAGACCACGCTACCAGACATGATTTTGAAAGGGTTGTGATTTCATAAAACTTATCTCCCTTATTTCATTCTTGATCAGTAGGTAAAAATATGAGCAACTCATGGACATTTGCTATTTTCTGAGTTTATAATCCTTGTACTCCCAATTTAATGTTAACACTAAAATATTAATAGAAATACCTCTAATTTTTCTAAATGTGCCCTCCAGCTTACTCATTCATCAATTACAGCTCCATATCTTTCACTTACGGTCTGTAAACCAATTTAAATGGTATGTAAACCTACCTGTTCCCTCTCCTTTTCCAACACTACATCAGGACTGCAAAGTGAAGATAAATGGCAAACCTGACAGCTGTCCCCCACCCCAGATCATAGTGTTTGTAAACTTTGTATCCATTCCTAGTTGTTCTGTCTATTGACTGTTGATGGGGCAAGAACTCAGACATCCCTACTTTATCAAGTTCCACCCACTCTGAAACCCTCCAGTTTCCACTCATCCCTGAGTGGGCTGAGATGGCTGTGTCTCCCCATCTCTTCAAGAGTCACTGTAATTATGTATTCTGAGTGACAGGGGGAGGAACATGTAGGTACAGTAAGCACTGCTACCTTTTTCTTTCTCCAGGAAAGGAAGCTAAGTCCTGCATTGTATCTAGGCTGCTTACGACTACTTTGTGGACCAGATTGGCAGATTTCCCTCTAAAACTAGAGGATAATGCAGATGTCAGAAATGGAAACCAGAAGGTCCGAGAGAATGGGCTGATGGTTTTCCCAAGAACAGAGCTGGGAAAACCTACAACCTACAGCTAACCCACTCCAAATTCTAAAAACAACAAAACTTTTTCGATAAATGATAACCAGTGACCTTCCTCTCTTAGGATGAGCTTTCAGTAAATAGTTATTAGGTCTTTTCATAAATAACATAACGTTTTCAGGGACCTTTATAGATTACGAGTAAACTTGTCCCCAGATGACAGGCCATTGTAATGAGCTTTCTCTTTGCTACAAAATCAGCCCATAGGAATCAGACCCAAATTCTAAATAGCTGAACCTAATTTTTTTTCATGGTTGAAAAAAATATAACAAATAAATACTAGTGTTCCTGAGCAAAATCTACCCTGTTTCGTGAGGACCATTTACTCATGCTTAGTGTCCAAAAGTGCATAAACTACATGTTTCTGCCCATTTCAAACTGGGACTCCCACTGTTTTCCAGGGGGTCTTGCTCATACCCTATTTAGATTATTATTATTTTTTTATATGTCCCTGGAGTCCAAGGTCTTGAAGTGTTCAAAAATCTAAGCTTTCTTGGCCGCATTGACAGAGGTTCCAAATCCTTCCCTCCATAGACCACTCTAAGAACACCTTTTTGACTGTCTTCTGGTTTCACAGGCTTCAGATCTTGGGTCCTACCCTCCCTTGGGAGAATGAAACCTTTTCCCAAACTCTGAAGACCAGGCTTGCTCTGATACAGATTCAGTTATACTTCATCCTATGCTCCTTAACCATTACACTCTGCTCAGTGTCCACAGACCTTGGCTCCACCATCAACACCTCATCAGATCACCTTTCTTTCCTCACGTGACTATTCCAACAATAATTCTCCTAATCTGACCATTTCCAGGTACAGTTTGCCTGCCTTGCCAGGAGAAAACTTCTTATATTAACTTGTAGGAAGCTAGGCACCCATGGATGTTCCCAGAGAGGTCCTGAGAGACAAGATAGACAACTTCTCAGTTGACAGCCAGGTGGCCATTCGGACCTTCTCTAAGCAGGGAGCACTGTCCTTCTCTCCTCTGCTGCAGCTGCTGACCTCTGGACCCTCGAGTTAAACCTCAGTTCTCCAAATTGAGTATCCCTGAGAAGCTGGGCAGTGGGACAAACCCTGAAATATGACCACTAGATGGCAGAATGTCTGCCACCATTCCCCCCAAAACAAGTTAGCACTCAGGTGAAAATCATCCAGCTTTTGAATCTTAAAAGCCAGAGGGGGGCCTCACTGCGACATTTATTTTATGGCTCAATGAAAAAGAACAGAAAGGAGTGATTTGAGCAAGAAGCAGTTGAGGCCCTCACTCAAGAGAACCATGAGTTCTAGCACGTGAGTGTTTCATCGATCACACCACAGCATCTTTAACCCTGCTTGACATGCTTGACAGAGGAGCTTCCAGGATGTTTTTGCCTTTCCCCACTTAATATCTTCTGCTCAGATTGAGAGCCTGAGGCAACAAAGGAGGAGTATTTCTTTCTCGTCCAAAATGCTTACACTGTCGTCATACCTTTATCTGAAAAATACCTTATCTCCAAAACGTGAAACTGTTCATGTTTGGAGGCATCAGCCTTTGACCATCATACTCTTAATATTAGGATCAGTCTGCTAAGTGCCCATTTCTGAAGGGTGCATTCTCTTCCTCTTTATCGATACTCTCTTATGGATGCAAGTAATTGAGAATAGATTGTGCTCACTTATTTATTTTTTTCTTTCTGACCATAAACCATTGTTTCTAGCTGTACAGGCTACAAAGCTTCAAATGGCACACAGGAGAGCAAGATGTGAGATAGGAAAGCAGGGGTTTAGAGGCTGGGGACCAGAGCTGCATCTGGGAAACACAGTGGGAATGAATTCCCACAGTCCAGCCTGAACTCTCACCCAGTGTCAAAAGCCTAAGGCTTCAAGTTTTCCTAAGTCTCCCCCTAGTTTCACCTTCTGGAAAATGAACAGTTCTTTCATTTTCAGTGTTACAAATCCCCAGGGGAAATTTCCCCTCAAAACCTACTGTCAGAGAAAGTGCCGTGTTCCCACCTTCTAACATGTAATCATCATTTGTAAACACTTTAAAACGTGGAGGAAACTCTAGTTCCTGACCACTCAAAAAGATTTCTCTGAAGAAAGTTGCGGTGGCTGTTTTTGTTTCCTCCTCCTCTTTCTCTGTCATTAGGACCCAGGCTAGTCACCTCTGACATCTTACTTAGGGAAAGTGGCATGTTAACATAAAAGGGCTGCAAACTTTTGAATTAGGCGTGAGTTGGAATCCCAGCTTCACTGTGTGGAATTTGTGGTGGGGGCCCTCCTGGCCTCAAGTTCCACATGAGTGACTTGGGGAAATGATGGATACTTCTAAGGGTTTTTGGTTAGAATTAAATGAAATATAAAGTGCTTAATGTCAGATCTAGGATCAGGTGAGTACTCAAAAAATGTTCCATTTCTTACTTTCAAGTCCTTTTTAAAATTATTCTTCAAATGGGATTAAAGAAACTATGGTAGGACACAATCTTACTCACAATTAAGTTGCTGAATGAATGAATTCATGACTGAATTTGCTTAGGGAAAAAACTGTTTTATTGTAACAAGGCAAAGGACAAATTGTATAGTTTATGAATTCAGAGATATTACCAAGTTGCCTGCTTCTCTGAATAGAACATGTATTTTCATTTTATTGGTCACGGTGTTATCTTCTAGGGTCTCCTTATGCCATGCCATATGCTACCTAGTTCCTGGGTCCCAAGCAGCTCACTCTCTGTGCTGCCCTAGGTTTGGTGCCCACTCTGCCCTGGACTTCTTTTTCAATTTTCTAGCTTTTCCTGGAGGCAGACCCTCACCTCCTTGTTAGTAAATCTCTGCCTAGCCAAAATCAGACATAAACCATGATTTGGAAGGGGAGAGAACCTGGAATACTTGATTTCATTTAAGTATCCATACTGATGAATGCCTGTGTCAGTATTAATAAAGGAGAACTGAAAACACTCACTTCTACCTTCTTTGCCCAGATTTGTGTTTCTATCTCAACTAGGCAAGAATCGACAGGGTATGTGATGCTATTATGCTATTTTAAGCTGCTCCAATGGGAAGGAGATAGCTCAGTGGTAGAGTGTATGCTTAGCATGCACGAGGTCCTGGGTTCAACCCCTAGTCCCTCCATTAAGTAAACAAACAAACAAATAAGCAAACAAGCTGCTCCAAAGCAGACTGAAATCCTGGTTATAGTTTATAAGTCAACAGACCAATTCAATAGTGATACCTTTTGTACAGGACCTGTGCTAAAGTATACATATTTCTAAAGAGAAATCTCTGTTTCTATATTCTCAGAACTTCTGTCTCAGAATGCCATCCCCCAACCCAACCCAATGCCAATATTATGTAGGAACCTATGAGCCAGCCAAACGGCTATGTGCTTATGAGCAACTTTCACAGTGGGGTTGAAAGGCAGTATGAGAATTAGAAGTACTGTATTTTGTTCTATAAAACAATAAACTACTGTCTCATGTACCATTTTAAAAAATAACGAGATTTTTTTAGCCTTCTGATGACTCATTCAGAGCATGGGGAATAGTTCATGTGTTTGATAAATGAAAGTCATATGTAGCTACCTGTGTGTCCCACATCATAACCAGAAAAACATGTTTGTGAATTTTCTAAACAAAGTGATATTTTAAACATGAGTAAATTTCAGTGTATGCTTACCAGTTTACCCTTGATTTTATCTTCAGGTACAAATAGTTTTGTGGTACTACTGAAAATACCTTTAATATTTTTATTTTGATCAGAATTTGTAATATATAATCCAGTTTGAGATGATGAATAAAATTTTTCTAATCACTTGAGATGTTTTGTGTTTATTTTTGAAGCTGGAAGTGGAAATAACAGCCACTAAATTTCATAAACAACCTAGTAAGATAGTAATCTTGCCACCAGTACAGTACTTCTAAAATTAAGGTAAAATAAATCATGTGGGTGGGCCTAATCCAAGATGAATAGTGTCCCTATAGGAAGAGATTAGGATACAGACAGGCACAGAGAGAAGACCATGGGAAGATTTAGGGAGAAGATGGCCATCCACAAGCCAAGGAAAGAAGCCCTCAGAAGAGACCAATCCTGCCAATACTTGGACTTCTAGCCTCCAGAACTGTGAGAAAATAAATTTCTGTTTTAAGCTACCGGGTCTGTGATACTCAGTTTGTCAGGCAGCCCAAGCAAACTAATGCAGTAATCAAGACAAAATGGTTTGGGTAAAATAATAAACACATAGATCAACGGAGCAGAAAAAAAGAACTCAGAAATTGACATACAAATGTGCAGTTTTGACAAAAGTGCAGAAGCAATTCAATGGAGGAAGGATAACCTTTTGAACAATTGGTGCTAGAGCAATTGGACAGCCATAGGCCAAAGAAAGGGGGGAGAGAGAGAACTTCATGCATTATACAAAAAGGAACTCAAAGTGAGTGTATCATATACTTAAATATAAAATGTAAAGCCAAGAAACTCTAAAGGAAAACGAAAAGGAGAAAGTTTTCATGATCCAGGGCTAGGAAAATAGTTCTTTCTTAGACTTAACACCAAAAGCACAATCAATAAAAGGAGAAATTAGATAAATTGGACTTTATCAGTATTGAAAACTGCTGCTCTGCAAAAGCTTACAAGAAGAGGATGAAAAATCAAGCTACAGACTAGGAGGAAATATTTGCAAACTACGTATCTGATAGAAGACTAGTATCTAGGATGTATTAAAGAAACTGAACACTGAACACTTAAAAAAATCCAATTAGAAAATGAACATTTGGTCAACTAATGTTCGACAAAGGAGGCAAGAATATACAATAAAATAAAGACAGCCTCTTCAGCAAATGGTGTTGGGAAAACTGGACAGCAGCATGGAAAACAATGAAGCTAGAACACTCCCTTACACCATATACAAAAATCAACTCAAAATGGATCAAAGACTTAAACATAAGACAAGATACAATAAACCTCCTAGAAGAAAATATAGGCAAAACATTATCTGACATATATCTCAAAAATGTTCTCCTAGGGCAGTCTACCCAAGCAATAGAAATAAAAGCAAGAATAAACAAATGGGACCTAATGAAGCTTACAAGCTTCTGCACAGCAAAGGAAACCATAAGTAAAATAAAATGAACCTATGGAATGGGAGAAAATTTTTGCAAACGATGAAACAGACAAAGGCTTGATTTCCAGAATATATAAGCAGCTCATACGACACAATAAGAAAAAAACAAACAACCCAATCCAAACATGGGCAGAAGACCTAAACAAGCAATTCTCCAAGGAAGAAATACAAATGATCAATAGGCACGTGAAAAAATGCTCAGTATCACTAATTATCAGAGAAATGCAAATCAAAACTACAATGAGGTAATCACCTTACACCAGCCAGAATGGCCATCATTCAAAAGTCCACAAATGACAAATGCTGGAGAGGCTGTGGAGAAAAGGGAACCCTCCTATACTGCTGGTGGGAATGCAGTTTGGTGCAGCCATTGTGGAAAACAGTATGGAGATTCCTCAAAAGACTAGGAATAGACTTAACCATATGACTCAGTCATCCCACTCCTGGGCATATATCCAGAAGGAACCCTACTTCAAAAAGACACCTACACCCCAGTGTTCATAGCAGCACTATTTACAATAGCCAAGACATGGAAACAGCCTAAATGTCCATCAACGGATGACTGGGTAAAGAAGATGTGATATATTTATACAATGGAGTACTATTCAGCCATAAAAATGACAACATAATGCCATTTGCAGCAACATGGATGTCGCTGGAGAATGTCATTCTAAGTGAAGTAAGCCAGAAAGAAAGAAAAATACTATATGAGATCGCTCATATGTGGAATCTAAAAATAAATAAATAAAGAACATAAATACAAAACAGAAACAGACTCATAGACATAGAATACAAACTTGTGGTTGCCAAGGGGGTGGGGGGTGGGGAAGGGACAGACTGGGATTTCAAAATTTGTAGATACTGACAGGCATATGCAGAATAGATAATTAAGATTATACTGTATAGCACAAGGAAATATATACAAGATCTTGTGGTAGCTCACAGCGAAAAAAAAATGTGACAATGAATATATGTATGTTCATGTATAACTGAAAAATTGTGCTCTACGCTGGAATTTGACACAACATTGTAAAATGACTATAACTCAAAAAATGTTTTAAAAAAAGTGAACAAAAGACATGAACAGACATTTCAGTGGCAAATAAATACATTAAAAAGATGTTCAGTATTGTTAGACAAATGGCCAAAAGCAATAGCCAAAGCAATCCTGAGAAAGAAGAACAAAGCTGGAAGTATTATATTTCCTGATTTCAAACTATATTATAAGGCTATAGTAATCAAAACAGTATGGTATTGGCATAAACAGACATATAGTTCAGTGGAACAGAATTGAGAACCCAGAAATAAACCCACGCATACACAGTCAACTAATATTTGACAAGAGAGCCAAGGATACTCAATAGAGAAAATACAGTCTCTTCAATAAGTGGGGCTGGGAAAGTTTGAAGAGTCACATGCAAAAGAATGAAACCAGATTCCTATATCACACCAGTCACAAAATTAACTCCAAATGGATTGAAAAGTTACACGTGAAACCTGAAATTATAAAACTCCTAGAACACGCGGGGAAAAAGCTCCTTGACATTGGTCTTGTCAGTGATTTTTTTGGATATGACACCAAAAGCACAGTCAACAAAAGCAAAAATAACCAAGTGGGACTACATCAAACAAAAACGTCTGCACAGCAAACAATCAACAAAATGAAAGGCAACCTACAAGTTGGAAATAAATATTTGCAGATCACATGTATAATAAGGGATTAATATCCAAAATATATAAGGAACTCATACAACTCAATAGCAAAAAAAAAAAAAAAAAATCCAATTTTTAAAATGGGCAAAGGAACTGAATAGACATTTTTCCAAGGGTGATATTCAAATGCCCAACAAATATATGCAAAGTTGCTCAACATCACTAATCATCAGGGAAATGCAAATCAAAACCACAATGAGATATCACCTTACACCCGTTAGAATGGCTGTTAGCAAGAAGACGAGAGCTAACAAGTGCAGGTGAGGATGTGGTTGGAGAAAGGAAAAAGTTGTACACTATTGTGGGAATATAAATTGATACAAGCCACTTCATATGAAAACGTATGGAGTTTCCTTAAAAAAATTAAAAGTAGAACTACATGATCCAGCAATCTCACTTCTGGTTGTATAGTCCAAGGACCTGAAATTACTATCCTGAAGAAATAGCTGCAGCCCCTGCTCATTGCAGCTTTATTTACAATAGCCAAGGTATGGAAATAACCCAAGTGTCCATCAACAGATGAATGGATAAGATGTGGCGTATATATGGAGTGGAATATTACTCAGCCACAAGGCAGAAGGAAATCCTGACATTTGTGACAACATAGGTGGACCTTGAGGGCATTATGTTAAGAAAAATAGGACAGAGAAAGACATACTATATGACCGCATATGTAGAATCTAAAAAAAAAAATCAAAAAACCAAACTCAAAAAGCAGAACAGATTAGTGGTCGCCAGAAGTAGGCAGTAGGGGCTGGAGTAATTGTGAAGGTGGTCAAAAGGTACAAAATTTCAGTTGTAAATAAGTTCTGGGGATGTAAATAACAGGATGATGACTGTAGTAAACAGTACTGTATTGTATATTTGGAAGTTGCTAAGAGAAAGATCTTAAAAGTTCTCATCACAAGGAAACCAAAGTTTCTAACTTTGTGAGGTAATGGAATTAACACTAACTTTATTGTGGTAATCATTTCACAATTTATACATGTATCAAAGCATTATGTTGTACATGTTAAACCTATACAATGTTATATGTCCGTTATATCTCAATAAAACTGGGGGGTGGAGTAGTTACATTTTTCTTTGTGTAATTTCTCCCTTGAACACATGATGAGCTCTTCCTGAAGTAAATATTTATAAATCAGATCTTGCTCAGCTGGTAATTAGAAACCACTTTCTGTGTCGTCACTGGTATGAGGGTGACTCTGTAGTCAGACTTTCCAGGTGTTCAGCTGGTGCCTCAGCTCTGCTTCAGCACACTTTGTGGTTTGGGCTCTTATTTTTTCCTTTGGACACAAGAAGTACAAAATCTGCTGAATTTCAGCATATCCCTCTTCCTTAATGTATTATTTTCTGGAGATTTGGGGAAAATTTCCACCTTTAATGAAAATTACTACTGCTTTTATTTCTAACCTAACTTGACACCTTCCTCTTCAGTAAAGAAAGTTTCCCTGAGTAGTCAGGCCCCCATGTAGCAAGTACCAAAACTACATACAAACTGCAAAGTAAAGGTAGCTAATGTAAAAACATATTCTGGAAGGAGTACAAGTCATTAATAATAGGTAAAAATACAGGACTATAATGTTGATAATCAATATAACTTTTTAAAAAGTGTTCAACATCATTAACTATCAGAGAAATGCAAATTATAACCATAATGAGATATCACTGCATAGATGTTAAGATGGCTCAAATTTTAAGTAGTGAAAACACCAAATACTGTAGTTGTCTCTTTTATGGTTTTCTTTTTAAATGACTACTATGCACCATTGTTTGAATATGATTTTACTAGAGTATCCTTAAACATTTTACAAACATTCATAATAAAATCAGAAGGAATGATCTTGTCTCAAATTTTGGAAGACAGATTTTTAGGTTTTTGTTTTGTTTTTCTTCTTTGCTCCCCTCCAATTCTTTATTGATTTGCTCTGTAAACTTAATAAATAAATTTAATAAATCTCTTTAAAGTTTTTCTCATTATTCTTTTGTGTCCTTTATAGTTGACTTTTTCCCCAATAAGATTTATCAGCAAAATCCCTTTGGCAGCTGGTGTCATTGTTCTTAGGTCTCTGTAACTAATTAATTTCATATATATCACCAGTTTTTTTTTTAAACTTTAAAATTCATGAAGCTGCAGGACTACTTTCTTACATCTCACACATTTCTAGCCCAGTCAGTTGAGTGGTACACATAACAAGGCAACTGTGTTTGTTCCCAAACCTGTTCATCTCAGTTATTCTTGCTTATAAAAGTACATGTTTCTACAGTATTATAAACACTATGTAAATCAATAAACATGGGGAAAACTGGAAAAAACAAATATAAAACAAACTTCTAAATTCAATTTTTTTGTTGTTCTAGTTAGTCTCAATACTTTGAAGAATCTTTTCTAGAGAATGTTGCAGGACAGGTGACCAAGGGACTAATTTTCTGAAAATGTATTACCACCAAATGTCTTTCAGGTATCTTAGAAGAATGATAGTCTCATAGTTGGAGTGTGTAAGAGTTTGTTTTGGAGCCTAAACTGTGCAACCTTTTAACCCAGCCAGATCCTGCTTAGCAGAAAAACTAAAAGGTAAGCCCCCAGAGAGAGAGGCTTAGCTTTTAAGAAGCTGTCCTCTCCTCATATTCTGTCATAAGTTGCTAAGAGCCAGGTTTCTCTCATATCATAGTAGGAGACCAGAGAACATCTATAGCAGTGTTGCCCAAGTGTTCTGGGAAGTGGGGTTCATGTGCAGTGTGGCAGGCCTCAGAGAGAAAGCATGCTGGGACCAGGGCAGGGTCTTATCCAGGGGAGTCCAGGAATTAGACAGGTATTTGAGAGCCAAGACTCAATTGGATAAATTGGGGCAGGAGAGTTGATAGTGAGGTCCTAGGTTCTGGGAAAGACATGAAGGCAATTTCTGGAAAGGGGTGGGGGAGTGGGGACACAAGGGGGCACAGTGGTCATATGGGGAAGAGGCTGGAGCCATTTCTTTTTTTCTTTTAAGTTTTTTGGGGTGGGGGAGTGGAGGGTAATTAGATTTATTTATTTATTTTTAGAGGAGGTACTGGGGATTGAACCCAGGACCTCATGCATGCTAAGCATGTGCTCTACCATTTGAGCTATACCCTCCCCCCCTTTTTTTTTTAAATTGAAATATAGTTGATTTACAATGTTGTTTTAGTTTCTGCTGTACAGCATGGTGTGATTCAGTTATTCATATACATACATATATTCTTTTCCATATTCTTTTTCATTAAAGGTTAGCAACATATTAACATATTGTTCCCTAGGCTATACAGTAAGATCTTGTTGTTTATCTATTTTACATATCGTAGTTTGTATCTGCTAATCTTAAACTCCTAATTTATCCTTCCCAGCCTTACCCCTTTGGTAACCATAAGTTTGTTTTCTATGTCTGTGAGTCTCTTTCTGTTTTGTAAGTAAGTTCATATATACTATTTTTTAGATTCCACATATAAGTAGTATCATATATTTGTATTTCTCTGTCTGACTTATTTAGTATGATAATCTCTAGTCCATCCATGTTGCTGCAAATGGCATTATTTTATTCTTTTTTACAGCTAAGTAGTATTCCATTGTATATATATATACCACAACTTCTTTATCCAGTCATCTGTTGATGGACATTTAGGTTGCTTCCATGTCTTGGCTATTGTAAATAGTGCGGCTAGGAATATTAGGGTGCATGTATCTTTTCGAATGAGAGTTTTCTCTGGATATATGCCCAGGAGTGGGATTGCTGGATCATATGGTAACTCTATGTTTAGTTTTTTAAGGAACCTCCTATGGTGTTTCCCATAGGGGCTGCACAAAATTAAATTTCCATCAAGGAACGTAGGAGGTTTCCCTTTGCACTGAAGTCATTTCTACACCTGCTGCTTCGGTTAAAAGCCAGAACAGGATAGGCTCTCCCTGGGGGGACAACACAGGGCTTAGCTCTGGGAGCTGGGGAAAGCAGAAACCAGGAAAGGATATGGGCCCAGTTGAGGTGTTCAATTCTGGGTCTTAATTTCCCTATCATCTGTTCACCTCTGGAGACTCTGGTCCCCAAAGGGTAAAGAGGAGCCTTTCTGGTTATACTAGGAGCAAAGCTTCCAAGGGAAGGCTTGAGACCCCATCTGCTGGGATCATGGGGGCGGTGAGTGGAGCGGAGCCAAGTACATGTTGCATCTTGTTAAACAGTCAGCTTCGGCTACACTGTGAGTCTCAGAATCAGGTCTGAAATCCCAGCTGGTAACCCACTTGTTTCAGATAATTTACAAAGAAACCAAATCTCTACCAGCTAGAAAAGATGGATGTGCTCTTGAGTAGTGCGAAAGTATCTGTGTTATGAAAAGCACAGGTGAGAACTGTGATGAGACGTCAGGGTTTCCTCTGAAGGTTTTTTCATTGGTTAGATTTATAGTAACATCTTTTAATTTTCCTAAGAAGCCCCAGGGGAGCCTCCTGAAAACATCTGCTGGATTTGAGGGGTAAGGGGGGTGCCTCCCTCATCCCCTCCGTGTATGTGTTTGGTTTGGGATTTGTCAGTCTGGGAAGCTGAGGGCTCTGGGAGCTCAGGCCTGGCAGATTGCCCCCACCTGCCTAAAATTCAGCCCAGGCTGCAACCCTTCCCCACCCCGCCCCAGCCCAATCCTGCACCTCCACTCTCCAGCCCCTGGAGCTGTGGCCTTTATGTCCAGTCCTGGTCCCCAGGGGGCTGAGTGAGGAATGAGGACAGCTGATAAGCCTGACATAATTGACTTTATGGGGAGTATTCAATGAATTTACTTTCTGCAAAAAGGCTGCACCCTTATCTGCTGCCCACAGAGCATCTAAATCCTCATCTAGGGGACCCATTGATAAATCATGTCTCTTACAAAAAGACCAGAGAATATAAAGAGGAAAAGGGGAGTCACACCCTAGTCTCTTTCTTTTCTCCAGTACCTGGTTCTGCCCACCCCCACCACCCTGCCTTTCCCACTGCTCTTGGGTTTATTGGCTGGAGACAGAATGACTCACAGCTCCAGGACTACAAAGTTGAGGCTAAGCCAGCCTGGTCTTGAGAGTGTCAGCAGCTGGGCACACCCAGGGCTGTGTCCCGCTAATTGGTAACTATGGGAAGAAAAGCCCACTCACTTGAGGCAGTTATGCGTCCTGCTTTCTGCTGCAATGGTCAACGTTTGCTCTGGACAGAAACACCCATCTGGCCTGAACACCAGGTGTCTTGGTGGGGAAATGTGTGTGTGTTACCAAGGGGTCCTGGGTCGGGGAGCTGGAGTGTGGAAATTAATTGTAAGAGAGAGCCTAATGCTCAAGAGAAGCTTTTCCTTCCCCTCTCTGACATCTCCCTCATCCAGCCCTGGGCTCTGTTTGCTTCAAACAGTGAAAGGAAATAAATGCTGCTTAGCAGCACAGGACCCAAAGCAACTGGAAGGAGAGAGGTGACAGCCAGGGTACTGGGTTGGGCGAATGAAAGAAAAAAATCAAAGTACCCTTTGGAGGAAATTAGAGGCATGTTTTCATCTTCCCCAACTAGTTTTTGGGTAGAGTGTTTCTAAGAATAAAAATAAAGTGATTATTTATTGAGCAACTATGATTTTATTGGATGCCTATTACCACCGTTTTACAGCACCTACTCCAAATCACTGACTTTATATACATTCATGCACTGAACCTTTACAATAGGCCATGAGGTTTATATTATTTCTAGTTTACAGCTGAGAAAATTGAGACTGGGAGGTTAAGTAACTTGCCCAGGATGGCCGCTGGTGTCGGCAGGGATTCAGACACCAGTCAGCTGCCTCCAAAGCCTAATATAAGGCCTTCTCTTAGCTACTGCACTGAACTGCCTTCCACTTGGTATTTCTCGGTTCCTTATCCCACTTAGTCCACAGCATATCAATGAGTATTTTATTTATTATTCCCATTTTATAGAAAACAGGCCCAGAAGAGTACTTTTTTTTTTTTTTTTTTTGCAATTTGACTAGCTTTTTTTTTCCCTTGGGGGGAGGTAATATAGGTCTATTTTTACTTATTTATTATTAGTTAGTTTTTTCAATGGAGGTACTGGGGATTGAACCCATGACCTTGTGCATGCTAAGTACACTGCCACTGAGCTATCCCTCCCCACTTTGGTCAGCTTTTTATTTCTAAAATAAGTAGCCAGAATTTAACTGAGAAAGTTACAAAGCAGCGGTGACCCTCTAAACCAATTAACAGATTCCTCTTCTTACAATCCAAGCCAGTAACCTCATCATTGTACTTATCCTCTGCAGGGCACAGGGTTAGACAGCAGACGAGGAAGAGGGGAGACAGGAGGAAAGGGCATCAGCAGGGCAGTTGAAGCTTTGCAAATCTGATTCCGGATTGGGGATGGATCACTCTCCCCGCCCCCTTCTTAATTCAAACAGGGCTTCTTACATTTGGATCCAGTTGAGGGCCATCCATACCTGAGGTTCCACGTTCGCTGCTTCTTAGATGGAGGGTGTCTGGTCCCTGGACTAAGCGGCAGGCCGTGGCAAGCTTCCAGGTAAGGATAACTTTGTTTACAGGGTAATATCGTTTCTCCTCCTTCATCAGCGAAAGTCACTGTGTGCTGCAGGGGAAGAAACCCAGTGGACAGCAGGTTTGTTTCTTCCTAAACTGGTATAATTTTTTCCTTTGTTGTTCCTAACTATGAGTGCGTCCAGGGCCATGAAACCTGTGTGCCTCGGGGACTCTGGTCTAAAGATTCTAGTGTCTTTCCTTCTCTGTCATGACTAGGGAATGACCTCAGGGAAGTCCTCAAATGATGATGAAACAGCTATATCTCTTCTTTTCTTATGAGAGAAGACCAAAGGTCTCTCCCCTCTGGCCTCCATCCAAATTCTTGGATGGAGATGTGAGCCTTGTCAGTGTACTTCTCTCACATGCCCTGGTTTCCCACATCACTTGCTTTCATCATAATGCAGTTACTTGCTGTGTTCTTTTTTTATTCGGGGGGAGGTTAAATTAGGGGAGGCAGGAAGGGCCTCAGAGGAGGGTGAGCTCATCACTCGGTTGCCCTGTGGGTCCTGTGAATGGAGTGACATTAACATCCGTGAGAATTTACAGCCTCTGCTGGCTCTGGAAAGATGTTGGAGTAAGAATTTCTAGTAAAGCAGAGTCAGCTGCATGTGAAGGCGTGTTTCTTTGGACATACATTATAGTATTTCCCTAAATACTAAGTTTATTTGGGAACTAAATTATTTGGGAGCAATATCTTGCTTTGTCTAGGATAATAACTTCTTGTTATGTAACTTTATAATCAAAATATGTAATTGTTCATATTAAATGAGAAGATGGGGTGAAATGCCTAGCATGACACCTAGTACTTGGGGCCACATAATAGAGGTAGAGAATTCGGTGTCTGACCCCGAGTTGGTGCTCATGCCATCCCCAAGGTCAAGCCATTGTCCCCTCTCACCTGTATTCCTGTGTCCTAGTCTCCTCACATCATCTCTTGGCCCCCTCCATACAACGGTCAGGATGTTCTTAAAAAACAAATATTCACCAAAAACTCCCTCTGTAGCCTTAGAAGCCTTCGCTTCACAGAAACAATCATGTGACTTCTGATGGGAAGCAGGGCAGGCTGGAGGCAGCTGTTTTGAGAAATGAGTCCTGCATTCATTCAGCAACAGCAAGTAAACTAGAATGAGACTTATTTTGACGAATTCAACATGGAAACAGGGGCATCTTAAACAAAAACCCAGAGGATTCAAAGGAATTTAAATTTTCCAAATAAACTTTCAAAGAAAGATAAAACCTATGACCAAGAGACACACCCACACACCCACAAATTTAGTTGTAAAAAATATGCAGTTTTATTTGGAAAATGCGAATTTAAAGACCTGGGTTGTAATAATATAAAACAAAGTAGAATGCATGACAAAAAGCAAGGCAAAGAGGGTCATTTTGTATTGACACAGGGCACAATTCTCTAAGTCAATAAAACTTTTATGAGTCTTTATGTGTCAAACGCATTGTATCTCAAGGTATAACAATTTAAAGCAAACACTGCTGGAGAAAACAAAAAGGAAGAAACAGACATGAAACAGTAGTGGGAGATTTTCACACAACTCTCTCTAACAGATCAAACAGAGCAAAATTCCCAAGAACACAGAGGATTAATTTAATGGATATGTATTAAAAACATTTTATTTTTCAAACAGGGATATACCTTCTTTTCTGTTACCTATGAATCATTTATAGAAGGTGTTCATATGTTTTACCAAAGAGAAATTCTCAATAAATACCCTAAAGCAAAAACTACACAGGGCTTATCTTTGACTACACTGCAATAAAATTAGAAATTAATAGCAAATGGTTACCAAAAAATACAATAAGGAAATTCTTAAAAAACTTTCAAAAATAAAAATAAACAACAGATGTTAAAACGAATGGCAAAGACACTGCAAGTGGAAATGCAGGATGACGCTAAAGATATATCAGAAGAAAATCATAGCCTGAAATGCTTTTCTTACTAAACAAGAAAGAATGAAAATTAATAAAAGTAAACACTCTAAGAATGGGAGGTGGAAAAAGAACAAAATAAACATAAGCAAATGAGAAAGAACAGATTTAATAAGAATATGGTAGAAAATGGAGTAAGTCAGATAGACAAATACAGTATGATTTCACTCATATGTGAAATACTAAAAAAAAACAAAAACCAAACCAAACCAAAACTGACATGTAGATACAAAGAACAAAGTGGGAGTTACCAGAGGAGAAGGGAATGGGGGAGTGAAATGGCTAAAGGGGGTCAACTGTATGGCAACAAACGAGAAACTAAACTTTTGGTGATGAGCACGCCGTAGTGAGTGCAGAATTCAAAATACATTACTGTGCACAAGAAACTTACATAATATTGTAAACCAAAGTTACCTTAATTAAAAAAAAAAGATGAAACCTGGAAAGTCTTAAAAAATTAAAAATTAAAAAAATTAAAAGATACGGTAGAAATTAATACAGTAGGAAGTTGGGAAAATGATGACCCACAGAGGTAGTTTTTTTAAAAAGAAAAATAAAATGGACAAGCTCTGCGAAGCTAATGAGGAAGAGAGAAGTCATAACATGAGGAATGAGGAAGGTGATAACATAAATGTAGAGATACTTTTCAAAGCTTTGAATAAATGTATATAACGCTTTATTAATGAATGTGAAAGTGTCAAAGTTTATATGTCAAAATGCCAAAATTGACTTGAAATGTCAAACACTTGAAGGAACAAAACCTCCCTAGGATTTACTAGTAAATTCTATTAACTATCAAGAACCAGGTAATTTGTGTGATGAGTAAGTGGATGGAAGCTTAAGAACAGATGTGTGGAAGGAGGGATGGTGTATGACTGGATAAATGAAGAAATAGCTGGATGCTCTGGGGGCTGGATATGCAGAATGGGAGAGGGAAAGCGGCTAAGAATGAGGGGAGAAGAAGGGAGTTTTGAGACTGGATAGAGCTATTGCTTGACCTCTAGCCAGAATGGCCTTGGCCCCCAACCACCTAGGCTCACAGAAATCCCTTCTGAAAACCTAGGTTGGTCTTTCCCGATGCTGACAACCTGCACGCAGGACTAGAGATCCAGTATTCACAGGCTAGTCCAGACAGATCAATTAAGCCAGTAGAACCAGAGAGCCTGACAATGCTGAGCCCTGAGCCCTTGTAGTGACCTTCCCTTCCCTCCCCAGCCCCCTCGTCCCTCCCCAGGAGCCCGCAGGTGCAGTCTCTCCAGGGGGCGGTGAGAGCCATGAATAGTAAGGGTTTTAGCTCAAGCACACAGAGGCGTTTAGCTGCCCAAACCTAATCCCCCAGTAATCGGATTATGTAAATTCCTACTCCAGCCCCTTCCCCTGCAAGACCTCACCCCTAAAATGCTCCACACTGGGAGACCAGGATGGGAGAGGGCCCGTCACTCTGAAAAATCGCTGCTAGTGGGTTGCTGCACCAAAATGGTTCCCCCACCCCATGCAAACATTATAAAACCAACAATAGCGTGGAAGAGACGAATGCTGACCCTGGTTCCACTGTGCCAACACACCTGTGCTCCTTTCTCTGTAGAACTCATCTTTCCCCTCGTCCTGTCTCTCTGTCCTTGTCCAGTTATACACAGATCCTATTTTACACTTATTGTTGTTTCACTTAGCCTCACACATTTCCAATCTTGCTACCCAGTTACTCCAGTTCTTTTTTACAACTGTAGAACATGCCATTAAGAATACATTACCTCACAGGTTTTTGGCTGAGATAAAGGGCAATATAGGTTCTGGGTTTAAAATCTTAACCCGCACTCTATCAGAACTGAGATGCAGTAGGCAGGCCGGAAAAGCATGAGCACCACGAGGCACCGGGAGGCAGCAGTTCCCCCCCACAGCACACAAAGAAGACTGCCCGGCAGAAAGGACAAATCAGGACAAAGTTAACTGCAAATATTAGATTATGTTCTTCAAGGCATCTTTTGTGCCTATGCGTAATTGACTTGCTAATTCTCTCCTACGCATCCTCCAATCTATCCTCTGACTGCCTCCCTATAACCTGTAAATCTAAACATATCACTCCCATGTTCCAGGCTCACAGTTGCCTTCACATGGGCTGCCCTCTCCTCCACTCCTATATGTGTAATTGCTACCCAGCATTTCCCACTCCTCCACCCAGGCCCCTGTCTTGGGTTCTGTGCTTTGATGGCCCTGCTCTGGCCCTCCTCCAGTGCCCACCAGGTACCACACTTTGGGTTTCTAGGACCCCTGAATCCAGACCATACTCTGTGTATCCAGAACCCCTGCATTTCTGCTCAAATGGCCCCAAGCCTGTTTTCAGAGTCTGCACAAGGCTCTCCCTTAAGTCTATGTGGGCTAGGCATCCGTATCATATACACAAGGTCCTTCACAGAGCAGGACAGAGCTGTGTTGGGGATGGGGATGAGTCAGGAGTCTCCATTTGTACCCTCGTCCTGGGCCCCACAAATGTCAGAGGCAGCCCTGCCTAAAGACATCCCTTCCACGAACAATCGCTGATCCTCCAGCTAGAATCTTTGCCTCCCTAACTCCAGTTTCATACTCTCTGGCACTCAAGACTGTTTATCTTGTATTTCGCTATTTTTGTCCTATCCTCTTCCTCCTAAAGACTGTGAACTCCTTGAAGGTACATACAGATTTTCTTCACTTTCCTGCCCTCTGAGAACCTAATAATTTGTGCAACAGCTTTTTTTATTTATAATAAGATCTGTATTTATTTTGGGGTGAGGGGGGAAGGGGACAACAGCAAAGATTTATTCCTCACTCATGTTACCTGAGGGCTATGGTTGGCTATGGGTTTGCTCCATGACTTCCAGGCTGAGAGAGCAACCCCAAACATTACCTCCTCATGACTGAGCCCAATCAAGAATCACTCATAAAGGTTCTGCTCCAGCACCACCATGTCAAGCCTGCTCACGTTCCATTGGTTGATGCAAGTCACATGGCCAAGCCTGCAGTGGGGCGTGGTGGGGAGCAGGGAAGTGCTCTCCCTTCATCTACAGGGAAAGCACTGCCAGTCAGGGAGAGTGGGCGGGGCTATATAATCCTAGCTATATAATCCTCTCACAAGGAAGGGAGCCAGTAGATGTAACAATAATACAATTTACCACAGTAAAATGTACAGTAGTCTGTATGCTAGGCACAGTGCTAAATTCTTTACCTGTTTTGTTTTTCTCATTTAATCCTAATGATCCTATTATTGTCCCCATTTTACAGATAAGAAAATTGAGGCAGGGAGGAATGATAGTATTTGCCTAAGATCACATAAGTGGGTAGATCAGAGATTTCAACCTGGGTAATGCAACTCCAAAGTCCTTTGCTTTTATCCACTAAGCTTTCATGCATTTGTGAATTTATTGTGCCAAATCCTATGCTGGATCCTTCAGAGAGCGCGATGCCTAAAAATGTATTTCTTATCCATTCGTTTTATCAACCAACATTTGAAGAATGCCTATTCACTGGGGTTGGGGAGGAGACAGACAAGGTAAACAAGTGAAATATTACTAAATGGGGGTGTGTGCTAAGGAGAAGAATAAAGCAGGGCAGGAGGATGAAGAGTCTTATATGTGTGAAGGTGCAAATTTAGATATTGTGGTCAGAGTATCCTCATTGAGAAGGTGACATATGGACAAAGACCTGAAGAAAGTCAGCTCCTTGAGGGCAGAAATTTATGTCTGTTTTGTTTGAAGTTGTATCGCCAGTGCCTACAACAGGCACTGGCCCATAATAGGCACTTAGTAATAATTGCTGAATGAATGAAAGGAGGTGAGGGAGGGAACTGTGTGGATAATTTGGGGCAAGAGTATTTCAGGTGATGGAAACAGACAATGCAAAGGCCCTGAGGCAGGAGGGTGCCTGATGTATTCCTGAAACAGGAGAAGTCAGAATGGCAGGAGATGAGTACCCTCCAGGGAAAGAAGGAATAGACAGATCAGGTAAAGGATATCTGGGAGCCATTGTATTTCTGGTGGGCAGGGAGGAAATTAGGTTTGTTTATTTGTTTTTAATGGAGGTACTGGGGATTGAACCAGAATCTTGCGCATGCTAGGCGTGCACTCTACCACTGAGCTAGACCCACCCCCGGGAGCCACTGTAAAGACTTCAGCTTAACTCTAAGTGAAATGGGGAGTCACAAGTTTTGAGTGAGAAGTAACAGGATCCCGACTTGGGTTTTCATAGGGTCATTCTGGGAGATGTTGGACAGAAAGAGGCAAGTGCAGAAGCAGGAAGACCATTGAGGAGGCCCTGAAATACCGAGTCCTATGCTGGGCACTCTGGAAGCTGGAATGAATAAATCCAGGAATCCGTCCAGCGCAGTGATTGTTAAACTCCTCTGTGCATCTTAATCTCCTGGGATACTTAGTAAAAACACAGATTTTCAATCCCATTCCCAGCAAACATGACCTGGTGGGTCTGGTTGTGGATGTTGAGATCTGCCTCCCCTCGCCCATGATTCTTGAGCAAGTGATTCTTGAATTACAGTTGGAGATCCACTGGGGCTTAAATGATTGACATCTGATGAATTAACTGCGCGGCACGGACTTTCCGAGGTCTGTAGACGTTGAAGAGGGTTGATTCGGACCTGCTGTAGCCAGGGCAGAGGCAGGCGGGACTCCCTCCCGTCCTCAAACCTTACACAAAGCGGGGTTCTCATTCCGCCTCTGCTCAGTTTCTAGGACACAGGGAGGCTGGTCCCAGGAAGCGGGGTCGCGGGGGATGGGGAGGGACCGGCGGGAGTCCCAGGCAGGAAGGGGCCCCCGTGGGCCCCCGGAGACAAAGAGCGGTGTCCTATAAAGGCAGCGGCAGAGGCGCGGCGCCCAGGCGAGGGCGCACACGGCCAGTGACTGTGACAACTACGGCGGGGGCTCCGAGTTCCTGGCGAAGAGGTGAGTGGACTCCGGGAGGGATGTGGGCGCCGTCGGGTCTTGATCGCCGGCGGGTCTTCCGCACAGCTCCCCGAGTCCTGGCGGCACTCGCCCGGGAGGGCAGAGGTAGAGGCGACTTGGTGGCAGCCACCAAGGTGAATGGGTGTGAAGACCTGGGGACTTTCTGCGGGTCAGGGGCGGTAGCATGGCTCTGGAGGGGCCTGGCTGGTCCCGTAGAGCTTGTTGTCTGGGCCACTGCGCCTTGATATGCAATGCCTGGGACATCCCAGGGCATCTCCGAGGGCGGTTTAGGTAGCTTCTGCGTTCGAGTGAGCGACTCCAGGATACCCGGAAGGTGCAAACTTTAGCAGAGATGTTTTCCCAGACTTCAGAATTTGGGCATAAGTTAGGCACTGCCTGCCAAGGGGAGCAAAAATTATAAAAAGGAAAAGGGAAAAGCCAGGAAGTGAAGCGGTCGAGGGCAGCAGGTTGGGCGGGGAGGGCAGCAAGGTGCAGGTGTTGAGTGCATTTTGGAACAAGTGGCACTCCCAGTGCGCCAGGTGCCCACCCAAAAGGCCGGCATTCATGGTAAATGCACATATTTAGAACATCATAATGCAGAATTGTCTAATGAGAAAAGTGATTGCATAATTGTACATACTCTGATTTTTAAAGGATACATATATTTTGTAAAAACGATATGTGTGTTATAAATACACACACACCAAACTGGCTACTGCAGGGGAATGAGACTGAATAGGTAGATAGACGAGGGGGGCTTTTTGTTGTTGTTGTTGTTTTATCACGTACTGCTTGATTTTTTTTTTTTCTTAAATGAGCATGTGTTACTTCTACAATAATTTCAAAAGGCAAAGCTGTGCCTAGTGTTAGAGGTTAGGTACCTTCCTCTAACGCAGCTATATAAACCACCTTTCTCACGCGCCCTCTTTCTTGACAGTGTTTTCACTTACTTTTAAAAGAAAGCTGAAAGAAGAGATAAATACACAGGACCAGGAAGAGAAATGTAAAGTCTTACGAGAAGAGAGCCTTGTGAGTCCGAATGCCTGGGACAGGCACCGTAGGAATGTGCGCCTGTGCTGCAGCCTTTCTAGCTGACCTGGGCTTTGTGTCCAAGAAACACCCATGGGAAAAAGTAGCACCTCCTAAGCAGGGGCGTTGGTCACCTTCTCCTGGGGGCATTATTGTTTTTCTTTTCTCCAGTAACCTGTTACCTTCCTGGTGACAGTATAAATAGAAGTTTGTACACACCTATAATCCTATTCAATTTACCGTGACATTCCTCCTGCCCAGGCATTCTTAACCTGAGGCCCACGACACCCCTCCCCCCAGGGGTGTGTAGACAGAATTCAGGGTTCTATATATTTGGATAGGAAAAGAATTGCATCTTTATGTCCACTAACCTTTAATCTGAATTTAGCATTTCCTTTATTTATGAATGTGAGTAATAAACTACAATGGCACGAGGAGTGCTGATGACTTGGCCATTAACAGAAATCATAGAAAGAAATTATTCTTTCAACTCACGTTACAGATGTTGCAGATCTTCTGAAAAAAATCATTTACGTATCACTCCTTAGAAATTATAGTAACAGATCTAACTTTTTAATGTTTTCAAAAAGTCAGAAGTAATACACAGGTATTACTGTATTGCATTTTAGAACTATTTTAATCCTTATTAAGTATAATTGGTTATTTTATATGTCTGTGTATTTTAATTCATGTGTTTAAAAATCTTACTCAGAGAAGGGAACCAAAGGCTTTTTGCTTTATGTATTTGAAATCATTGTTCTGAGATGAAATCCATTGCTAGGCTTCCCCAGACTGCCAGAATAGTCTGTGGCACAAAAAGGGTTATGGTCCTTGACTCAGCAGGCGTCGGTGGTGACATAGCTGCGTGAATACCCAGGCCTGGGACACAGGCTCTGCCACACAGGCCTGTGTGGCCCAGGACAAAAAGCTCACCCCTGTCTCAGCATCTGTTGGATGTTCTCTGATTCTGTGGCATCTGGAGTATTTTTTTAAGCTGTTAAATTACACTGAATCAAGATTAGCAGCTGTCAGTCCTTGCAACTGGAAAAAAAACACGAAATGACATTTTCCTTAGATTTAATAAGTACTTTAGTAATTTTCCTGTGACCTCTACTTTGAGTTTTTTCCATTTGTTTAATCACTGGTTTCTGTTTCTCCCTGTGGAGAAGGAGAGTAACACACTTGAGGATAAGTCAACAAGCAATTATTAAGCACCCCCTAGGATGGCAAGCTAGGATTCAGAAGCCTGCCTTCTCTTTTCCCCGCTTCCTCCGTCTGCTGCTGGCACAATAGGATGGAGCGCTCTTAGAAGAGAACACCAGTTAGTTTATCCTGCCTAATCTTTTTCTTCCCAGCTTGAAAAAGACCCCCCATGGGACGAGTGAATGAGCCAAAGCCTCTTTTGACAAGAGAAGCTTAAAGGTAACTTTGCTCCCACAGCCCTGGCTGCAAAACAGCCAGCCTCAGTGTGAACAAAACTCGACAGTTTTTAAATCTCCTTGATAATTTAGGTTCAAACGTTCATATTTTAGGTATAGTCGGGTATAGGTCTGACAACGCTCATATTTTCATTGTGGATCAAAAGGCCACAGGTTATTTAGAAATGACTTAGGTTAGATAAAAGGCAAAGGCAGGGCATCGTGGCATTTCAGCACAGAAAGAGGTCTTGGGGGTTGCCCCTTCGGTTTGGAAGCCCCCTGGAATGCTTGCGTTAGTGCTGCTTCTCTGCTCCTACCGCCCCTGGGCTTCCCTCTCTGTGTCACAAGGCAGTGGGCTCCTCAGTGTCCAGCAGCCCGTAGCGTCGGTAAGTGTTGACAGGAGAGCTTGGAGCGCATGTGACTGTAGTGGATCATGGGTCCAACTAGGAGTGTCTCCGCAGAGAAAGGAAATAGACCTAAGGGGCTGGCAGAGGGAACCTGCAGCCAGCCAGTGCACCTGGGCTGCCGGGACTCTGCTCACCGCAGGTTCTTAGCGCAGCACTGGGCTCTCCAGCCCAGAGAGAAACAGGAAAGTCCACGAGAATCTGCATGGGGAGATGTCCTGGGGGCATGTAAATGATTTTAAAATGCTTTTCTCTGGAGTAATAAGAATTTTTATCTGTATAGGGAAGGGAACCCTTATATTTGTTAAGCACTTTTGTGCCAAGCACATAGTGTCTCATCTGTATATTTATACACTTTATATAGTGCCTCATTTAATCCTCACGAGAACCCTTATGATGGCTTTGTTTCCATTTTCCAAAGAAAACTGAGGCTTAAAGAAATGACTTTTTTCAGAATCATATAACTAGGAAATTGGGAGCTGAGATTAAAGTCAGATCTTTCTACATTAAAGCCCATGAACTTTCTTAATTTTTTTCTATTATGAAGCAAATAATATATGAATACTTTCTTATTATAAAAATGTAGAATAATACCAAAGTATATGGAATAAAAATCACAAGTCTCCTTTGTCTGCCTTCCACCAACCCACTGTCCTCCCCTAAGGAAGCACTGTTCACAGTTTGGTCAGTCCTTCCACACACACACACATCCATAAACTCCTATAGAGTGAGACAAATACATAAATAAAGCTCAGACCTTTTCTCCTGCACTGTGGCTTCTTATTAGGAAAAAAATAAATTACAATGAACATTTACTTTTCCCTGTTTTATTTGTAGATACAATAATTGTAATTGGGGGGTTGGGTATAGCTCCATGGTAGAGCACATGCTTAGCATGCACAGTGTTCTGGGTTCAATCCCCAGTACCTTCATTAAAAAATTATAAACATTTAACATTTATTGAGCACTTACTATGTGCCAGACATTGTGCTAAGGTGCTTTACGCATGTAATTTTATGTGTCCTCACAGTAATACCCTGAGATGCCCTTTGCTTATGAGGCATTTGAAGCACCGAGAGGTTAGGAGATTGCTCAAGGTCACACAGCTAGAAGGAGTAGAGCCAAAAACCAAACTAGGGTTTTGGCTCCCAAGCCTGTATTCTTAACTACAACAGGGACTCGCCCGCTCCCACCTCCTCCCCACCACCGTGGCCGACTCCTATAGAGTCAGGGATTGGTGGTAACAGAGAGGGACTTGTTCCAGTTACCTGGGATCATCATTTGGTTCCTATGGAAGGTCAAAGATGCCAGTACACTGTATAGTGAAATAACTTCTGGATCATGTCTGCATCTCTGGGCCAACCGCAGCAATGTCCACAACACCATCACTGCAACCAACGCTGCTCACGTGTGTATACAGCCTGAGTTAATACAAGGAAGCTGTGCGGGGCACAAAGCAAATGCTCTCTTTGCTCTTATTTTCCTTACTCTGTAGTTCACAGGATGCTTTCACATGCAGTATTTCATTCAATCCTTGCAACACCCCTGTGAGGAGCGAATGGTATCATTAAGCCATTTGACAAGTGAGGCTCAGGAGAAGTGACTTACGCAGCACCTCACAGCTGGTTAGTGTTTCGTGCTGTGACAAGAACACACACCTTCTGAGGGAGAGGGTGCCCCCCCCCATTTTGTACCCCTTCTGTTCTTTCCCCCAGGATGGCAGGTATCTTGTATCTGAATGTACTGCTTCCTTCTTTTTTTTTATTTTTGAATTTAATTTATTTTTTAATTGAAGTATAGTTGATGTACAATATTATGTAAGTTACAGATTTTATACAGTATAGTGATTCACAGTTTTTAAAGGTGATACTCCACTTATTGTTATTATAAGATGTGGGCTATGTTCCCTGTGTTGTACAGTATATCCTTGTAGCTTATTTTGTACATAATAGTTTGTATCCCTTAATCTCCTCAATACTGCTTCCTTCTAATACATAGTTCTGCCAGGTCTTGGAGCTCCTGTTTGGAGAGTAGAGCAGTGTTCTCCACGCTGGCCGCACGCTGAGATCACACAGAGTTGTGCCGCTTGGATCTCACTTCGAGAAAAAACTTGCAGTTCAGCTGCAAGGAGTGCGGGTAGCTGACAGCCTTCAGTGTTCAGGGTTCTGCCTCCATTCTTCCCGCAGCCCCCAGCCCATGACTGAGTCCGGCAGTGCTGCCGAGCCTGCGATTTCCGCCCAGTGGGGTCTCCTCTTCAGGCAGTCTCTGTCCCAGGACTCCCTGTTGGGCTGACTGCCACTTTCCTGGGTCTGCATCACCGACTGAGGCTCTTCTGACCAGTCCTGCCGCCTCCCTGCTTTCATTTTGCAGGTGTCAGATGTGCATTGCAGTCTGAAGACATCCTTTGCCCAATTCTGCTCGCTTCTCGTTTTATCTTTCACAGGCCTTAACCTCCAATAAACTGCGTGTACATCCAACTCCAGGTTGGCATTTACTTCCTGGAGGACCCAGCTGATCTACCTGGGAGTTATAAAAAAAATACCGATGCCCCCAGAGATTTTTATTTAATTGGTCTGAGGTGCAACCTGGGTGACTCCAATGAGCAGCCCAAGTTTGAGGGCCACTGAGATAGAAGAAAAGTTGAGGGGCACAAGTTCCAAGTGTTTTAAATGAGAAAAGGACCTGCTTTCTCACAAGTCACTGGGGCCTCAACAAATCATTTCTTTGGTTTCTTTTCATATAGGATGGGCCCATCCTTCCCTACCACATGTACCAATTTTTAACCCTCCAACTCCTTCCTGAAATGCGGGCTGTTGTACAAACAGCAGGTGTGGAGGGGAACTGGCATCTCGAGAGGCACCTAGCGAGTTCCTGACATTCTACCTGATGTACTGTAAATGTTCCCATGAATGCATGTTAACCCAAGCCTCCTGAACAAAGGGGCCCAGACCTCTCAGAGCTAAAAATGACACAGTTAAGATTTGGCAATACATGATAATAATCTCCTCTCCTTGGATTGGAAAGGTCATCCACATTCAACCTTGGGGAGCCTGGATATCTTCGACCATCCATGCCAAATCGCCACCCCACCTGCACTTTTTCTTGTCTTCTATTGCCACACTAAACCCACTTCTGTTCTTCATACACCCAGGTTTCAAGACTCTTCCTCACCCTGTTCATTTTCCACTAAATGTGGTCCAGTGTAGATATTTTAGCTCTTATGTGGTGGGTCCAATCCTCCAGATGAGGTCGACCAGCTAAGGGGAGAGTTGTGCTGTCACCGTCTTCATTCCAAATATTATCTTGTAAATGAAACCTAGCACCACAGCTTTTTGTTGTTGTTGTTAAGGAACCCACCTTCAACTCCCTATTGGCTAAATATAGATTTTATTCAGAAATGTACTCAGTCTTACACTGTGCTTGATTCTGAACAATTAGGAAGAGCTGGTTATAAAAGAAGGAATGGGGATATTAGGATAAAACAACCTTGTAACTGGAGGCTTCAAAACAGCCAGGGGGAAAAAGGCTGAAGTGTGGTGTTCTTACCCTTCTGCTTCCTCTGCCACATTTTCTTCCCTTCTCAAAAGGAAGATTCAAAATCCCTGAAAATATGGAAATGCATTTCCTAAAATCTGGGTGAAGATGATCATCTCAAGTTCCTCGCAGGCTGTGTGCTACCCACCAGGCCTCTGACGAGGTATTGGCCCCCAGGGCCCTTTCTCTTTCCCACCCCAGGAACTCCAACATGACCAGGAAGATCTTCACAAACACCCGGGAACGGTGGAGGCAGCAGAACGTCAACAGTGCCTTTGCCAAACTGAGGAAGCTCATCCCCACTCACCCTCCTGACAAGAAGCTGAGCAAAAACGAAACGCTCCGCCTGGCCATGAGGTACATCAACTTCCTGGTGAAGGTCTTAGGGGAGCAGAGCCTGCAGCAGGCAGGAGCGGCCGCTCCAGGAGACATTCTGGGCCTCTTCCCCCACGGACCCCACCTGCCAGACAGGACTCTCCGTGCTGACTACCAGGTTCCTTCCCCTGGTCCAAGCCGCCGCATTCCCTAGTGGGGCTCTGCTGTCATCACCCTGGGCAGCACTGGTTCAGAAGTCACTGGCTGTCCACAGCCTCCTGCACGTTCGAGAGTCAACTTGGTGAATAATTTGTGAGGCACAAATTTCAGTTTCAGAGGAGGTGGCTCCGGGTCAGCTTCAGGGAGCTGAAAGGAGGCCATGAGAAATGTGGCTTGGGGGACCACTCCCTGGGGCTGCAGGCAGAGCAGCCTATCTCTGCCTGTTTTATAAATCCAGGTTCTGCATAAGGTGTTGTTTGGAAGAAAAAAACAGGTTACAAACTGGTTTGAAAATCACCATTGAAAATCACAGTATGTTCTCAGTTGTATGAAAGCAGTTTTCTCAACAGATCTCAGATGGATCAGCAGAAAATGCTTCCCTCCAAACGTAAAGTTTGTTTTGAAAAATGAGGCATATTTGATCAAGGGTGAACAGCATAAGACAAATGAAAAGATAGCCTTACAGAAACCAACCTGGAGACCTGCAGGAAAATCTGTGGAGAAAAGACCCTCCTGACACATGAGGATCACAGGAAAGCAGCGGACTCCTGTGGAAGAGCTCAGCATCCTTTATCTCTATGGAAATGGGAGGGTCACTCGCCCCGAGCTGTGTGTATATATATATATATATATATACATATATATATATATATATATACACACACACATACATACATACATATATACATATATATATGTTGTCTCTAAAGCCAAATGGTGGATTATATCTGTGAGAGGAAAGGACTCAATATATGAGAGTTCCCATTTTTTTTTAATGAAAAACCGTTAGCTAAAATAGCTTCCTAACCCCTTAGTTTCACATTAGTCAGGTATTAAAACTTAATTCAACCCGAATTCCTGCTGATTTAAGACCTGTAAAATCCAAATATAATTATGAAGATCTAAATATTACCATTGAACAGCTCATTTAACAGAGAGCTTAACAAAAGATTTAGAGTAGACAGTAGGAATACAGTACTGGACTCTAATGGATTAATGAATTTGTGATTTGTCTTCTCTGCTATGGAACGTTAAGTCAGTCTTATGCTGGGAGGGTGGTACCCACAAAGGAATCAAACAGTGTGGACCCGGCAGAACTCACCACCATGTGCTTGAATTCAACGATGAATTCCATAGTCTAGCCCAGAATACAAATAATGTCATTTGGTTGTCTCTGGGACATTTTATTTCCACAAAGTTCTTGACAGTACATTGGTTTTAAAACCTTTTGAGCCACAGATAGGTAATTGATGGATGTGAGATTATGCGTTTCCAGTGTATACACAATAGGGGAATGTAAATTTTCTGCCACTCTAGAAAGAAGATATTTGATTTATGAAAGGCTGAAATAAGCCTTTTTGGTTTGGTGATCAGAAGAACTCTGAAGCACCTTATAATTAGACTCACACCTTTTCAACAGTGTTCAATAATCTTCTTTATATGCCTTTTGATTTTTGATTGAATTATTGTGCTTTGTAGAATGTGACTAGAAGTACCAGCCAAAGATTTTATTTATTGATGTGTTTTGTGAGTTTTTTTAATCACTGATTATAATTTGCTATTTAACTATTAATTTATTGAAAATAAAGTATTCAAAAAATAAATTGGCTTTTTTTTCTCTTTAAGAAGAATTTCACAAATTTACTGAGCACATCCACTGATTCTCTCCATCCTCACAGCCACTGTTCTGGCTTTGAACCTCACTCTCCCCCTTGTCTTTAGTCTAGAAAAAAAATCTAGCACTCCCTAATTAGTCCCCTCCCTTCACTTCACCTTTCACATCGCTCCCTGATTGTTCTTCTCAAACCACAGCTTTGGTCAGGTCACTCCCTTGCTATCAAGCCTTCAGTGTCTTGTCCACCAGACTGAGACAAATGCCCAGCAAACTAGGCTTTCTGCAGCCTGGCCCAAGGTACCCTTCCCTTTACCTTCCACAATTGCCTAAATATATTATACATGCTCATGAAATCACTTCACTTGGTGGTCCCCAAACATGTCCCACTCTTTAATACCTCTGAATTTACATCTGCCTGCACTAAATTCCACTTGCTAAAACCCTTCATGACTGATCTTAAATACCACTCCTTCAGGAAGCTTGACTCATCTTAAACACCATCTCTTACATGAAGTCCTCCTAGATTTCTACCACTCAATCTCTCCTTTCTTAGAATCCCCTTATGTGCTTCAAGACCCTTACTTCTCTCACCTGTTCTATAGACACCTTGTGTATGTTCTGTCCCCAGCCACAAGTTAAGATCTTCTTGAGGGCAGTGACATTTTCAAGCATTTAATCCTTATAACAGCCCTGACAGGGACCTCCCTTTCAAAATGAGAAACTATGTCAAGACTGGCTCCATTAAGAATACTCCTCTAGCTTCCTCTAAAAGAAAACATTGAAATGCAACTTGAACCAGGTGAATTCTCCTGAGAAACCCAAAGTCTAAAGCTCTTCTTAAAAGTTTGTTTCTTAAAATATCCATTCAACAGGGACCTTGCAGCACCTGCCTGACGAGGTTTCACCACACAAGAATGGCTTGAGATGACCCAAATATGTGTAAGTTACACACAACAGGCTTTGTCCTTAAAAAGGCAAAGGATGAAAGAGGTTGGGAGAATGGACAGCTTAACTGCTGACCTGCAGGCCAAAGGTTAGCTAAAAGTCACATCCTTAAATGAAAAGGTCAAAGATAAGGAGGGAGTCTAAAAGCTCAAAGGCAATGCAAAGTGGGGGATTTATAGTGGCAGGTGTTAAGTTAGGAAGGACTGTCAGGGGGAGAATGTGGTTCAAGGCTTACAGGAAGCCAGGCATGGGCTCCCAAATGCATTCTCCCCTCTGTGACTGTTGGAGTTTACAGCAGACAGGGAAACTTTCCGTCCTATTTTCTCTTTATTGTTAATGACCTATAATTAGCATTAAAATCACTAGGTTTAAAACATTTTTAATCTAGATTTTATTTATTTATCAATTTAGTATTATTGACGTATAGTCGGTTTACAATGTGTTAATTTCTGGTGTACAGCATAGTAATTCAGTTTTTTAAAATATATATGTATTTCTTTTCATATTCTTTTTCATTATAGGCTATTACAAGATATTGAATATAGTTCCCTGTACTGTACAGTAGGACCTTGTTGTTTTTCTATTTTATATACAGTAGTTAGCATCTGCTAATCCTGAACTCCCAATTTATCTCTCTACCACCCCCTTTCTCCCACCACGGTAACCATAAATTTTTCTATGTCTGTGAGTCTGTTTCTGTTTTGTAAATAAGTTCATTTGTGTCATTTTTTTTAGATTCCACATATAAGTGATATATGGTATTTTTCTTTCTCTTTCTGACTTACTTCACTTAGTATGACGACCTCCAGGTCCGTCCTTGTTGCTGCAAATGGCATTATTTTATTCTTTTTTTTATGGCTGACTTAGATTTTAGAAAGCACTACATTTTTACATAAACCTTAGTTAGGTTTGTAATCTACCAAATAATGTTTAAGATTTAACTTCCAGAGTTCAACAATTCCCTGGTAGTGGAATGAGGCAAGCTATAGACTTGCCTTTTCTGGATCAATTTAGAGAACAGGAGTATCCAGTATGTTCATCCTCCTGGACCTAAGGAACTTTCCTGCTAGGAGCCTATCATAAAGAAATAATCAGAACTATGGTCAAAAAATTAATGTATATGGGTATCTATTTCAGAATTATTTATGATATAAATAAAAATAAAATAAATTTATTGTAATAAGAGTAACAGCCAAGATTTGCTGAGTGTTTACTAATGTCAGGCACTGTGGAAGATCTTCCTGTATATCAGCTCACTTAATCTTCCTAACAGTGTTGTATTGTTACTGTTATATCAATTATCTGTACCATTCTTACTTCACAGATGAAGAAACTGAAATTTAAGAGATTATTTAACTTGCCCTAGTTTCCACTGTGGAGCCAGAATTCAACCCTCAGTCATTTTTGCTCAAAATCACTGCTTTTCACAGACAGAATTTTTTACATCGAAGTTCTTTCAAAAATATTTTTAGAAATTGAAGTACAGTCAAGTTACAATGTGTAAATTTCTGGTGTACAGCCCAATGTCCCAGTCATGTATATACATACATATATTTGTTTTCATATTCTTTTTTATTAAAGGTTATTACAAGATATTAAATATAGTTTCTGGTGCTATACAGAAGAAACTTGTTTTTTTTTTAAATCTATTTTTATATATAGTAGCTAACATTTGCAAATCTCAAACTCCCAAATTTATCCCTTCCCACCCTCTTTCCCCAGTAACTATAAGATTATTTACTATGTCTGCAAGTCTGTTTCTGTTTTGTAGATGAGTTCATAGTGTCCTTTCTTTTTTTTTTTTAGATTCCACATATGAGTGATATCATATGGTATTTTTTCTTTCTCTTTCTGGCTTAGTTCAATTAGAATGATGATCTCTAGGTCCATCCATGTTGCTGCAAATGGCATTATCTTATTCTTTTTTATGGGTGAATAGTATTCCATTGTATAAATATACCACAACTTCTTTATCTAATCACCTGTCACTGGACATTTAGGTTGCTTCCATGTCTTGGCTATTGTATATAGTGCTGCTATGAACACTGGGGTGTGTGTAGCTTTTTGAATTATAGTTCCCTCCAGATATATACCCAGAAGTGGGATTGCTGGACCATATGGTAAGTCTATTTTTAGTTTTTTTAGGAATCTCCATACTGTTTTCCATGATGGCTGCACCAAACTGCATTCCCACCAGCAGTGTAGGAGTGTTCCCTTTTCTCTACAGCCTCTCCAACAATTATCATTCGTAGACTTTTAAATGATGGCCATTCTGACTAGTGTGAGGTGATATCTCATTATAGTTTTGATTTGCATTTCTCTGATGATTAATGATATTGAGCATTTTTTCATGTGCCTATTGACCATTTGTATGTCTTCATTGGAGAATTGCTTGTTTAGGTCTTCTGCCCATTTTTGGATTGAGTTGTTTGTTGTTTTGTTATTAAGTTGTATTAACTGTTCATATATTCCGGAAATTAAGCCTTTAACAGTCACGTCATTTGCAAATATTTTCTCCCACTCCATAGGTTGTTCTTTTGCTTATGGTTTCCTTTGCTGTGCAAAAGCTTATTAGTTTAATTAGGTCCCATTTGTTTATTTTTGCTCTTATTTCTATTGCCTGGGTAGACTGCCCTAGGAGAACATTGCTAAGATTTATGTCAGAGAATGTTTTGCCTTTGTTTTCTTCTAGGAGATTTATTGTGTCTTGCCTTATATTTAAGTCTTTAAGCCATTTTGAGTTTATTTTTGTGTCTGTTGTGAGGGAGTGTTCTAACTTCATTGATTTATATGCTGTTGTCCAGTTTTCCTAACACTACTTGCTGAAGAGACTGTACATCAGAGTTCTTGATTCTTTTTGATCCTAACCACCTTATTGAAACCTTGCCGACAGGCATATTACCCAATAACATTATTGGGAAAACAAACACAACTCAAAAAAGAAAAAAACAAAACCAAAAACACCTCTTTGGAGCAGTCCCTCAGAGCTAAGAGGCTGTGTCCCGGGCTAGAGTCCTTGGTATTGCCCCCAAATAAAACTGAACTCACAGCTCTTACATTGTGGGGTTTTTTTTTCAATCAACACTGCCTTCAGCCATGCTCTGCCTGATCTTCCTTTTCCATGCGTTGGAATGGCATTTGGGCAGGGCCCATTCCTTTCTAGTCTTTCAGGAATAAAAAGACCAGTTCAGGCCAATTCAAAAGCCCATCTCATCACCTTCCCCACAGCATATATTGTAAAATATCTGGGTGTAAACATTAGTTTTTAGGAGATAGTCACATATATATTTGAAAAGAACTTTCTGAGCAAAAGTTTAAAAATATACATTTTCCAAACTGTAAACATCTTTTTTTTTTCCTAAGTAATTTTGTTTAAAGAATAGATGTATGAGTGTTACATGATCAGATAAACTATTTAAGTGGATGGGCCAAATGGGTATAAATTTAAAAAGCTATGCATTTAGTTGTTTGTGGTTATAAGTATACTAAATTAAAATGACCTCAACAGCCATGTTTTTATAAATTGATAAAGTGTTCTATAATCTATAGTTTTTGTATTTCAGAAGGAATATTTTAAAGCTATGATTTATATAATGGGAGGGACATGATAATATACCCAGAAGATGGTGATCAAAAAGTTATTTTCCAAGGCTATTTTTGAAGAAAAAAAAAATGGAGAGTGGGAGCAGGGTTAGTAACAATTTTTTTTTTTCCTTTAAATGTATTTTTGACCTCTGTAAAGGACAATGTCAAGAGAAAGAGAAAGCAAGCCACAGATTGAGAGAAAATATTTGCAAAATACACATCTGTTATCTAAATACACAAAGAAAAAAATTAAAAATACAAAAATACAAAAAAATACATGAAGAATTCAAGAAGAATTCTTAAAGTTCAACACAAAGAAAACAAACAATCTGATTAAAAAATGGCCACCACACACCTATTAGGATGTAAGAAACTGCCAAACTGCCTCCCATAGTGGCTGCAGCATTCTGCATTTCCACCAGCAATGGGTGAGAGTTCTTGCTGCTCCTCATACTCAACCAGAAGCTCCGGGAGCACGGACGCCGGAGTGGTCGAGGCTGAGATGTGTGCCTCCCAGGGCACAGAGCAGGGCAGAGTTCCCACTGCCCCCTCCCCCAAAGAAGGACCAGGCAATAAATTCTAATGAAAGGTTTCTTTGAAATCTATTGGGATCAATATGGTATATATAATAATAAAATGTTGCCTCGCCTTGTTTGGATAGATCTTTTTCTGGTCGTGGCATAATTGTATATTCATATACTGTAAAGTTGTGTGCCCCTTCTGTATCTTGATGATATATATCTATATATCTGATCTATATCTATATCATGATGGAAGATAGCTCTGAAAAGGTCAGGCTTTTTCAAAAGGAACCTTTACTAAAATCTATGTGGGAAGACCCAGCATCTCGTCTGACTATGGACATCCTGCACCATTGCCTTTGATGCCACTCAATCACTCCATGTAAGAGGACATGTGAGATGCAACTGTTTCAACCCACAGCCCAAGGGAGCCAGGGGCTGTCTGAGCTCATGAACCTCCTGGGCCTTCTCCGATCTGCTTCTCACCCCTTTCTCTGGATATCAGGCCTCCAGACCCCCAGACCCCCAGCTCACACTTAAGGTATTCTGCATGTTCACTTTGGCTTCTAGCAGATAGAAATATATTTTTTTTCTTGCCTGCCTCCCTAGACTGAATTCCTTCCCTAGGCTCCAGGGTTTCTGAAAACAGCCTTGCAGCATCTCCTTTGTTCTCTGAGAGGCTGTATGGCTCTAGGCTCCAGGAAGAAAGAGGCACTGTCACAGAAGTTGAGAAGGATATATAGATGTACGGGTGAAAAGACAGAGGAGATAAGGCAGAGACGGCTCTTGGGACTAGAAAGCGCTGTGCACTGTACTTGGGTATCATGATACCCCTACTTGTACCTATGACAGAAAGAGCTGAATGGGGCAAGTTGTGGGTGGGGAGGGGAACTAGAAACACCTCAAGAAAGGGTTATTAATATTCACTGAAGGCCTGTTACGTGCCAGGCATTTTATAAATGTCATCTCTGATACTCCTAACAACCATTTAACGGAAGTATTTGCTCTGGTTTGCAGTCCAGGAGACTGTGGCTTGGAAAAGTCTCTGAGACCAACTTGAGATTCATGCAATGAGCAAACAGCAAGGCTAGGCTATGAATCCACATCTGCCTTTCAACACAGGCCACATTTCTCTTTCTGTGTTCTTCTACCTTGAAGAATAGAAACCTCCCATGAAAGAAATGTTCACCGCAGGTAGGCAGTGATTGAAATGAATTTTTTTTTTTAAAGAATGCAGTCATTTGATTGTTGATCTGGGTTTTCTCTCCCGAAGAATTCTTTGATAAAGAATAAATTATACAAAGGAAGTGACCAGGGCTCCCTTCCTCCCAGCATTTAAATTACATTGACCAGCACTGCAGAAGGTGTATCAACAGAAATGAGCCTTCTCTAACTGGCCTTCGATGTTCATCACATCATAAGTCAGGCTTAAATGAGGCTTCTTTTTAGTCCCATAGAGTCAGAGTCATGTAGATGTTGTCTGAGCATCACGTAAACTCGTGCAGACGGTTGGTCCCTAGAAACTACAGGGACATCATCTCAGGACCTCTTCACCTTTAGAGGTTAAAACAAAACAACAACAAAAAACTTTCTTCCAAATGAGAAGGGTAAGAGAAATTGCTTGCTTGAAACTCAACATTTACCAAACACATAAATGTGTCCTTAGTTTTGAAAATAATGAAAATTTCAGTTATACCCATAAACTGTCTATAGCAGAGAAAGGTGCACTTGGTCAAAAAATTCCCTGGCTTCACCTATTTTAACAAATTGATAGGTGAGTTTTTCTTCTGTAATTTCTAAGCACACATTACCCACAGGCCTGAAACAACTAGCACCGCCTAGCTTTTTTTTCCCCCCTGGAAATAAATGAAAGGTACTGAAGTCCCATTCAGAAAGTGCTGAAATCAAACGTCCAGTGAACTTTGTTCCCTATAAGTAAACCCCTTATCAGTCTCTTGCAGAGATTCTAAAACGCTTATCTTGATAGACCAGATTACGGGGCTGACCCACTCTCAGTGCTGAGTAGGAATCAAGCGGCCATTCTTTTCTGTCAGCAAGCCCCGCTTTGCTGATCCAGATAAGTCAATTAATGGGATGCAGAGCCTCTGTCTTGCCTTTCTCTTCCCCATGCTTACCTCCCTGACCCCCCCGGACTTCTCAGTGCCCAGTTTAATACCATCTGAGAGTCCTTGTTTACAAGAGGGCTTGTGCAGGTGCAAGCTTTCAGGCCAGCAGCACAGGAGCAATTGTCGCCCCTCCCCTCCCAAGCTCCAGGCTCCACTCTTTGTGAGAACTTTTCTTTTCTCCGCTTTTCAGACCCCAAACGCCCCTCAACGGCTAATCTAATCGGATTATGCTGATTTGTACTTCAGGAACCTAAACAGCATAACTAGATCTGCAGAGGGCTAGGGCCAGGAAGAGAGGGACGACGACTCTGTCCGTAAACCTACCCCCCAAATGTGCCAAAAGAAAGGATGTCCTGTGTCTAGCCACACAAAGCTGCTAGTCCGGTTAGCCCACCGAGCTCTTGACAACTTAGAGTGCCAGGACCTGGCTTTGTCCAGAACAGAAAAGGCAGCACAGTCAAGGCACAGTGAGGACCACAATGACAAGGCTGCTTTCCCCTGTTGTAAAGCAAGGTTCCCCTTCTTCCTGCCCAGTTTACTCCCATTTACCCTCTGGGCTAATCAATATAGAGAAAGCTGGAAGCTGAAGCCAGGTGGTACAATTCAACAAACTTTTTTTTTTTTTTTGGCACCTACTACCCCTCAAGGATGACACCTGGGAGTATGGGCAGCATGAAGGTGTCTGAAACTGAGTTCTTGTCTCCAGAATTTGCACCCTGGTAGGGAAAGATATTCTGGGCACAGAAGTTAGAAAACACTTTAATGAGGTGATTGCAATTCCTCCATCTGTTCTCTGCCTTGTGTTGGCCGACCCTACTTAGGGTCATCTTCCAAAATCTTCCACACACGATTGTAAAAATAATTTATATTCATAAAGAGCTTTTTGTTCATTCAAAATATGTAAATGCATAACTGAATCTATAGACTGTGAGATCAATAAAACTGGTATTTTCAAGCCCGTTTTCAACTGTTGAAACTGAGACTTAAGAGATGTTGAAAGGGCTCATCCAAGAAGAATCCTCCAGTTAATGACTGAGCTTCTGATTCCAAATCCTGCGTGTTCCCTGCCCCGACCCACTGCACGCTGCTTCACATTGGCTGGAGGGGACCTTAGGAGGCCAACTCCTCCATTCTGTGAGCAAGGCTATACACAAAAATGTCAACATTTTACACTAATAGCTTCAAACAATCCTTCATGCATTGTGAAATTGGAAACGCCATTTTTTTTTAAGTTTTAACAGTCATGTTTATTGAAATAGAATTTAACATTCAGTAAAACTCATCCCAATAATTGACAAATGCAATCACCACCATAATCAAAGTGTAGAACAATTCTTCAAATCTCCACCGAGCCCTTTGCAACAAACTCCTCCCTGACCCTTAGGAATCCATTGATCTGTTTTCTGTCAAAGTGATCAAATTTCATCATTAAAATGATCTATTATAGGCAAAATTGTAAGCACATAAAACCAAGTTTTTAAAAGGATACCATGGGACATACAATCTTTAAAATAGTCAAAAGAATGGGATTTAAAAATAACCTTTGTAAATTAAAGCAGTTGACAAAGTTGTCTTTAGGTAGTTGTAAAATAGCTAGTTTAATTATTGTGTCAAGCTTCAGGCTGGGGCTGGTTGGTAGAAAAATTATTTTAAATAATAGAATTGAATTCTACAGAAATTCTCTACGGGGCAGATAACTATTCTTACAGATATCTGGCATCTTCTTGAAAGTTGCCTCTACTACCACCACGAAGAAAGACAAAGAAAGCAAAAGCTTCTATTCTGTATATATCAATTGTCATGTGTTCAGATAAACTTTATCTACTTGAAAAGCTTCTTCCAAGCACCAGCCCTGAAGTTTGTCAGCATCTTGAACCAGACTGAGCTGAATTGTGCACCGTGATGGAAGGGAAAAGCCAATTTGAATTTTCAAATCGGTAAGTGAAATTGTTCTAGAATAATCCAGACAAGGGTTTTCGATAAAACGTCAGCTCATTTTTAGCCCTTAACTTTCCTATCACTGTTCTTGTGTATTTATACCATTCACTTTCCTCCTTTCTTGGCCAAGATGTAGACAAATGTTCCCTGAACTGGTCCCTCCCACCCATTCTGGAGTATGACTTTGTCGCCTGTCAGGTTCTTGCTGCCTGAGCTGGGTAGCCCTCGGCCCTTGTGCTAGCTGGTTTCTAAACTGGCTGGTTATACCCTGGTGATGAAGCCCCAGCACTTGCAGATTCCTCCCTGAGATCGCCACAACCTTTATCACAACTTGCAGAGGAATGTGTCTTTGTCTTACTCCAAAGCCCTCATTCCCTCTGGGCCCTCACACTGAGTTCCTGTATCTGACCTGAGAGGCTCTTGTAATTCACAGTTCATTTATGGAGCTGAAAAGATCGACTGTCCTGAAATTAATGAATGATTGACACCTTCTCAGTTCTCATGCTCACTTCATCACTTCTCCCTCTCCATCATCCCTAAAATAGCCTAAATATGCAGCAGTAATGTTTCCATCAAGAGAATAAAAGCAAGGCATATTTCATCCAGCTGTCTGTTTGCTCCCCTTTTAGCCCCCGCTACTAGCTGCTTTTTAAAAGCTAAAAAATAATTCTCATAGCCTCAGATCCTGGTTAGGATGGAATGTGGAAGGGCAGAGGGTTAGACGTGGAAGATTTCAGATGTGTTTAAATAAATAATTTCTTACCAAAAAAATGTTATTCTTACGCAACTTAAAATTGATTTAAGATAGTTTTTGTCTGAAAAGTTTCCACCGGTAGTTTTGAATTAATTTCTTTATATAGTTGAATATTATAGGCCAATTTCAGACTTCCTTTTGCTAGTGGTTTAATATTTAGCAATTTAAACAATAAAGTCTTAACCTTGGTGTTAATTTAGCTGGAAATGGCCTTCTTTTGCCACTGTAACGATGCTCTGTTGGATTTTTAGTGCTCCATTCATATTCTTTTGTCAAATTCTTATAATGCACTAAGGGTTAGGGGTTAGGATAGATGTGGGCTGAAATCTTGGGACTTTGCCAAGCTAACCGCCTTGACCTCATTCAAATCAAGTATCACAGACCTAGCTCTGTGAAAAAGGTGACTTCTTTATGAAAATTGTAGTGATGATTGACTTTTTTAAAATCCTGGAAGATTCAAAATTTGGCTAACATTAAAAAAAAACTTGAGAATAGGAAATTCGTATATAAAGTTAGATATTTCACAAGATATACTAGTATACATTTTAATTATGCTTGAAGATTATTACTGAATTCATGCTGGCAGTTTTCCCCTATGTTTTGTGTAGACCGCAGGGTTTCCTAAAGCCAGAACTCAGCAAATCTCTGAGTGTAGAATAGCCTGTGAATGAGCCTCCTCACTCCAGTTACATGGCAGCGTGCAGTCTCTAAGAGATGCTACTGTTGAGGCCAGCATACTAGAGACAAAACAAAAAATGGGAAGCGAGTTATTTATCAGGTTAGAATGCACAGGATACAAAAACAAAATCCAAATATCTTTGGGTGTTTTGCCTAGGATCAATTCCTAAGGTCACGATGGAAATGACCAAATGCAAATACAACATAAGAATCAAAGTCCATCGTCACATCTGGGATTAGAGCCAGAGAAAGTTAACAAATAGAAAAGATCAGAGCAGTAACATCAGCAAGAGGGTAGACAGGAGGCTCCTGCCCTCCTTCCTGCACACAGAGAAACCAATTTAACAACCATCCATGAATGAAAATACCTTCGTTAGAGCTCTGGAATCCAGGGAGAGGTCACAGCATCCCAGTGGAACACAGACAACAGAAATGATGCAATGGAAGGATAAGAAGAACAGTTTTATGTTATGCATGTCACCCCTCCCCTAGGCCAGCACAGCACAATACTGCAAGAGATCCCCTTGTGTTCTCATCCCAACCTCACTGGCTCTCATGATCTAGCAGCCTGGTGGAGAATACTTGCTTAATGAATTTTGAGCCTGCCTTGCCACCCAGCTCTGAATTCAATGTATCTAATAACATTTGCATATCTGGAGCCCAAATTATATGTTTGTTTAAGCAACAACACAAGAATCTTACCTCTACTTAGCTAAAATTACTTCCCTTTCAGGAAGGAGAAGAGATCCCTTATAATATGCAGAGGCATATAATTGAGGGTCCCCACAGCAGACTTGGTGTCTGGTGACCACCCTCACCTCCACCCTGACTTTTTAAGCAGCTCTGTCCACAGTGTAAAAAGAAAAAAAAGTAAATGATTCAAGGAATCGATCGTTCTTAAGGGCCAAAATTACTGGCACCTAATGATGAACTCCAGGATGATTATTATTAATGTCATCTGCTCTGGAGGGAATTCTTAAGAAACAGACTCCAGGAGAGTATGGAACAAAGGGAACTGCATACAGCTTAGCTATTGTGTCTCAGGAGTCCAGAAGAAGCTGGAATTCGGATGGAGCTGATGACATAACAATGCCTTTGACTGGACTACAAAGACAACATGAATTAGGGTAAGTTTTTATACCTTGGCTCACCTGCTACTGCCACAGAGACTGGGCTTCTTCTGGAGAGACAGAAAACCTAGACAGGGCCAGACTGCCTACCAAGTCCCAAGGTGCCCCGTAAGTTTGTTAGAAGACGTCATTCCTCCTCTTTAATTACATTTTTTTGAAGTATAAAGTATGTACCAAAAAGTGCACAAATCGTAAAAGTGCAACTCTATGAATTTTCATAGTGAACAAACCAGCATCATAAAATGGAACTGAAACTCCAGAAGCCCCTCCTCCTGCCTCGAAGAACATCCACCATCTTGACTTCTAACTCCATAGGTTAGTTTTGCCTGTTTTTAAACTCCATGTCAATGGAATCATGCAGAATGTACTGTTTGGTTTTTTTTTCTTCCTTAAATCTCCAGCTTCTTTCTTTCAACATTATATTTGAGACTCATTGATGTTGATACAGGTAGCAGTATTTCTTAATTCTCATTGCAAATATATTGTTATGTATATAATGCAAGTGGATAGCACAATTTATTCACCCATATGACTTTTGATGAACATTTGGGTTCAGTGTGGGACTATATTAAATAGTGCCTCTATGAACATTTGTGTACATGTCTTTTGGTAAACATATGTTCTCTTAGGAATGGAGTTGCTGGGTCTGAGGATATCCATGTTCGCTTTTAGCATATACCACCACCAGTTTTCCAAAGTGCTTGTATCAACTTACACTCTCATCAGTGGGATAACAGAGTTCAAGTTGCTTTACATCCTCAGCAGCACTTGGTATTCTCTCTTTTTCATTTTAGCCATTTTAATGAGCATATAGTAGTATCTTGCTGTAGTTTTAATTTGCATTTCCATGATGACTACTGAAGTTGAGCATGTCTCCCTATGTTTATTGGTTATTTGGGTATCCTCTTTTGTAAATTACCCATTCAAGATTTTGCTCAGTTTTGTATTGAACTTAAAAAAAAAACTAGTTGTCTTTCACTTATCAATTTATGAGGTCTTTATGTTTTCTGGGTAATATTCCTTTGCTGGAGATATAGCAACTATTTTCTTCCACTTTGTGCTTGCCTTTTTATTCTCTTAATGGTGTCTTTTGATAATTGGAAGTTCTTAATTTTAGTGTAATCCTATTTATCAACTTTTTTCCTTTTATGGTTAGAGCTTTTTGTGAGAAGATGTCTTTTGGATAGCAAGTCCTTTTGGTGCAACTCTTCACCTGTCTGGGAGGAATTTTTCTTTGGCTCTTGTTAAGTGTTTTAAACTACTAATTTTTACTGTTTAACAATCAGTAGTTTTACTATGGCTAGTCATCCACACCTTGTCACCAAGGTGTTTCTTGCTTCATTGGCTTAACTATTTTTGATGGGGGAGGTAATTAGGTTTATGTATTTATTTTTCTAGTGGAAGTACTGGGGATTGAACCCAGGACCTTGTGCATGCTAGGCATGTACTCTACCACTGAGCTATACCCTCCCCTCCTAGCTTAACTTTTTTTAACCCAACATTTTTTAAATCTTTTTTTTTTTTTTTTGGTGGCCGGTGGCGGGGTGGGTAGATAATTAGGTTTATTTATTTACCTCTTTATTTTAATGGAGGTGCTGAGGGTTGAACCCAGGACCTGGTGCATGCTAGGCTCTACCACTAGAGCTATACTCTCCCCGCCATACCCAACATTTTTGCTAGTAATGTTTGACTTCGTTGCTACTTAAGCCTGCTAACTAAACCTCATCTGGATTTATTAGTCTCAGCTACACTGTGACTGAACAGATTTGCCAGTTACCCATTCTAACTAGCTAGCCTTAAAATCCCTATATCTAATTTTATCATCAGCCTCTCTCCTGTTTATGGATTTGCAACAACTGTTGGTGTTGTCCTAACCTCTGACTGGTAGTGAATGTTCCCAGCTCTTCTTTAGAATATGCTGCCCTGGCCAACTTTTTTTTTTTTTCTTTCTTACTTTTTTACTTTGGCATGTCAAAGTTAGGTGAATTTAGAGGATTGGAGGTTCTGCCACAGACTTTTCTGAACTGTACAAGTAGATTTCAGTGTTGATGACTTGGATGACTTCTGGCTGAGAGAATGAGAGAACTCCTGGAAAGCCACAAGAACACGACAACACCACTTTAGTCAAAGCAATAGCATTACCTTCATGTATTCAGGGAAGCATTATCGTTATTTCTATTTGGGCACATGTTATTATTTCTAGGTATTGTGCTAAAGAGAAGGAAATAAGAAAAAACAAAACACAAACAAAGGGAGAAAAATAAAGGAGAAATGCCTGTACATTTTCTTAGAATGCTAAAGACAGTTTTACTGAACTTTAGTAAGTCTGCATCCTTTTTTTTTATTGCACACTGATCATTCTCTTCATTACTTAGGTCAATACACTAGGACACAAATTTGAGTGCTCTTATGTGGTAGGTATTTTCTGTGAAATGAGGCCCAAATTGAATTCCATTCATGGGAAGAGAGATAAGAGAGAAAGTCATTATAATGTTGGATAAGTACATTCTGAATAATAACTGACATTTATGGAGGGATTTCTATGTGCTAGGCACTGTTTTTACATGTCTTAATATCTTTAATCCTCACAAAATCCTGTGAGATCGCATGTATTATTTTCACCATTTTAGAAATGAGAAAACTGAGGCCTAGAGAAACTTGCCCAAGGTAATTTAGCGAGGAAGAGCCAGAGCTGGGATTTGACCCAGCATGTCTGGCTTTAGCACCTGCACCCTTAACCTCTGTGCCTCTAAAATTAGTATACTCTTTATAACTTTAGTAGTTAAGGAAGCAGTAGGAAACGAACTTCTTTGTCCCTTTTAAGAGATCTGTATATTATAAAAGAAGAGTAGAAACTGAGATTTATCAAACAGGGACCATGTGTCAGGTGCTGTGCTAAGCAATTCGTATGTATGCTCTTAATTTTTTTTCCCCTCAGTTCCTGCTTATCTGTCAGGTCAGTTATTTTTGTTTGTTTGTTTCCTTTTTAAAAATTTTTAATGATTTTTAAAGGTTATATTCCATATATAGTTTTTATAAAATATTGGCAATATTCCCCATGTTGTACAATACATCCTTGAGCCTATCTTATACCCAAGAGTTGGTACCTCCCATTCCCCCACCCCTATTCTATCTTGCCCCCCCCACCCCCCGACTGGTAACCACTAGTTTATTCTATCTGTGGTATGCTCTCTTAATGTTGAAAACAACACTGTGAAATAGGTTAAAGATGAATACGTGGGCCTGTAGAGATTTAGCAACCACTTTCTATAAGGTTGCACAGTAAGTAGAATGTCTGACTGAGTGTTCTATGCTACCACTGTTGTACACCATCTCCCAAGATGAGAAACTTTCCCAAATGAACTCCTTGGTTTAAAGTCAAGAATGTAATTTGATATGTTGATACTGGCTAGTGGAGCCTAACAGAGAGAGAAGCTGAAGAGGGGGAGGGAGAGACTTTGCTGTTAATGATCTGATGGGTGAGACACGTAGTTACTGAGTGAATAAATGGTACAGATAACCTGAGAGTGCAGCTGACGACAGTGGAGATAGGAAAAGCTTTATACAGGGTTGTCCTAGCTGAATTTTCAGCTTCATAAACTGCTTGGAGGGGGAAAAGTACATTTCCGTGGTTGAACATTCTGAGAAATCATCCCCTTCTAAGTACCCATAATGCCTATTAGAAGTTGTGCTAATATTACAAACATTCTCTTTAGCTTTTTTTTTTTAACATTACAATTTTTACATGAAAACTTGTTAAGAATACTTGACTTCATGGATAATAGATAGATTACATTTTACATTTTACAGATTTTAATCTTCCACAACTGACACAGATTTACAGACATCGAAGGAACATGCAGTGATTGAAGCAGTCCTTGGAATATACGTTTTATCTATACACACATATATACAATTCCACAAATTAAACATTGGCTTTTTAAAAAAATTGGCACAAGAGATAGGTAATGTAGATACATTGTGTATGAAAGCTAGACAACTTTGGGCTCAAGCAATGGAGTATGTATTTATTGTCAGTTGTCATATATGGATAGCTTTACATTGAAATGATTTCCCTCCGTGATTGTTACAGGCCAGAACCCGCCTGCAACTTCATTTGCCCTCTCTATTTTACTTATGGACCTTGCTGTCGTTTGCACACATTTATGGATCGCTAGGTGGGTAGGATTCCTAATTCCAAAGATTAGGTGCACTTTGTGTTCTCATTGTTAATGTTTTGTTTTAATCAACCCATCTACACAGATCCCTGGCATTTTGTGAGTTCCTAGTCTTAGCTACGTGCGTTTTCTTTTAACATTCACTCATCGACCTTTTTTTTTACATTTCTTTCCTTTGGCTGTCTTTTGGTGTAACAAAATGTTATTTGGGATTTATTATCTTGGAATTCCAGCAAAAGCTCCTAAGACAAAAGATGTCACCTCCACATTCTAAAGAGAGGGGCGTGACTGTCTAAGAGGGACTTAATTAACTGAGAACTTCACTCCCAACAGCCCAAGAGGTCAAAAACTTGAAAGGAAATTCGTAGAATGGAATTTAAAGGGTTAGAGTGCTTTGCTTTCCTCTCTCTATGAGGAAGGAGGTGCTTCCCTTCCCCAAGCCAATTCAGACTCTATTTAAACAGATAAAGGGTTTTTTTCCCTCTCACACAGATGTATGTCTGAGAGAGAGAGCTGATACCTTCAGTTATCTGCTGTTTTCTTGACCTTTCTCCCATGGCCACAGGGCATGCCTCTGCTCAAGGCAGAAGGGTCTGTCTCAAGGGCATAGGTCATTTCAATATGAGAAGCCGCATAGTTTTCATTGATCGATTTCTCTATTCTTTTATCAATACACACTCTCTTGGTTACTGTAGATGTATAGTAAGTCTTAAGGTCCAGTAGTGTCCCTCCTTCAACTTTGTTCTTCTTCACTTTGTTTTCCCAAGCATGTCAAACAGACTTCCTCTTCATTTTCATTTGCCAGTATTCTAACACATGGCCACCCCTTGCTGAGAGGCTGGAAAAACCATACTTAATGTTTTAATATGCAGAGCTAGATATACCTGTTGGGTTAGCCATCTGATGGTATCTGCCATAACTGCAGATGTCAGGAAACCTTGCTATGTAGAGGTCCATGGCATCATTGTGGAAACCACATGTACTCTGTGAATGAGTCAGCCCTGGGAGACTGCCGTAAAGAAGAATATCAACAGCCAAAAGAAAACAAGATCTATAACCAACACTTGTGAACTAGAAGGCCTTTTGTTCCTTTTCTATAATTCCCCTACTTACTACCTTGACCCTGGAGGACACAGATGATGGAAAGGCCAGAAGACCACCCCACACCCCTTGCCCCACTGCAGGCTCTGGGCCAGGCAGACCTGAGCTGTTGGAGGGGGAGAAGCTCTGAATTAGATGCAAGATTGACACTTTAACTGGACTGGACTGGACTTTAAAAATTAAAAAAATTTTTTTTAGTATTTTAAATGATGAAGAAGTAATAGGATCATCTGCTGAGATAATGTTAAAGGATGGGAAAGGGAATTCTAACATAGGATCGGAGTTGGGGGCTTTGTCTGGAGGGAGGTAAATCCACTTCCTGGCTGTGCTCCACTGAGTTCAGCCCCTTCAACAAACTGGTTATGCTGGAAACCATAGACAACTTCAATCTTGCCTATTGATCCAGGGCTCTGACTCCTACTAGGCCTTTCTGGCTCTCATCTTGTGGCCTTTTCATTGCTGTGGGGATGCTGGATCTGTCAGTTAAAGGCAACTTTAGGAGAAGTATTCGGGCTGTGTGGGACAAGAGAAAGCCCAGTGGGAGAACTTAGGGGAGGTTGACTGAAACAGGATAATAACAAATCCTGGTCTGTCACTGCCTGCCTTTGAGATCTCTCTCTAGCCCTGAGTTTCCTACTCTGAAATAAATGGTCTAAAGAAAATGATTGTAATAGACACCTCTTGTGATGGCTGCCTGGCTTCCTCCATTCTCAGGGCACTGCCTCTAACACCTAGGGCTGCCGTGGGTCCATGTGACCCAGCATCCCTCCAGAGCTGATTAACCAGCAGAGGGAGTCTGTCCTAGGCCAGGGCAGGCTGTCTTTCCTGGCAGGATTGAATAGGGGGACACTGAGACTGAACAATGTTGACATTGACTGTCATTAGTAACTGAGAGCAGCTCACACCCATCGGTTGTTGTTGGCCTCAGAAATACCCAACTTCTTGCTCTTCTTGGGGTTTAATAGCTCATTCCTTGATAGCCTCACAGTAAATCCCTCACTTTGCTTAACCTGCCCAGAACCACTTTCTATGACTTTCGACCCAAGGTACTTTTTTAAAAAAGGGTCCATTTAACTTCCATAATTCTATTATTCTTTGATTTAATGGTACCTGTTACTCTTGAACAGAGATGAATTGTAACTCTGAGTGCTGTTAACCATGGACACCTGGCAGGTGTGGCACCAGTGGGTGACTGCAGTTTCGGCAGTCCATACACTGATGAACACTAGAGACATTCCTTTTAATAACATCAGATCTTTAAGTAGGTAAATTTGCACTTGTTACACATGGAGAATATTTTTAGTTTAACAGTTTGTCTTGGAGGTATAAGTGACGTTTACAGAAAAAGACTTTAGTTTCCATTGCAAGAAATAAGTGAGCCAAGTCATATGATCTAAGTCACCGTATTAACGTGTATTATGAGATACACACCAAGTCTAAAGAGTTGAGTGTATACTTAAATTGGCTAATCACTTAAATCCCACTGTGCCAACATCTTATTGTCCTGGTTGAGTTCAGTGGGTATTCTCAGGGCAATTGGTGCTGTTTAGGTTAATTCTCCTTGATAATGCTGATCATTAAAAAAATAGAATTTAAACATGTTTTGTCTTAAATGTCAAGTATTACTACACCATAATTTGAAAAGGCACAGTTATCAAATCCCTATAAAGTAATTTTAGAGTGAAAATGCCTAACAAGAACACTAAAGTTTAGGAGTGTAATTGACCCTTTTAATATGAAACTTCTTCAACAAGGACTCTTTGTGCTTCTTTTAAAAGTTATTGTTACTGGTTTCCCAAAGTGAAAGGCATGCCACTCAGTGGATAGAAAGCAGTATTGCAGAGAAGAAATAGCTAGGATTACCTTTGCGGTATTGGGTTGTGGGATGTTGCTAACTTAATCCTGAGGGATGGAGGATCAAGCTGAGACTAAGAAGTGTTATGTGAGTTTTTGCAGAATTAACTTGATGATTAATATTAGTGGCCAGACCATAATGTTTGTACAAATAGAAGAACGTGCTGCCGAAAAATAATTTATTCATTTATAAAGTAGTTCCAAACTAGGGGCATTTTTGCCCCCCTGCCCCAGGGACACTTGGCCATGTCTGGAGACATTTTTGGCTGTCACAGTTGGGGGTGGTGTGTGTGTGTGTGCATGTGCTACTGGCATCTAGTGGGTAGAGACCAGGGATGCTGTTAAGCATCCTATAAAATAATAAAGAATTGTTCAGCCCAAAATGTCAATAGTATTGCTGTTGAAAAACTAGATAATAAAAGTGGGTTTCACATGTTTTTAAGCTCAATATACTTCAAGTATATTTAGTCAAAACTCTTTTTCAGATGTTTGTAAATTAGACCAGTTTTGCTTTCTAATGGATTAAGCAATATTTCATAATTTGGATTCATTTTATTTGCAATAATTAGGCAACTTTGTGAACTGCCTCCAAAAGTCAGGGAAAGTTTTAATTTTTACACATAATTTCCCTCAAGCTTACCTTTCCCTGTTACCAACTCAAAGTCTTCCTTCTTTTCATTGCCCACTTCCTTCTGTTCTGGCCCGTTTCATTAGACTAAATAACCAAAACACTGACCAGAAGCAAATGCAGTGAGCACAGTTAAAATTTAGATAGAGGTTGTCTTTTTATGAGATGATTTCATTTCCCTTAGGTTAAAAAAAAATTCTTTAGGCTCTAAGCTGAAGGGGATCCAGCTAATTTTTTACAGTGTTCTTTTTTTTTACCAGATTCACCTTGATCCTCACTAGCCCAGCCTTCATGGGTCTGAGAGGTTCCCAGCCTTCTCCATCACCCACCCTTGTACCTCAAAAAAAGGGGCCCATCTGGAATCTGTGAGAGAAAAGCAGACTCCTGACATAATTTTTACAGTTTTGAAGTGAAACAAGCTTCAGATTACTTATAGAGCCTGAGATGAATTCTTTTCTGTTGGAATTAATCTGTTTAGGATAAGTAAAATATTTTATTTACCTTTAAAAAATCTCTGATTTTTCACTATTGCCCTATTGCTCTTAATAATGAATTTAATTATACCCCTGAATGATACTGGCATAGACATATGATTTAGAGATGTTATAGTATTTTTTTAAGTCCAAGAACAAAACACATATTTTGTGGAATTTAAGACATTAAAGAGCTAAAGCCCTTTGGGAAACAACATCCAAGTTCTGCCTCTAAATTTGTAATACTGTAATTCCAAAGATAAAGAAATGTATGGAAAGAACAAACTGAAACATGAAAGTATAAGTAATCACAGGAGTTGCCTTTTTTACCTGTAGTTTTGCTAGAGGTCTAAAAGCCTTTCTCTAATACAAAGTGCTTGCTTGGAAAACCACATAAGAAATGTATTTTAGCAACTCTATCCTTTCTTGATAAATAATGAAATATAGAGATTAGCTACAATTTTTTTCCAGTGTTTTAAACATTTAGTGTTTAGGGCAGGGCCTCTGATAGCCAGCAAAATGCCTGGTACATAGCACGTATGCAAAAAGCACTTGTTAAATGTATTAAAATGAACAGATAAATTCTTAGATTTAAAAAAATCAGTGTAAGTCTACCTTTGCAGTTCCTACTCCCATGAGGCTCTTACATATCTAGCAGCTCACTAGGTATTTCCAGTGTCCTCTTGTCAGTATGATCTGGTGACACATCAAATAAAAAATGTGCCCAACTAAATTTGGGTTTTTCTTACCCAAGTCTGCTCCTCTCCTTGTTTCCTATTTTTCTGAATGCAATCATAATCCTACTCGCCCACTCCCCATATCCTTCTTTGAGTTGACATCCAGCCTATTCTGGTTCTACTGCATCTTCCCCCATCTGGTTCCCTGTTCCAGTTGTCCTCACCCTCCACTACCTTTTGCTTGGACCAGTAAATACCCTCCATTTCCGCCTGCCTCTAAGTCTCTTCTCACTAAGATCTCCCCTTGCAGACTGTGTTTATTCCTAATCTTGTTGCTTGATTGTACCCCATCTCCCCCAAAGAAAAGTCCAGTTTAGCATAATGGTTAACAGACTGTATTCTGGCTCTGATTTGTCTGAACATAAAATGTAGTGATCAGGAGCTTGGACTCCGGGGCTAAACCGTCCAGTTTATGGTCTGTCATTCAAGGACTTTTTAAAGCTTATTTCTCACTTTGTAGTCTAGCCAAAATACTTCCCTTCATCTTTCACTTAGCTTTTAGAGGCCAGTTCCCCTGACCATTTCTCTGATACAGTTTTCCTCTCCTTGGAACTACCCTACCACAGCACCTGTACTTCTTCCTGCCTGCTTTGTAATCTCCCTTGGGAAAACACATTTCCAGAGAGCAGGATGTTCATCATATTCTTTTTTTACATTCCAATAAGGCACAGTGTGACTTGCACACTGTAGTTGCTCTAGAAATGTTAGGTGAGTGACATCAATTTACAGAAATAAATCTGACTCCGAACGTCTCCCCTTGCAGACTGTGCTTATTCAAAACCAAAGAACTTTATACTAAAAAAGGATAAATAAAATGTATGTAAGTTAAAACTTTAAAAAAGGTTCTTGAAGATCCCAAAGAGTCCTCGAGACTTTATTTGGGTTCCATGTGTCAATATTTAGCATATTAGACATAACTGGGAAAAAAATTCAAGTAGTTCTTTACTCGTTTTAAAAATAATAAATGCACTAAAAGTTCACATACATAATGCATTTTAAAATTCATTATTTATGTTGTATTCATCTGCCCATTCTCTCGGGTATGACACAGTACCCAGCATGGAGAAGATGCTGGACTCTTATTAGAACAAGGACTGCCTCGCGAGAGCACGGGGTAAGCCACTCACCCCGCCCACCCACCAAACGCCAGCGCGCCCACGGCTCCCGGGACACGCGGCCCCGCCCCTCCGCGCGCCGGCGCCGGAGCGCACGCGCAGGGCTCCTCGAGGCCGCGCCAAAGAGCGCGCGGCCGCAGCCGTCCCCTCCCCCACGCCTCTTCGCGTACACCGGGAACCCGTCGCTGCGGCCGTCCGGCTGCCGCGCTCGGTCGTCGCGATGGACTCTCCTTGGAATGAGCTGACCCTTGCGTTTTCTCGTACTTCCATGTTCCCCTTTTTTGACATCGCCCACTACCTGGTGTCGGTGATGGCGCTGAAGCGTCAGCCGGGTGAGTGCGGGGCGCCGCAGACCAGCCCCCTCAGGGCCGTCTCACCGCGAGGACGCCTGAGCGGGGTGAGCGGCCGGGCTGCCTCCCGCCCGGGGCCGGGTAGTGGAGCTGGAGGGGCTTTAGAGCCGGCTTGTCCGGCCCCTCGAGTGCAGACGGGGGAGCTGAGGCCGCGGGAGGGAGGCGGTCCCGGTCCTCGTCGGAGGAGGCGCGCCCGGGTCCGCGAGGCGGCGTCATGGGAGTGCGGGGCCGCCCCACCGCCGCGGGCGGGACCCGGGGACAGGTGGCGGGGCGGCCGCTGCGGAGCCCGGGGACTGCCGGGTGGTGCCAGCGCTTCCCGGGAAAGTGTTTTAAAGTGACCTGGGAACAGAACTCCCAGGAACGGCGCGTCTGACTTAGTCGCATGGGGGAGTGACTAGTTCTGGACGGCTCTCCGGCTCTGAAAGTTGTGTAAACACTTAAATAAAAAGCCTCGAGCAGGCACCCCTACCTTCCCCTGGACGCGGAGTTCTCCCACCTCGCTTGGCGTGTTAGACACAGTGGTACTTGAGAAGACGGTGGAGTCCCATTTTCGGTCATATGAGTGACATGGTTCAAGAAGTGTCATTTAGGATAGTTTAACTGTCTCTTAGAAGGGGGATGTCTTTTTACAGCGTTTTGAGTTCTTTTAAGGAGCAATATCTGTTTTTTTCTTGTATTTCACATTCCGAATATGTTCGCCCTTGTATTGCTTTACTTTTGCAGTTATTCTACCTGACTTTTTGTTTTATGGTCTCCTGTTTCTTTGAGCTCAGGCATTTTCTTTGCCTTTCTCCATGTTCGTACTGCTTTTATTCTGCCTGTCCTAGAGTCAGTGAGTGAGGGCTTGAGGGTGCTGCTTTATTACGGACTTAACTGTTTAAATCCTCGGACCTCATATATATTTTTTAAAGTTGAAATTTGTAGCTCAGTCCGAATCATTGTTTAGTGGACGTTTTGACCGGGGAAATATTAGTGTATTAAATCAGGATAGATTATCTGCATGAGAGACTGCTTCCTTGATTTGAAAATAAGTACATTTTATTATTCTGCCATACTCAGTATTTGGTATTTTCTTGTATAGGTTAAGTCAGAGATTTTCAAAGTGTGGCCCAGGAACCCCTGGGGTTCCTGACACTTCTAGGTGAAAAATTGTTTCATCCTAATATGTAGATACTGTCTTTTTCACACTTACTTTCTCATAAGTGTTCAGTGGCGTTTTCAAGAGGCCACATGACCTGCCATACTGTAAGCGATTGAATGCAGAAGCAGGTATGAGAACCAAATTTTTTTCTACTTGAAGCCAGACATGAAAGAGATTTACTAAAAAAATGTGAGTTTTCTCTCTAAATGTTTTTTGCTTTGGAAAATAGTTATTTTTCATAAAGAATATATTATTTGTTAACATTTAGTGCATTTATTATTTAAATAATGAAGACATAAAGAACTATTTACAAATTTTCTCATAATTTCTAATATACTAAATATTGATAACCCACATAAACAAAAGTTCTTTGGGAATCTTAAAGAATTTCTTTTTTTGAGTCAAGTCTCTTTTAAGGTTTCATTTACATACATTATATTCACCCCCTTAAAGTTCTATGATTTTGGACAAACATATACAGTCAGGTAACTCTCACCACAATCAAGATACAGAACAGTTTTATCACCTATCCTAGATTGCCTTTTGCCCCTTTGTAGTCAGCCTTTCCCAAGCCTCTGTCTACCATTGATCGCACTAGTTTTGAGGGTTGCAGAGGAGTCCTGAGACCAAAAGCCTTGAGAACCACTGGACTAGCTGAATGCTAATACAATATGTCACATGGTATAAAAACCTTATATTCTAGTACCAGTACTTGTAAGCAGGTAAAAATTATAGAATTCACACAGAAGAGTGTACCTACTTAATTTAAGCTTTTACCAGGATTGTGTTAGTCTTACTTGTTTCCTTTCACAGTACTTGCTGTTATCAGTCCTAAGTATCTTGTCATTCTCATGATCAGAAAACATAATTTTCATTTGCATCAGTCATGGTTACTAATGAGTTTGTGCTTTTTTGGGGGGGGAGAGGAGGTAATTAGGTTTATTTTTATTTATTTATTTTTTAATGGAAGTACTGGGGATTGAACCCTGGACATCATGCATGCTAGGCATGTACTCTACCACTGAGCTATATCCTCCCTTGAATTTGTGCTTAAGTTTATTGGCCATTTGCATTTTCACTTCTATAAATCTATTGAGTTGATCATATTGTTTTTCCTATTTAAAATGTAATGTAATACATTAAAAAATAAATTATCCTTACATTTTTGTCATAAACTCTGCTTGTTTGATGTATCATTTCACTAGGGGGTTTGATTTTGCCAATACTTTATTTAAAATTTTACTTAATTGGCAGCTTTTTTCTGTTCCCCAGTGACTGATTCTCTAAAACTCAGACCTGTAGTACAATAAAACTACAATTCATCTATGTACTGCTACCAGGATTCTTCTTATTCCCTCAACCTAGAGTACATTTTGGAATGTACTCTACCACTCCCCACTTTCTACAATTTACATCTTAACGATTTGTAGTCTAGATCTTAAAAGGTGCTGTTGGGGGCAGGCGGGTAAAGGGGATTAACTCTTACGTGGTGTTGGTAAGGGTAGCATCCATCGCCTTTTTTGTTTGCTTTAGGTTGTAGTTCTTCAAATCCAGGGAAAGGTGATTTTTCCCTCTCTCACCCCAGCTTTCCTTTTCCATGTGACTTGTGCTTCATAAGTAAAGACATCAGGGTATTATTTAATATGTTGGATTGTTTTTTATTTCTTAGTTTACTTCCATTTGCCTCATACTTAACTGTAGTTCCTCCTGTACTCTGGCATCTGATGTCTATAGTTTTTAGTTTTGTCTGGCAGTGTAGGTTTTTTGTTTGTTTGTTTGTCTGTTTTTTCCTGTTTTCTTGGGCATTTTATTAAGAAGTTGGAAAATGCTTCTTTGAGATCTGTTGGTCAGAAATCATTTTAACAGAAAATTTGCATCGTCAATTTTAATCTCTTATCTCACATTTAAAATCTGTCTTCTCTGTTTTTTCCTCATTTAAGTCTTCATTAAAATAAACACATATCTTTAATCCTACATTTATATCTGATTGTTGTTTTCTGTAAGACTTTCTGAAAATTTAGAATTATCTCTACTTGATTTTTACACACAAAATCTATTACTTTACTCTTAATTCTCTGACCACTGTTTTGCTAACTTCTTTCAAATTGTAGGTAGTTCGATTAAACAAATATTCATTGAAATGTATCAGACACTGTATTAGATGTTGAGGATGTTAAGATGAAAGATACTGTTATAGCCCTAGAGAAACTCAACTGTGCTGTTGTCATTGTCGTCTCCCCCCACTGCCCCTGTTCCTCTTCCTTCCCCTCCTTCTCTTTCCTCATAGTGTCACATAGGTTGCACTACCTTTCTTACACAATATTCATTCATTTCTGTTACATGCAGAACATTTTAGTATCTTAATTCTAATCCTAACACATCTTTTTAGATAGGTATTATTGAACTCATTTTTCAGATGAGGAATAGTTTTATGGGAATAAAATACCCTTTACTTAAGTCACATAATTTGGTAAATTATAGAGCTAGTTTTTGGGCTGATTTCAAAGTTCTCAACCATTCTGTGCTCTCTCTTTGCAGATTCATTTAATGTTCCTGGTTTCTCAGTACTTAGCACTTTCTCAATAAGTTGTCATTTGACATGGTTATTTTCTCCTGTGATTTCTGTCATTTCCACATCACCAGTCAGTTTCTCCTTTGCTTTCAGAAATTAAATCCAGGAATAAAGCATTAAATCTGTAGATTCCTTTGGGTAGTATGGCCATTTTAACAATATTGATTCTTCTAATCCAAGAGCATGGAATATCTTTCCATTTTCTTAAGTCACCTTTAATTTCCTTAATCAGTGTTTTGTAGCTCTCCATGTATAAGTCTTTCACCTCCTTGGTGAGATTTATTCCTAAGTGTTTTATTGTTTTGGGTGCAATTTTAAAAGGGACTGTTACTTTACTTTCTTTTCCTGCTGTTTCATTGTCAGTGTAAAGAAATGCAACTGATTTCTGTATGTTTATTTTGTATCCTGCTACCTTGCTCATAGTCTCTCATTTTAAATTCTTATAAATTACGTGTTATTCTCATTTTATGAAAGTTGAAATTTAAGCCAAGAGAGGTTAGAGGTTCTACAGAGAGTCACAAAACTGATACATAATCACAGCTACTTCAGTGACTTGTGATAAGACTAAGGGAAATTAAGGGTAGTAAAATTGTCATATTCACACTTTTGAAATATTTCACATGTATTTTTCTCTCATACAGTAAACATTTATAGAGCACCTTCTTTATATTAATGTCTCTTAGAGTCTCAAGGGATAACGATCTTATAATGGAACTAACACTTGTGAACAAAATCTAGAATATGGTGTGTCTTAAGAGGAAAGGGTAAAATAATGTGAAAATTGAGGGAAAAGGAAAGTTATTTTGACAGACTTAATCAGAAATGCATATTACATGAGTGAGTAATCTGTGTGAAAGCATCAAATTTAGTAAATTTGATTTGGACTGTTTTAATGGTCAAAGGAAAACTGGGTTTTGAATATTTGAATTTGGCTAAGCCAAATTGTTGTGTCAGATGGATGATCATAATGCTAAATCTTCCATTAGAGTAGCACTAAGGGATACAGAGGCTAGAGATATGAGCTAGTGTTCCCTAATAGTATATTTATCAGAAGTAATCAGTTACTTTGGAATGTGTCTTCATAGTAACTGTGCTATAGCTCTTGTTCAGTTAGAGCTCCCATTTCCAGAATCTGTCCACAGAGCTAACCAGGGTATGCCTGTGAGAGACAGAGGGAACACACACACACGCGCACGCACACACACACACACACACACACACACACACACACACACACACAGGATGGGGTTGTGGGAGAAGAAGAGGGAAAAGGTGTGCTTATTTATGTGTAAATAAGCATAGAAAAAAATCTGGAAGGTGTCACCCATAGGAAATGAGTATGATTGAAGGATAGAAGTAGAGAGGAAAGGGGAATTTTGCTTTTCATTTCTGTTCACTTCTGTCATAATAGTGATAGCTGATACTTACTGTTACTATCTGCCAGGCCCACATTCTAAATGCTTTAAACGTACTCACTCACAGTCAACCCTTACAAAAATCCTGTGAAGTAGGTTTTCCTTTTCCTTTTCCTCCCTCCCTCTCCCTGCCCTGCCTTCTGTCTCTCTCCATACACACACGCACATGCACACATATGTATGTACTTATTTATTTTTTTTTAAGATGTGGGAGAACAGTTACCTTGTGGCGTTCACACAAAGAGTAAGTGCTGGAGCCAGGATTTATAGCTGGGCAATTAAACTCCAGAGTCTGTACTGTTGAGGACTCTGTATTGCCTCTCAGTATGAGAATGGCTCAGCATGGCAGTGAATGTCCATTGACCAAAGGAAAAGATCATATTCATCACTGTGCTGACTGACCAGTGTTATAATCAGTCATCACTGTACAGGGTAATACCAAACAGTGCCTGTATACATATTTAGATGGATAACAGTATATATGTATATAGAGAGACATATTGGTCTCACATCTTACGTAAGGGTTTGGCTCTATAAAGACAGCATGACCACGTATCATCAAAATAACTCTTGAAAAATATTTAAGTTTAGGAGAAATTGCTACACTGGAGATTGACGTCTTGTTTTATAGTAAGTGTTTCAAAACTAATTTTTCTTCCATATTGGTATAGGTCGCCATTTCTTGAGTTATCACCAGATGCATATCATTAAACCTTGGCATCACTTCATTTGATGGGATATGTACACCACTGAAAATTCACATCTGCCAACTCATGTTCACTCCTGGGCACATTTTGTTGTGTGGAATGGTGGGTTGCAATATTTAAATTTTTATCTCCCTCTCCTTTTTTCCCCTGAGCACATATAGATGAATTCCCATGTTAGTACAAGTATGATGTTACTCTACTGAACTCACACATACATTTGCATAATTTATTTTATTGTCTGTTTTTGCATAAATGTGCCTCTCCCTAAAAGGTAACAACAGTTTACAGTTTGGTTGGGTATTCTTGAATACCTTATTTTATGCATTAGCTGCATGTGTGTGTACCTATAGAAATACATCATTTTTTCTTTTCCCCAGCAAATGATTTCTTACTGTACATATTGTTTATATACCGAAGGTTTTCTTTTTGTCATATCAGTTCATGTAAAGCTGCTACATTTGTTTTGAATAGATGCATTGGTTTTCTCAGATTGGATATGACATAATTGGCTAAATTTTTGTTTAATTTTATAATTAATAAACTTTTTTTCAAGAATTCATATATCATCAAATAATATAATCAATATAATTAAATAAATGTAAAGCCCCTTTGACAATCTTCCCTAATTCTAAGCTTCCTCAGGAGGTAACAGTTAATATTTTGGTGTATTTCAGACCCTTTTCTGTGCATTCCATGTATGTACCTATACAAATACATAGTGTTTGATTTCTGCCCATAAATAATTACATGCTATAATATTTTTTTCAACATGATTGTATTTGGTTTTTGTTTTTATTCAGCAGCATGTCTTGTGGATCTTCCCATGTTGATATTGATCTACCACACTCTTGAATTGCTCTTGTATACCATAGTACAGCTGATCATGGTTTGTTTAACTATTCCTCTGATGGTGGCCATTTATAGTTTTCATTTTTATCACAGCATTGTAAACAGCACTGCTTCAATATTCTTGTATGAAACTCCTTGGGCACTTAAGTCAATTTAAAATTTTAATTGATAACTATGAAATTGTTTTTCAGAATGGTTTTGCTTATTTTTATTCTCACTAGAGGTATATGAATTTCCTCATACTTTTACCAATTTATTGATATTAAGTTGTAATTTTTTTTTTTTTTGCCAATTGAAGGTGTGTGAAGTAACATTTTTAATTTTGTTTTTGTTTGATTAATGATGAGTTAAGGACTTTTCCTTTGTTTATTTTTTGGCATGTTTCTTAGTGATTTATATTTTCTGCTTTGTGACTTGCTCATTTTTCTATTGAGTTTGTTGTCTTTTTCTGTTGATTTATTGGAATTTGCTTTGTTAGTTAAAAAAAATTGTTTTATCCCATTTTTTTGTTAAATAGAAGTTTTAAATTCTGATGATGTCAGACTTGTAAATCTTTTCCTTCATGGCTTTTTTTTTTTTTTCTGTTCTTAGATTGCTAGATTTTTTAAAAAACTTAGAATATTGAATTTTTAGCAAGTGATCTTTTACTGTCTATCTAAAGGAATGATCATAAATTTGTTTATATAGTGAATGATTTTAATGAATTTCTAAATATGGAATGTCCCTTAAATTCTTTGGATGAAATCTACTTGGTTATGATTTATTATCCTTTTGAAAAACTATTGATTTCAATTTGTTATTGATGTATTTGTGCACTATACTCATAAGTTAGAATTACAGTGTGTCTTCTTTCCTCTTTTGTTTCTTCCCTCCCTCCTTTCCCTTCTCTCTTCCTCCCTGACTCCTTCTCTTTCTCCTTCCTCTCTCATTCTCTCTTCTTTGTTTTCTTTATAATTTTATGTTGGAGTTATGTTGTTTTCATATAATGATTTAAGCTTTTCTAAACTCTGTAATGGTTTGCTAAACTCTGTAATAGTTATGTAACTTAAAAAAAAGAGTAACCCAAAACTATTTGATAAATGTTTCCTATTAATTTATCTGAGTCTAGCACTTTCTCAGGATAGATCTTGGACTGCCCTGTAACTTTTTCCATAGTTATTTGTATGTTCAAATTTATATCTGTTCTTAAGGGAATTTTGCTAATATCTAGTTTCTTAGAAAATTGTCCATTTCAACTACATCTTCATATTTATTAGGTTAAATACATGTTGTTTTCTTATAATGAGAAAAGCTCTCAAATCATTTCCCTTTTTTTTTTTTTTTTGCTTCTAATGTTAGGCATTAATTTTCATTCTTCTTCCCTCCCCTGCCTTTTTCAGACTTGTTGAACAATGGTTGTTTTATTGGTCTTTTCCAAAAACAGCTTTGGGTTGGCTTTATTAATTGCCTATCTCTAGCTCCCTATTTTAGCATCTAATAAATTTCTACTTTTGTTTTTATAATTTGCTTCTATGTCTATGGCTGACTTGAAAAACTTTTTTTGTACTTTTTCCTTTAATAATTTCAAACTTAAAGGAAAGTTGCCAGACTAGGTCAAGGAACTCCTATATACTTTACCCAGAATCACCAACTATTAGCATTTTACCTCACTTATTTTATTTTTTCCTATCTGTACTGACATATAACTGACAAAATTATACATATTTAAAGTATACAATGTGATGATTACATATATACACATAAACATTGTGAAGTAATTACCATAATCAAATTAGTTAGCACATCCATCATCTCATATAGTTACCTTTTTTTGTATGTGTGTGGTGACAACACTTAAAACCTATCCTCTTAGCAAATTTCAAGTATAAAATACAGTATCATACAGTACTATTGACTACAGCTATTACACTGTACATTAGATCCTAAGAACTTATTTATCTTATAACTAGAAGTTTGTACTTTAGCATCCTCTCTGAATGTTTTTGTTTATGCATAGTATTTTTTCAGAACCACTTGAGTGTAAATTTGGAGGCATTTTTGCCCAGTTACTTCTAATTACTTCAGTTTATTAATTTTAAGAACCACTGTACAGTTATTAAAATTAGGAAGTTTAACAGTGATACACTACAGTTATCAAGGCCACAGTCCATATTTAGATTTCATCAATTGTCCAAAAAGATCCTTTATAAATATTCTTTATATGATATGATCTAGGAAATGCATTGCATTTAGTTGTTTCTTTAATGTCATTTAATCTGGAACATTTCATCAGCCCTGTTTTTGTGTTTCTAGACTGTGACGTTGTTAAAATATAAGCTATGTTGTTATTTGTTTGTTTTTTCAGAATAGCCCTCAATTTGAGTATGTCTGATTCAATTAATTCAGGTTATACATTTTTGGTAGAAATACTGCAGAAGTGATGATGTCTTCTTGGTGCAAAATGTGAGGAGTCACCTGATGTTGTTTGTTTTATAGTTATATCTTCAAGATTTGTCCACCCTAAAGTTACTATTTTTCTCCATGATTAATAAGTAATTTGTTAGGAGACACTTGAGATAATGTAAATACCTGTTCCTCATCAACCTTTCACCTCTGGTTTATTTTGTTATTCTGTTTCCAGCTTGTCATACTGAAAATTTTGTTTCTTTATTTCAGCTTTTATTTTCCAAAGTACTTAAGATTATAAATTTTTCTTAATGTATCGCTTTGACATATCAACCAGCGTACCTAGAATAGGGTTGGGAATAAAAGGAGACAATAGGTGGGGAGATTGTTTATAATAATGTACTACTAGGAAACTGACAGTAAGATCCTGAACAGAGTTTTTAAAGGTGCCCCAAATCACCCATGTCCTAACAAAATGTTTCCAGTTTTGATTCAAAGAACAGAAGGTGCCATTTATAATCATGATTGTCACACTTATGAGTAATAATAAGTCCTAGAAAGTTATGATATTAAGAAGTGTATTTCTTTAGAGCCACAGGTACCTCAGGACTTGTTTAATATACAGTATTTCAGACCACATTTTTACTTTATCATTTCAGGAGCAGCAGCGATGGCATGGAAGAATCCTCTGTCAAGCTGGTTTACTGCTATGCTCCACTGCTTTGGTGGAGGAATTTTATCCTGTATACTGCTTGCAGAACCTCCACTGAGGTTTCTTGCAAACAACACTAACATATTACTGGCATCTTCAATCTGGTAAGCTGCCATTGTGGTAAACTATGAGACATTAAAAAATTGTTCTGTAAATTATTAGTTAATGGAATTTTTTTCTTTAAAAAATATTTTATGTTCCTAGAAAGTCAATGCATGTACAAGGGAAGGAACCCTAATAATGCCAAAGGTTTTAAGTGCAAAATATGTCTTTCTTACCCTTCTCCCTTATCCTCTCCCAGAGGTAGGTATAGTTACCATTGTTTTATGTATCTTTAGTGGAAGCATTTCAAATATGAAAGGGCATCAAGTATTTGACCCCAAACAGTTGATCTTGTGAACCGAACCCATACACATAGTTATGCAACAGGATAATCAAGAATGTGATAAACTACACAGAAAGTCCTAGTGATTATGAGTCATATTTATGGTAATTGTTCTTGTACTCCGTTGGATTTTTCAGAGCCTTATGAAATTTAACATTAATTTTGTTTTGAATTTAATTTTGAAGTGAAGGAGAAATATTAGTAGGAATTGCTTTAGATTCTTGCAAATCCAAATTCAGTTATCTTTAAGTGGTTTGATCCATCAAGTTAAAAAAAAGTATAATACAAATCAGAGAGCCTTGTTATATCTAAAGCAAAAGCTATGCTTTTGATTAAAAACCATATCACTGAAATATATAATGTTAGGAACATCTAAATTTAATTTTTATTGTGATAATTTAAAATGAATATGTAACTAGTCATAAAAGGAAATATAAATAATAGGAGGACTGAGAAAAAGTAATAGTGGGAACCTATGGCGGTATAAACTAGGAGTAGAACAATAAATTTGATAGCTAATATTTATTGAGTTGTTACCATATGTCAGCTAAATTCTTTTTATTCATTGTCATATTTAATCACAAGAGTCCTATGAAGTAACTATTATTATTTCCATTTGAGAAATGAGAAAACTGAGGCACAGAGAAACATTGCTAAAATTTTTGTATTTTGTGAATTATTGAGCTAGAATCAAAACCAGGAAGTTTGACTTTAGAGCCTTTACACTTAAACAGCCACTGTCTCTTATTGATTTTTTTAACCATCTCTTAAAGTATAGTCTTCTAGTTGCTATGTGTTTTATGTCATTTTTATTTCCAAGGACTTTTATTTCTATAGCAATATTTTAAAAGGATATTAGCCATTTTGGATAATTTTTTGAGTGTAGATGCTGAAGTACTTGAAAAGTAAGATATACATAAAGAAGCTGTGGTACATTTATACAGTGGAATACTACTCAGCCACAAAAAAGAATAAAATAATGCCATTTGAAGCAACATGGATGGACTTGGAGATCATCATTCTAAGTGAAATAAGCCAGAAAGAGAAAGAAAAATACCATTTGATACCACTCATATGTGGAATCTAAAAAAAGAAAAAAGACTCTAATGAGCTCATTTACAAAACAGAAACAGACTCATAGACATAGTAAACAATCTTACAGTTACCAAGGGGGAAAGGGGGCAGGAAGGGAAAAATTGAGACTTTCAGATTTGTAAATATTAACTACTATATATAAAAATATATAAAAGAACAAGTTTCTTCTGTATAGCACAGGGAACTATATTCAGTATCTTGTAGTAACCTATAATGAAAAAGAATATGAAAACGAATATATGTATTTCTGTGTATGACTGAAACATTTTGCTGTACATCAGAAATTGACACATTGTTACTGAGTATTCTTCAATTAAAAAATTGGCAAAACCAAAAAAAACCAAAACAAAAATGGATATCCAGAGTCTGGCACTTTTAATCACTTCCACTACTCCTGTATACTAACTACCAATATTTCTTGCCTGGACAGTTGCAGTAGGTTCCTAAGTGGTCTAGCTACTTCTTTCGTTATCCCCCTGAGTCTGTTCTTCACATAGTAGATAAAATGAGTAATTTACAGTAAGTTGGAACATATTACTGCTATTCTCAGTGGTTTCTTATCTTATTAGGAAGAAAATTCAAAACTTATCGTGGCCTTTAAGACCCTACAGAATCTTCCCTTCCTGTCTCTTTAATGTAATGTCTTTCTACTCTACTTCTGGTCCATCTGCTCCAGCCACATTGGCTTTAGCATTTGTTGAACACAAAGGTATTCTACCTCCGTGCCTTTGTGCTTGCTCTCTTTTGTCTGTAATGTTCTTTTCTTAGAAAGCTCATATTTTCTTTTTTGGGGAAGATCTTTTCTGAAAAAAACACTTCCTCTCCCATGACTATCATATCATACTTTTTTTTTTCTTAGACGTATTGCTATCTGACATGTTGTCTGTTTATTTCTTTTTAATGTTGGTTTGTCTCACTCCACTAGAATAATAGCCTATCAGAGCAGGGGCTTTGTTTTGTTAACTGTGTGCCAAGTACTGCAGTGAATACGTTGCTAAAGGAGTGGACTGCTATATGGTGTTATATTAAATGGGATTTCTATACTTGAGTAGCAAGAAATTACAGATCTTGATTAGTCGATTCACTGAAGAAATAATATTGCTTGTCTATAAATATATATTTTTTTGGCTGAAACTAAAAGATATGTTAGAAATAGAAAATAAGAAATACATTTTTATGTGGTGAATTAATAGTATAGTATTTAATTATTTGTTAACTTGAGATCTTCTATTATCCCCATTTTACATAAGATGAAATTGAGGCTTGAAGAGTTGGTAAATAATACGGTCTGGATTTCAATTTGCATGATCTTGACCAAGAAGAGTTTTCATTATGAACAATATGTGTTTTTTAATTTAAAATTTTAATTAATATTGAGTAGGTACAAAAGAATATTTATAAAATATATGCAACATGTAACAAATTGGTATAACAAAAACTTGTATATCCTTCATTTAGATTAAGAAAAAATTGCCACTTACAAAAATATTCTATTATAAAGTAAAAACCACAAAAACCAAATATATGGCCTAATGAAATTTTTTGTTAGGTATATCCTTGAAACCATGACCCAAGTCAGGAAATAAAGCTTTGCCATCCATCCCAGAATTTCCTCTTCTGTATCACATTCCAATCACAACCCCTTTCACACCTTAAATAACCATTATGATAACACACCATTATTCTGACTTTTATGGCAATCAGTTCTTTTCATATTTTTATAATTTTATCATCCAGATGTCATCCCTAGACACTATAATTTAGTTGTACCTATTAACAATTTTAATATCTCTTAAGTCTCTTTCATTTTATAGAGACCAGAAGAGGCTCCAGATATCTGATTAGCTTTCTTTTTGTTGACATTTAGCACTCTTTTTATACTTAATGACTATTGTCTAGTAAGTAATTGAGAATTACAAAATGGCAATAGGCAAATTCTATCTTCTTATGTATTAGTTGGGATAATATAAATAAATACTTCCCACTAATTATTATTTGGTTACCCAGTTGTATAGTTTATAAAGGAAAGGCAGGATAAATATTTGATTCTTTCTCTTTATTTACCAGTTCTCAAGATAATGAATTAGTCCTCTGCTATTCTTCAAAGATGACCAGTTTTTTTGTTTTGTTTTGTTTTTTGTTTTTAGTGAAGTATGAACTCATGGATTTAAGTGTATTTTATGGATTTCAATAAATTGCAGTTTTCTCACTATTGAAGGTCACATCGTTCCATCATTGGCCACTGGGAATTTCTTCACTTTGGCTCTTGAGACTTTGATTAGCTTCCTTGCTACTTAATGTAAGATTCATCTTGTACTTTCTTCTTGAATTACTCATTTCTCTAAAAACTGCTGGTTCCTTTTAGTGAGAAATGGTATTTCGAGACCACAGTCTGAGCATTAGACATGTTCATTATTACTGGATTAGTTATTGTTTCTAGGCCTTTTCAGTGGACAGAGCTATGAAAAATAAGGATAAAATAATTCATGAGTTCATTTGATGTTTCTAATTCAAATTCAAGATCATGGAACTTTTATTTAACCTTTCTGTTACATGTGTATCTTTTTCTTCCACACTAAGAAGCTTGGTTCTTAGGGGCACAAGACACGATAGAATTAGGATATTCCAACATTGCTCATTTATTCTGTATTCATGCAATACACAGTTGCTTTGGAGTAACAGTATGAATGCCATCACTGACATGATTACTAAACATAGTAATTTTTTTACATATACACTTTTCATTCTCCTCCTGTTTTTTACATGGAAGTACTATTCTCCATTGTCATAGTAATAGCTGCTATGTGCTATACTCTTCCCTTATTAATCCTCATTCAGTCTTCTATAGCCAACTCTGTATTTAATGCTTGTCACCAGTTCTTATGTCTGTGTCTCTAGTAATTTTGGTTGTCTGAAGCTTTTTCTCTAGTAGATTCATCTAGAATAGTAGTCCCTGAATTCTCATGTGCTAATAAGTTTGTCTGTGTCTTTTGTACGTGAAAGTCAGTTTTATTTGATATAAAGTCATAGGATTCAACTTTCTGTCTTTGAGTATTTTAAATATATTACTCAGTTTTCTTGTCTTATAAAGCATTGCTGTGGAAAACTCTGATGATCATTTAATTTTCTTTCACATGGTCTTTTTAAGATGCCCCCAAGTTTTTTTTTTTTCCATTAAAGCCTAATAATTTAAATATAATATGTCTAGGTGTTGGTCATTCAGAGTCAGTATTCTTGGTACATGGTCTTTTCTTTTTAGTAGCTACACATTTTTTGTTTTTGTTATAGTTTTTAATTGAGAAAGTTATTTTGGTAATTGTACTCTTTTCTTGCTTTGGTTTTCTTCGAGAACTCCTATTGGCTCTTTTTTTGCCTTTCTTCAGTGAACCTTTTTATCTATCTTTTTAAAAAATTTAAAATATTTTCCTTTTTACGTTCTGTTTCTTTGAAGGCACTGTTATTTCATTTCTCTTTGTTTTTCTTCTAGTTTAATCTTCATTACTGAAATAATTTGTTTCTTTTTCTTCTTTCTTATTCTTCCTGAAAGAATTGTATATTCAATTCTTAGTTTTTCTAATTCTGATGTATATTGTTCTTTTATGTGTTGTGTCACTTTCATAATGTCTTTAGCTTGTTTTGAAATAGGAAGTTGCAGTTCTGATCTGTTTTGTGCACACATTTTTCTGAGTACTTTCATTGTAGGTTTCTTTTTCCTCTTACAGTAAATGTGTATGGGGTTTGACCTTGATACTTTTCTGTTGGTCATTTTAATGTGGAATCAGGTTTCTTGAACTTTTAAAATAAGGTGGACTTCAGAAAAGATTTTCTGACTTCATAGAGCTCCTCGTCCATTGTTTTACACAGTATTCCAGTGACCTGCTTTCTGAGATTTCCTGGGTCTTCTCTCCCTCCCTAGTTTGGTCTGGACTTTCTCCTTTTGTTGCTCTGTCTTGCTCAGTTTTGATTATATACCAGTGCTTTCTTCTCATTGTGGGGCTTGTTCTAGAAGGAAGCCTATGTAAATCGCAGTTTTCAAAGTTCACGGGGACATCATTGGTCCAACCCCTTCAGACCTTCTTAGCATAGACCGTTTGCTCTCCAGGTATTGGAAGTATCAGAATCCCTTCCAGTTTCAGCTGTTGTTTTTGTTGTTTTTCCCAAATGGGCCTGCTGTGCTTTCTAGTGAATACCCTTTAGCTATTTGTCATCTGTTTTGTTCTTAGGTCTGTTAGTTGCCACCTTGCTGCTTTCTTCTTCCTGCCAAGCAGCGTAGATCTTGTGGGTGCTGGTGATTTGTCTCTACACATTTGCATTTTGGGATTTGAAGGGATACCTTGTCACATAATTTTGTTGTAAGTGCTGTGGGTGGGATTTTGGCTTTGCTGTCTAGTTGCCCTGTCTGTTTTTATGTGGGAATTTGCAAAGATCAAAATCTATTCAACTGCTGGTGCCACCGTCTTCCTAGAACCCTTGCCAGTAGTGTTGATGTCCCCTGTACGCTACCCTCCACCTGCAGCCCGATCCTGTCTCCTTTCTTCCTTATTCAGAGAGAACCATCCTTAATTTTTATACCTATTGTTCCTTTACTTTTCTATGTAATTCTGGCATATGTTTATATTCCTAAACAATATAATTTCTGAAAGTTTTATAAGTACAATCATATGTATGTATTTTTTGGTGACTTGCTTTTTTTGCTCAACCTCTGTTCCTGAGATTTAGTCTTACTGTGTATGGTTGTAATTTATTAATTTTTACTGCTGTATAGTGTATCAGAATGAATTGTCATATTCATATTCTCTGGTGACAGAGAGTGTTTCTAGTTTTTTTCTATTACAGTGTTGGTAAGGACTTGATGTACATGGGCAAGATTTTCTCTTGGTATATGCTTGAGAGTAGATAGATTTACTGAGTTATAGGAAAAGTGATTCTTAAGCTCTACTAGATAATGATACATCATTTCCCAAAGGAATTATGCTAATTTACATTTCCACTGTAATGTGGAAAATTGCACCTCACCTAAAAACCTAAGAAATGGACTTTACTAGTAACTTATATGTACACTTATATTTCTCTCCCCCTAGCCCATCTCTCTGCACTTTTTCCACAGATAACCTCTACCCTGTTTGTGTTTCTCTTACCGTTTAAAAAAAGGTGTGCATCTTATATATGAGTATCTAAACAATAGTTTTTTTAGTTTTATTTGTTTTAAAATGGGGTATCATACCCTATATAATTCTCTAGGACTTTTTTTCACTCAGTATTATGTTACTAAGATACATCTCTGTTTTGTTTGTAGCTGTTGTACATTCCTTCTCACTGCTGTATAATCCATTATATTAATATCTATATTTTATTTATTCTTCTGATGAGTATTTCTATTGTTTCTATTTGTTTTGTTTGGCATTACAAAACAACAACAGTAGCAGCCACTGATGTAGTACTTACTGTGTCCCAGACACTTTTCTGAGTGCTTTACCTTTATTACCTCATTTAACCTCACTGGTGAGGTAGGTACTCTTTTATTTTCCTTTAATAGAGGAGAGATCTGAGGCAAGAAGGGTTAAATAACTTGCCCGAGGTATCACGGATATCTGGTAGCTGGAGCCAGGATTCAAACCTCAGCTGCCTAGTCCTTCAGTCTGTACTTATGCAGTGTATTGTTTTGGACTTGGGGAATACTGACATTGTCTCTGTTCTCACCTGCCCTTAAATATAGAAAAATAATATTTGCTTAAAGACATAGTATATTTTACTATTTTCATTTTTAAGGTTTTAATGTTGAAAGCAAATGTGTGATCTTTGCTTCATTTGATTTTAATTTGGAAATAAAATGGTGTTTGTAATGTACTTTAAACTCTAGCAGGCTGAGCTAAGGGAGTATGTGAATTCATTTATTGGGTAAGTCATCTTTCCTTAGTATAATAGCTCGTAGTGCTCACATCTGGAGATTAGCACCATCTACTGGCAAAGGGAAACAGTAACTTAGTATGTCATAGTGTGTTTACTGTTGTTTGGAAGACTGTACCCTTTCATAGGATTTTTCTTTTTGAAAACTATTTGTGGGGGAAATAAATATTTTGTAATTTTTCTGTGTATTTATTTTTATGACAGTTTGTTTTCCTTTAACTTCCAAGTATCAATTATATACTGCACATTTGCATAACTGAGACTCCATTTTTGTAAGGAAAAATACAAGAAAAGGTATAGTTTTATAGATTTGTCATTCTGTAATAGTCCTTTTCAAAGCATATGTACAAAAGTATTAATTTATAAGAGTAATAAGAGCAAGAGCAAAGCTGTCAGACTCATATGAACTGTATTTAGTTTTTTCTGTTTTGGCTTAGTTATACTGTCTTTGGTAGTCAGAGAAGGGGAATTAATAGTAGGGCATTCTCAGTGACTAACTGTGGGAAGCTCAACTCCTGTTATTAACCTAAATTCTAATTTCATCTTTCCTACTTGAACTGGTTTAGCTTTCATTTGTCAGTAGCCTAGCATCCTGTTTTGTATCCTGTTGTAGGCTAACTTCTGTTAGTTAGCACTATTCTTTGTCCTTTTTTTCTCTCTATTAACCTCAGTGGCTTAACGTATGAGAAATTGCCTTCTTGTTCCATTTCATACCGGATAAGTTCCATTTCTTCTTTTCTGATATGTTTCCTTTAAGCACATGTTAAAAGTTCCTTAGTGTTGCAATTTTAATTAAAGGTGAAATTATAATCTTTACAGAGGAAGGACATGATGATTCCTTAAGGAATGTTGGTTAAGTGATTCATTAAAGGATTTTTAAAAAGCTAACTTGTGTTATAGAGCAGGAATAGTTGTTTAGGGAGCCACTGGTCTGTTTTGCTTACTTGTAAGTCTACGGAGCACAATTAACAATTGTTCTTTTGCCCTGTGGCTGTTTAACACTTGAAACAAGACTGTTCTCGGTTGAAAATATTAGCATATTATAGGCATACTATAGAAATATCTGATTAAATGCAATAAAGACATTAAAAATAGCAATAATTACAAATTTTAGACCATATGCCATAATGTTGAATAGAAAAAGTCCAAGATTGCTGTTGTAGTAGTACTCTTGTAGAATCCAAGTATAGGCTTTTAACTCACGTTGAAGATAGTCTCAGTATAGAAAATGAGAATAGGGCCATTTGTATTTTTGTTTTGTTGTTTTTTTGTTTGAGTATTTTGAGCATACATTACTGCTAAAGTGAAACTAAATCTCCCTTTCTTAATCTAAATTATACTGGATACCAAAATATTTTTATTTTATTTAAAAATACATTCAAAAATTGCTTATTTAAGTGTAATTCTTTTTCTCCCCAGTACCTAAACTACTTCCTGGAAACTTGTTCCATATTTAAATAGAGAATTGTATAGAGGCTTCAAAAATACTATATGAACATGTAAAATTTTTATATCATGCAGTAATTTTTCAAAAGCTTTTTACCACTCTTAGATTATTTAATCCTTTCTCTCAAATTCTTTAATTATCAGTTGATTCTTTGGTATGATATGTTTTATATTTTGCCTTCAGATTAACTGCTAATAAATGACTTAAATCAGGTCTACTTTTTATTATGCTGAGTTTTAGGTGAGAGGAGGGTATTAAGATGAATGATTCCTGCCGTCTAAGACTATTATAGTTTATTATGAGCGTTGCAGCCTTTATATATTATAAAGAAAAATGTATAAAGAGCTGTGTTGAAGTGTAGGAACCAGTGTTTTAGGTGTACAGAGCCACTGGAATTTAGTTTGAACTGATAATATTAAAACAAAACTCCCAAAGGCAATGTATATGGTAGTATTTGAGTGGGATCTTGAAGAATAGTAGGAAGGAATTGACAAGTAGAGATGAAGAAGAGAGGGTGCTTCAGGTTGAACAAACCATTACATCTTGTATTGGGTCTTTGAAGCAGTGTTTTGGCAGATAGGTTTCATATTCCATGAATACTTCTGGGAATTCTGACTTTATGAACGATGAATTACAATAAGATGAACAACTTCTTTAAGAAGAGATAACATACTTTTTTCATGCAGTGTATTCTGTATTGCTCCAAGGTGTATGCTTTAAGCACAGAATTGTCTGCCAGAGAGTATTTTAGGAATGGGGGGAAAAGTGGTGTGTTTCCCAGTTAACACTACTGTTAAATTGTTGAAAGATGCTTAAAACAAATGAAACTTCAAAAAATAATTCACCTGAGGAGGAGTGGATTATTCTTAAACTAATATCACAATTTGACTGGTTAAAACTAAAGCTTCCTTAGCTAAATGGAGAATGAGCTTCATGTTCTTTCAGCCGTATGAAAATACATTTTTTAAACATAAATATATCTCCTTGAGAACTATGACCTTTCTCTGTATAGGCTGCACTTTATGTACAGAGGTCTGGTCACAAGTGAAGATGTAAGTGGAGTTGAAATGCAGCCCCTAGCTCAGCTACCAAGGGCCCTTTTCTAATCCTTTTCCAAAGACAGAGACAATCTAGCTAGAAAAATCCCAAATCAGAAGTGATTGTATATTTGCCTAATTTTGTTAATGGATTCAGCCACTCAGCTTCTAGTGCTAGAATAGTGTAGGCACAAATTAGGAACTCAGTGAATACTTTTTGCATATACAGAGTATTCAGAAGTATAAAATTTATGTTCCTTTTGATTATGACTTTTTGATAGATTATTATATGTGCTTCATGTGATTTTAAAAAAATGACTTTACCCAATCAGTGGTCTTCTTGCTGTCACATTCCATGTTTATATGGATAATTCCATTTGTTGTGTTTTTATCAAATTATTATTGCTGACATGCTGAATTTTTATTTAAGGTTCCACTCATATTAAAATATTTAAAATTTAATTTCAGGTATATTACATTTTTTTGCCCATGTGACCTAGTTTCCCAGGGCTATTCATTTCTACCTGTTCAACTCTTGGCTGCGGGAATGAAGGAAGTGACCAGAACTTGGAAAATAGTAGGTGGAGTCACACATGCTAATAGCTATTACAAAAATGGCTGGATAGTCATGATAGCTATTGGATGGGCTCGAGGTAATATTAACAATATGTGTTCATGAATATTCTGTTATTGATCTACTATGACTACTGAGCAATTCTCTAGTTACATTAATGGGGACCAGTACTTTAATAAGAGTCTTTGTTGGAGATAGAAACCTTGTTTCTGTTGGATAGTAAAATTAATTCAAAACTGACACTTTTCACTAGTACTCATCAGCCACTATTTTATTTTCGCTAGTACTCATCAGCCTGACTATCTTAAAATACAGAATTTTTATTATTGGTTTGATTAGCAGCATAACCAGAGGGATTCATAGTTAATTAAGGTGTATAATTTATACACCATAAATAAAACAAGTTTACGTAAATTATGTGGTGCATGTAATTTTTAAAAATTGCCATTTTTTCAGCCTGAACAGCCTGAATAGTAAATGTGATTGATTATGAGTTCATGTTCACTCTGCATCACTTACCTTTATTGTCCTTTTGTATGTAGGAATTGAATAAATTCCTCAATCTATTGTTATAGCATACTGCCCCCAAACTAAAATCAGGGAAGGAAATGATAAAGCAGAGGAATTTATTTTTTCAGGTCTGAAACAAACCTCTAGCCTCATCTCTGTGCCTGAGGCCTCAATTTTAACCTTAATTGTAATACAGTAGACAGTTGCCATGCTGGTGAGAGGAGAGAATTGGAGTTGTCTCAGTACCATAAATGTACAAGACAACTTTTTTTTCTTTCTCCCAAGAATTATATTTTGGGGATCCTCTTGGAATTTTAAGTCAGGAGATAGAATTGTGGCTTCATTTCATGTATTTTCTCAAAATTTGGTTTCGTATTTTTGTTTTATCTTGTTCTTTTTAGGTGCAGGTGGTAGCATTATCACGAATTTTGAGCAGTTGGTGAAAGGAGGTTGGAAACCAGAAGCTGATGAATGGCTGAAGATGTCCTAGTAAGTTGGTATGAACTATACTGAGACCCAGCCTTTTATCCTTAGATCTTACCAAATTTATTTTTAAAAACATTTTGAGGACTCTAAATGTGGATGAGATAAACAAATAAGTAAAATGATAATGGGAAGAAAACTAGGAAACAAAAATTTTTCAAAAAGTCTGCTCTCTTAAATGTAGCTTTTAAAATAAATATTGATTCTTTTCTCTGTGTGTTCCCCCTCTTAGAAAATAAAACCAAACAAAAACTCTTGGATTGTTGTAGAATTGTGGGAAGAGTGTGTATTTAAGGAGAGAGAACTATGTAGGAACAGACTTCTCTGGAATCAGTTGCAGGCTGTTGGCATTTTCACTAATGGCTCCAGCATCACCCAGATTTCAAATTATTCATAGTTTTGGTAGTGAAATTTCAAGCTTTGGGAATAATAAATACATTATCATAAAGCCCTGTTAGTTGCTTTAAAAATGAGAGTTGAGTTTAATTATGTAATTGAGTTTAATTATAAGAAAAAGATGAGAGGAAGTAACCCACTCTATTCCGTACAATGCAGACTACCTTTGGCGTCCATTTAAGAGCATCTGATCGTTAGATGTTCTCTAAGACACTGACACAGTCTTAAATAAGTCACAAATATATCCCTGATGCACCTGAAAGTGAAACAGAAATACAGTTAATGTTCCCACAATTCAATTAGGAAAAGACTTAGGAAATAGTGGCCACAATACGCAAGGTGAGGAAGAAGTCATGTGAAAATAAACTCATTACAGTGGATTAAAAATGAAGGCTGAGAAGCAGTATGAATGATGAAGTATATGTTTGAGTGAATCAGTAACTTTCAGGATGCCTAACTTGGAATGTGGCCCTTAAAGCTTGAATGAGGTAGTTTAGAAATAGAACAAAGGAGGCTTTGATTGGTAATAAGTTATAAGAAAGACACTAGTGATATTCAAGGGAAATTTTTCTCATTTCAAGTTTATGCCTTGAAATGTCTTCCATAAAACATTTCTTGGGGCTATAAAACTGAAATCAGATTATGATTCTCGTGTGTTCAAAACCTTTGCAGTGACTTCCCTAAATGGCCATGAGACCTCCAACATATGCGTCTCCCTCACACCCAATTTGCTTTGACTTCAGCTTTTACTGTTCTCTCCCTTGCTCACTGCACTCTATCCTTGAACAAGCCAGGTGTTGTCTGGTTTAAAACTAACTTTTCTTTGCCTAGAATCATTTTTCTCAGTTGGCCAACTCCCTCAGGAGTACAGTTGGCCCTTTGTATCCATGGGTTCTGCATTTGTGGATTAACCAACTGTGCATTGAAAAATACCAGAAAAAAGATTCCAGAAAGTTCCAAAAAGCAAACCTTGAATTTGCCATGTGCTGACAACTATTGACATAGCACTTATATTGTATTTACAACTATTTACATAGCATTTACATTTTTGGGTATTAAGAAAAAAATCTCAAGATGATTTGAAGTATTTGGGAAGATGTGCATAGGTTGTATGCAAATACTACATTGTCTTATATAAGGGACTTGGATTTTGGTATTTGTGGGAGGTCCTGGAACAAATTCCCTATGGTTACCCAAGAGTGACTATTTTCACCATGGAAATGAGAAAATGCTACAAATTAGGGCTTTCTATTCCATCCCCCATCCCACCCAAGGAGTTTGTTTGGTGCTATAAGGTTTTTCAGGACTTACCTACTTTTCCCAAATTATGCTGTGAAACATGGGACTTTCAGATGCTTTGTGGAAAAGTATTATGTGGTCAAATATGTTTCAGAAACATTGCATATAGAAATGTACTCTCTTTATCAGAGAGTCACAATATGTATAAATATTCTGAAATCTCTGCTGCTTCATGCTACGAAGAGAGATATTTAGCTTTATATAGCTCAGCACTTCCAAAACTTTGTATTTACGTAACTAATTTTTGTGTTACATATATTAATAATTAATTAAATTAATATTTTGAGAGTACTATTTAAAGAACATAGAGATAAATCATGTTTATTACTTACCAACTTAAAATGTGTTTTATTTTCAGCCCTGCCAAGGTAACCCTGCTGGGGTCAGTTATCTTCACATTTCAGCAAACCAAGCATCTGGCAATATCAAGGCATAATCTTATGTTCCTCTATACTATGTTTCTTGTGGCCACAAAGGTAAGATTTCAGAGTATCAATAAAACAGTAATACAAATTCTATGTAACCAGAATTCTGCATAAGAGGCAAGTAACAGAAACATTTATTTTTTTTTTTTTACAATAGTCTAAAAATACCAGTTTAGGGGAGTTTATTCAGCACATCCATGACTTACTGAAACATAGCTCTTCTATGATTCCTCATTTGATTTGCATTAAGGCTATTAGGAAAGATTTGCAGATGGCCTTGTAGTACATTGAAGGCCAGAAAGTAGTGAAAATAGCCAAGGCTGATCAGAGACTGCAAAGATAGTGTTGTGTCATTTGTACAATGAGGTACTTGGAGTGGATGTTCTCTGAAGTTCCTTTAAACTTTAAATTTTTGAAATTTTATATTAGAACATATTTGTGGTCAGTCTTTTCAATTACCATTGCCTGGTTGGATGCTTTATTCCTTCTTGAAGATAGGAAATAGCATGATACAAGATCGTAAGTTTTAGAGACAGGCAGTCTTAAATTCAAATCCTAGTTTTGCTGTCTGATCCCTGAATATGCAAGTCACTTAATGTCTGTGAATCCGAATTTCCTCATCTTCATTGTACCAATTGTTGACGAGATTGGAGATGATGTATGCCATGCTATGACTGTGCTTGACACATGTTAATGAATTTTATTTGCAGCTGTATCATGAAGCTAATTCTGATTATTCTTCTTAACAGTTATTAGATGTTTTTCACTATTCATAAATAGACAATTGATTTTAAAATAAGATTATTATTTAAGCCTAGAAAAATTTTATAAATAACTATCTCAGCCTAGATATTTTTGGCTGAAAACTTAACTATGGGATCCTTAAAAGGAAAACAGGATGTATTATGTAAATTTATTTATAACTTAGAAAGAACCAAATCACTTTAGGGATCATTTATTTTTATTCCAGTAGTCTCTGCAATGAAGGTGATCTGTGATTGTTATAATTCAAATATTATACTTAAAATACCTGAGGCAAAATCTCTTCATATGTGCCCTCTTTTTCCAGTCATCAAACTTTGAGCTGTATTTTTTTGCAACAGCTTTACTGGGATATATTTTAACATACCATACAGTTTATCCATTTAAAGTGTTAATTCAATGGTTTCTAGTATGTTTACAGAGTTGTGCAGCTATTATCACAATCAATATGAAAATATTTTCTTCACCCTAAAATAAACCTCATACTCATTAGCAGTCACTTGACTTTTTCCCTCAATCCCCTCAGCTGTAGACAACCACTAATCTACTTTCTGCTTACAAATTTGCCTGTTCTAACATCTCATATAAGTGGAATCATACAATTTGTGACCTGTGACTGTTTTTTTTACTTAGCATGATGTTTTTGAGGTTCATCCATGTCATAGTATGTATCAGGATGTTATTCCTTTTTATTGCCAAATAATACTCAGTTGTGTAGATAATACCACATTTTATTTATCAGTTGATGGATATTTGGATTGTTTTACTTTTTGACTAATCAGAATAATGAGCTACAAACATTCATGTACAAATTTTTGTGTGGTTATGTATTATATTTTTCTTGGGTATATCATATAGAAATGAAATTATTAGATCATATAGTAACTCTGTCTTTAACCTTTTCAGGAACTAACACTGTTTTCCAAAGGGGCTTCATCATTTTACATTCCCACCAGCAATGTGTGTGCAAGTTCTGATTTCACCACTTTCTTACCAACACTTAACTTTTTTATAGAGCCATCCTAGTTGGTGTTAAGAGGCAACTCGTTGTGATTTTGATTCATATTTCCCTGATGACTAGTGATGTTGAGCATCTTTTTGTGTGTTTGTTGGCTATTTGTATATATTCTTTGGACAAATGTCTATTCAGATCATTTGCCCATTTTTAATCATATCATTTCTGTACTATTATTGATGAGATTTTGTTATTATTATATGTATATGTGAAAAGTAAATACATTGTTTATTTGGAGGTATAGGGGTCTACATATGTCTACATGTATATTTGTTATGTTCCCTTTCTTTTCTGTCTCACTTATTTCATAATGGTTGAGTAGTATTCCATTGTATATATATACCAGTAGTCCATTGTGTATATATACCACATCTTTTTTATCTAGTTATCTATTGATGGGCACTTAGGTTGTTTTCATGTCATGGCTATTGTAAATGCTGCAATGAATATAGGGGTGCATATATCTTTTTGAGTTACTTTTTATGTATTCTTTATATGAATACCCAGAAATGGGATAGCTGAATCATATGGTAGTTCTATTCTTAATTTTTTCAGGAATCTTTATACTGTTTTCAGTAGTGGCTGTGCCAATTTATGTTCCTCCCAACAGTGTATGAGGTTCCCTTTTCTCCACATCTTCTCCAACACTTGTTATTGCTTGCCTTTTGATAATAGTCATACTAACAGGTGTGAGGTGATAACTCATTGTGGTTTTGATATGAGTTTCCCCAATAATTAGTGATGTTGCGTGTCTTTTCACGTACCTGTTGGCCCATTGTATATCTTCTTTTTGAAAATTGTCTATTCAGGTCTTCTGCCCATTTTTAAGTCAGATTGTTGGGTTTTTTTTTTTTTAATATATTGAATTCTATGCACTGTTTATGTATTTTAGATATTAATCCCTTATTGGTCTTATCGTTTGCAAATACTTTCTCCCAGTCGGTAGATTGTCTTTTTGTTTTGTTGATGGTTTCCTTTGCTCTGCAAAAGCTTTTATGATTAATTAGGTCACATTTGTTTATTTCTGCTTTTATTTCTTTTGCCTTGGGAGACAGATCCAGAAATATATTGCTACAATTTATGTCAGAAAGTATTCTGCTTATGTTCTCTTCTAGAGTTTTATGGTTTCAGGCCTTACATTTAAGTCTTTAATCCATTTTGAGTTTATTTTTGTATATGGTGTGAGGAAATATTCTTATCTAATGTAGCTGTCCAGTTTTTCCAGCACTACTTACCGAAGAGACTATCTTTTCTCCAGTGTACATCTATTCTGGCCTCCTTTGTTATAGATTAATTGACCATAAATGCATGGGTTTATTTCTGGACTCTCTATTCTGTTCCATTGATCTGTGTGTCTGTTTCTCTGCCAGTACCATGTTGTTTTGATTGTTGTAGCTTTGTAGTATAGTCTGAAGTCAGGGAGCATGATACTTCCAGCTTTGTTCTTTTTTGTCATGAGGTTTGTATAAAACGTCTTGTAGCTCAAATAGTCCTTTTTCCATGGATAGTATCTTGTCTTCATTTACCTATATAGATTCTGTCCTTTTTGTTTCCTGTTACATTTTTATTGTCTCAAATTATCCCTTTTTGTGTTGTGAATTTGTTATAAAATTGAAGTAGCTACAGTTATTTTTCTGTTTTGCCTGCCCTGTAACTTTTATGCTGTAATAAAGTTTTAAAAACTTATTTTGATATAGAGTTTCGATTTCCTCATTCTGTCTATTTATCACCTTACTCAAAGTTTTGTGTACTTTTACTTTTTGTTTCTTACATTTCATGTGGGCAGGTCTAGTGTTGATGAACTCCCTCAGTTTTTGTTTGTCTGGGAAGGTCTTTCTTTCTTTTCTGTATCCGAATGATAACTTTGCTGGATAGAGTATTCTTGGCTCACAGTTTTTACCTTTCAGTATTTTGAGAATGTCATTCTTCTTCCTCTTGGCCTGTAGAGTTTCTGCTGAGAAATCTGCTGATAGCCTAATGGGGGTTCCTTTGTAGATTACTATTCTTTAAAAAATTCTTTGTATTAGTTTTTAACAATCTTAATATGTCTTGGAGAAGGTCTTTTTGCTTTGAGGTAGTTAGGTGTTTTCTTCATGGACTTGTATATCCAGTTCATTTCCCAAGTTTGGGAAGTTCTCAGCTTTTATTTTTTTAAATAAACCCTCTACTCCCTTCTTTCTCTCTTCTTTACCTAATGTTGCTCTTCCTAAAAGTGTCAGATAGCTCTTGTACAGTTTCCCTTTGTTTTAAACATCTTGAGTCTCTTTTGTCTTTTACTAGTATCATTTCTAGATTTCTATCTTGAGCTCACTAATTCTCTCTTCCATGTGATCTGTTCCATTTCCATTGCTTTCTAATGCATTCTTCATCTCGTTTATTGTGTTCTTTAGCTCCAAAAATTTTGTTTGGTTCTTTTTAGAGTTTTAATCTCTTTGGTGGAGTATTCCCTCTTTTCATTCATTTTATTCCTGAGCTTATTGCACTGCATTTCTGAGTTTTCTTGTAGCTTGTTGAGTTTCTTTGAAGCTATTTTGAATTCTCTACCAGTTATATTGCAATATTCCATGAGTTTAGGTTTGGTTTCTGGAGAATTGCCATTTTCTTTTTGTGATACAGTTACTGTGGTTTTTAATGGCGCTTGATGAGTTGTTCATCTGCCCGTGCATTTGAAGCCCAGAACACCTTTCTACTTAATTCCTCATGAGTCAATAGATTAGAAATTAGAGGCCTTTCTTTTGTTTTCCAGTAGGTGGCGCTATAACACAAGTTTTTGGTTTCTTTTACCGGCGCTTCCTCTGGTTATATTTCCACCTTCCACTGCCTCTTTCAGAGATGTTGTCCTGTGCCCTTGTTATAAGTGCTTGTACCTCAGGGGTTACTGGTGCCTTGCTCCTGCCAGTGTTGCTAGTGTCACCACGTAGGGCACTGGGATGGTGGATTCTTCCGCAGTGTCCAGGGTCTCCTGGGTGGCAGACTCCATCATTGTGAGGGGAGAGGGATGGTGGTCGGGAGCTGGGGTTGTGTGGGTGCCATGTCTGGTGTTGTAAGGTTCCTGGGATTGGTAACTGGGTGGGGGAACAAGTGAGCTAGAGTTGTGAGCATCTTCATAGCTGAAGAGACGGGTCCTAGGCCCTGCAGCCCATTTACCTGTGCCTGTGGTGCTGCTGTGGCTGGGAGGCTGGAGTCCTGTGTGCTACTTCTTGCAGCTACTGGGGTCTCTGGAGCTATGGGCTCAGCTTCTGCAGCCGGAGGTCCAGGACTGCAGCACGGCTTCCACACTTCTTCAGGTTCCACCTCTTCTGTGTGTTCCAGTCCACCCATCTGTAGATGTACATGTATATGGCATTCTCTAGCATCCTGGTATGTTTGGCAGAGGCATCTTTTTTGAGTTGTGGATATTTTACTGGTTATAGATTGAAGGGGAGACAGAAGGAGCAGCTCACTTTGCCATGATGCTGATTTCACTCCTATGTTTAATTTTTTAAGGAACTGACATGATGTTTTCCAAAATGGCTGTATCCACTGGCATTCCCACTAGCAATACATGAGAATTCCAGTGGTTCCACGTTTTTGCTAATAGTTGGTATTGTCAGTCTTTTTAAGTTTAGCCATTTTGTATGTATATAGAGTTACCTCATTGTAGCTTTATTTTGCATTTCTCTGATGACTAGAGATTTGAACATCTTTTCATGTGCTTACTGACCATTTATATATTGTGGGCAGGGAGTATTCAAATATTTTACCCATTAAAAAATGGATTATCTTATTATTAAGTCATAACAAGCTACCAAGCCTTTGTGAAATGTGTGTATTGGAAATATTTTTATCCCAGTTTGTGGCTTTTCTTTTTATTTTCCTAATGTTGTTAGAAGAGCTGAAGTTTTTAATTTTTATGAAGTTCACGTTATCAAAATTTCCTTTTAAGACCCTGCTTTTTGTGTCCTATCTAAGAAATTCTTTCATACCCCAAGTTTGTGAAGATTTTCACCTGTGTTTTCTTCTTATAGTTTTATTTTTACATTTAGTTCTGTGATTTATTTCAAATTAAGTTTTATGTTTGGCATGAGGTAAGGGTCATGTTTATTTTCCTCATACGAATATAAAGTTGTTCTAGCACTATTGTTTTCTTTCTTTTTTAAATTTATTTTTTTATATAGTGGCTAACATTTGTAAATCTCAAAACTCCCAAATTTATCCCTTCTTGCACCCTTTCCCCGGTAACCTTTTGTTGCAATGACTATTCTTTCTGTCATTGCCTTATCTTGGTACCATTGTTGAAAATCAGTTGCCTTTACATATGTAGAACTATTTCTGGACTATGTTCTATTCCACTGATTTATATGTATATCCTTAGCAATGCCAAACTAGCTTAAATTTATATAACTTTATAGTATGATTTGAAATCAAGTAATATAAATTCTTCAGCTGTGTTCTTTTTCAATATTTCTTTGGCTATTCTAAGTTTTTTACATTTCCATATAAATTTGATTAGAAAATCACTTTCGACCAAAGGAAAAAAGGCTTTGAGATTGTATTTAATCTATAGATCCATTTGAGAGAAATAATGTCTTAAAAATACTGAGCCTTATAATCCATTAATATGATAAATCTTTCCATTAATTAAGTCTAAAAATTTCTCTTAGTAATGTTTTGTGGTTTTCATTGTTTTGCATCTATTTTGTTAAATTTAAATTTACCCTGAAGTAGTTCCTTTTTTTAGTTGCTTTTATAAATAGTAATTTTTAAATTAAAAAATCTTAATTTCACATTGCTTATATGTAGATTTACAGTTGATTCTTGTATGTTGTTCTTGTATCCTGTGACCTTGCTAAATTTACCTGTTGGTTCTGTTATCTTTCTTGTAGATTTCTTAGTGTTTCTACATACACAGTCTTGTTGTCTGTAATGAAGACAGTTTTCCTTCTTCTTTTTCAATCTGGGTGCTATTTATTTGTTTTTCTTGGTTTATTTTCCTGGCTAGAACCTCTAGTGTAATGGTGAATAGAAATCGTGAGAATGGACATCTTTGTCTTGTTCCTGAGAAGTGAAAAAGCATTTAGCCTTTTATCATTAAGTATGATACTAACTGTAAGTGTCTTACAGATACTCTTTATCAGGATGAGAAAGTTCCCTTCTATTCCTAGTGTGCTGAGAATTTTTATTGTGAATGGGTAAGGAATTTCCTTAAATGCTGCTTCTGCATGGGTTAAGATGACTGTTTTTTTCCCCTGTATTCTGTTAGTATAATGGATTATACTGATTGATTTTTAAAAAAATTTTATATCAACCTTTCATTTCTGTGATAAACCGCATTCAGTCATGGTGTATCCTTTTTGTGTATTGCTGGATTCAAAAATTTCTGATATTTTTCAAGTTTTTTTTTTCCAAAGTGTTCATGGAAGATTTTTTTATTTTTGTAATTTCTGTGTCTGGTTTTTGAATCATCATTAAGACTGGGCTCATTAAATAAGTTGAGAAGTGTTCGCTTGTCTACTCTCTGAAAGAGTTTATGTAGATTTGGTATTGTTTTAAATGTTTGGTATAGGACAGTTCAGATTTTCTATTTTATTTGTGTTCATTTTGGTAAATTGGACTTTTTAAGGAATTTGTCATTTCACTTAAATTTTTGATTATGTTGACATGAACTTGTTTCTTTGTTACCCCTTTAATGTCTGTAGGATTTGTAGCAATGTCTCCACTTTCATTCCTGGTATTGGCATTTGTATCTTCTCTTTCTCTCTTTTCAAATCGGTTCAACTAGATAGAAGGTTATCAATTTCATCAGTTTGTTTGAAAGACTCAGCCTTTGTTCATTGTTTTCTATTTTACATTACACTGATTTTAGGTCTGTATCATGTCCTTCCTTATACTTACTTTGGGCTTACTTTGTTCTTTTTCTATAAAGAAAAGATTGATGTTTGACTCTATAACTTTTTTTTTTAAGTTGCATGGCAAAAACCACCAAGACAAAGTCAAAATGCAACTGTAGAACTGTGATAACATACTTGCAACATATATCACAGAAGGCTTCCTAATATATAACAACCTCTTAAAAATTAAGGGATAAAAAAGGACTAAAAACCTAATAGAAAAATTAAAAGAAATTTATCAGCAGACATTCACAGAGACAAGGTATGAAGATGTCCCTTAAACATATGAAAAAATGTGAAACTCATTCATTTGGAAATAGTAATTAAAATAACACTCAGATACCATTTTTCACTTACCAGACTGGCAAAAATTAGAGTCTGGCTACATAGCCTACTACAAAGAGAATAGGGCACTTTTCCTCTTCAGTGTTTTTTGGATATTCTGGCATGTTTGTTTTTCTTTTCAGGTCTTTCCCACCTTTTTTTGCATATTGATACGAACTTAAATGGCAATTTGTCTAACTCTGTAATAAAATTTGTTGGTATTTCTCATTGAGATTTGTATTCAGCTTATAAATTAACTTAGGGAGGCAGTTATATTACATAGGGACAGAAGCATAGAGTGAAACAGGAATGAGGAGAGAGTCATGAGTTTTTCTGATATTTAAAAAAGGAAAATCCAGAATGGGAAACTGGAAAGAAGCTGCCAGATATATATTATAGGGCAAGGTGATGTTTATTGGAGGGCATTGAGGAGGACCTAATGGAGTAGACACTTTGCAGTTGTGCTACAAAGGATTGTTTGGATTTGGGCAGGTGGAGACGGGAAGAAGTATGTTCTGGGTGGAGAGAGATGACTTGTGTAAATTTTGTTTATATAGGTATATTGTAATAATCTTTGAATTATTTGTGTGAGGTAGAAGTTATGATTATTCATTGTACTCTCAATGCTAGGCACTATGAAGTATATAAAAGTACGTAAGTACTGTTTGTGCCTTACATTTTATGTCACATTTTTCTGGGCATATTTTGAAATGATATAACATGAGATATTATATAAATAATGTGGCAGAGTACTACTCAGCCATAAAAAAGAATAAAATAATGCCCTTTGCAGCAACATGGATGGACTTGGAGGTGATCATTCTAAGTGAATTAAGCCAGAAAGAGAAAGAAAAATACCATATGATATCACTTATATATGGAATATAAAAAAAGAAGAAAGAAGACACTAATGAACTCATCTGCAAAGCAGAAACAGAGTCACAGACATAGTAAACAGTCTTGTTGTTACCAGGGGGAAAAGGGGTGGGAAGGGATAAATTGGGAGTTTGAGATTTGCATATATTAACTACTATATATAAAACAGATAAAAAATAAATTTCTTCTGTATAGCCCAGGGAACTATATTCAATATCTTGTAGTAACCTATAATGAAAAAGAATATGAAAATATATGTATGTATATGTATGACTGAAACATTATGCTGTACACTACACCAGAAACTGACACATTGTAAACTGACCATACTTCAGTTAAAAAAAAAAGAATGTGGCAGAGCCTTAAACAGTTCCTTTACCTTAATTAATTTATATTTTAGGATATGTTTAAATATCAGATTATCTTTAGGGCTTTTGCTTTCTTTGTCTTCCTTCCCTTTTTAAGCAAGAGACTATGAAGTCAAATGCCATTTAATTTAGGTAATATGCCTTTTCTTTGAATAGTTTGCTAAGTAAGGAGATAGTTTTATATTTTATTTTTAAAGAATAAGAGTTCGTTCCATTTGTTATCATTGTATTTGTGTCACCTTTCTGAATCAAGCCATGATAAGAGGCAAAATTCACAGGAATCCGTCCATGAACCTCATAAGTCTATCTCAGCAGTAATTTCTGATGTCAGCAATACTTCTCAGCTGAGTGATGAGTCTACTGAGAGTGGAGATTCTATTAAAACACTTGACTTTGAAAAATTCTTACTATGGTTCATGTTCTCAGGAAATACTTTAGATCCTGACACTTTTCTCTTTTGGATTTTGTAAAAAGTCATTGCTGTTTCCTGACAGTGGACTATTGTTTGATCTGAATTCTTTTATCTTTTATTGGCAGTCCACAAAGTCAAGCTATGACCAAGGTAATTATGCTAGTACATGTCATTGTAATTAATTATTCCAAAGAATAATTTAATATAAAGAAGTTCTTCCTAGATCTTAACCAGTAATGGCATAAACTCAGAGGTTAACATATTTGGATTCTTCTCATGCTGTATTCTCTCCAGGTGATCACATTTGTATTCATCCCTTTACCTTTTACTTGTATAGGTTATGACTTCCAAATCTATATCCTTTACTTAAACATTTCTGGGCAAACCTCCATTACTGCACTTACTCTTTACTGTTTTGTAATTATTGATTTACTTGCCTTTCTCTGACTAGTCTGTAAGAGCCCTGAGGGCAGGGACTACATTCAGCATTCTTCTGGCAGCCAGGTATAAGGCACAAACAGATTATTTTAATCCTGTTGGTTTTAGGCTTTTTTTTTTTTAAAGTGCTATTCTGTGTCATATTTGCCCTTCTAGAATGTGACCCTTTTGGGGTCTCAGTTTAAGCCTGGGGTGTACCCCTGGACATGGACAGCTCCACTTTGCCTGGCCTTAAACTCCAACCTTAGTGCTGGTCTTCCCAGTACCAAGCAGCAGGCTGCTGACGTGTTTTCTCGGCTTTTTGGCCTCTCAGCTGTTGCTCTCTGCTAGGTTTTTTTTTTTAAATCTTTCTGTGTTTGCACAGCTTAGCATTGGTAAACTACTCCAGGAGAGATTACACATGGAGTTTTGGGCTTACTTGCATGTGGTTCCTTCCTCTGTTATTGCCCTCAAGTCCTAGATGCTTTGGCCTTCTCAGACTCCAGCCTCTGTCTGTTTCGCCCATTTGGGATTTCTGCTTTTCATTCCCTTATGCTGTGAACTCACACATATTCTTAAAAGGAAAAGCCAGGATAGTTGAAAAATTCACCTTGTTCAGCTTACTTTCTTTTAGGGATCATAGCCCCATCAGGTTGTGCCTGTACTGGTTATTCTCCAGTGCCTTTTAACAGTTGTTTTATATATTTGTGTCTTTTATGTTGATTTTGTTGCGATATTGAGTCTGATAGAAGCTTTTTAGTCATGATTGGCCTGTAGTTCATGTGCATACATTTTAAAAGTGGTTGTTATTTTGTTTGTTTTTATTGAGGTGAAATACATGTAACAAAATCAGCTATTTAAAAGTATACAATTCAGTAGCTTTTAGTACATTCACAGTGTTGTGTGTGCATGCATTTTTAATTTATATAAATGATGCAACATTATAACTCTTATTCTTTGTCTCATTTTCACCTGACAGTATATTTTAAGAATTTTTTTCACATAACTTTTCTATTTATTACTTTTTAACAGTTACACAGTATACATTTCACTTCTCCTTTCCTCTTATGATGGACACCTACTTTGTCTCCAGCTCCCCACTACCTAGACTGCATTGCAGATAATAAGAATTTATTCTTGATTCCATTGTCCTCAAGAAAGCTGATTATATAGGGACCTCTTCTGGAAATTTGATTCCAAGAATATCTAGATTGATTCATTATCTGAGATCTGCTGGAGGAAATGACTCTTGGAAATTCATGGGCTTTTTGGAACCGTTCTAGTGCATAAAGTTCTCCCAGATTCATTTTGGCACCAGTGTAATTTCTTGAGAAAATGTAAACATCTCTGAACAGTATACATTTTATCAGATAAAAGATTGATAGCATTCTCCATTCTACCTTTCAGTGTCTCAGTAACTTCTGTATAAAAATGTATATGGACAACATTGGATGCTAGAGGCTCACTACAGTTCCTCCTAGTGGCAGTATTCTGTGATTTACTGAAAGTCTGTGACTTTAGATAATGATAGAATGCAGTGTATTTAGTGATTGAGCTCAAAACCTGAGTGTTCCAAACTGCTTCACCACTGACTACCTCTGTGACTTTGAACAAGTTCAACCTGTCAGAACTTCAGTTACATATCTCTATGATAAAAATAATAATAGAGTAGTTGTTGGATTATACTGAAAGAGAATAGGTAATATAGAGCACTTATCAAGTTCTGGCACATGTTAAGTGCATAGTAATAAAAGCTGTTCTTGGTCATTTGGTATGGACTGTCAGTGATATTTTATCTTGTTATTTCCTTTCAGTACTAAATATTTTTGTGCTTATGCTGCTCATTTGGCACTCAAAAATGTGGTACCTTATATTATTGTTAATGAGTTATGTTATTTTCCAATAATTAAGTATAAACATAGAGAACAGATTTTTTTCCAGAACCTAACTTGGTTTGCTTCTGCTGAAGATTAAATTAAGAATGCATTTTGAATACAGTGAGAAGTTCAACAAAGAAATTAGGAAATACAAGATGGTAATAGATAGAAGTCACATAGCCCAAGAATACAATAACTAAACTAAGAAGTTTCCTGGAGGGGTTTAATAGCAGACAAAAAGGATCAGTGAACTTGAAGTCCAAGCAGTGGAACTCACCCAGTCAGAACTGCAAAAAAGAAAAAGAATGAAATAAAGTGAAGATAGCTTAAGGAACTTAAGGGACAACATCAGGAGGACTAACATTCCCATAACAGGGCTCCCAGAAGAAGAGGAAAGAGAGAAACGGGCAGAAAAATTATTTGAAGAAATAATGGCTGAAAACTTCCCTAATGTGGGGAAGAAAACAGACATACAGATCCAGGAAGCCCATAGAGTTCCACATAAGAGGAACCCAAAGAGACCCACACCAAGACATTATAATTAAAATGTCAAAAGTTTAAGACAAAGAATCTTAAAAACAGCAAGAGAAAAACAGCTTGTTATGTATGAAGGAATCCCCAGAAGACTATGAGCAGATTTTCCAGCAGAAACTTCGCAGGCCAAAAGGGAGTGGCATGATATAGTCAAAGTATTGAAAGAAAAAAACTTCCAACCTAGATTATTCTACCTGGTAGAATTATCCTTCGTAATTAGAGGAAAGAGAAAGAATTTTCCAGATAAGCAAAAGCTAAAGGAGTTCCTCACCACTAAATTGGAGAAATGTTAAAGGGACTTCTTTAAGCTGAAAGGAAAGGGTGCTGATTAGTAACAAGAAAACATGTGAAAGTACAAGTCTCATTGGTAAAGGTAAATACATAGTAAAGTAGTAGGTCAGTCACTTACAAAGCTGGTATGAATGTTAAAAGCTGAAAGTAGTAAAAATAACTATAACTACAATAATTAAGAGGTCACACAAGATAAAAAGATGTAAAATGTAACACCAAAAATGAAAAAATGGGTGGGGGGTGGAGAGTAAAACTACAGAGCTTTAAAATGCATTTAGACTTAAATTGTTACCAACTTAAAATAGACTGTTATAAACATAAGTTGTTATATGAAAGTCCCATGATAACTGCAAGCCCAGAGCTAGTGGAAGGAAATAACAGAGTGGAAATAAATGAAGTATAGACTAAGAAGACAATAAAAGATATTAGTCAAACAAAGAGCTAGTTCTTTGAAAAGATAAACAAAATTAACAAACTTTTAACTATACTCACCAAGAAAGAAAGAGAGAAAACTCAAATAAAATCAGAAATGAAAGAGAAGACATTACAGCTGATACCACAGAAATACAAAGATTGTAAGATTACTGTGAACACTTAGGTGCCAACAAAGTGGACAACCTAGAAAGAAGTGGAGAAATTTCTAGAAACATACAACCTACCGAGACTGAATCACAAATAAATAGAAAATCTGAACAGACTAATTACTAGTAAGGAGATTGTATCAGTAACCAGAAACCTCCCAACAAATAAGTCTAGGACCAGTTTTGCTGGTGAATTCTACCAAACATTAAAAGCAATCCTTCTCAGACTCTTCCAGGAATAGAAGATAAGGTGATGCTTCTAAACTCATTTTACAAGGCCAAGATTACCCTGATACCAAAACCAGACAAGGATGCCACAAGAAAAGAATTACAGGGCAATATCCCTGATGAGCATAGATGCAAAAGCCCTTAACAAAATACTAGCAAACCAAATTGAACAATACATTAAAAGGATTGTATACCCTGTGATCAAGCGGGATTAATTCCATGATGCAAGGATGGTTCATCATTTGCAAATCAATCAGTGTGATACATCACATTAACAAAATGAAGAATAAAAAATCATATAATTATCTCAATAGATGTAGAAAAAGCATTTGACAAAATTCAACACCCACTTACAATGAAAACAAAGTGGATATAGAGGGTATGTACCTCAACATAATAGAGACCATATGTGACAAGCCCACAGCCAACATAACAGTGAAAACTGAAAGCTTTTCCTCTAAGATCAGAATAAGGCAAGGATGGCCACTCTCATCACTTGTATTCAGCATAGTATTGAAGTCCTAGCAAGAGCAATTAGACAAGGAAAGGGAGGGAGGGAGGAAGAAAGGAAGGAAAGAAGGGAGGAAAGAGGGAAAGAAAGAAATCAGTCCAAGTTGGAAAGGATGAAGTAAAACTGCCTCTATTTGCAGATGACATGATATTATAAATGGAAAACCAAGAAACTTTTAGAGCTAATAAATGAATTCATTAAAGCTGCAGGGTACCAAATCAATAAACAAAAATCTTACATGTTTCTATGCATGAATAACAAACTATCAGAAAAAGAAGTTGAGAAAATAGTCTGTTTACATTTGCATTAAAAAGAATAAACTACTCAGGAATAAATTTCAGGTGAAAGACCTGTATGCTAAAAACTGTTAAGACATTAATGAAAGAAATTTGAAGAAGACACAAATAAATGGAAAGTTATTTCATGCTCATGGATTGGAAGAATATTGTGAAAATGTCCATACTACCTAAGCAATCTACAAATTCAATGCAATCTCTGTAAAAATTCCAATAGCATTTCTCACAGAAATAGAATGAATACTTCTAAAATGTGTATAGAACCACAAAAGACCCCAAATAGCCAAAGCAATCTTGAGAAAGAACAATAAAGCTGGAGGCACCATGCTCTCTGATTTCAAACTATATTACAAAGCTATAGTAATCAAAAGAATATGGTATTGGCATTAAACAGACACATAGATCAAAGGGACAGAATTGGCCCTGAAATAAACCCCCACACATATAGTCAATTAATTTACAATAAGCCAAGAGTATATAATGAGGGGAAGGAGAGTCTCTTCAATAAATGGTGCTGAGAAAACAGAAAATGGTGGAAGAATGAAACAATCCCTGTCTTATACTATTCACAAAAATTAACTCAAAATGGATTTAAAGACTTAAATGTATGAGCCAAAATCATAGAACTAGAAGAAAACATAGGTGGTAAGCTCCTTGACATCAGTCTTGATGATAATTTTTTGAATTTGACATCAAAAGCAAAGGAGGCAAAAGCAAAAGTAAACCAATGGGACTACATCAAACTAGAAAGCTTTTGCACAGCAAAGGAAACCATCAACAAAATGAAAAGACAACCTACTGAATGGGAGAAAATAGTTGCAAATCATGTGATTTGATAAGGGGTTCATATCCAAAATATATAAAGAACTCATAAAACTCAATAGCAAAAAAATATAATAATCCAGTTAGTAAATGGGCAGAATAGACATTTTTCCAAAGAAGACAGCCATCAAAACCACAGTGAAATAACACCTCACACCTGTTGGAATGGCTGTTATTAGAAAGACAAGAAATAACAAGTGTTGGCAGTGATACGGATGTGAAGGAAAGGGAACCCTCATACACTGTTGATGGGAATGGAAATTGGTGCAGTCACTATAGAAAACACTGTGGACATTCCTCAGAAAATTAAAAATAGAACTACCATAAGATCCATTGATTCCACTTCTGGGTATTTATTCGAAGGAAACAAAAACTAATTTGAAAAGATATATGCACCCCCATGTTCACTGCAGTGTTAACTTCGAACACTTACAAGATATGGAAGCAACCTAAGTGTCCATTGATAGATGAATGGATAAAGAAAATGTGATATGAATACATACAGTGGAATATTATTCAGCCATAAAAATGAAGTCTTGTCATTTGCTACAATATGCATGGACCTTGAGGACATTATGCTAGGTGAGAAAATGAGACAGACAAATACAGTATGATCTCATTTATATGTGGAATGTAAAATTTAAAAAACCCAAGCTCATAGATACAGAGAACAAATTGGTGGTTGCCAGAAGTTGGAAGAGAGGTGAGGATCAGTGAAATGGGTAAAGGGGATCAAAAGGTACAAAATTCCAGTTATAAACAAGTAAGTCATCAGCACATAATGTATAGCATGGTGACTGTTGTAATACTGTATTGCATATTTGAAAGTTGCTAAGAGAGTAGATCTTAAAAGTTTTCATCACAAAAAAAAATGTTTTTTGTATGTGTGCAACTGTATGGTGACAGATGTTAACTAGACTTATTTTGATGGTCATTTCACAATGTATACAAATATCAAATCATTATGTTGTACACCTGAAATGTCAGTTATACCTCAATAAAAAAACGTGTTTTGAATCTTTTCTTTTTTACTTTCCCCTCTCAGTTTTAGGAAACAGAAAACGTTTGTACTTAAATTCAAAACTGAACTTTTTTTTTCAGATAACCATGATGATTACAGAGACTGCTATTATGCCTTTTGCTCCTTTTGAGGATACATTGAGTCGAATGCTGTTTGGCTGGCAGCAGCAGTTTTCATCATGTGAGAAGAAAACTGAAACAAAATCATCCTTCAATGGTACTGGTTCATCGACCTCAAAACCTATAGCTGTTGCTTCAGATAAAGTTAAAAAGAAACACACTAAGAAGACTGAGTAAATTTTCTTGATGAGCTTTAGAAGGCAAAAAAATTCTTATCTACCTGTCAGATTGTGATAAACATTTTTATGTAAATGATGTAAAATAAAGATATGTAAGGAATGGAGGTGACAAAAAAGAAAGAACTTCTTTCTGCTTTAAGGGGACTGTCCCTTTCTGCATTGTAATTTCTTGAGTGTTATGAGTATATCATGCGAAATTGTTTTTCTAAGTTATATATAAAAGATTCTATTGTGATTTTTAAATAGTTTTATATTGATAAAAGAAGGCTAGATTTTTTTAATGTTAGGAAAAGTAAACCCACTGCCATTGCAAAATAACAAAAATTAAAATGTTACATTGTTTAATCTAGATATTTTCATATATATTTTTTATTTGAGTCTATTCAAGCTTTAGTTCAGCAAAATTAAACTTTTATTTCATATTACCATTATAATTCCTAGATGTGGAAAACAACTCCTGTTTGATTTTGAGTACTGGGAAGAACAAACTACCTAAATCACTTTATATTATGAATGAAAATAAATTATTAGCCTATTTCAGATGTAAACATTGTATACTTTGTCCACACTAAATGGAAATACCTGAAATTAAAAAAAAAATTTGCAGTATGTTTCAGTGAGAACAGAGTATTAGTTTGAGTCTTGAGTGTGTTTCTTGCCCTTGTTTATACAGTTTCTCTTTTCTCAAAAGAAAATCGGGTGTAATTTTAAATAAGCTAGTAAGCCCATGTTTTGCTTTGTACATTTTGAGGAACTTGTTTTTTTCTCTCTCCTTGAAACACATTTGTTTTTAACTATAGAAGAAACTATTTTTCTCAGCATTTCATGTATTCTTAAGTATTATTTCAATTTAAAAATTTCACCTTTATGTCTCCTCTCTAATGGATGCTTTTCAGTTTTCGGTTGAATGTCTCTTACTAGTTTGCATATGTTTGTTATATTTTAACCTACATGTACATATATTATTAATTTTATTTTAAATTAAGACTAGTTACCCTTATGTGGAAATGCTCAGCTCTAATGAGAATTGTCCTTGGGCATTTGATAGTAACCAGCTAATTAAGAAGAAACAAACTAAAATCTCATGGTAGTAGACCATTTGAATGAAGAATGATACTAAATCTGGTTCCTTATTTGTAAAAATGATAACAATAATAATAGTAAGAAGAAAAGGTACTAAATAATGTTAGATTTTATGGCTTTATTTCATAGTGTGAGTCCAGTTTTAATTTTAAAACTCTGACTGACATGATTTCTTCTACCAAGACCATGAGCCTCTAAAGACTTAGTATGTATCAGGCATTTTTGTATGGCATGGAAGTACTCAAATCATATTCAAGGTAGAACTCTTGGTTTTTAAAAATTTTAACAAGTATAAACACCAGCAGGGACTATACTTCTGCTTGTTTTTAAAAAAAGATTTTTTGAGGGGAGGACCTTTGGTAGCCTTGGAATACTAAAAAGTTTATTTTTAATATTATTACAGAAGGCATTAAACATTTAAGAGTTCAGTATTATCTTTGATACTCTTGTAGGTAAAAACTTCTCAGAGTTAACATGTTGCTAACTATTGACATAGTTTTCAAATTTAGGTTTAACTGTAGTTGAAATGGTAGAAATCTTGTTTTATACTTGTATTAAAGGACATATTTATTAAAATAAGTTATTTAGCACCAATGGAGTATTATATTCTTTTTATGGTTTTTTTCTATTTTTCTTGAGTCAGGAGTTGTACATTTTGACTGATATGGTATATATTCAGTGATTACTATCTGAATGAGATAGACAAACTTTATCAATCTATTACAACCTGTAATTCAAGGTTCTTAGGAAAAAGCTGTACTGGAGAACATGGTTTAGGCCTGAAACCTCCCACCCTCAATCTGTTCATGCTGCCTGCAGAGACTTGACTGGATTTGCAAAGCAGATTGTTAGACTCCTTAACCCAACATGTAGCATGAATAAAGCCTGTGGCCCTGCTTCACACAGCCAGTCATAGGTGGCACTGAGAAAGTCAAGACCTGGTAGGTCTTAAATAAAAGGAGACAAGACACTGGCTAGAGCATAGGCTGGTTTAACTCGGTAATCTCACCCTCTAGATCTCATAAGAGTGGTCTCACTCTTATGTAAAAAATGGCCAAAATAATTTCGAACTTTGTCAGACTAGTCATTCTAACTTGCTGAAGGTGTAAGGACTGTAGAGGGACCAGATATGTGGAGTGAGTGGATTTCAATGGAAATTCCAATTTTCCTATAGGCAGAGACCAAAAAGTGGAGAGAAGAGGAGAGACATTCCCTCTTTGGTGTATTTTTTTGTCTGTTCCTTTAGGGCCTGACATCATTACATTAAAATCTACCTCAGATCACAAGTTGGTTGCAATTGAGTAATATGTTAGAAATGGAATAATGTGTTCAGGAATGCCCTCTCTCCCTCCACTGCTCTCTTGGTGTTTACATTTTACTAGTGGTGAGACATACAGTAAGCAAACAGATGTGTTCTTGTGGTGATACTAAAGGTCATGAATATAAAGCATGACACAAAGATAGAGAGAGAGTTGGGTGTGCTTGTTTAGAGGATTGTTAGAGAAGGCCTTTCTGTTAAAACTATGTTTCACCAGAGACCTGAAGGAAGTAGGGGAGCAAGCCAGGCAAGACGTCTGTGTTAAATGCAAGGGTCATTCTGTTTCTTCATCTACTTGAGTTAGATTATGTATTTTCCCCCCAAAATTATTTAATTTATTTTTCTTATTCAGTACAGTTTCACACTTACAGTTTTTAAACATATTTCTTTGATAGAATTTTTGTTTTTACATTTTTTTCTTTTAAGGTAAAATTCACATGCAATGAAATGCATAAGCTGTAAGTGTACATTGAAAGAGTTGGCAAATGCATACAACTATATAACCTGAACTATTAAGATATAGAACACTAGCAGTGCCTCAGGAAGTTCCTTTCTAGTTAATCTGCCCCCTAACTGAATAGAAATAGAATCATGCAATATATTCTCTTTGGCGAAAGACTTCTTTCAGACTCATCATAATGCTTTTGAAATTCATTCACCTTGTGTTTATCAGTAGTTCATTCCTTTTTAATTGCTTAGTAGCATTCTACTATATGAATATGTCACAGTTTGTTTATCCTGTTGCTGCACATCAGAGCTGTTTCTAGTTTGAATATTCTGAATAAGCTACCATGAACATTTTTGTACAAGTCTTTTGAGGAACATATGTTTTTACTCCTTCTGAGCAAATATCTAGGAATGAATTATGTTTAGTTTTATAAAAAAAATCACTAGACCTTTATTCCAGAGTGATTGTACTGCTTCATTATTCACAACAATTTATGAGAGTTCCAGTTGCTGTACATTCTTACCAAGGATTAGTGTTGTCAAACATTTTAATTTTGTCCATTTCCAGTGGGTAGCTTGTGGATTTTTGGTTTTACTTTTCATTTCCCTAATGGTTAATGATGTGGAGCACTTTTTTTGTGTCCTTATTGGCCATTCATACATCTCCCTCTCTGAAGTGTGTCCTTAGACCATTTGCCCATATTTTATTAGATTTGTCTTTTTATTATTAAGTTGTAGGAGTTCTTCATTTATCTTGGATATCCATCCTTTGTTAAATAGGTGTTTTGCACATACTTTCTTTCTGGTGTATGGATTACCTCTTCTCAAAAATCATTGCTCATCTTACATGTGTGGTCACTTTTTCTGTGCTCGTGCTAAAGGTTATACGTTACAGGAATTTAAGACTTCTATGTGTGTGTCCTTGGTTTATCACAACTGATATTTAGAAGGTGAATAAAAATGTGACAATAGGAAATATATTTTTTAAAATTGAGGTATAGTCAGTTTCTGGTGTACAGTATAATGCTTCAGCCATACATGGATATACATATATTCATTTTCATGTTCTTTTTCACCATAAGCTACTACAAGATACTGAATATATTTCCCTGTGTTATACACTATAAACTTGTTTATTTTATATATACTAGTCAGTATCTGCAAATCTCGGACTCCCAGTTTATCCCTTCTCACCCACCTCCCCGCTGGCAACCACAAGTCTGTATTCTATGTCTGTGAGTCTGTTTCTGTCTCATATAAATTCATTTGTCTTTTTTTTTTTAGATTCCACATATGAATGATATCATATGGTATTTTTCTTTCTCTTTCTGGCTTACTTCACTTTTGTTTTTTCCTTTTTCAGTTTTATTAGGTAGAATTATTACAGTTCGACTGCACATACACATATTACATGTAAATACATATAACAATATACTGCACATTTTTTAGTTTGCATATATGTACAAATGTTTCTAAGAACAGATTAGATCTTTAACTTTTTAAACTTACAAAGTTATCAAAGGAATAACTGGCTTACTTCACTTAGAATCACATTCTTCAGGGCCATCCATGTTGCTGCAAATGGTATTATTTTACCATTTTTTATGGCTAAGTAGTATCCCATTGTATAAATATACCACAGCTTCTTTATCCAGTCATCTGTCAATGGACTTGTAGGTTGTTCCCCTATCTCGGCTGTTGTAAATGTCCCACGTGTAGTTGAGAAGAAGGTGCATGTTGTGTTTGTTGGGAAGGATATTCTTTATATATCTATTGGGTCTGGTTGGTTTATTGTGCTGTTTGTCTTTTATTTCCTCACTTTGTTTTTGGTGTTCTTTCTATTATGAAGGATTGGGTACTGAAGTCTCCAACTATTATTGTAGAACTGTTTCTCCCTTAAATTTTGACGGTTTTTGCTTCATATATTTTGATGGTTATTAGGTATGCAAGTATTTATTTTTGTTTTATCTCCATGCTTTATTGAATCTTTTATTAATGTATAATTGTAATGTATAATATCCTTCCTTGTCTCTTACAACCTTTTGGTTTAAAGTTATTTTGTCCTGTTTTCTTTTGATTATTATTTGCCTGACGTATCTCTTCTCATTCTGTTTGTGTCTTTGAATCTAAAGTGAGTCCTTCGTGAAGAGCATATGGTTGGATCATTTCAGAAATCTATTTTACCAATCTCTGTCTTTTGATTGGGGAATTTAATCCATTTACATTTAAAGTACAGACATTCCTCAGAGATATTGTGGGTTCAGTTCCAGAGTACTATAATAAAGTGAATATTGCAAGTAAGTGAGTTACATGAAATTTTTGGTTTCCCAGTGCATATGAAAGTTATGTTAAACTATACTGTAGTCTGTTAATGTATGATAGCATTATGTCTAAAAAAACAATGTACATACTTTAATTAAAAATACTTTATTGTTAAAAAATGCTAACCATCATCTGAACCTTCAGAAAATTGTAATCTTTTTGCAGTAGTAACAGCATAGATGTTTCTGATCTGTGATCACAGATCACCATAACAAATACAATTATGAAAAAGTTTGAAATATTGTGGGCATTAACAAAAGGTGACACAGAGACAGGAAGTGAGCATATGCTCTTGGAAAAATGCAGTGACAGACTTGCCCCACACAGTTACCATGAAACTTCAATTTGTTAAAAAAAGGAAAAGCATTATCTGTGAGGAACGATAAAATGAGGTACGCCTGTTATTAGTGATATGAAGGGACTTCCTCTTGTCATTTTCTTTTGTTTCCTCTATGCCACGTAGCTTTCTTGTCCCTCATTTCCTGCATTACTGTCTTCTTTCACATTTTGGTTTTTTTTGTAGTGAAACATTTAAGTTGCATTCACGTTTCTTTTTGTGTATTCTACAACTGTTTTCTTTCTGGATACCATGGGAACTACATTTAACACCTTGAAGTTTTAACAATCTATTTTGAATTTATACCATCTAAACTTCAATAACATATAAAAACTTTGGTTTTTTAACAGCTGCTTTCCCATCCCTTTTGGTTGTTGATGTCACAGAATTACATTTTTATAGATTGTATGCCCCCAGATATAAGCTAATAATTATTTTAAATGCATTAGCTTCTTAAATTATGTAGAAAACAAAATGTGGAGTTACAAACCATAGATACAGTAATACTTTTAGACTAATAATTGCTTTAAAAATGTATTAGTCTCTTAAATCCTGTGAAAACAAAATTTAGGGTTAATCAACCATTGTTACAATAATAGCTTTTATAACTGTACATGTATTTACCTTTCTTAAATTTTTTTTAATCTGGCTTCAAGTTACTGTCTAATGTCCTTACATTTCACAAGGAAACTCCCTTGAGCATTTCTTTTAGGGAAGTTTAGTGGTAATGAACTCTCTCAACTTCTGTTTATTTGAGAATGTCTTAATTTCTCCCTCACTTTTGAAGGACAGTTTTGCTAGGTGTAAGATTCTTGGTTGATAGATTTTCCTTTTAGTACTTGGAATATGTTGACCTACTTCCTTCTGGCCTCCAGAGTTTCTGGTGAGAAATCTGCTGATAGTATTATTGAGTATCCCTTGTATGTGATGGATCACTTCTCAGTTGCTGCTTGCAAGAGTCTCCATGTCTTTGTCTTTGGAAAGTTTGATTATAAGCCTTGGTGTCAGTCTTTCCGAGTTAATCTTTCTTGATGTTCATTGAGCTTCTTGGATGTTTATATCTTTCATCAAATTTGGAAAGTTTTCCACTATTTTTCTTCAGATATTCTCTCTTCCCCTTTCCTGCCCTCTCTTCCTTCTGAGACTCCCACAGTGTGGATGGTGTTCTGCTAGATGGTAATCCACAAATCCCTTAGGCTCTGTTCACTTTTCTTTAATTTTTTTTCTGTTCCTCTGACTTAATAATTTGGTTGTCTTATCTGTAATTTGTCTGACTGTTTCTTCTGCCTGCTTAAATATGTTTTTGAATCCCTCTAGTGAATTTTAAATTTCAATTATTGTACTTTTCTGCTCCAGAATCTTTTTGTTTTTTAGGGTTTTCATCTCTTTATTGATATTTCCATTTTTTTTCACACATTGTTGTCTTGACTTTCTCCATATCTTCTCTTAGTTCTTTGAGCATTTTAAGACTGTTGTTTTAAAGTCTTTATTTAGTAGCTCTGCCACCGTGTATTTTTTAGGGACAGCTTTTTTCCCCCTTGAATGGATCATACTTTTCTGTTTCTTCTGTGATTTTTGTTGAGGACTAGACATTTGAATCTAATAATATTGTATCTGCAAATCAGATTGTCCTCTGTCTCTAGGGTTTGCTGGTTTGTAAAAAAACTTTTTATTATTTTGTTTGATCTTTTGTTTGTTGCAAGTTGTTTCTGTGTCAAAGATTAGCCTGAGGTATAAACTTAAGTCTTCTCACATCCATTCTCAGCCTGTGTCCTTCCCTGGGCATGCCCAATCACTTTGTCATTTCCTCCACAGGTGCAATTGTTTTTCAATGTCCTAGTCTTTAATGCCTGGCTCCCAAAAGGGGAAAAAGAAAGATGAAGAGGGGAAAGAAATTAAAGGAGACCCAAATACATAGGAAGATACCCCATGCTCATACATTAGAAGACTTAATATTGTTAAGAGTATGTCAGTCTACAGATTCAATACAATCCCTATAAAAATTGCAATAATCTTTTTTTGCAAAAATGGAAAGGGTGATCCTAAACTCATATGGAGGGTGTGTATGAGCTCAACAATATGGACTTCTCACCAAGGCCAACTTGGCTACAACTGCTGCTGAGTGCCCAGTCTGCCAGCAGGAGAGAGCAACCCTGAGCCCCCTAAGTGGCACTGGTTTGATGACATCGAACAGTTTCCATCATGCAAGGGGCATCGCTTTGTTCTTATTGGAACAGACATTTTGGACATGGATTTGATTTCCCTGAATGCAATGCTTCTGCCCAAACTATCATCTTTGGGCTTGCAGAATGCCTTATATACCGTCATGGTATTCCACCAAGCATTTCTTCTGATAAAGGAACTCCCTTCACAGCAAATAAAGTGCAATAGTTGGCCCATGCTCATAATACTTCACTGGTCTTACTTGTGTCTCATCTCTTCCTTCTGCTGGTTCAAGGCATCAAGTTCTAAGCCTCTTAAGCATTGCGAGAAGAGTACATGTCAGATATGGACCCAGAACAGTCCTAACAATGTTTATAAACTGGGTTAAACAAAGTTCCATCTGGTTCCAGAAGTTCCTAATTACCCAAAGAAGGCAATTTCCACATCTCCTATCACAAAAACTAATTTAAAAAAATCTACTCTAGAAAAACAAGGGAAGTCAGTAATATATTGATTGGAATTCTTTTGGATCCTGTCCCTCTCCACAGAGTGCCACTGAAATTACAGGCTAACATTCCCTCACTGAGGGATGCTAGTCAAGCCATCCCTGGATGAGCAGACTGAGAGAAACAGGCTCAGGGCTGGGCACATGCACACTCCTTCATCTCATTGCCATAAAACTGGCTTTTTCCATCCATGAACCCATACAGTGCTGTATGTATGGGATTGGTGGATAAGATGCTGGGATCTCAGCCATGCCTACCTGGTAGGAGAAAGCAGCAAGCTGAGACTGAGTACAGGGTCAGGGAGGTTAACTCATCAATGAGGAGGGTCCTTGTAGATGATTCTCTAAAGGATATTAGTGGATTGGGACTTGAGATCTGCTTGTATTCGTTGGATAGGCCAACTGCAGTAACCAAAGTCTCCAAAATGTTTAGTGACTCAAATACATCCAAGTTTATTTTCATTCTAATGAACAGTTCAAGACATTTCAGGTTGGTGAACTATGCTCTGTACAGGTATTCAGGGAGCCAGGCTGATAGGCTCTGCCATTTTAAAAAAATTGAAGTATAGTTGATTTATGATACGGTGTTAGATTCAGGTGTACAGCAAAGTGATTGTTATATTTTTTTCAGATTATATCCCATTAAAGGTTATTAAAATTGGAACATGTAACGAATTTGTGTGTCATCCTTGCACAAGGGGCATGCTAATCTTCTCTGTATTGTTCCAGTTTTTAGTATATGTGCTGCTGAAGTGAGCATGACTTTGCCATTTTTAATAACTGGCTTTCAAGCTTGCCTTGGAAAGGGAAAGAGGCATAAATGAGGGTTTTGTGGGCCAAACCTGGGATACCACTTCTCACTTCCCTTTGGTAAAACTGAATCATATGTCCACATCGAACTGCAAGGGAGACTGGGCTGTGAGCCTAAGAAGAGGAAATGAATTTGGTGAGGACTAGCAATGTTGGACACAGCACCTGTTTCCAAGGGACAGTGATGTGGTGTCTGGAATGGGGCACCAGGAGCTAAAGCCAAGATTCTGCTGGAATTCAGACAGGAGGCAGCATTCTGCCTGCACCTTTCTGCCCAGTTTGGAGTAAGACAGCCAGCTGCAGGTGTGGAGATGCTTTTGGCGGTGGGAGTGTTATGGATGCTTGTGTCCAGGCCCTGGGAAAAGGGAATCAAAGAGGGTGAGATTCCAGGATCTGAGCCACAAGAGCTGGGATTCAAGCCCAGGCTCTAGTGGTGATACTGAAGTCCAGTGATAAGGATGGAGATGTGGGAGAAGGCTTACATGTGAGGGCTTGCCTTGGGGATGTTTTGCCTATGACAGCAAGACTTAACTGCAAGTCGCCCCTGCTGGTGGGTCTTAGACTATTAGGGTCAGGCTTGGTTCTGGGATAGTTGGGGGACGGTCCTCCTCCTGAAATTTTCTTTAGCACTGTCTTTTCCAGACGGCATTTACATATGTCTTTCAAAGAGCTTAATATCCTCAGAAGAGAGGTGTCTTTGTACTTGCAGTTTCCTCAAGCAGCCAAACTCCTACACACACCCCAGCTTTTAGGAGTTTACATTAAATAACCATGGGACACAGGTCACTAATTTCTGATGTCCCGTGGTCTCAGCACACATAACATCTCACAGTTTAGGCATATAACCTAGGGGCTAAGTAACTACTAGATTCTAAATAACCAATAGATTCTGTATGGAGAGCTGGAACATGAATTGCTTGCTTTGTGTGCTTTCCTCTTTGAAGGTGGCCAAAAAATCTTAATTGTTTAGGGCTTTCTGAACATTGTCTTTTAAGGATGATACTGCATGTACTGTCTAGAGATGTTGTTGGAACAGATGTTGTGAGAAGCTCTTATGCTCTGATATGCTGAGAATGCCCATGTATCCCCCAGGCACCATCGCAGAAAATCCTTAAACACATTCACAGCACTACAGGGCGTTGCCTTCCACTTGACCCTTCCGTTCTCTTGATTGTTCAATGCACGAGGGTTATTAAGAAGCTGAAAGATGATTATTACACTCCATTGTGGTTGCCAGCTATGTGCTGGCAGATTATTGAAAACAGATTCAGGAAACCACTGTAGGTTAATGACATGATGTGGAAAATGCTGGTCTTGGAGTAAACTAGCCTATTTCACAGAACAAAATGTGGGATGGTAAAAGATGCAGTATACCACAGTATTGGAGCATAGAATCTAGTAAATCTGCTGTTTAATGGCAACTTGACCTTGGGCTAATTTTGACTACTTCAGTGCCTCAGTTTCCTCACCTGAGAAATGGGAATTATGATGGGACTCACTTCCATAGGGTTATTGATAGAACTAACTAAATGAGACCATGTATGGAAAGTGCTTAGCATGATGCCTGGCGTATAGCTGGCCTTCAAAAAATATGTTACTTACTATCATAGGCTAAGATTTAAAAAAAAAAAAACCTGTCATTGGAGTAAGAAAAAAAATGGAAGATTAATCGGTCATCAGTGCCAAACACTAGTTCTTAATGGTTATAACTGGATCCTTGAAATTCTGCTGGTAGGAGGGAACATTTTTGATCATCCCCACCTGTATCAGTGCTTTTAGTCACTATCCAGAGAGACTCTCAGATCAAGTGGGGAAAACAGACCAAACAAAAGTCTAGAGCCGAGGTTTTCACGGTGTGAACTCCAGGTCGGTCGCATCAACATAACAGCGAACTTGCTAGAAATACAAATTCTTGGGCTGAGGACTGCAGACCTACTAAATCTGAAACTCTGGGGTGGGATGCAGAAATCTGTGTTTTAACAAGCCCTACTGGGGATTCTTAAGCTCAGTTTGCAGACCTGGATGTAGAGCCTCTAGAGATAAATTTGTTGATAAAATGCAGGCGACAGTCCTTGCAGAGAACTTATGGCAGTTAATGAGCCCAGACCTACGTTTGCAGCTGCCTTCTGTAATCCCTGCCTGAGCTCTTCCTGCCCAGTCCCCTGCCTCCTCCTGTGGCATCTTGGTGAACAGTCCCACCATCCATCCAGTTCTCCACTCTTCTAGTTTCTTTTACTCTCTCACTTTTCACCGAACCAGGCACTAGGAACCTGGGTTTGCCTTTCTGAATGCTTACATCTGTGCGCTCCTCTCTCCCACTGCCTCTGCTTTCGTCCGAGCTCCACCACGTCTCATGGGGTTCAGGACGACAGTGCCACAGTCTTTGTTGTTTCTCTCCTCTGTTCTCTAGTTTCCCCACTCTTCTCTCCACACTGCCACGGAGTGACTTCACTAAAACACGGGCAGGTCAGTTGTTCCACTGATTCAAAATCTTCAAACGCTGCAGACAAATTCCTTACCGTGGTATTCCAGGCTCCTGACAACCTAGCCAGAGATACGTTTCCAGCCTCCCCTCTCCCTACCCCTTTCTCTCACACCGTTTACTCTGCCTTCTATTCTGTCGATTCCAAGCGCATTTATACCCCCTTGCTCTGCATGGACATTTGTCCCCTGTCTTGCGTGTTCTCATTATCTGTTCATTGAGGTTCTGTTTACCAGCTTAGTTCCAGCATCGCCAACCCTGAAAACTGTCCTTGATTCTTCTAAGGAGCTTTGGCATTTTTCTTTTCGGTTCTCCAGCTATGCTCTATTTTAAAAGGCATTCACCACTCATACTGATGGTTTTCCTACTGGACTGTGAGCTTTTTAAGGCCAAAGGATCTGTTGTCTTATTTATCTCTGCACTCCAGCACTCAGCACTGCGCTCAGCACTTACTAAGTAGTTGCTTAATAAATGTTTGCCGAAGGAATGAAGGAATGAGAGTAAGTGGGTCTTTACAGGAGGATTTTCCTTTTAGGAACAAAACCTCAGCTTCCCAGGCACAGACTACCGCCTTCGAGAGAGTATTTATGATCTGGATCACGGCAGCCGTGGAAGAGGCATGCGCCTCTCAGGGGAAGCCATGGGAGAGTTTGGGCAGGTGAAATGTAATTATCCACGCTGGCCCTGGGCCAAGGATTCTCAGCGCTGCAGCGAGGCCAGGGCTAAACACAAATGGGTACGACCTTCATCTCACATCCCTTCTGAAGGGCTGCTCCTCCGGCTGCCCAGAGACCCCTAACAGCTTGCCGGGGCCTGGGGTCAGCCTCACTCACAGGGAAGGGGCAGCAGAGCCCCATGACCCCGCTGAGCTGGCTGCTTGGCTCTCGGCTGCCTTTGGTCAAAACACACAGCCTGGTGTGGAAACAGAAGCTGGCCTGTGACCCCTTCTTCATTCTTTTGGGCCACACTGCTGCAAACCCCAGCACATAACAATAACTTGACCTCAAGTTACTGGTGGCCTGTTTCCTCAGTGTGTGTGTGTGTGTGTGTGTGTGTGTGTGTTTATTTCTACAAACAATAAATCTCCTACCCAAATCACCAGGCAACACACGCAGAAGTGCACAAAATTGAAATTCCCTTTCGCAGATAACCATAAATCGTCTTTGGAAGAAGGTGGAGGTTAAACAAAAAGTGGCTGAGCTAGGATTTAAACTCAGGAAGTCTGACTCCCTGGTCTGACCTCCGAGACCTCCTGACTTTGTAGCAGGTTGGCCTCTCAGATCTACCTGGTACACCTGAAACTAATATAATATTATAAATCAACAGTACCTCACTTAAGAGAAAGGTCTACCTGGGAGGGATCTACCAGGCCAACAAGCACAGCCAGGACTCCTGGGCCTCTGGTTTTTTTTTTTTTTTTTTTGTAATATAACTAAAACCATAAAGCCTTGTTGCTTCCACAAGTAAATGACCTTGGGAAGTGGTCCCAAGGAGACAGAAGAGTGCCGAGGAAAGAACAAGGCACGTCCTTTATACACAGCAATCTCACGCTCAGTCAGTATCGTGCCTCTCAACCATTCTCCAGACAAGATTTTATGCCCAGAGCAGTCTTTCCCCTGAACAGCAATATTCCTGTATGTTCTTCTTTTCATTTCCTTGATTCTCCCTCCAAAGGTCTCCAAGCAATTTACAAACTGTAGGTTGTGTTTGCAATTCGGACCCTTAAAATTTGTCTATCTTTCTCTCCCCTCTCACTTTTCCTTTGTCTTTTATGATTGTGATTGAAAAAGAGGAAGAGTTGGGAGACCAAAGCTCATGAATGTATATGAAGCCATTACATCTGCCGGGTGCGATGTGCGCACAGGCACTCTTTTTTTAAATGGTTGTCTCCACATCGCCAGAACTGCTTGAGAGCTTTTTCCTCCAATTGCACAAATTCATTATTTACTCTTTTACTGCATCTATTTACAAGTCCACATGGACCCTTGGGGAGGCCCACTTCGGGCCTCAGAGCTCCGGTAATGAAGCCTGGCTCACTCTACTTTGATATATCTCACTGCTACTGCTGCTTGGGGGATAAAGAGTGTGCCCACCTGTTTTTTGGAAGGTCAGCCTGACTGAGGACAAAGGATTTTAAATTGTGCTCTGTGGAATCCTGGAATCCTGAGTAGGCTGCCTGGAGTTCTAGGAAATAATAATAAGACCAGCCACGGACATTCTTTTATTTTCCAAGGCACTCTGATTTGGTTTGGTTGTTAAAACTTTTTCTGGGGTTAAAATATACATCTAGTGCAAGCAGACTGTACCCCCTGGAGTTTGTGTTAAGAGTTAACCACAGGTGCGGGCCGAGTGTTCCAGATGAGAGCGGTTACTGGGGATGTTCTGTGGTTGTGGCTTGTCCCAAATGGGGTTTGTCATTTGACTAGGATGTCATCCCCAAGGGCACCTGGCAGTATTAGGCACTCAATGAATATCTGTTGGGGGGTGAATGAACGAGTGAATCTTCTGACCTCTCTGTGTCTTCTGATGGCCCCACTTGCAGGCTTCAGTCTGCTCCAGGTCCTGTGCCCATTTGGACCAGGGCAGGCATGCTGTCAGCAGCCTTGCTGTAGGGCCTCACAGGATTTGAGTCAGAGCCTTCAGGCTTGCTTGAGACCGGGTGACCCCGTCATGAGCCACTGGCTGATCCCACTGATTCCCCCCAGTCACCCTTCCTGCACAATACTGCTCCCAAGGGAATTGCTGGGTGCTTGGCTCAGGTCCTAGCTCTTCCCTCTCCTTCCGGTGATGGCTCACGTGGTAATTCTGGTCCCTGTTCTCTAGTTCCCCGATTCAAGGATTCAAGGACTCGAGGACAGGAGCTCTGGGGTCCTGTCACCCCTGTGTTTTTCTCCAGATAAGTGCCTCTTCTCCTGACTCCAGAGTTTTGGCCACCAGCTGAGATAACCAGGTCCCTGGAACTGAGAGGTTTGCTGCCTAGCTGTTCCCTGGAATATGCCTGTCTAGCTGGCCAGGCTTCCCTGTCAGAGAGCTGGGCACCTGAGCATGGATGAGGCTTCAGGGCTTGACCCCGTTCTCTTCTACAGTGACCCATAGCGCTCCAGTCCCCCGACCTCCCATAGTCCCCCGACCTCCACACTCTCCAGGACAGTCAGGATTCTCAAACTAGAGTTTAGCGGGAAGGGAAGTCTCTACTCTCTACCTAGATGGTCACGGGTAAGAACAACATTACCATTTCCTCAATGAACGTATAGTGAGTCCTTGGGTAAATATTTTGGCCCCTGGCCTGTTTGTCCTCTGAGGCTGCATTTGTAACAAATGGGCAAAATTCTTACCAAAAAACGTCTTTATTACAATTATCTCAGGAAAGACACTCAGAGTGAGAGAAGCTTGCTTCTCAGAAGACTCGGCCCCTTTCCCTCCACAGGGAGCCATCCTAGTCAGGGAAGCAGAAGTCCTGGCAGTGAGTTCTGGGGAAGATGTGGGTGCAACGGCCCATGATGAAGGGAAATAAAGAATCTCCGTGGACCAAGCGCCTGAGGAAGTTTCAGGGAGAGTTGTAGAAGTGAAAGTTTTATAGGAAGCAGCTGCTGGAATCTAAAGCTTAAGGGTGGAAGGGAAATTCTAAGATGCTTTGCTTGGGTTTTGGTTGCAGTCGTCTTTAGTGCGTTCTAAGAGTACAATAGAAGGTTCAAATTATTTTTGGCTGCTGGATTCGTTTACTTGAGTGAGGCACCATGCTGGAATCGAACTACTTGAGAACCAGGGATTTCATTCAACAAGTATCGAGTGCCAACGACTGGGGATACAGCAGTGAACGAAACAGACCAAAAGCCCCTCCTCCTGGAACTTACTGGAGGAGATAGATAGTAAATAAAATATGTAAATTATGGCATCTGTTGTAAAGCTGGAGAGGGAGAAGGAATTGAAAATTTTAAATATAGTGATCAGGGAAACTTTCCACAAGAAAGTGTCATGAAAGAGCGGAAGGCTGTGAGGGGGTGCGCCAGGCAGGTGTCTGGGGCAAAGTCCCAGAAGAGTTAGAGCTTGGGCATGTTTGTGGAACACCAAGGAGGCTGGTGCGGCGGGAGTGATGGAGGCAAAGTGTGGTGGATGAGTGAGGTCAGAGCCTGGATCATCCAGGGGTTGTAAGCCACTACAAAGCCTTGGCTTTTCCTCTGGAGAACTCCAAGCAGAGGAGGGATAAACACTATGTCTTAAGCTTCCAAGGGAGGAAAGATGGAAGGGGAGGCAGCTATAAGGAGAAGAGTTAGGAATTATTACCAAACTCCAGATGATAAAGATGGTGGCAGTGAATATAGTGAGAAGCATGTGCATTCATTAGCCTTGCACATCCCTCTGTTTATTAATTGATAACTCATTTCATCAATGGCTTAGTAAATACTTATGCAGTCCTCACGGAGATTATAGTCTGAGATGGGAGCCCAATACTTATCATAAGCTCACCCAGCTCTAGAATGCTAGGAGACTCAGAGAAGACAGCATTGGAGAGGGAGGACCGGGCTCCTTCCTGTCATAGAAAATGCTGAGAAGCATGAAAAGTGTTTTGTGGGTGTTGTTCCTGTTTTGGGTGGACAGAGGACAGAGCAAGGGCAGTGGCCTGGAGTAAAGGGGATGCTGAGAAGCCAGTGTTGGCGCCTAGTGTATGAGAGAGTGTGGCTGGAGGTTCCACCCCAAAGGCAGGTGGGCAGTAGTGAAGGGCATGGGGATGGGACAGCTGCAGGCTATGCTGAGGTCGGGGTGCGGCTCCCCTTGGAGCCACACAAAGAGGACTTGCTTCTCTCGGTCCCATCTGTCCTGGGGGAAGGAGACAGCTAGCGTGCCTGCAGCCAGGTGGGATGCTGAGGCACCGAGGTCGAGGGTCGGAGCCAGAAGAGCCTTCTGAGATCACTCAGGCACATCCTCTCATTACCCAGAAGATGTGTGCAAGCTCAGAGAGGGGAGAGATTTCCCAAGGTCATCACTTAGAAAATGGCAGAGCTGGGCTCTTCAGCCTGGACAGAGTTCTCTCCTATTGCACCTGTATATGTCGGAAGGTTTTTTTTTTTCTTTCTTTTCAATCTCTCCTTTCTCTCCCTTATTCAGCAGATATGGCCCTTTCTCCCTGGCATCTATGGGTCAGGACCCATCCATGCCGAGGAACTGGTTTCTTCCTTGGTAGGCAAATCATGGATGGCACAGACTTTGCCTCGGAGTCACACTGGCCTTGGGCTCTTTCTTAGGAGTTTTGACCTGTGGCCCTTTCTGCCCCTCTGGTCATTTCCCTGGATCTGTGACTTGCTGTCTCTTGCTTGTATGACTACTCCTCCCTACATGCTGACCCATCTGAGGCTGTGCCCGGTTCCCTTCTCTCTCTACCAATCTCCCATTCAACACAACCATACCAAAGCCTCGTTTCCCTCCCACTCCAAACTCTAAAACATTCTCTTCTAAACCCAGCCTATAAGGGCTCTCTTCAGTTCTTCCTCTGTCCATTCCTCTTGTCCTTACTTCTTACTCTTTCTGTTTTAAATCCTAGTATCTTCTTCCTCTTCTTGCATGATCTCTCTTGTTGCTTACCCCACTATTCCTAAAAATGTCTAGGGACTGATTGGATAATTGGGCAAGAAATAATCCTTTTGGGAGTGACAGGTGAGGAAGGAAGGAGGTTTTGAATAGTCATACTTTATTATCTTTTGTTCTGTCACATCTGTGTTTCTCATAACAAATAGGGGCCTGAATTTTAGCTTTGTCTGGATTGTGTAGAGCAGAGCTGTTATTGTCTCCTCCCCCACCTCTGCTTTTTCCTCCATCTCCTCCTTCTTGCTATGTATTTTCACACAATAGACAAAAGATTTCCATCCTTCAGATTGTGACTTCAGCCTGCCAGCAGTGTGCACTTTCTCACCTTTCTTTTACCTGCCATCACTAAGCCGTGCCATCTTGGTTTATTTATTGGAATCCCATTGTGTCACTGCCTTTTTGATCAACCTATAACTTCAAATACTACCTCTATTTGGATGGCTACCAGTTTTCCAGCACAAATATCTCTCTAGACTTAAGACCTTTTAGACTGTCACAAAGCCATCATTCTCTTATAACAGTATAGAGTTGAGTTTGGAGATTGAGTCCCAGTCCCATAATTTTCTGGCTATCATGTAAAGTAAATTCCGTAGCTTTTGAGTTGCTTTTTCCTCTGCTGAAAATGGAAGAGAATATGCATACCCACCTGCCAAAGCTGGTGGGAGGATAAAATGAGATAATGGATGTAGAATTGTCTTGTAACTTGTAATCAGATGATAAAATAGCCCTCTACACATCTTTATTGCTTTGTAAGTTGTGTTTGCAACTTCAGCAGATAACGGCTAAATTTAGAAATTGCCCCTGCAATAGACGTATGTTGCCACCAGGTGGCAGGAGAAACCTGTGATGCAATCAAGGGGGAAACACATTCCAAGGAATAGAATAAAATAAATTGTGATTATTAAAAGCAGCCAACTCTTTAGTGATTATTAAATAAATAACAAAGCTTATCTATAAATCACAGCCTCCCTGAATAAACCAAATATAAAGCTTCTAATACAATGTGTTTCAAACGGTGATCATCGTATAAGATGAAATATTATACAAAACCCACATACATAAAACAGATGTAAGTGGCGAGTGCTCTCTCTGAAGTAGGGAAGGGACACTGGGAGTCTGACCCTCATCCTCCTCTTTCATCCTTGCACCACTTCTGCCAAATCTCAGGGTTTCATGGGACAGAGTTTTATTTTTTTATTATTATTTTAAAATTTATTTTTTATTGAGAATTAATTGACAGACAACATTAGTTTCAAGTGTACAACATAATGATGCACTATTTGTATATAATGCGAAGTGAGTACTGCAGTAAGTCTAGTTAACATCTGTCACCATACATACTTAGAGAATTTGGGGGATAGAGTTTCTTATTTTTATTTTATTTATTTATTTTTTTACAGTCTGAGGAAAAAGCTTCTTTTTTTCTTAAACTTTTTTTATTGATTTGTAATAATTTTACAATGTGTCAAATTCCAGTGTAGAGCACAATTTTTCAGTTATACATGAACATATATATATTCATTGTCACATTTTTTTCTCTGTGAGCTACCATAAGATCTTGTGTATATTTCCCTGTGCTATACAGTATAATCTTGTTTATCTATTCTACAATTTTGAAATCCCGTCTATCCCTTCCTACCCTCCGCCCTCTTGGCAACCACAAGTTTGTATTCTATGTCTATGAGTCTGTTTCTGTTTTGTATTTATGCTTTGTTTGTTTTGTTTGTTTGTTTGTTTTTTGATTCCACCTATGAGCGATCTCATATGATATTTTTCTTTCTCTTTCTGGCTTACTTCACTTAGAATGACATTCTCCAGGAGCATCCATGTTGCTGCAAATGGCATTATGTTGTCGGTTTTTATGGCTGAGTAGTATTCCATTGTATAAATATACCACTTCTTCTTTATCCAGTCATCCATTGATGGAGATTTAGGCTGTTTCCATGTCTTGGCTATTGTAAATAGTGCTGCTATGAACATTGGGGTGCAGGTGTCATCCTGAAATAGGGCTCCTTCTGGATATATGCCCAGGAGCGGGATTCCTGGGTCATATGGTAAGTCTATTCCTAGTCTTTTGAGGAATCTCCATATTGTTTTCCACAGTGGCTGCACCAAACTGCGTTCCCACCAGCAGTGTAGGAGGGTTCTCCTTTCTCCACAGCCTCTCCAGCTTTTGTCATTTGTGGACTTTTGAATGATGGCCATTCTGACTGGTGTGAGGTGATACCTCACTGTAGTTTTGATTTGCATTTCTCTGATATTTAGTGATATGGAGCATTTTTTCATGTGCCTATTGATCATTTGTATGTCTTCCTTGAGAATTGCTTGTTTAGGTCTTTTGCCCATTTTTGGATTGGGTTGTTTGTTTTTATTCTTACTAAGTCGTATGAGCTGCTTATATATTCTGGAGATCAAGCCTTTGTTGGTTTCATTTGTAAAAATTTTCTCCCATTCCATAGGTTGTCTTTTTGTTTTATTTATGGTTTCCTTTGCTGTGCAGAAGCTTGTAAGTTTCATTAGGTCCCATTTGTTTATTCTTGCTTTTATTTCTATTGCTTGAGTAGACTGTTCTAGGAGAACACTTTTGAGATGTATGTCAGATAATGTTTTGCCTATATTTTCATCTAGGAGGTTTATTGTATCTTGTCTTATGTTTAAGTCTTTGATCCATTTTGAGTTGATTTTTGTATATGGTGTAAGGGAGTGTTCTAGCTTCATTGTTTTACATGCTGCTGTCCAGTTTTCCCAACACCATTTGCTGAAGAGGCTGTCTTTATTCCATTGTATATTCTTGCATCCTTTGTTGAACATTAGTTGGCCAAAAGTTTGTGGGTTCATTTCTGGACTCTCTATTCTGTTCCATTAGTCTATATGTCTGTTTTTGTACTAATACCATGCTGTCTTGATGACTGTAGCTCTATAGTATTGTCCGAAGTCTGGGAGAGTTATTCCTCCAGCCTCTTTCTTTCTCTTCAGTAATGCTTTGGCAATTCTAGGTCTTTGATGGTTCCATATAAATTTTATTATGATTTGTTCTAATTCTGTGAAATATGTCCTGGGTAATTTGATAGGGATTGCAGTAAATCTGTAGATTGCCTTGGGCAGTGTGACCATTTTAACAATATTGATTCTTCCAATCCAAGAGCATGGCATATCTTTCCATTTTTTAAAGTCTTCTTTAATTTCCTTCCTCAATGGTTTATAGTTTTCTGTGTATAATTCTTTCACCTCCTTGGTGAGATTTATTCCTAGGTATTTTATTACTTTGGGTGCTATTTTAAAGGGGATTGTTTCTTTACTTTCTTTTTCTGTTGATTCATCATTAGTGTCAAGAAATGCAATTGATTTTTGAACTTTAATCTTGTAACCTGCTACCTTGCTGAATTCTTCAATCAGCTCTAGTACTTTTTGTGTGGCCCTTTTAGGGTTTTCTATATATAGTAACATGTCATCGGCATATAGTGATACTTTTCCCTCTTCTTTTCCAATTTGGATCCCTTTTATTTCTCTCTCTTGCCTGACTGCTGTGGCTAGGACTTCCAAGACTATGTTGAATAGGAGTGGTGATAGTGGGCAGCCTTGTCCCAGATTTGAGTGGGAAGCTTTTGAGTTTTTCACTGTTGAGTACTATGCTGGCTGTAGGTTTGTCATATATAGCTTTTACTATGTTGAGATATGTTCCCTCTACACCCACTTTGGTGAGAGTTTTTATCATAAATGGGTGTTGAATTTTATCAAATGCTTTTTCTGCATCTATTGAGATGATCATGTAGTTTTTGTCCTTTCTCTTGTTGATGTGACGTATTACATTGATTGATTTGTGTATGTTGAACCGTCCTTGTGTCCCTGGGATGAACCCCACTTGGTCATGATGTATAATCTTTTTAATGTATTGTTGGATTCTATTTGCTAATATTTTAGTGAGGACTTTTGCATCTATGTTCATCAGTGATATTGGCCTATAATTCTCTTTTTTGGTAGTGTCTTTGCCTGGTTTTGGTATCAGGGTGATGGTGGCTTCATAGAATGAGTTTGAGAGTATTCCCTCCTTTTTAATATTCTGGAGGAGTTTGAGAAGGACTGCTATGAGTTCTTCTTTGTATGTTAGGTAGTATTCCCCAGTGAAGCCGTCTGGTCCTGGACTTTTGTTTGTAGGGAGGTTTTTAATTGCTATTTCTATTTCCTTTCTAGTGATCGGATTGTTCAAGTGGTCAGTTTCTTCTTGATTCAGTCTTGGTGGACTGTATGTTTCCAGGAACTTGTCCATCTCCTCTAGGTTATCCAGTTTGGTTCCATATAGTTTTTCATAATATTCTTGTATGATACTCTGTATTTCTATTTTATTTGTTGTAATTTCTCCATTTTCCTTTCTTATTTTGCTAATTTGTGCTCTCTCTTTTTTCTTCTTTGTGAGTTTGGCCAGAGGTTTGTCGATTTTATTTACTTTTTCAAAAAACCAGCTTTTGATTTGATTGATTTTTCCTATGTTTTTTTAAATCTCTATTTTATTTATTTCCTCCCTGATCTTTATAATTTCCTTCCTTCTGCTGCCTTTTGGGTTTTTTTGTTCTTCTTCTTCTAGTTCTTTTAGTTGGAGGGTTGAATTGTTTATTTGAGATTGTTCTTTTTTGAGGAAGGTCTGTATTGCTATAAACTTCCCTCTTAGCATTGCCTTTGCTGTGTCCCATAGGTTTTGAGTGGTTGTGCTTTCATTTTCATTTGTCTCAAGGTATTTTTTAATTTCAGCTTTGATTTCCTCATTGACCCATTGGTTTTTTAATAGCATATTGTTTAATCTCCATGCTTTCCTTTTTTTCTCCTTTGTTCCTCTGTTGTTGATTTCTAGCTTCATGGCATTGTGGTCAGTAAAGATGCTTGAGATAATTTCTGTCTTCTTAAAATTGTTGAGATTTCTTTTGTGCCCAAGTACATGATCAATCCTAGAAAATGTTCCATGTGCACTTGAAAAGAATGTATATCCTATTTTGGGGGGGTGTAATACTCTGAAAATATCCATGAAATCTAATTTTTCTATTGTATTATTTAGTTTCTCTGTTGCCTTATTTATTTTCTGTCTGGAAGATCTGTCTAGTGATGTTAATACGGTGTTAAAATCTCCAACTATGATTGTATTCCCATCAATATCCCCCTTTATCTCTGTTAGTAATTGTTTTATGTATTTAGGTGCTCCTATATTGGGTGCATATATATTAACAAGTGTAATATCCTCATCTTGTATCACTCCTTTAATCATTATAAAATGTCCTTCTTATCTTTCTTTATGGCCTTTGTTTTAAAGTCTATTTTGTCTGAAATCAGTACTGCAACACCTGCTTTTTTGGCTTTCTATTTGCATGGAATATCCTTTTCCATCCTTTCACTCTCAATCTATATGTGTCCTTCTCCCTAAAGTGGGTCTCTTGTATGCAGCATATTGAAGGTTCTTGCTTTATTATCCAGTCTGCCACTCTATGTCTTTTGACTGGAGCATTTAGTCCATTAACATTTACAGTAATTAATGATAGATGTGTGTTTATTGCCATTTTGAACTTATTTTTGCAGTTGGTTTGGTATTTCCTCTTTGTTCCTTTCTTCTTCCTTTTGTGGTTTGGTAATTTTCCTTTGTATTACCATGGATTTTATTTAGTTTTTGTGACTCCCTTGTAAGTTTTTGGCTTGTGGTTACCCTTTTCTGTAAGTCTATTAGCCCCTTACTATATCTCGAACCCATCCTACCAAAAACAAAAAACTTAAAAAAGAAAGAAAAAAATACTCTACATTTTCTTGCTTCCCTCTCCCACTCTTAATGATTTAGATGTCTTCTTTTACAATTTTGTGTTTATTTTATTTGTAATTCATGAGTTATCACCTTTCCAGTTATGAGTTTCTCATTTCTGTAGCATCCTGCTTCTTTTCTATTTAGAGTAGACCTTTCAATATTTCTTTTAGCATGGGTTTAGTGTTGCTAAACTCTTTGAGTTTTTGCTTGTCTGTGAAATTCTTTATCTCTCCTTCTATCCTAAAGCATGGCCTTGCTGGATAAAGTGTCCTAGGCTGCATCTTTTTTTTCATTCAGGACTTTGAATATATCTTGCCACTCCCTTCTGGCCTGTAGTGTTTGTGTAGAGAAATCAGCTGAGAGCTTTATGGGGGTTCCCTTGTAACTCACTCTTTGCTTTTCTCTTGCTGCCTTTAGGATCATTTCTTTATCCTTGACTCTGGCCATCTTGATTATGATATGTCTTGGTGTGGGTCTGTTTGGGTTCTTCCTGTTTGGGACCCTTTGCACTTCCTGTACTTGAATATCTGACTCCTTCTTTAAGTTTGGGAAGTTTTCAGTTATGATTTCTTCAAAAACCTTTTCAATCCCCTTTGATCTTTCTTCTCCTTCTGGGACCCCTATTATGCAAAGATTGGCATGCTATATATTATCCTATAGGTCCCTTATGTTGCTTTCATTTGTTTTTATTTGTTTATCTTGCAGTTGTTCTGATTGGGTGCTTTCTGTTGTCCTGTCTTCTAGGTCACTAATTCATTCCTCTGCATTATCTAGTCTGCTTTGCACAGCTTTTAGATCTGTTCTCATCTCAGCCAATGATTTTACCAATTCTATTTGGCTCTTCTTTATAGCTTTGATTTCATTTTTGACATATTTTATATCTCTAAACACTATCTCTTTTAGTTCCTTCAGTACTTTGATCACTCCTTTTTTGAAGTCTTGATCTAGTAGGCTATCAATGTCTATTTCATTGATCGTTCTTTCAGGGGATTTCTCTTGTTCTTTTAATTGGGAATGGTTTCTTTGCTTCTTCATCTTGCTCATATCTCTCTGGCACTGTTGCTTATGGAGTATCAGTTATCTATTGTGGTCCTTAAAGGAGTTTATTTATCTATCTAATGCCTATGTAAGAATAAAACTTTAAGAAAAAAAGGAGAGCGAGACAAAGAGAATTTTAAAAGAAGGGAGAAAAAAAGGTTTGAAAACAGTGTATAATCAATTATAGAAGCACAATTTGAATCAGACTAGCATTCGAGCTGAGATGTCTTTTTTAAAAATCCTTAAAAAAAAGGAAAAAAGATTAAAAAAATGATATTTGAAGCCTATTTATAATCAATAACAGAAGATCAAAACCAAAAGAAATGAAAATGAAATCAGGTGGATTTTTAAAAAAATAATAATATAACTGTTTTAAAAGAATTTAAAAGGAATTAAAACTAGAAACATATCCAATTGTTTAGAAAGAAAAATTTAAAAAGGAATTAAAACTGGAAGCATATACAATTGTTTAGAAAGTAGAAATTAAAAAGGTAATAAAAATAGAACACAAAAATACGATAAAGAAAATTTTGAAAAAGGGGAGAAAAAATGTTTGAAAACAGTGTATAATGAATAACTGAAGAGCAAGTTGAAGAAGAATAGCAATCGGGTTGAGACGTCTCTTAAAAATCTTTAAAAAAGGAGAAAAAAGGAAAAAAATTTGAAACCTGTGTATAATCAATAACAGGAGGTCAAGACCAAGAGAGATAAAAATGACATGGCGTGGATTTTTAAAAATAATAATAATATTATTTTAAAAGAGAAAGTTAAAAGGGATTAAAACTGGGAGGATATATAATTGTTTAAAAAGTAAAAATTAAAAAGGTAATAGAAAATACAATAAGTAAAAACAGATTAAAAAAAAAAAAAAAAAGAAGGGGAGGGGGTGTTCTGGAGACTGTGTGCTCTTAATGAGAAGTCTTTGTCTTCGCCCTGTTTTGCGAACTCAGCTTGCTGTTTCCAGAGGCCCTCCGTTGGCGCCCTCGTCTGTGCTGCTCCCAGTGCCTGTCGGCAAGCAGATGGCGCCCCCTCCCAGCACAGCGTTCCTGCCAGAAAGGCGGGGGGCCATCCGCCATCTCCTGGCGCTGGTCGCTCCGGGGCTCCGTGCCGCTGTGTGCTCCGCACTGCTGCGCGCTCTGCCCCAGGTCGGCGCTCCGCAGGCGGGCCCCGGGAAGACAGTGGAACAGCCCTGCCCCTGCTCTGTGTCCAAACTCAGCTCCTTGCTTGTCCTGGTGGCGCGAACTTTGCGAGGCACCAGGGCAGAAGGATCCTATCTGACTCAGGCTGCAAACAAGTCACTGTCTGGCCTTTGAGGCTGCCGAGCCCCTAGGCACGGGTTCAGGTTTCGCCCACGCCCCCACCTGGGTGCCAAGCACTGGAGGATATGGGGGCAGCGCCTGAACCCTGCCTCTCCTCTCGGGAAACCTTCCGCGGGTTTTCAGAGATGGGGGTATGCACCCTTCCCCCTGGGGCACATCAGCGTGCTGCTTTATGGAGGGCCCAGGTTGTTCTGCGCTGTGCGCACACTCATCCACGTTACGCAGCCCCCTGCAGTCCCCCGGGGGCTGCCTCAGTGCAGCCGACCCCGTCCTCCACCCCGCTCGGGCAACCTGTCCCCTCCCCCAGCTCCCTGCTCGGGTCTCGGGCGGGCTGTCGCAGGGACCCTCTGTGCCCGTTTAACTTAGTTCTGTAGGTCAAGGGCTGCTCCGTACAGATCCGACCCTCGGAAGCTCCCCCTCCATCCCACTGGCCTCTCCGTTGGAGAGGGGAGACCCAGCGAACGAGCGCCAGTCCTCCTTTGCCGCTCCCTCCCCGCATTACCGGTCCTGCACTGTTTTGCCTTTTTGTCTTTATTTTTTTTCCTTTCTCCTATCAGATTTTTGGCGTCTTTGTCTTTTGAAGAGGACAATGTTTTGCCAGAGTTCCACAGGTGCTCTGGTTGGCTGAGTGGGTCCATGGATGTGAGTCTTGGTGTATATGTGGGAGAGGGTGAGACACTAGACTCTGACTAGTCTTGAAGCAATTCTTTCTTGGTAATGCTTCAGTCCTGGACAAGTATGTATCTCCTTCATAAAGATGAGAACAGAGAAAAATCAATATAAGGTTTATGGCAAAATTCTGAGTACAAGAGAAGCATGGTAATGTGCTGTGACTAAGCAAATTCACTTTCCTCTGAAAGAGATTTCTTACAAGAAACTGAAAATACATTAAAAATATATATCAATTCCTAACAAGATACACAAGTTACTTCCTTCTATGTGACTGAACAGGCTGTTACCAGGAGGGAGAGGGGTAAGAAAATAAAGGATGCATAGAGATGAACCAATATCATAGCTAAAACGAAATCCATGTAGGAATCAAGAATGTGGAGACAGTATACTATACAAAAAAGCAATTAACGGGTAGAAGACAACGTTAGATGTTCTTAGAATGCAGAGGCAAAGGGCAATGATATTAAAGCAATATCAAAGAAGATGGGAAGTGTAAGCAGTAGAAAGTAGAAATTAGCTTTGTGATTTATAGGCATTCTAGAAAAAGAATCCAGAACAAATGGAATAGAGGAAATAAACAAAGGAAAATATGAAAAAATAGATTTCTGGATTTAAAAAAACTTGAAAAATTAAAAAAATGTATTTCAAAGAAAAAGAAATAACTCTGCAAACATCCTGATAAAAAAAGAAAAAAAAAACCAGTTCTGACAAATGAGCAAAAAAGCAGATTGATGTTAGAATTCTTGGCAGCACTAAATGCCAGAAAACAATGTACTAATGTATGTGGAACTTACTGGAGAAGGTTGTAGCTCCTGTATGAAGGGAAAAGGAAGACACTGTCAGATATGTTTGGTATCTGGAGAAATACACCACTTACATAATATTGCTTAGCAAATTAGTAAGAAGGTGTTCCAGATCATTGAGACGTGAGTTATGCTGCAGTGAGCATTGAATATATTAATTTAAGTAATAGTGATAAATGTAGTCACATGGAAGGCAGAGGACTGACTATATATACACAAATTATACATATTATATATATTTAAAAGAGAAAATAATATTATCTGAATTCAAAATAAAATAAAACAGGAAGGAAAGAATAGAGGGCAAGGGAAAATGCAACTGTTAATTTTCATGTTTTTAGTAGATTACAGTAAAATTTATAGCTTTGTATTAGATAAATACAGATCTATATTTTACATGCAATTTATGATTAGAATTTCAAATATTTTTAGAGGAGTAAAATAAAGTGTAACTTACAGAAAACTAGAACAGAAAGGAAATATCAAAGAAACAAAAACCAGAAAGCATAAAATGGTATTAGAAAGACCAAACATAGTAAGCATGAGAATAAATGTATATTTCCTGTTTAAAAAAAGTTAAAATTTCACCAGTGTTATCACAAAATAAAACTCAGTGGTTTTGCTATTTTCAACAATAAAATAAAAGGCAAAAATATGTTACAAAAACAGAAACAAAAAAGAAAGCAGGGTGGTTATGGTGATCATTAAATGAGTCATTTAGAATCATTTTATACTGCTGGAAAAGCTGATGCAGATCAGTGGTTCTCTAATTGTAAGGTGCATCAGAATTACCTGAAGGGTCTGTTAATAAACAAATCCTTGCGCCCCACCCACAGAGTTTCTGATTCATTAAGTCTGGGTTGGGGAATGAGAATTTGTATATCTAACAAATTCCCAGGTGAGGCTGCTGCCGCCAGTCACTGGGAAACACTGACTGAGAGTGGAGATTCAATAGCAATGAAAATGTATGTGCTAAGGAAGCATCAAAATATGCATAGCAAAAAAAATCGGCGCTAGAAGAAGATAAAATAACAAATTTCAACACATTATTAATCTTAAACAGAAGTAATTTGAAAAGGGATGAAATTATCTAAGTATTTTAATTAACATTATATTAATACTATACAAAATAAAAAAATGTCTTTTCAAGTATCCACGGAATATTTAGATTTAACCACAAATTAATGTAATCTTTATAGACCTTTGTAAATAATTTATAAAGATTGAGGTAGAAAAAATATATAATTAAAGTTTTTGGAAAAAATATCGAGTTTTTTACACCAAGGAGCTATAAAAAGAATAAAAAGACTAACTTTAAAAAAAAAGCACAAATAAGGCAATTATAAAGAAGTACAGTGGAAATTTATAGATAATTATCAAAACTGGTTCTTTAAAAAAAGACAAACTTCTGAAAATTTTAATCACAATAGACCTGGAGAAAATATGTAAATATAAGTATAACCCAGAGCAGTAATATAATAGACATGCACAATATTAGGGAATTAAAAGTTAATAATATGGACAATTGCAACAGAGTTAACTTGGAAATGGATGGTTTCCTGGGGAAGGGAGAAATGGTCAAAATTGATTCTAAGAAACAAAGGCTGAATGGCATGACAATCAAGGAAAAAAATAGAAATAAACTTATTAAATCTCAAAAAAAAAAAAAAAAGAGAGAAAGAAAACTAACTCTAGGCTAGAGGTAATTATGGATAATTCTTCCCCAGTTGACAAGAATTGGAAAACTTCCATATCATTTGTACTATTCTAGACTATGGAAACTGATGAGTTTAAAGCCAATCAAAAAGTAGCATAATCTAGGTATTCTCAGCAGAGATGGATTAAAAGGAAATCTGTAGGCCATTCTTTAGAATCTGAACTCCTAAAAAAAAAAAAAGTGAGGGGAAAAATGACACAACAGAACAAAACAGTGTTTATTCCACAAAGGAGAGGATTACTTTTCAGACTTTATTAAAAATAAGACATCATAGCCAGAGTCACAGTGAGATCTGTAAAGAAAAAAGATAAAATATTACACTAATTTTACTAGAAAATTTAATGATATTAAGAGTATCTCTCTAAGCCAAAATCATCCCTAGTGTGATCAATTATTAGTGATCAAGAGTTCCCATTAATCTCAGGATATTAGTGGGAGCATTTACACTTCCCATATTAGAGGATTTGATGGAGTCAGTTTGCCCTCACTCATATGGAATATACCTCTTAAGTGGTGTCTGTAATCAAACCATCTTAAAATTCCTGGCCTTCTTTATACCTTGCAACTGCTCCTTGGTGCCATCAGCCATGGCTTGAGTGGCAAGGTTGTATATGTGACACATATGGCTCCGGCCAGGGTGTGCTTGTGGGAAAGACCTGCTTGGGATCCTTTTTCTCAGGAGGAAAGTGAACTGAAAGGCATTCCTTGGACTTCTTTTGCAATGTATGCAGTTCATGGGCATCTCCTTTCTGAATTATGTAACATCTGTGGTAGAAAAAACCCAGAAGCAGAGTTCAGAAAGAGAGATAGATGATGAAGCATGACACAGTCTCCATGCAGAAAGATAGTGGTGATGGCACTCAACTTCCTGCAGCTGTGTGGGCTAAGGTTTTGAGTTATTTCTCTTGGCCATTAGAGAACACAGTGACTCAAAAGGCTAGAAGTGGTGATGGGACAACAGGATATCCAAATGTGAAATAATGAAGCAGAACCCCATTTGCACTCATTATAGGGAAATTAACTCCAAATGCATTAAGGACCTAAATGTAAGAGGTATTACTATAGGATTCTTTAAGAAAACAGGCATAAATCTTCATGGTCTTAACTCTATCAATAGTTTTTTAAATATGGCAACAGTTGAACAAGTATCAAAAGAAAAACTTCACTTAGTATGATGATCTTCAGGTCCATCCATGTTGCTGCAAAGGGAATTTTTAAAATTATTTTTTATGGCTGAGTAGTATTTTGTTATAGAAATAAACCACAACTTCTTTATCCAGTCGTCTGTTGATGGACATTTAGGTTGTCTCCGTCTTGGCTATTGTAAATAGTGTAGCTATGAACATTGGGGTGCATGTATTTTTTAGAATTAGAGTTACCTCCAGATATATGCCCAGGAGTATATATCTGGATCATAGTATCTCGGTTTTTTAAGGAATCTGCAAGTTGTTTTCCATAATGGCTGCACCGAACTACATTCCCACCAACAATGTAGGAGGGTTCCCTTCATAAAAGGATTAAAAAAAAAGATTTCCCCTTCTTCCTCTGACCTACATTATTATTTCAGAGACGTGGTGATTTTATTCTGTTTCTCCACATGGGGCATCTCATCTCCAAGACTCAGCACTCTGCCTGTCTTCCAGCAATTAACACTAATTAGTTGTTTGCTCAATGCTGTACACATCCTGAGGTATGCCTGTCTTAGTGGTCTTCACTGAGGTCAGTCTACAAATTGCTAATGGAGTGTTAACTAGAGTTCGTTTGTCATTTGCATAGAAATCTGAGTGTGGGGACATCAATTATCTGCTACAAGTCACCATCTTAGCCAGTCCCCTTTCTTGTCAAATTTATCTGCTAAAAAGTTTAATGTTGAATTATCTCCATAGAATTTAAGGCGATTGGGACTCATAGATGTATTGATAAGAATTCAAATAATTGGAAAATCATTTGGAAAACTTCAACTTTGAGAGAAGAATGCCTTATCTTGTGATAGTAATTGCAGGAAGAGACAGTAAGAAGGCTTTTGTCAGAAACAGTGTTAGCTAGTCTAGTGGACCTAAAATTTGATTACTACCATACTCAAAATGAATTCCAGATGGATTCAAGAGTTTTAAGAATGTACTGTAAGAAAATAGACTAAAGTAAAATAGAGTTACCATTTTTTTTTCTTACTCAGCATTGAAGTCACAGAAAAATAATTATAAAGGAGAGTTCTGAGTTTGGATCCATAAAATGGAAACGTTCTGTCCAACAACAAAAATAACCAAAATTTTAAAGGCAAACATACTTTGAATGTATTTGTAATGATAATGACAAAGTCATGGTCATAGCATTTCACACCTGCATGGAATGTTAGGAATTAGGCTGGGCAGCTTCCCCTGCAGGCGCAGTGTGGGACTGCACCAGACTTGCGGCTCACTTGCTGTAGGAAGGCCATCAAGGGAGTGTACTGCTTAAGAGCACGGCCTTTGGGGTCTCTAGGCCTGAGTTTGAATTTCAGCTTTACTACCTGCTAGCTGTGTTACCACGGGGAACTCATTTCCCTCTGAGCCTCTGTCCCTTCATATGTAACATGGGGGAAAATGGTAATCTATACCTCACAAGGTTATAGTGAGAAGATGAGATAAAGGATTTAAGATACCTAACAATGCCTGGCACAGAGAAGGGGCACGTTTGGCCACGCTGCTTTTATTTATCATCACTGTTAACATCACCCTCATCATCCTCATCATGAATCACTGCCTTCATCCCCATCCGCATCTGTCCTCTTCATCATCATCACGACCTGTGCTTGAGTCCTGAATCAGCTTCTCCGAGGGTCAGAAGCTTAGGGGGAGGAGGTGAAAATGAGGTCACGTTGGGCAGAACATCACACGTCCCTGCTGCTGTCCTGCCCGGGCTCCTCTCTTTCCTGGCTTGGTGCTACTCCCCCTGACTCAGACCCTCCATCTCCCGGCCAGCCCTGATGTGTCAGGGCCCTGTGGGGCCTTGCGAAGGTTATCAGACTTGTCTTTCTTCTCATGTCCTCACTTGGAAGTTGGGAATAGCAATCCCTATGTCCTCATGGTTGTAATGAAGATTTTAAAAATTGCCTGATTGGGAAATTTCGCAGAGTGGCAGACATATTGTAGGTCCTCCAAAACTCTTCATTAATTTTGAGAGAAGGTGACTTGCTCAATGTCACATATCTTATTGAACCAAAGAATGCCCTTGGGCACAGTGTCGAACTATCGTTAGATTTATGGCTCGGTCTCATGTTAAATACTGAAGGACAGGCCATGGCTCGGATGTGCTGTGCTTGACCCAGTTCTCTGAGCTCCGTATTCATCCACTTCTGAAATTCCTAGAGTGGCGTTTCCTCCCTCAGTCGTAATAGCCTTTTGAGCTTTCTGTGATAGCTTTCTTTTCCCTTTTTCTTTTCAAATTACTTATGACCACTTGTTTTTTTATACATAATTTAAAGAACCAAAGCTGACACCCCTCCCCCATGTAACAGTTGGCAAAAACACTAAAAATATGCCAAACCTTAATTTTATGTGCGTACTTTTTTTACCCCCTAAGAAATAATAAAAAAAATTATACTTGCAAAATATGTAGTGTGGATCTTGAATCAAGTAATCAAGTTACTTCTGCCAGATGCCTCTGACAGCACCCAAGAAGGTCTAGATTTCTGGGAATTACATTCCCATGTGTGCCTGTCCACACACGTCTGTGCTTTGTGTGTGTGCAAGGTATAGGCTGGATGCAGCCTGCACCCCCAGGACACAATTCCTGGTATGAAAAGGCAATCCTGAGGACATTTTTTGAGGCTTCAAACAGCATATTTTTGTCTCAACAGTCTGATGCTGAAGCAGACCTCCTCTGGAAAAGCAAGTCTGTTTCTTGTACAGTTTATCCCCAGCCCCCTCCCAGCCTAGCCATATGCTTTTTCTATCTAGCTCTCATCTCTTGGATGCCATAAGGTTTGGCAGAATCTTGGCAAGGGGCTCAGAGATCTGAAATTATGTTGGGTGTGATGTCTGACCATTCTCTCCTTGTATGTCCAGCTGTACTTTCCGTGGTAATGTGGATATGCATGGCAATAGGGGTTTTGATGTGTTCCTCTGTAGTTGGAACCAACTGCATCTCATTGATATTGATATGCTAACTCTGATTTAAACGCTTCCTTTTAATTTACAGAATTTTATTGGGAAGGTGTTCTTAGCATATGTTCCCAATGACATTATTCTTCTGTAGCTGTAATTCAGTGGGAACTAGATTCAGTAGGAGCTGGATCATTGCCCCTTGGATGTGATTCCTCTGCCTACAAGATGTAGCGCCATGGTGCTGGGCATCGCTGACGAATGGCTTTCCTTGCGTTATTTGTTACAGAAGATGTCCTCGCGTTGTTAGGGCCCCTGTGCTGTAAACACTTCAGGGTCAGTTGTGAAACACTCTAGAAAGACCACAGTATTAGCTGCCATCTTATTCCCCTGACCTCTGCCTTCCTCAGCCATTTCCCACAGGGTTCCCTGACATCTTCTACCTACAGGACTGTCCTTCCTCAAGTCCTGAGCTCATCATGATTGAGAAAGCTCCTGGACTCCTTTCCCTTAACACCATGGTCCTGAAAAGGAATTCAGCCTCTACCCCAGATCCAGGTTCCAGTAGCTGGCCACCACTCTTGGTTTCTTCTCTGACCCACCCGCTAACCCACCTACTAAAGTCTGTTTGGTGCTAACCAAATTTTGAACTTATGCACCAGCAGGAGCTAGTTCAAGGTAGCTCTTCATTCATCCATCTATTCACTCACTCACTCATTCACTCATGAAACACTTCCTGAATCCCTACTCTCAGATAGACTCTCCCCCAGGCCCTGTGAAAGAGACAGAAAAGTAATTACACAGTGGGGTGATAAAGGCTAAATTAGAGAGAAGCACAAAATGCAATGAAAACAAAGAAGAGATTTTTAGTGCAGTCAGGGACTGAGCAGAGAGCAGGCTGGGTGCTGTAGGGGAACACTTCCTGGGAAGCAAGCTCATGAAATTAAGTCTGCCATAACCAGCCCTTCTGCCTCCATTCATGCCTTCATTCTCTACCTTGCACTTTACTAGTTGCCCTTTCTCAGTCTTCAGTCCTACTTGTGGGTGGAGGTCCCTCCCTGAACCTCAGTGAATTTGGTTCGAACCCAGGTACCAAGCTTAACTCCCATCAGCACTGCCCTCCCCTCCAGGTGCTGGAATATGTCTGGCCCCCTGCCCTGTGCCTGGGACCTTCCAGAGCCAGGTCTGCCACCTCTTGCCTCCTGAGCCTTGGCCTCCCATTACTGCATCCTCTTCCCGAGTAGTCGGACCGCCCTACACAGGTATGGGAAGAACCTGACTTTGGGAGCTGGGCTGGGGCCCACATGCTGGTCCCAAGCCAGGCTAGCTTCCGCAGACCCCTTCCTCTTTGGCCCCATCTTCTGGATTCTCCTCCCAGCTCAGAATCCACACTTAACACCTGTCTCCCGCAAGGTTGGAGCATGCCTTTCATCTGCGCACAGCTGAACGGCAAGTGTTGAATAGACTGAACGTGGGAGGCTGCAGTCCCCGCATCATTTCCCTGACCAACATTCCTTCAGCCAGCTCTGCTAGGAACCCCCTTTCCTATTTGTAGATAATATCCCAGCAAAGACACTCGCTTTTCTGGCAATGTCCGGTATCAGAACGGACTCATGTTTAGCGTATTAAAAAGTTCAATTTGACTTAAAATTTCACTCTCTAACCCAATTCTAAGTTTGTCTTCCAATCCCCAGCTCAGGGCAGACTCAGGCTCAGCTGCCTGCCTTGGAGAAGGGAGGTGGGGTCAGTTCCTTTACTCTGCTCCCCGCCCCCACCCCTTGCTCTCTCCTCCTCATTCACCTACGGCTTCTGGGGAGGAGGAGTGAGAGGGAAATGTTAATTCCTATTTGACAGTTACTGGTATAATTGGGCCTTGATGTGCTCGGTGTGGCAGATGCCCCAAAGCTCAAGGAAAGGTTCAGTGAATCTCCAAAGCCCCAGCCCCGGCCCTCCCAGGGGTTTGTGGCATGGACGATGCGCCTCCTGGCTGGCTCAGTACCTCCCTGCAGCTCCGGCTTAGAGGGAACACTCCAGACTCCTCCTGCTGGCCTCTCTTCAGCCTGCAGGCAGTCCTCCTGGGTGGGGATCCTTCCGAGATGGCTCCAGCTTAAGCACTCTTGGTGAGGCCCATCGGCCCATTGGCCCCCCGGGAAACCTGCATTCACCCTGCCCTACCTTCTGAGGAGGCGCAGCTCACCCCTGCAGGGCCTTCCCTCCACTCCGCAGTCACAGGCAGCTCCCTGTGAGTTGAGGTGGGGTGAGCACACCTCTGACTTTCTTCCTTCATGGAGAGGCATGGGGATGTCACACGCTTCCTGCCAGATGGGCAACTCTCATAGTAAAAAAAAAAAAAAAAGACCCTTACTCTGCATCTCCTAAGTTCATCTGGTCTGAAGCTGTGTGATGAACGAGGTGGTCCAGGACCAGTTTGTGGTCCCCTGTTAGCTTCGGGCTTCAAAGAAAATTCTGAGACATCAGTGAAATTCCCCTTTAACAGAGACAGCTGTGGGCTGTTTTATTGAGAAAATGTGCCAGACAGGAATAGGCCAGCCTTGGAGGAACGTGAACTTGAACTCTTTGGATTCCTTCACTTCTCAGAGATGCTCCCATAGCTGCAGCTGGTGCTCCGGTGGGCTGGTTCCTGCAGCTGCTGTGAGCCTCCACCGGCACATTTGGAGCCATAGGATCTGGAGGGAAACCAGCAGAGAGCGGGAATCACATGGAAAGATTGTTAGGGGGATTAAAGTGATGCCTGCTGCCCACTGTGGACCATAAGCAGGCAATAAAGAGGAGACAGGCTCTTGACAAAAGCTGGTCGTGGTGACTGGCAACGTGTGTGCCACCGGGAAACAGGACATCAGTGGGACTGGCCTCACCTCCTGCCTGAGCCTCTACCTGTGATGCTAGTGAGTGTGGAGGGAGGGAGGGAGAGGCTGAGGGAGGGAGCGGGTGGAGAGTTCGTGTGCTTGAGAGAAACCCCACTGGAAGAGACTGAGTCAGGAGGGGAGAGAGGAAAAGGAAAGAGCAAGGGAGAAAAAAAGAAAGCAAGCGAGAGCGAGGGAGGGAGAAAGAGAATGCGAGAAAGCCAGAAAGTGGGTAAAGACAGTGCGCTCTGGCCGCCTCGCAGGACTGAGCAGTGTTGTGAAGAGCACGCGGTGCCACTTCAGGGGTCACTCGGTTCTGAGTTCCAAGTTGTCTCTGGCTTCCCACCTGCCCCCACAGGACTCGTCCTCCAAGTGGCAGACAACATCAGTGCGGGGGGGTTCAGCACAGTGACTCCAAGGGAGGTGCAGACGAGGGCTTCCTGGATGAGCAGGTATTTGGCGGTGGTGGCGGGGGCAGGGTGTGTGTGTGTGAAGAATGAGGAAATGCGGCAACTAGAGGTGGAGCCTCCCAGGAGGAGGGAGGGGGAGCAGGAAGGATCTGTTGTGCAAAACAAGCCCTCACACCCCGCTGTAGAGAAGACTGGACAGGGGCCCAGAGTTTGGTCAAGGGTAAACTTGGTTCTTTGCTTTCTTTGGCCTTTGATAATTTCAAAACCGCCCTGTGTAGTTGCAGTCCGGGTCCTGGCCCCTCCTGAGAAACCCCCGCGCCGTGGAATCCTGCCTGCCCAGCCCCTGAGCCAGCTGCCGCAGCTTCATCTTTCCCTTCCCCTCTCCTGCCCGCCCCCTCTGCCCCAGGTGAACGGATGTCGGGGAAGACTGTTCATGGCTTCTGTAGTCAGGGTGGCCTGCCTTCCCAGCCTTGCCGTGGTCTTACCAGCACATCCTTGACAGGTAGTGGGCCTTTGATGAAGATTCACTGAACAAAAGAATGCAGGATAATGACGGGGCAAGAGTGTAGCTGACTTTGGAGTCAGAAAGCCTCGGTTTGATCTCTGTTTTATCATTTTCTCCTGATGAGTTTTAAGTAAGTCACGTACTTTCTCTGGTTCCAGTTTCCCCTTAGTTCCCTCCCCTACACCAGCAGTCCCCTGGTGATTGTAAAGGTTGAATGCAATCACTGCCAAGTAATGCACATATATCTGCTGTTAACAAAACTCTAAGGCAACGGTTGGACACAACATTATTGGATTTTTCTTATGCCCAGAGAGGAACTTGTTATAAGGCTGCAAAGGTTTCTCAGGAGCATGGACGCTAGAGTGCACTTAGTCCTCCGGGGCCTCGCTCTGCTCTTCAGGATGGCTCCTCTCTGGGCCACTGCTTCTGTCTTTTCATCCTCCAGGCCAGCTTACTCTGACTTCTGGTCCACAGCTTTCACTGCTGGAGGTCCTCTATCTAAGAGAACAGCTAGAACAGACCAATGTCTAAAGTCCTGGGGAGGAGGGCTCAGCCTATGTTATTAGAGCATGAGCTCTGCGAAGACTCCAGCTCAGTTATTTGCCACTTATCTCCTAGGTGTGCAAAATCCACTCTATGCATTGGAAGAATTAACATTGTTAAAATGTCCTTACTACCCGAAGTGCTCTACAGATTCATCGCAATCCCTATCAAAAAGTCCAATGGCATTTTCCACAGAAATTTTAATCCTAAAATTTATATGGAACCAGAAAAGACCCAGAATAGCCAAAACAATCTTGAAAAAGAAGCAGAAAGTTGGAGTTATCACACTTCCTGATTTCAAACTATATTACAAAGCGATAGAAATCCAGAGAAGTGTGGTATTGGCATGAAAGCAGAGACATAGACAAGTGGAACAGAATTGAGAGCCCAGAAATAAGCCCACCCACATACAGTCAATTAATTTTCAACAAGGATGCCAAGAATACACAATGGGGAAAGAATAATCTTTTCAATAAATGGTATTGGGGAAATGATAACCACATGCAAAAGAATGAAATTGAACACTTATCTTACACAAAACACAAAGATCAACTCAAAGTGGCTTAAAGATAAATGTAAGACCTGAAACTCTAAAACTCTTAGAAGAAATCAGGGGAAAATCTTCTTGACTTTGGTCTGGCAAATTTTTTTGGCTATGATACCAAAAGCACAGGCAACAAAAGCAAAAATAAATGAGTGGGACTACATCAAACGAAAAAGCTTCTCCTTGGTGAAGGAAAACTATCAACAAAGTGAGAATACCCTGGGAGAAAATGCTTGCAAGCCACATACCTGATGAGGAGTTAATATCCAAAATATATAAGGAACTCATAAAACTAAATAGCCAACCCCCCCCAAAACCCCAAAACCAAATAATCCAATTGAAAAATGGAGGAAGGACACAAATAGACATTTTCCCAAGAAAACATACAAATGGCAAACAGGTATTAAAAGATCCTCAATATCACTGATCATCAGAGAAATGCAACTCAGTGTGTTTGAAATCAAAGTCTCACAACGTGATATCACCTCGCACTTGTTAGGATGGCTATTACCAAAGAAAGACAAAAGATAACAAGTGTTGGCGAGGATGTGGAGGAGGGGGAGCTCTTTACGCTTTTGATAGGGATGTAAATTGGTGCAGCCATTATGGAAACCAGTACGGAGATTCCTCAGAAAACTGAAAACAAAACTACCACATAATCCAGCAATCGCACTTCTAGGTATATATCCAAAGGAAATAAAATCAGTGTTTTAAAGAGAGATCCACAATCCCGTGTTCTTTGTAGCATTGTTCACAATAGCCAAGATGTGGAAACAACCTGATTGTCTGTTGTGGATGAATGGATAAAGAAATTGTGACACACACTGGACTATTATTTACCCTTAAAAAAGAAGGAATCCAACAACATGGATGAACCTGGAAGACATAATTCTAAATGAAATAAGCACTGAAAGAAAAATACCACATGATCTCACTTATATGTGGAATCCAAAAAAGTCAAATTTGTAGAAGCAAGGAGTAGAATGTGGGGAAGGGTGAGGGAAAAGAGGCGATGTTGGTCCAAGGGGACAAAATTTCAGTTTTGCAGGATGAATAAGTTATAGAGATCTGAGGTACAGCGTGGTGACTGTGGTTAATAATACTGTATTATATACTTGAAATTTAAGAGAGTAGATCTTACATGTTCTCCCCACAAAGAAAAGGTAACTTCGCAGTGACAGATAATGTTAATTAGCTTGACTGTAATCATCATGTCACAACATATGTGTATAGTATATCAGGACATTATGTTGTACACTTTAAATATATACAATTTCTATAGAAAAATAAAAATAAAAAAGAGAGATTCCCCAGCATGCTGACAGCAGCTTCTGTCTCCTAGTAGACCCTTAAAACCTGCTGAGTGAATGAACAGCTAACTGATGGAGACCCAGAGTCATTTTGTGATGGCCACGAGTCCATGCTATGCTGGGACAATTCCTGGAAAAGGACGTGCTGGGCAAACAATTCAGTTCTATCTTCCTGGGATTGCTGTTTTCCATGGCAGTAAGGAGAACCACCACTTACTGACCACACACCACTTGCCAGGCATTGTGTGAAGTGCTTCACTACAGGCTGCGAGGCACCCCCTTCTTACAGAGGAAGCTCAGAGAGGAAAAGTCAATTCTTCAGGAGCCATGGCCAGTGGGAGGGGGCCTGGGACTTGAACCCAGGCAGTGCTGGAGTTACCAACTGCCACGCTTAACCATATCTCAGGCATCGTGTGAATTACTGACGGGATTCTACTAGAGCAATCAGGTTGGGATCCTCAGGTTGCAATTTGAGATGTAACTCTGCAGACAGCACAAGAGGCTGGAAGCAGGGAGACCAGTCAAGACACTGGGGGAGGGTGGAGGAGGTCTGGATCAGGACTGTGGCCCGGGGGCTAGAGCCGAGACCCTGGAGGGGACATCTGACCTCACAGCCACCTTCCGGCCCCACCGCCCTGCACATCTGTCTCCGATTTATCGTCTTCAGGCCCCGGGTACCACACTCAGTGTGATGACCCTTTGGTGACCCTGCAGGTCTGCCGCTCTCCTTGCACTCTTGGGGCTGGCACCTGGTGAGGAGTAATGGGAACCTCCCCCTCTTGCTAAGGACCTTTCAGTGTTGGGTCTGCCCTGATGAGCTTTAACCCTAGCACAGCTTTCAAGATTTATGAGCTTGATTTGCAGTCACGTCCCCTTTCTGAATTCTCTAATGCCCTCTCTTGATTTCTGCTGAAGAGTCTCGGCATCCTTTTGTTCTACTTACATTTTATTCCGCTTGATTCATAACACTTGCCCTCTTCACTGCACTCCTTCCCAGAAATCCCTTCCCTCTGGTCCAATATTGTCTGTCAAAGCAGCTCCAAGTATTGAAAGAGCCAGGAACCTAGAATCTGAAAAACCTGCGTGTCGTGGGACAGCTTGATAATTAGCTTGAGCCTTGATTTCCTGGACTGTAGAGTGAGCAGAATTTACCCCACAGAGTTGTTCTAAAGGTTAAGTGAGAAGATGTTTGTATGAAAGGCTCTGGAAATCCTATGACATTATGTAAATGTTCATTAATTTCATTTAGTTCAGGTGTTCATAATTTCTTCCCCTTCAGTAGTTTCCTTCTGTCTTGCTCTTGTGGTACCTTCTTTCTGGCTCCATGACAGGAATTATTAACGTGCAAAACACCTACCTGGATGGCAGGCAGGACCTGACTGAAATCACCTGGTCAAAGAGATACACTGGACCACTTTCTCTTCTCTACTCGAAGTGGGCTTGTCCCCTCTGACCAGTGCCATCAGACTTTTTCACTGCTCAGAGAAACAGTTTTCATTTTGTACTTTCTTTTCTGAAATTAATTATAGCAGTGCTTTATTAAAAGTTAATTGTTAGTCACATTAGGGAATTGTTTAATGATTTAGTAGTTGCGTTGCCAAAAATACTTGAGGCCAAAATTAGTAGGCACACGGGGAGGTGAAACATCTTGAAATTTGCAAGTTGGGTTTGAATAGTATTTTCCTATTTTGCCTGGTTTTAAGAATAACCTGGAGTTCTCGTGAAAGCACAGATTTCTTGTCCCCACCCTGGAGGGAATGAATCAGCTCCCCAGGTAATTCTTAGCTTCCAACAACTTTGGAAAGCACTAATTTTGTCCATCTGGGAGATATTTTTGATACGTGTATTAAGATTCCTGCCTTAATCCCAAATAATAGTCCATTTTAAAAGCTAACAAGCTCAACATAGGTATTATTTTAACAAGTCCAGTGTGTGCATTTTTTCCTTTGCATATCCCCCTCACATACACACAGCAAAAATGAAATACATTCCCTGGTAGGTAAAAATCAGAGATTTATAATATTGGGTTACAAAGTTATTTCAGTTTCTACTGTCTTTCTGTTTATTCTAAATCTAGAAAAGGAAAGATGACTTCCCTTGTTTTCTTAATTCCCCAAAAGAATTTGTCCAAGGAAGTATTTCCTTACAGCTATGAAAGTCACCATGGCTATTAGAAGTTAGGTTATCACTTGAATGGTTTCTGACAGGATGGGATTTTAAAACTGCTTCAGCAGGACTGATTTGGAGACTCAGATTAAAAAACAGGCACTATGCTGGGTGCTTTCCCATATATAATTTCATTTAATCTATACAGCAAATTTTGTAAGGTATTCTGTTTTGTAAAGTACTCTGATCACCATTTTGCAGGTGAGCACATGAAGGCTCTGAGAGTTTAGAGAATTCACCCCAAGTTATGTTGCTAGTGAGAACTGTGACTCTCTTGAAAACCTCATTAAACAAGAATCTCACTTAGCCCTGAAATGAATCACTACTGAGCCTGGAGAGTTGACTTTGGATGTGCTTTCCTGAGAGATTAGTGATTAACCTTAGTATTGAGAATAACAGCAAGAGTATTGGTGACATGCAGGAACATTTCTGCTGTAATGGAAAGAGAACAGGTTTTTACAGTCAGACAGAAAAATACCATTTAGGAGTTTTGTGACCTTGAGTGAGTTACTGAACTTTTCTGAAATTTGGTCTCTGAAAAATGAAGACAATAGTGCCTAATTCACTCTTCAGAGAGGATTGTAAGAAGCGAGTCTGGGTAGAAATGGAAAAGGTCTGTCTCATGGTTAGCACTTAGTAAAGTTTAATTCTTTCTTCCTTTCTCCTTCTGGTCACAATTTGAGTATCTACAGTTTAATTCTGCCATGATATATTTTCTTCTCAAGCTTTCTACCAACACTTTCCTAACTGTAATAGGATTCTTAAGAATAATATTTAAATGTATACTTAATAACTGATATTTACTGAGTGTTTTACATGCATTGTCTTTGAATGCTCACCACAGCTTTTTGAGGAAGATAGTCTTATTATTATCATTTTAAATTTACAGAGGAGGAAGCAGGCTGAGAGAGGGAAGTGAGGCCCAAGGACACACACGCAGTAAATGGTAGAGACTAGATGGGACCCGATCTGCCCTATATTCTCAACTACCATGTTCTGTTGCTTCCATAAAGATAACCGTTTGCCAGTGTTTCCCAGTCTGGAGACATAGGTCCCTGGGGGTGGTCAACATGGGTTCTCTGGCTTTCTCGAGCCCAGGGCTGTCAACTCTGGTTCTGAAGGATGCGTTGACTTGCTTATGTCTTTCTTTATGAACTGGCATCTTGTGGTGAATAATCTCGTGTGTCAGCTAGACTAGACCATGGGATGCCCAGATTAGACATGAATTCCCGGTGTGTCTGTGAGGGTGTTTCTGGATGTGATGAGCATGTAGTCAGTGGACTCGTACAGCAGATTGCGCTCCCCAATTTGGGTGGGCGTCATCCAGTCCACCGAGAGCCTGAGCAGGACACAGAGGTGGAGGGAGGGGGAAGTTCTCTCTGCTTGACTGCTTGAGCTGGGACATCAGTGTTTTGCCCATAGGCTGGGTCCTTTGCCATCAGGGCTTTTGGTTCTCAGACCTTTGGAACTGGATTGGAACTTACACCACTGTCTCTCCTAGGTTGGTCTTTAGCTTGCAGATGGTAGACCGGGGGGCTTCTCAGCCTCCGTGATCACATGAACCAATTCCTCATTATCTGTCTCCCCCCCCCCCCCCCCACCATTGGTTTTGTGTCTCTGGAGGACCTGGGTTGGGGCATTTCATCAAAGGCTGTTTGGAGCCTGGAGAGGGTCGGGGGCCCTTAGGGGAGTGCACACCATTCAGTGTGCTTGGAGTCTGACTTCCAGGGCAGCACATGGCCCGAGGTAGGACTGGAGAGTCAGGGGCTGATCAGGAGGGGTCCTAAAGGTCAGTGTTTTCCAACATTTAATGTGATGGCAAAAAAATCTTGAGACTGCTTCTAACAAGCCCTTAACTGCAGCCGCTGCTGCTGAATCACTTTGAGTAGCAAGGCGGGTATGACAGTATAAAGGGTTTGATTATGTTCTGTAAAAATGAAGGGTTTTAGGCAGGAGAGTGAAGCTGTCGGAAAGAAAATTAGGAAAATAAGTGAAGGAAATGTAAAGAAGAGCCGTTCCTCCCAGCCGGCAAGCCTTGCCTTTTCCCGAATGAGCTGGACTCTTCCACACCCCAGACCACTGCAGGTGCTGCTCCTGCCCCCAGAGATGTGCTTCTCCTACAGACCATGCCTTCTCGTCCACTAAGTTGAGACTTATTCTCGTTTTCATGTGTCTGTGTTGTACTGCCTTATCGGGGGCTTCTCGGAGAAGGCTGTGGAGACCTCCTGCATCCGAACCATCTGGGGATGCTCATTAAAACTGCAGGCTGTCCTTGCTTATGGGGCATAAAGTTCTGACTGGTAAATCTGGAGGGAGTGCTAGACATGGAGCAGCGATGTTCTGCAATGTTCAGGCAAGACACATCAAGAGATGCTAAATGTAGGGGAATTTTGATTAGGAGCGGGACATTTGCTTGACCTTAAATTGTCTTTCCACTTTGAATAAATGGCTTGTTAGAAGCAAAGGAAGATATAATTTCTATACAGTGGAGGAGAATGGTACCTTGGCTGGATGTTCGTGATTAACATGACCCGTGTGAGGCAGAAGACTTTAGATATGACACTTTGAGAAGGCTACAACATGGCTTGTGTGGTATCACAGCGGGGAGTGCATAACCTGGATCCGTTCATGAGAAAACATCAGTGCAGAATAAAGAATTTGGCCTTTCTTGCCAGAAGAGGTCTGGCCTGTGCCCTCAGCTTCTGAAACGTAATCTATGTCATATCTGATAGGAGTGTCTTAGTTTAGGATAGAGGCTGGCCACACCAGAAAGACCAACCATGTGAGTAGGACGGGGGCTTTGGGTCACATGGTGTGGGTTGACCTAGAGACTGTGTTCAGCCATATGGGCGATCAGTCAATCAATCACACCTGTGTGATGGAGCGCCAATACAAACTCTTACTGAGGCTTGAGTGAGTTTCCTTTGACCGACACTTGTGTGTACCCTCATATACCAATTTTAGGAGGGTAATGTGTGCTAACTCCCTGGGGAAAGGACAACAGAAACCTCATGTTTAGAACCCTCTCAGACTGCTCTATGCATCTTTCCATTCCTTTGGCTGATTTTAATCTGCATCCTTTCACCATAATAAACTGTAACTGTGAGTATAACAGCATTCAGTGAGTTGTGTAAGTCATTCTAGCAAATTATGGAATTTGAGGATATTTAGGGAGCACCCTGAACTTGCAGTTGGTATCAGATGTGAGGGTAGACCTTGGGACTGTGCCCTCAAACTTCAGTTTGGCTAACTCTGGGCAATCAGACAAATCCCAAATGAAGAACTTTATATTTTAAAAAAATTAGATGATGTTCTTTAAAAAAATGTCAACATCATAACAGACAAAGCAAGGGTGAGGAACTGTTCTAGATTAAAGGAGACTAGAGGGGCATGACAAGTTAAATGCTATACTTGATCTTAGACTGGACTCTGCACTGGAGGGAAAAATCCATAAAGGATATTGTTGGGTCCATTGATAAAATTGGAAAATGGAAAGTAGGTTAGAAAAAAGAATTATATGTATGTTAAATTCACAGATATCAGTTACTCTTTGTGGTTATGTAAGAGACATCCTTATTGCGTCTAGAGGTAGAGAGGCATCGTGTCCCAAATGGTTTAGAAAAATTATATACGGAGATAAAGAGAGCAAATGATGTTGCAAATGGCACAAAAGGCTAACAAGATGAATCTGGATAAAGAATGAATGGGTCTTCTGTCTATTTTTTGATTGGGTTGTTTGTTTTTTTGTTCTTAAGTTTTATGAGCTGTATGTGTATTCTGGAAATTAATCCCTTGTCAGTCTCATAATTTGCAAATATTCTTTCCCATCCCGTAGGTTGTCTTTTGTTTTGCTTAGGGTTTCCTTTGCTGTGCAAAAGCTTATAAGTTAGGTACCATTTGTTTATTTTTACTTTTATCACTATTGCCTAAACAAGCAGTTCTCCAATGAAAACATACAAATGGCCAATAGGCACATGAAAAAATGCTCAATATTGCTAATTATCAGAGAAATGCAAATCAAAACTATAATGAGGTATCACCTCACACCAGTCAGAGTGGCCATCATTAAAAAATTCACAAACGATAAATGCTGGAGAGGATGTGGGGAAAAGGGAACCCTCCTACACTGTTGGTGGGAATGTAGTTTGGTGTGTAGCCATTATGGAAAACAGTATGGAGATTCCTCAAAAAACGAAAAATAGACTTACCTTATGATCCAGCAATCCTACTTCTGGGCATATATCTGGAAGGAACTCTAATTCAAAAAGAAACATGCACCCCAGTGTTCATAGTAGCACTATTTACAATAGCCAAGACATAGAAACAACCTAAATGTCCATCAATAGATGACTGGATAAAGAAGTTGTGGTATATGTATACAATAGAATACTACTCAGCCATAAAAATTGATAAAATAATGCCATTTGCAGCAACATGGATGGACCTGGGGATTGTCATTCTAAGTGAAGTAAGCCAGAAAGAGAAAGAAAAATACCATATGATATCACTTACATGTGGAATCTAAAAAAAGACACAAATTAACTCATTTACAAAACAGAAACATACTCACAGGCATAGAAAACAAACTTACCAGGGAGTTAGAGATTTGCAGATATTAACTACTATATATAAAATAGAGAAACAACAAGTTTCTACTGTATAGCACAGATATTCAATATCTTATAGTAATCTATAATGAAAAAGAATATGAAAACAAATATATATCAATCAATAAATGGAGAGAAGAGACAAATCTCCTGTGCAGAAGTATTCCAAATAGTTTATATTTTGCCTTAAAGGAGGGGGAACACAACCCCCTATTTCTTAAGCGTGGGCTGTGCATTGTGACTTCCTTCCAAAGAGTAAGGTAGGGAAATGACTGAAAAAACAGAGTGGCTTTTCAGCGGAGGAAACTGACAAACCCTACCTCTGCTGGGTGATTGAAGTCAGTCTAAGCAGTGATAAGGCACACTGATGGTAGGCACCCTTGATATGACGTGATGAAAAAGGCACCTTGTCTCTTGGCTTCCCTCCCACAAATCTGCAGCCCCGGGCTAATTATGAGAAAAACATCCGATACATTCTGGCAGAGGGGCTTCCTACCAAACACCTGACCAGCACGTCTCGCTACTGTCAAGGTTACCAAAACGAGGAAGCTCTGGGACATAGTCACAGCCAAGAAGGGCCTACGGAGACGTGGCAGCATATGTGCTGTCCTGATGGGAGTCTGGGCAAAAACTGAGGAAATCCAAATAAACTATGGCCTTTAGTAAATAAAAATGGATCCATATTGGTTCATAAATTTTAATGTACCATAGGAAAGTAAGATGTTAATGACAGAGGAAACTGGGGGAGAGGGTGTATGGGAACTCTCTGTACTGTCGTCCCAATTTTTCAGTCAATTAAAAGATTTCTAAAAAATTTCCAAAAGATAAAGTCTATTTTTTAAAAATGTAGGTCCTGGATTAAGTCACTGTGAGTGGAGCCCATGAAGCAGCAAATTTGCAGATCCAGGTAATTACTATCAATGTTTAAAAATCACTGGCTGATCACACACTTGGTTGCTTGGCTGCTCCCCGGTTGGATGTGATGTAATTGAAGTTATGGAGCCTGTCTCCTAGTCTCTGAGACCCTGGGCTAATACAGAGTCTGGCTCGGGGAGGTGCCCCACGGAAGTGGACTGAATAATTAATATTAACGACCAGTTCTGTGTACGTGACAGTGCCTGTGGAGAGGAACAGTTAAAACAAGAACCCCCTAGGTTCAATTTCAGCTGATCTTAATGACGGAGCACTTGCTTGCAGTCACTGCTCCCAACTCCATCAGGAAGTGACAGACATTTACCTTGGACCACCCTGCAACTGTTCATGATTCCTGAGCTCCAGTGACTGGTTTTTTTTCAGGGCAGAAGCTGCTGCTTCCAGGACTTGGGGTGTACCCTCTGCTCCCTTGGGTGCTGGGGGAATGGGGAGGGGGACAGGGAGGAGATGAGAGCCAGCCGTCTGCAGATGTCCAGGATGCACGATGAGGGAGGTGCTAACTGAGCAGAGCTGGGTACCAGCCAGGCCACAGCTTGCTCATTCACAAACCTTTACGGGGCACTGGCTCCCTGCTGCCAGGCTGGGTGCTTGGGCCAGAGAAGCTCAGCTGCCTGGGGAACCTCTGCTGTAAACTCCAGAAGCGCTGATATCTCCTCCTCCTCTCCTGGCTGCCAGGTGGCCTGGTCTCATTTCCCATCACTTTCTTCCTAGGTTGGCTGTCATTTCCTGGCTTTGATTTTTGGCTCTGGCTTTTGGTCCCAATTTCTTTTTTACTCTGGGGCAGCAGCATCTCTGCCGATTGAACCTCTGCTAATAACATTCTTTAGCACTGCTCTGGGACGGCCCATCCTGTTCTGCCTTTCGAGGTACCAGTCCTGGGGACTATGTGGACTACTGAGGCAAATTCAGGAGCAGCTTTTGAAAAGGGCCCCTAGAAGTGAGACAAGAACAGCAGCTGGCTCACTCCGGGCCAGGCAGGGTGCTGAGTACTTTGCGTCATCCCAGGCACCTGTAAAAACCAGCCACATGCAGAAGTATTATAAGGAGATCCATTTTCCAGGAGAAACTGAGGGCCAGAAAAATTCAGTCCCTTGTGTCTAGTAAGTGGCAGAAATGGGCTTTGATTGCAGGTAGTCTCATGCTATTGTATAAAGTAGGTTGTTGATGAACAGAGATGTATGTATCAACAGAGACGAAATAATGGTGACTTAAGAAAATAGGTTTATTTTTCTCTTTCATGAAAGTTCAGCTATGACAAAGGGATGGAGAGGTGGGTGAGTGTAGCAGACACATCTGTACAGTGGGGTGGCCAAGTCCCCGCAATTCTTACCATTTCTGTCCACTCAGATCATCTGCCTTCCAGCACCTGTATCTGCCTGAAAGCCCTCTCTGCCCCTAGAGTGCACTCTGCCTGGACTGAGGCAGGCTCAAGGTGCCAGGGAATGAATGCCCCCTTCCCCCAGTATTCCTCAATCAATTTCCACAGGTGGCGGTATATAAATACCCCAGCTCCCTCACTCCTTGGGCAGGGTAACCCTGAGTCATATTCTTCACTCTCCCCGTATTCCTCATCGTGACAGCTCTACCTGCCCATATGGTAATGAGTTATAATGTACACTTCATTGGTTTCTTTCCCTTCTCTGTTTCACTTCCCTGCTCCCTACCAGCATTTCCCATAATCTCCTCTGACATAAACACAGTGCAACCCTTATCTCCAGGGAAGCCCAAACCATGCACAATGGTGGTGTACTTTGCAGACCCTCAGGGACCCAAGTTCCTTCTATTTTGTTGCTGCATCAGCCGCCAGGGTGTTGTTCTCATCTGCATGATCAAAGCTGGCTTATTTCCAACATACACATTTTTCTCACCCCGAGAACAAATAGAAAGTAAAGAGAAAGAAGCTTCCTTTTAATGACAAAACCCAGAAGTAGCACACATCACTTTCCTTTACATCCCTTTGGTCATAGTCTAGTCACATGGTCATACCTAGCTGCGAGGGAGTCCTTGTGCTCAGCTAAACCTTGAGAGTTCCACTGCTGAAAGGAAGATGTGGGGAATGGATTAGCGTTAGCTATAGGCACAATACTATATTGCTTCATTCAGCAACTGAGTGGGAGGGGACGGTGGTGTTGGGTGGAGCTGATGATTAATATCAGTGAGGCAGCCTGGGTCAGAATATAAAGGAGGCTGTTTTGCAGATTAAGGAATTCTGGCTTTCTTTGGAGATGATGGTGGGGGCAGCCATTGTTTTAATCAGATATATGACTTGATGGAGTTAATTTATATATATATATATATATATATATAAATTATATAATATAATATATATATTTATTGAAGTATAGTCAGTTTACAATGTTGTGTCAATTTCTGGTGTACCGCACAATGCTTCAGTCATACATGAACATACATATAATGGAGTTAATTTTTTAAGAAGAGTCTTCTGTAGACAGTGAGGAACTGGGTTGCTCAGGGAGGACTGGAGTTTGGTTCAGCTGGTGGCTGACTTTTGCAGGGGTCCAGCTAACAGCCAGCGGAGACAAAGACTAATTCAAGATATGTTGAATCAGTATTGAGATGAGAGTTCAGGAAGGCAATGAGGATGACATTCAGTTTCAAGCTGGACTCCTGGCTTCTGTATCCAGAGGTCTAGGACACTGTGGAACTCTTCTAGCTCAGCCTAGAGGCAGTTTTTACACCAAAAAAGTTGTTTTTCTATGCTAGGAACCCTCACATGCCAACTGAGTGGCCTTAGACCATTAAGTCACTGCTAGCCTCAGTTTCTTTGCTTGTGAAACAGGCTATTCTGATCTTTTGTGAAGCATTGTTACAGTGAATGAAGAGGGTAAGATCCTCTGAGGGTGGATTAAATGGAAACAGTTTTATAACAAGGAAGACTCAAGAAAGGCTTAGAAACTGAGATGTCTGAGATCTATAAAAGGGGCACACCACACAGGGATATTTTATAGAGGAAGGTTTCAGAGAGACTTTTCTCATATTTGGTGTGTACTTGTTGGAAAAACTCAGACTTTGGTGTCTAGCACCGAAGAAGTCCAGACCTGGCTCTCCCACACACTTAGCTGTGTGACCTCAGGCAAGTTACTCAACCTCTCTGAATCTCAGGTGTCACACTAAGTAAAGCAGAAACAAGCATCTCTTCCTTACTGGGTCATGAGTATTACATGAGAGTGTTAGTATCGTGCCCAGCATGGAGCCTGCACACAATGGGTGCTTAGCAAATGTGAATTTCCTCTTCCTCTGCCTAAGAGGAACCAAAAGATCCAGTTGACTCTGTTGGTTCAGTAAAAAAAAAAAAAAAAAAAAAAGGGTTAATTCAGACAGGAAAACTCACCCTATCTGACATTTGGAATCCGGTCAAGGGAACCTGGTTGTTTGACTCAAATCTTTTTCCACCAGTTGTGCTGACGTGGGTTCCACACAGCCTTTGTCGGAGTCACTTGCTAGACTAAAGGTAGAGGCTCTGGGGAAATACAAGGCAGGATGGATATAGTGATTTGAGGAACACAAGACAGGGTGACATGAAATCGATTAAATAGCATTTCCCTCCTCCCACCTCAGGGTAGTGACTCCAGGATTGAGGGGAATGGCTCCAACAGAAGGAGAGGGACCACAGTCTGCAGTCCATGTGCCCGCTTCACTCTGCAGTTCCTCCTAGCTGCCCATCTGCTCATGGCTGCCTGGTCTAGCCATGGGGCTTATAAAACGGTACCCACATATATGGATGCCTTTGCTCAACAGCTGTGAGCATGAGGGACATTCTCATGTAATGCCAGGCGCCTTCACCACCCCCTCATGCTGCTCTCCCCTCTGTTTTCTCCTGTTTGCCTTTCAATTTCATTTAAATAGTCTCAGTTTTTGTTGTTATTTGTAACAAAATGGGAAAAGGAAAGGATCCTAAAATTTCTGGAGTTCCTGTTCTGTGATAGGTACTTGCTGGACACTGTGTCTAAGATATCATATAATCATCACCATTGGATCTGCATGATGAAGAAACTTAGGCTCTGAGAAGTTAAGTCACTTGCCCAAGTCCTAGGAAATGGTGGCACTGGGGTTGAACTCTAGTCTAACTGCAGAGACTTGGACTAATGATGAATAATGATTAGAATATACTTACACACACACACACACACACACACACACACACGCACCCCATCACTACCACCACCACCACCACCACCAGGCCAGCCTACCCTCCCAGCTTACTGACTCCCCAGATGACCTCTATTTTGAGTCTGAGCCGACATGACTTCTTCGATGCTAAAGGATGAGCTCCCTCTAGTGGCGAGTGTGGTTTGGTGCAACTCCACCTACTTTGGGGACACAGGTAAATACAGAAAGCCAGGCACTTTCTTTCATGTAGTACAATTTTGTCAAAAGACATATTATTGAGACTCTCTTCGTACGATGCAAAAATGGAACCCAAATCTGGGTGGGCCCCCATTGCAAAGTTAATGCCAAAGGAAATGATAACCTCTTTATCCCAACGTAGCAACAGGACAATGGAATTGGCATTTTCATGGAGCTCTGAGATTTCCCAAGAGATTTCCCTGTCTCAGGATCTTCACAACATCCCTGGGAGGCAGGTGTTCCTGCTTTGTAGTTGAGAGAGCTAGGAGGCAGTGATGTTAAGGGGCTTTTTCAAGGTGACACAGCTGGTTAGGAAAGGAGCCATAATTCTAAGCCGGGGCTTCTATTTCCAGACCTTGTGCTCTTTAAACTATACCAGGGCATCTTTCCAGCCCAGAATCTGATCTGCATCTCAGTGGGTTATCTGTCAGGCGAGGGGCAGGTAATCATAGTGGTGGTATCAGGATTAAATGAGACAGATTAAATTATTATAACAGATAGTTATAATTTCCTGTCATTTGTCCCTTTACCCTCCGGTACATCCTCTCATTGTACCAGAAAGAGTAAAAGAAAACCCCACAAATTCGACTGGGTCCTTGCTTGACAACCCCCATGTTTCCCCATGACCCTGAGGATAAAACTCAAACTCTCAGGTTTGGCACACACCTTTCACGGTCAGAACTGTCCTTACCTCTCCAGGCTGACTTCTCTTTGCACCTTAATCTGCTGTTACATTAGGAAACTCACCTTTTTCATCTCTCCCTACAAAGATCAGGTCCTGTCACATCCTGTGCCACCTTATCCATCTGGCGCAATTCTAACTTTCCTTTTCCAGGTGAGATATCACCTCTCTCTGAAGAATCACAGCTGAAGCTCTGGGCTTCCTTCTTGGCTCTTCTCACAGTTGATAACAGAATTTCACTTTAAGAACATCTCTCTCTGTCTGTCCCCCCCCCCCCCCCGTGTGTCTCTCAGTTGTTGCTCCTGACAGTTCATCTCTGCATCTCCAGTGCCTAACACAGTTCCTGGTACACAATCAGTTTACCAAATGCTGGCTGAATGGCTCCAGGAAAGGTATAAGGTATTATCTTTGGGAATTATGGGCAGAATCAAAGCCCACCTGATGTGCTAAGTCAGGTGTATGGCTACTTGACGATTTGTAATCAATTTTCAATTTACAAATCAAATCTGTAAAAATTTGTTGCAAGCCTGCATGCAAATGCCATTGGCCATTGTGTTAAATTCAGCATAAAAAGTACTTTTAGGGGAAAAATGACTGAAATAAGGGCCACTTGGTTAACTGTGGGACTTTTTCACTACACTTGTAGAAACGCTTTCCAGCATGAGGAAGAGATGGGAGTTTGTGGCTTCTTGAATGACTCAGCCTTGAAAGGTCTAAGCTCTTCTACAGCCCAAAGGCTGGAAGGGGCTCACGGCCAGAGGCTGCCAGGGGAGGGAGCGCTCCACCCCCTTCCCGGTGGGCTGTCCGGGACCGTCTCACTTTTCTCTCCAGGAACTCACTAAGATCCGACCCAGCTGTTCCTGGCCCAACCTTCCCTGAGTTAACTTTTGAATGATTTTAATCACAACCTATAAAATCTCTTGATTAAACAAATCAAGCCAGAGTCTTTGACCCCCAAACTCTTCCACGGCATTCTTGACCAATGGTATCTTAGCATCCACTTGAAGCTAATGGGCTCCCTACTCTGGAAACAGCTCATCAGTTGTTCTTACAAACACTTTCTTTAAATATTGATCTGACCTCCGCCTCCTTTAATATCCCACTTACTAGTTGTTAGGCGTGGGAGGCAAAAAAAAAAAAAAAAAAAAGGAAAAAATCCTCACTTTTCTTCCCTCCTAAAAATATTTTCCTGATCGCCAACTTTTGAACCCCTTTTGCTCAGAGGCAGAGCTGGTGGCTGCCCGTGCGCCGTCTCCTCGCTGGCCAGGAGGTCTGCCGGAGTGTGGGCTGCGCACAGCTGTCACTGTGACTGTGAAATGGGATGTAACGTCTGCCGGCCGATCGCCAACAGGAACGCATCCGCAGTTCCTCCAGGGGGCAGACGGTCAAGGCTGGAAAAAAGTATTTATTACAAACTATGATAACAGGAATTAAAAACCATCCACACTCCCTCAATCACAAAAATCAATGGTTTCGTTTGCTGTGTCTGCTGCCAGGGTCCGTCCATATGCAGAGCTTTTTTTTTTTCTTTATAGTTAACACCGATAAGGCGGATATTTCATATGTGTTTCTCTGTCAAATGAATCCTATTTTTCCTGTCATTTAAAGTTGCTGGAATTATTTTAATGGTTATAGGACAGGTCTTTGAGTGGAAGCATGATGATTGACTCATCTATTTCCAACTGTTGGACCGGCAGCTGTTCCCAGGGTTTTGGAGGCTGAGGACAGAGAGGGACTCAGGGCCAACCCCTTCCACGCCCACTAGCCAGCAGCAGCTGCCAGGGACCCCGCGGGGACTGAGTCTCCCGGGTCTGAGGACAGTGATCTACGGGGCTTTGAACACTCCAGGGGGTCTGCCACGACTCCTGCTGCCTTCAGACTGGTACCCACAGAGCTTCAGGGAGGCTCTGCACCTCCAGGCCCAGAGAACCCCTACAGAGTGGCTCTGTCTTACCCCTGGGCTTTTGTTCTGGTTTCCAATCCCCTCACCAGGAGCCTGGCCTCAGCCCCTGTGGTCAGCTTGGACAACCTCACTGATGCTGTTGTGGCCGCTGGGATCCCTCTCAGAAATGCAGGAAGTGGTCCCCCAGGGGCCAGGAGTGGTACCTGCAGACAGTTGTACAGGATTGTCTCCACTGAAGACAGCTGCCTCCCCAAGGCCACAGCCCCTTCCCCGGCCACCTCCATGACTGGTGCTGGAGTAAGAAGGCCTTGCCATCTCCCTGCAACCTGGGGCAGCTCTGAAGGGCCATCTCAGCTGCAGAGCTGAGGCCTCCTTCAGGCCTCCATCCCAGCCCAACTTCTCCCTCCACCCAGTCCTGCTTCCTTCCCTCCCCTTCCTTCCGTAGGCGGTGATCCCAAGAACACACCCTAATAAACCTGCAGGCTAACCTCTGTCTCAGAGGCAGCTTCCTAAAGAATCCAATCTGTGACACCTCTTAGTCCCTACTGCCTTGGCTCCACCCTTCCCACAGCAGCTAGCCACTGCCTGGGATGCTGATGCCGGTGGGTGCCCTCCCTCGCCTGAGCCACTGCCTGGGATGCTGATGCCGGTGGGTGCCCTCCCTCCCCTGAGCCACTGCCTGGGATGCTGATGCAGGTGGGTGCCCTCCCTCCCCTGAGCCACTGCCTGGGATGCTGATGCCGGTGGGTGCCCTCCCTCCCCTGAGCCACTGCCTGGGATGCTGATGCCGGTGGGTGCCCTCCCTCGCCTGAGCCACAGTACTGCCCTCAGCTACATTCAGGGCACCACTGACCCCTGGCAAGGTCAGTCATTTTCCTGCTCTTCCTCTGAGACCGTTTTCAACTCTTCTCTCCCCACTTAAAGCTCCACAAAGAACGACTGAATTCTGGTGGCTGGGTGATTAGAATATGCAGAAGGTCTCCTGACCTTCCTTCTCTGCCATCTCTCTCTTCCTCTTCTCCCATCACTACTCTATGGGAGCCTCCATTGTCTGTTCCCTGCTTTGGCTGTGGCCACGGCCCCAACTAGCCTCTCTGTCTGCCCTTGTCCCTCTGCTATCCATTTCCACATTGCAGCCTGAGTGATCATTCCAAAACTCTTATATGTGTGTCTCATTCCCTTGCTTGAATCCTTCAGTGCCTTCTCATAACCTTGAAGGACAAAGCCTAGACTCTTAGCAGATCCCTGAAGGCTCTGTGTCACGGACCCCCTTGCCCCTGAGCACCTATAGTCCTGGCTTCCCTCCCAGACGCTTCCAAGCTTTTGCTGAGGCTGTTCCCTCTGCCTGGAATGCTGTTCACAACCTTCTTCACTCGGTTAATTCTTGCTCATCCTTCCGGATTCAGCTCAGTTGTGAACCTGTTCAGGAATCTTTATTTTGAACCTCCAGGTAGGCCCTCCATAGAAGGTCTCATGACCCTTGATGCTTACAACTTGCCTTTAATATTGAAATGAGTGTTTATTTCTCTGTCTTGTCCAGTGAACAGTGAGTCCCTAGAAGGCAGTGAGCAGGTCTTATTCATACCCATGTTTCTAACACTTGACATAATGCCCGGCACAAAGCGGGCCTTCAGTAAAGGATCCAGCCTGACGCTCTTGACTAATTGTGCTGCATTGGTTTGCAAAGTATTACGTCGATTTAAATCGTTACAAGCAAGGTGCAAATGAACCAGTTTCAGTATAACTTCACCAACACTGGGTATTGTTGGTTTTAAATTTGATGGCTGTAAAACACCTTACATTATTTTGATTGTATTTTTTTTTATTTTTAATTTTTTTTTATCCAAGTATAGTTGACTTACAATGTGTTAGTTTCAGGTGTATAGCAAAGTGATTCAATTATACATATACATATATATTGTTTTTCAGATTCTTTTCCATTATAGGTTATTATAAGATATTGACTATAGTTCCCTGTGCTATACAGTAGGTCCTTGTTTATCTATTTTATATTTAGTAATGTGTATATGTTAATCCCAAATTCCTAATTTATTCCTCCCCCCACCCCTTTCCTCTCTGATAACCATAGTTTGTTTTCTATGTCTGTGAGTCTATTTCGGGTTTGTAAATGAGTTCATTTGTAGCATTTTTTTAGATTCCACATATAAGCGATATCATATGATATTTGTCTTTATCCGACTTACTTCACTTAGTATGATAATCTCTAGGTCCAACCATGTCACTGCAAATAGCATTATTTTATTCTTTTTTCTGAGTAGTATTGCCTTGTATAAATATACCACAACTTCTTTATCCAGTCATCTGTCAATGGACATTTAGGTTGTTTCCATGTCTTGGCTATTGTAAATAGTGCTATGAACACTGGGGTGCGTGTGTCTTTTCAAATTAGAGTTTTATCTGGTTATATGCCCAGGAGTGGGATTGCTGGGTCATAAGGAAGTCTATTTTTAGTTTTTTGAGGAATCTCCATACTATTTTCCATAATAGCTGCACCAAACTACATTCCCACCAACAGTATAGGAGGGTTCCGTTTTCTCCACACCCTCTCCAGCGTTTGTGGACTTTTTAATGAACTGTCTAATTCAAAAAGATACACGCACCCCAGTGAGTCAGGGAGTGTGATTCCTCCAGCAACGTTCTTCTTTCTCCAGATTGTTTTGGCTATTTTGGGGTCTTTTGTGTTTCCATACAAATTTAAACACTTTTTTGTTCCAGTTCTGTGAAAAGTGCCATTGGTAATTTGATAGGGAGTACACTGAATCCATAGATTGCCTTGGGTAGTATGGCCGTTTTAGCAATATTAATTCTTCCAATCCAAGAACACGGTATATCTTTCCATCTGTTTGTGTCATCTTCAATTTCTTTCATCAGTGTCTTATAGTTTTCCAAGTAGAGGTCTTTTGCCTCCTTAAGTAGGCTTATTCTGAGGCATTTTATTCTTTTTGATGCAATGGTGAATGGGATTGTTTCCTTAATTTCTCTTTCTGATATTTCCGTGTTATAGAATGTATATAGTGTATAGAAATGCAACATTTTGATTGCATTTAAAACTAGATATTAGGATTAAAATTGTTGATTAATAGCATCTCTTCATGTACAGATTGTGCTTTCCTGTCCTTTACCCTTTGCCTTATAACTTACAGCCTCATGTCAGTTTCTTGACTTAGAATCATCAGTGCTGAAGTGGGCTTGTCCAAATGTGAACTGGCTTGAATATGGCTGTGATTTTGAGATAGTTATGTCCCTCTTTGAGCTTTCATTTCCTTTCTTTAAATGATAGGTTTCTTTATCTTGCTTCTGTCTGGAATCGCTTGGTAGCTTTTGAAAAATATGGACTCCTTGGCTTGCATCCCCTGATTTGGGCTCTCCTAATGGAGTTAGAATTTTTTAAAGACTCTGTGCAGCTGATTTTGGGAATCACTGGCCTCCCTGCTCTGTAGTCTGCAAGCGTCCACTGGGCCTGTGTATCTGTCGGGCTCAGGAGAAAAGAAGAAAGGGGGGAATCTATTGCTGTGTTCGGATACCTGAAGGCACCTCGTAGAGTGAGGAGCATCCTTACTCCCCACAGCTCCAGAGGGAGAATCAGAGCGGAGGGGGAGCAACTCCACAGAGGCAGACTGGGGTCAGCAAAGGTGGAAACTTGCTAAAGCCCCACATTATCCACAAGGAGCAGGCTGCCTCAGGGGCTGTGGGAGGGTCCGTGCAATGATGCCCTGCTCTGGGTGCAGGTGCTCCCACAGAGCAAGCCCTCCGTAATTGGAAGCTACCCTCATAGAGGCCTGGGAGACAGTCTCAGCCCTGCTCCCTGTTAGCAGGGTGACTTCGGGCACATTGTTGTACCTTTCTCAGCCTTGGGTACTTCATCTGGAAAACGGGGATAATAGCAGTTCCAGTCGCACAGAGTTTTAAAAAAACTGCCTTGAGATACAATTCACGTACCACAAAATTCACCGATTTAAAGCATATAAGTCAGTGGTTTCTAACATGTTCACAGAATTGTGCCATCACCACCTGATTGACCGGTTTTGCAGATGAGCCGAGACCATGCAGGGAAAACACTGAGCACGGCGCCAGGGACGTAGTTTGTGATCAGTAAATATCGCGTACTACTTTACTTGATGGATTCCTTATCCATGGTGACAAATCTGAGGTGACAACCTCAGGGGCTTATTGCAGGGGACATGCAGGCACCAGGGAGGGAGAAGAGGGCCCAACTGAGTCCGTCTACCTTGTTAACTGCCGTGTCTGTCACGATAATTGCTAATGTACGGATACATGCACATCGTATAAAATACTCTAATCCCCATATTACCTCTGTGAGCTATGCTTTAAATCCTTATTTATTCCCATTCTTCAGAGGTGAAAAGTGAGGCTTAGAGAGGCCATGGCTTTTCCAAAATTAAGATTTCATGATCTCTCTAATACAGGGCAGGTAAATGAGTCTATTTGACCCCCACTTTTTTGTTTTTTGGGTTTTTTTGGACACCATGTAAATTTGGAAACCACTGCAGGTTTCCTGAAAAGAAAAGACCGGGGAGGGGAAAATCCGAGGACAGAATTTGACTTTAAGAGTATGTGATGCACAGTGAGCATCCGGTCCCCCTCTCCCTGCTCCCTCTCCTTTCTCCCCTTCTCCTTGGTTTCCTCACGAAGGCTGTAGGTCAGGGAGATGCCCCGGACAGTGAACAAAGACCAGAGGGGGCTCCTCAATGAGAGAATAATGGGTCCAGGAAGTTGTGAGGGGATGCATTCCAAACTCTCTGAGTGTTTGGACCCTTTGGTGTGCGTTTGGTTTGTGAGCTTTAAATCCCAATGCTGCAGGGAGTCCCTGACCACCCAGTTTTTCCCCAGTGGATGTGAATCCCTTCCAGCATCCCTGGATGCACTGATGTCCCTCTCCAGGTGCTCTCTCATCCCTGTCCCATACCCATCCTGGCTGAAACAGGGAGTGGGCATCTCCTTCTGGCAGTGGGTGGGCTCAGGGTTGCCTCAGCCTCCTTGTTAGAGCAGGAAAGGGGCACCCAGCACGGGCTACTGCAACTGCTTATGGTTGCCTGAGATGTGCCCCTGCCCCAGGCCTCCCCGACCCTGTACCAGGAAGCCCACTGCAGGGAGTAATTTTACTAGTCCTGAGTGTCCATAAACCTTGGTGGGTCCCCTGTAATTGGCCCCTGTTCTGTGTTTCCTATTAAGCCCCTGTGCGGGAGCCTCCCTGCTTGTTAAGGCTGCCTTCCTGTTTCCCAGCCCCAGTCCCCTGGCCTGGCCGCCAGGGCCAAGTGTGGGCCCACTTTCTGGTTGTGCTTCGTCCATTTTTGTTTGTGATCACATCCCTAGGATCCAGCCCGATGCCCGGCACGTAGTAGGAGCTGAATGCATATTTAGCAAAGAGATGAACTGTAAACATTCAAGGGAAAGGGTGTTGCTGGGATGGATGGTGGTCTGTTACTTGTTTTCAAAGCCAGGGTGATTTTAAAAGTCTGTGTTGTTTATTTCCACCCAAACCTAACCTGTTAGAGGAACATAAGACTGATTTCCTTAGATTTTTAAAAGGTACCAGAGGACTTAATTTAATATGCTGAAACTCTTCAAATTTCAGCGTAGTTACCCTGGATACTTTTGCTGTGTGATCTCAAATCCTGTTCGCCATTCTGCCATTTGGATTTGATGTGCAGTCCCATCCACGTGGGGATAAACTGGTTCTTAATAATTCTTTGATAAAATGACTCCGGCCATCTTTGCTGTTCAAAAGCCAAATCCACCCAGATATTTATTTATAAACACATCATCTCCTACGAAGGGATTCAGATACTCTTTGGAGGTACTTCTAGTTGAAGGATTCACTTTTCGAAAATGAAATTTTGTGGTGGTTCCCTATGGGGAGACCAACCGCTTGACTAATAAAACAAAGGGGAATACAGTGTCCGGGGATAAACCACATATGAGGCCGGCTTGATAAGGTGGCTGAGGGTGGGGGACGTTTTCCTCCTGGGCCTCCCTTTGCTGCCACCTGTTCCTGGGCCATCATGGAGGAGAGCCCTGGGGCCCCATCTTGGGAAACTGGCTTGTGCCCCAGAACGCTCCCACTTGACACGGTGGAGCCACACCTACATGCTTTCGATTTTCATGGATGCTTCACGTGGCGTCTGTTATACTGAATTGTGTTCCCCCCAAATTCAAAGATTGAAGCCCCAAACCCCAATGGGACTGTATTTGGAGATAGAGGTAAGTAAGGTTCAATGAGGTCAGAAAGGCAGGCTCTCATCTGATAGCACTGCTGTCCTTATAAGAAGAGGAAGGGAGGCAGGAGTTCTCTCTCTGACCAAGCCCACAGGAAAGGTCACATGAGGACACAGTGACAAGGCGGGTGTCTGCAGTCTGGGAAGAGTTCTCACCAGCAAGAGAATTTGCCGGCCCCTTGATCATGGACTTCAAGCCTCTGGAACCGTGAGAAGTAAGTGTCTCCTGTTTAAGCCACTCTGTCTGCAGTATTTTGTTGTGGCAGCTCAAGCAACTGAGGCAGCCTCCTCATGGGTCCACCCCACCCCACCCCGCCTGCCCGGGACAATGTATCAGTTTCCTACGGCTACCCTAACAGATTACTGTAAACACAGTGGAACCATAACAGCAATGAAAATTTGTCCTCGTACAGTTTCAGAAACTAGAAGTCCGAAATCACGGTGTTAGCCAGTCACACTCCCTCTGAAGTTTCTGGTGGGGAAGCCTCCTTGCCGCTTCCCACTTCTGGTGGCTCCAGGGATTCCTTGTCTGTGGTGACCTCACTGACGTCTCTCCCTCTGTGGCCTTTTCCTCCTCTCTGAGTCTTCTCCTGCCACTTGGCATTGGATTTAGGGCCCACCAGATAATCTCATCTTGAGACCTATCACCTAATTTCATCTGCACAGACTCTTTCTCCAATAAAGAACCCACTCACAGGTTCTGGAGGTTTGGATGGGGATGTATGTTTTTTCAGGGTCACCATTCAATCCACTGTTGATAGGCTATTTTATATAACACAAATGATAACCAACATACTGATGCGGGAAACCCCATAAAAAGGCTGGCAGGACGCCCAGGCAGGGCCACTACTCTCCTGCCAGCACCGTTTGGTTCCCTGGCCCAGAGGCTCTATCTCACTTTTTGCCTCTGAAAGGGCTAACTTACACCTAAAATTCTATTGGTTCCCTGAGCTAACTTCTGATTGGTTACTTCCTTCACTCCTGATTGGTTATCACTCTCATTTCTGATTGGTCCACTTCCCTAACTTCTGATTGGTCCATTTGTAGTACTTCATTTGCATGGAGCTCACTCCTGATTGGTTATTTCTCTCATTCCTGATTGGTCCATTCCCGTCACTCCTGATTGGTTATTTCTCTCACTCCTGATTGGCCTATTTCTACAAAGCTTGTTCCTGGTTGGTCAACTTCTGTTATACTCTATTTGCATATGCTGTTGCAAAGTGTAAAACTGGCAGCCTATAAAAGTACTGTGTAAACCTGCAGACAAGGTCCACAGCTTGGAGCGTTGACTTTTTGGGCCTGCAGCAGTAGTAAACCTGAGTTCTCCAACTCTCTGAAGGTGCTGCTTGGTTTCTCGCCTGGATCCAGGTTGCTGTTACAACTGAGCTGTAATACTGAGCTGTACCACATTTTTCCGCAACAAGATTTGTGTTTCCTAGTAGTTAACCCTTTTGACACATTTGAGCTTCTGAATTCTTGACAGAGGCTGGCAGATGGAGCCCTTATTACCATCTCCACTTACAGAGGAGGCAGGGGCGTTTGAAGTGATTTGCCCAGGGCTACACAGTGAACAAGATATCTGGCTACATTTTAATCCAGCATTTCCTGTCTCCCAATTCCATGTTCTTCTTACTCTGTAAGCCCTGTCTCTCAGTCTCTATGGATGAAATGAAGACGGTAGTGTTGAAAAGAGGAACTGTCAGCCTGTACATAGTGCTTCCTCTGGGCCTGGCCCTGTGCAAGGGACTTGGTTTGCATCAGCTCATGTAAACTTCACCACGACTCTAAAAGGTAGGTGCTAATATTATGTCTGTTATACAGCTGAACAAACTGAGGCACAGAGAGCTGAAGTTAGTTGACCGAGCTTCCCAGCTTGGCAAACTGCAGAGCAAAGATTTGAATCCAGGTCTGTCTCAAGCCAAAGCCTAAAGTCTTCTTTTTTTAAAAATTGAAGTATAATCAGTTTACAATGTTGTATTCATTTCTGGTGTACAGCAGAGTGATTCCATTATATATATATATATATATATATATATATATATATATATATATATATATTCTTTTCATAGTCTTTTTCATTATAGGCTATTGCAAGATATTGAATATATTTCCCTGTGCTATACAGTAGGACCTTGTTGTTTACCTATTTTATATATAGTGATTAGTATTTGCAAACCCAAAGCCCAAAGTCTTAATCCATGTTAAGCTGCTTCCTGGAAAGAATGGTGAGGTGACTTGACATTTGCAAGTGCCTATGGACTTAAACCCCAGATAGCAGACAAGTGAACAATCCACAGGCTCCCAAGTTAAGCCTGCACCCTAAACTGTCTGCTTTTTGAGTCTGGAGAAGCAATGCAACACAACAGTTAAGGAAATGGATTCTGGAGCTGGTCTGTCTGGGTTTGAATCCTTGTTTTGCCTGTTACTATTGATGGGACATTGAGCAAGTAACTTCAGCCTCTGGTCTCAGTTTCCCCATCAGTAAAATGGGAGTGATGCTCATAGTGCCTACTTTATAGGGTGGTTGTGTGGATTTAATGAGTTATTTATTATTTGTAAAGATTTTAGAATAGTGCCTGGTACATGATGAGTGCTATATGAGTGTCAAATTGAAACAAAAACAAAACTCAACCTTCCTAGTGTTTCAGGATAGGCAGAGCTGTCTCAGGTAATGTTAAGGGAGGCAACTTTGCATCAGTCACAGTTCCTGTTAAAGGAGTGTGGTTTGCTGGGGTGGGACTGCAAAGGACTCAAGGGGATACATTGGTCTCTCCAAAGATCCTCACCTCCTTAACACTGAGGCTAGCTCATCAGGCAGATTTTCTCTAACTCCGTCCTCCAAAATGCATCCAGGCGTTTGCAGAGTGTGAGTAAAGTAATTTACAGGGCGCTGTGCACAAGACCATCCCAAGGTCATATGCACCTTGGCATCTCATTGTGTGTCCCTGAAATTCTGGGGTCTGGAACAGAGCCTGTCCACCTCGCCTGCCTCAGAGGAGTAAAGATGCACCGAGTTATCATATCTCAGCTGTGAGCTGACCTCTCTTCCACCACTGGGCTCTGAGCTTCGTGAGGGCCCAGCTGGGCTCAGGTGAGGTGTTTAGCGAATGAATGTGTCCAGAACCGAATTGTGTGTGGGTAGTAGTTCTGGTCTACACAGCTCTCCAGCATGAAGGGGCAGGGCCAGCTTTGTGAGTGTGTGACCTGTGTGGTTGCACAGGTAGAAAGCCCCTGAGGTTGGCTGCATTCTTTGCTGTCTCTGTCTTGAAATTCTCAGTCATTTTTGAATAAGGGCCCCCATGGATGGTGTGAAGCCTTGTGAAAGAGACTTGTCTTCTTCAGGGGTTTCCAACTGCAAGCCCTCAGGAGCGCCAAAGGCCTGGTTTGTCCTTTGGATGGTGAATATCTAAAAAGACGTACCGAAGTTGAACATTTTCACTTGGTCAATATTTTCTCTGTTACGTATGCTCTTGGTTCCATGATCAGAAAGCTTCCCCCTGCCTTCCCAGGACAACGTATCTGCTGGTCTTTTCCTTTAGTTACTGGGCTTATTTTCATTTATCCACCAACCAGAGACTGCAGGTAAGCACTGCCTTTTGCCAGTCAGACAGCTATTATTTTATTCAAGAAAGATAATAGTATAGGCCCGCCAGGTAGAAACAAATGCCCGGTCTGGCCTGATGAGTGCCCGGGCTGGTGGAGGGATGGCTGGATTGGATCAGTCAAAGCAGGGACTAACCTAGAAGGGGGGGGTGTCTCGGGATCCAGAAAGGATTAGTCCCCCTTCCTGGCTTTGCCCGCCAGCTTTGTTCCCTCCAGGACACAGAGAGACTTGTTGAGTTTAGGGAATGTTCTTTGGAGGCAGAGCGACCTGGTTTGAATCTCATCATCTCCAGCACGTACAGTTTCTGGGAACTTGGGTACCAAAGAATGAGCACAAGAGACAAGGTCTCTGTCCTCGCAGAGCTGGGAGCCTAGGGGACGGAGCGGATGGAGGGAAATCCCATGCAACTGCACAGACGGGTAATTACAAGCACCGCTGTGTGTCATGGTAGAACACTGCAGGGAGCGCTGGGTGTTTAACAGGGAGAGAGGGTCGGCAGGGCAAGGAAGGCATCCAGGAGGAATTGATGCTTGAAAGGGATGGTTGGGGGAGGGGAGGGAAGAGCATGTGCAAAGCATCCAAGATGGGAGGAAGCATGGGGCATTGGAGAAATTGACAACCACCACGTGGAATGGAGGAAACCAGGGGCAAGGGGTGATCCGATGACACTGGACAGGTAGGTGAGGGTGCAAAGCAGAGATTAAGACTGTGGTCTCAGTCCTGAGAACAAGAAGTCTCTAAAGCCATTAAGAGAATTTGAACTTTGTGCTGTTAAAACCAGTCAGTCCAAATTATAGAAGCAGGTTGGATGGGGCAAGAGAGCGGCAGGGGGCCAGTTAGGAAGCTGTGCTGCTGGCCCAGGCAAGAGCTAAGGGAAGCCTGGACTTGTTGGTGCAGCAGTGGAAAAATCTGAGGGGTATTTAAGAAGAGAAAAACAGGACTTGGGTATTGTGAAGCCAGTAACATGCCTCACCTCCCAGGGAAGTAAGGATGGAACCAGACAATGTAGGAATGATGTCCGTGCATCCCAGGCACTCACTTCCTCCTCCTTGAATCTGGGTTTCTGAGGCTCTGTCAGCCCTCAAACCCATCCCCACACTCCCCTAGCCTCGGGGATCTCTGCTTACAGCCTCAGCTTCTCAGAGTTCAAGAGCATCAGCCCCACCTTTCCAGGTCCCCCCCCTGGGCTGCTGCTGCCTACCTCGTGATGGGAGTTTGTGGGCAGCCACCCTCCGCATGGAGATTACTGTCAACCAGGGCCTTTGAGTCTTTGTCTGCATGCTACCAAGGCACACCTTTGCCACCATGTCCCTGCAGTCCAGACACGTCCCACCACGTCCAGGCCACAGGAGAGGCCATGTGCAGGCAGGGTAGTCCTGTGCTGAGGTGGGGCTGAGGACCCATGGAGGCCCCGGGATACCTAAACCAAGGAGTGAAGACTGACCGCTCCCCAAGAGCAGGAGAGCAGAGGGCAGGAGCCACAGGGACCCGTCTTTTCCCAGGTGATAACTGGCAGGAGGGAATTGCAAAAGGGACCAAGGTGGAGGGAAGGCCACACCCACATGTGTGTGTACCTGTGTGTGCACAGTGGTGTGCAGATGTACGCTTCTGAGCACATTGGGAATCGTTACATGTATATGCTCGCACTGGGGCTCAGGTCTGCACGTGCAAGGATATGCACACATAGCTCTCTGTGTATGCACATACTTGCTTGGGCATGTGGCATGTAGGTTTCTGTGTGGGTACATGTGTGCACACCTGAAATGCAGTGCCTCTGTGTGTGTGTCCCTGCAGGAGCCCTGGGTCTGAGCGGCCCCGCCCACAGAGTCACACATGGCCCCAGCTGCCAGCAGGGGGCCCCTGAGCACCGCATGCTGGGCTCTGGGGAAGGGGGGCTGCAGGTTCCTCCAGCCTCTCCTTCTGGAGAGCATCACAGTGGTGAGGACTGCAAGAACCCTCCTCACCGCTCTGGTCGCTCCCGGCTTTATCCCTAGCTCCTACCCTCAGTCCACACGGAAGCAGAGGCACACCCATAGGCAAGGGAAACACTGGGCTTAAGAAGAGGATTCTGACCTGTGGCAGGATCCTGAGAGTGGCAGGGACTTACCTTTTTGTAGGGTTTCCGGATACCTGCTGTGTTGTGCTCCTGCTGAGAGACGCTGGCCCTGGACCGAGGCAGGCAGCAGGCTCGTAGGCACACCCTCTGCCCTGGGCTGAGAAGTGTGGTCTGAGGACAAGAGCTGCTCTCTCTGGGCCACAGAAGGGGCAGGAGACCATGCCCAGGGATGCTGGCTAACCCCTGCTTGAAGCGGCATTAAGGCCAAGCAAGACTGACAGATGATGTTCCCTTTCTTGGAAGCGGGGCAGTCCCATCATCCAGCTCTCACAAAGGTAGCAGCTGAGCACATGAAGAAGGCCAGTCCCGACTGTGTGGCCTCAGGACACCAGGAAGGCTTGAGAAAGAACCAGGGACCCAATGGGCTTGCCGTGTGCCTGTGAGAGTCACCAGCACGCCAGGCGACTCCGCTGGCGTTGACTCTGGCCTGGGGTGTCTTCCACGTGCTGCTCCTTAGGGCAGGGATGCTTGTTTCTGGACCCACTGTGCCTGGGGCAGGGCTGAGCTGGTGGCACTGGCACTTGCTGGTGACTGCATGAACAGGAGCTGTGGAGGGCAAGTGGGCACTGAGCCATCAGGTGATCGGTGGGCTTTACACTGTCTCCTTCAGGGCCCTGGGGGGTCCCTGGGACATACCTGAGGGCAGTCAGTGGTGGTGGGAAAGGCGTAGGGAGGGAGCCAGCGACGAGACTCCTGGCTTCAATTCCATGGAAGCAGCTCAGCTTTTTATCTTGAGGACAAACTGGAGTTCATTTTTAATCAAAGGGGTGTTCTGAGTGCCTACTGTATGCTGTTCACTGTTCTAGATTCTAGAGCTGTTTGGAGAACAGGACATACTCCCTCCCTGCTCTCTTGACCATTCTATTCTAGTAGCAAAGGCAAATAAACACAAAAATAGACAAGTCAACTCTGGGTTATAAGTGACAGGGACACAATAAAACAAGGCATGTGACAGTGACTTGGGGGGAGGATGGCTGGAGCTACTTTAGACCCTGTGGTTGAGGCTGGCCTCTGTGAGGAGGTGATATTTGAGCTGAGGCCTGAATGATGACCGTGGGAAGAACATTCTGGATAAGATTTTGTTTGAAGAAAAAGCTCTGGAAAAATTTGAAAATCCCTCAGTCAGTCTTCTTTTATTTATATTCATTTATTTAAATTTCGACGGTAATACATATTCATGGTAACGATTTCAGACCTTATTAATGTATATAAAGTCAAATGTAGAAGCAGCTTCTTCCCTCTTCCTCTCCCCTCCCCTGCCCCCCAATTCCACTTCCTGGAGAGAATCCCTTTATCAGTTAGGTGGATAACCTCCCAGATTCTTCTCTGTGCAATTGCAACTATATATGTTAATTTCCAACTTTATCTCTGCTTGCCTGTCTCATGGGCCATGGAAGGTGAACACGGTCCTCTGATCGTCTTTCTCCCCAGGCTTTCTCCTCTTTGTGAATAACACCGCCATCCCACCCAAGCTGTTCAGGCCCCGAGGCTGGGAGACATCCTTGAGTCCTTCATCATGTAGGACCCCAAGTCCAATCCACTCGCAAGTCCTGCAGGCGCTACCTCCAAAACACACCCCTGTCTGGACACACTCCACTGCCAACAACCTGGTCTAAGGCGCCAGCACATCTCACCAGGACCTCTCAAGGGCTGTTCATCCTCCTGTGGTTATTTCCTATAATTCATTCTTCTCCCAGCCACCAGAGTGAGCTTTTAAAATGGGAAGCCTGGTCATGTCCCTCCTGGCTTAGTACCCGAGTGGCTTCCCAGACTTCATCTGAAGGCTGAGGTTCAAGGACTAAGCGATTCTGGGCTGTGGTCCTCTCCAACCTCATCTTGACACTTTCACCTCCTTATTCATCATCCTTCAACTCTCTCCCATCGTGTCTCTGGGCCTTGTGTTTGCTGGGCTAGTTCTCTGTCATCATTCTGAACTAAACTCAGTGTCACCCTCCAGGGAGTCATCCCGCAGGGCTCCGTGCACAACAGTCTCCCTTCTGCTCTGCCCCCTCCTCACCCCTAGGCTCGAGCTACCCCATCTCCTTGTTCTGCTTCCTTTGTAGTACTTAGGTTCCGCTACTTGCTTGTTTGTTTCCGTGTTTATCATCTGTCTCCTCTGCCCCCCACTGAACGCAGGCTCCATCAGGGTAGAGATCTTGACTCATGTTCTTGTTCACAGCTGCACTGATGGAGAAATAAAAGTGTTTCCAGACTGTTCCTAATGAGCAAGGCTCTAGTGAAGATTCTTTTGTTCATACATCTTTGGGTAATTGTGGAAGGGATTCTGTGGGACACTTTTTCAGAAGTGGAATTTCTAGGTCCAACGTGGTATTACTTGAAAATTTGATAGCTCAGCAAGTTGCTGTCCAGATGCTGTGCTAGTTTGTACTCCGACTGACTTTGAGGTTGCCTTCCTCCAAGTCCTTGTCCACATTGGAGAACAGAAATCTTTTTCTTTACAGCCAATGAGCAAAAACCAAGTATTTTATCTTGTTTCAATTTGTGTTTCCCTGATCATGAAACTGAATATCTTTTCACATGCTTTTTGGTAATTTGTCATTTTTCTTTTGGGTCGTAAACACATTGCTGGCCCCACCCCCTAACATAGTTCTGCTTGTAAGAAAGAAGAATAGGTAACTGGTAGGTAGTTACCATTGCTGGCCACATGTCATTTGGCAATTTATTTATTTATTTTTCTGGCTTTTACCTTATTACTCTATCTTATTAACTGGTAAGGGCTCTTTATGTTTTATGGAGTTAACTTTGTTATGTGTGTTACAAACATTCTCTTTTTGTCTTTCCTTTGTCTTTCAATATCGTTTAAGCCATCGCTGTCTTTTTTTAAAAAACTAAGGTGAATCCTTAACTTTTCTATTTCTGTTTTTGTGAAAATAGCATGTATACCTGTACACACTTAAAAACAATCTAGAAAAGTATGTTAAATGAAAGGTGATCCTCCGATTACAGAGGTATCCTCCGATTACAGAGGTAACCTTGAGTATCTTTTCAAACAAATTTTTTATGCGTACATGCACATTCATTCATCATTCATTCATTCATCCGTGATTCAGTCTTTTAGCAAACATCTACAAGTCACTTATACTTCCAATATTTATTGGGTATTTACTATGATCCTGACATTGTACTAGGAATCTTAAAAAGAGGATATATACATACTATTTTTATTAAAATGTTTTTTAGAAGATGTGCTTTTCTTTATTCATTTTTCTTTACATTTCACATGCTTCTATACCGGCACCTGTATCTGCCTCACTGTTTGTAATACGTGTTCATGATTCTATTTTATGCCTATACCAGAATGTATTTAATCTGGTCTTTATTGATGGATATTTACATTGGTCCCTGTGTGTTTGCAATTACAAACAATGTTGCAGCGAATATCTCTGTAGCTGTATCTTTGCAGCCACGTGCAAATGTATCTGTAGGGCAGACTCCTAAAATAGAATTGCATTTTAAGTTTGATGGACATTGCCAAACTGTCCTTCCAAGCTGTGTTCCAATTCACACTTCCGTCAGATGTGTGAGAGTGCTCATTTCTCCACTTTATTTGCAACCCTGGATATTGTGTCTACCATTTTTGAAAACATATAGAGGGGAGAGTGGTGTGTCATTGTTTTGTTTTGCACGTCCCTAATTAGGAGTGAAGCTGAGAATCTTTCATATATTTATCGGTCACTTATATTTTTTCTATGAATTGTCTGTCCATATTCTTTCCTTTGTTTTTTTATCAAGTTGTTTGCCTTTAAAAAAATTTTAAATTGATTTGTAAATTCCGTATTGTATGGATATTCAAGCTTTGTCTGTTTTAGGTGTGGCGAATATTTTCTCCCAGGGTGTCTTTAGTCTTTGAATATTGATTTTGGTACAACTCCACCTTTTTGGTGGTGGAGAACACTAGGATTCCTGTGTCGACCACATTTCTCTGATGCCTTCCGGTAGCTATCTCAATGTATATTTGAGTAGTTTTTTTTTTTTTTTTCTTTTTTCTGCTTTTTCTTGTCAGCCAAGATTCTCAGGTGTCCCCAGTCTGGGGGACCACAGCTGAACCCTGACCTAGTGGGGAGGAGGACCCTCTCCCTTGCCTTACTGTTGTTGGCTCTCCCATGCTGAGGGCACTTCCTCATTGATTTGCGTGTTTTCCTGCCAACAAAAGCACTTTTTTGTTTGTTTCTTTGTTTGTTTGAACTTTCAAGACTTCACATCTTTGCTCCTGCCCCTTTTCAATCTGAAGTGCTTCTGCCTGAGTTTCCCTCTGAAGAAAGCAGTGGTTTCTGTGCTTAAGCAGCCTTGGAAACTGGTACTGTACTGGGAGGTTTTTATTTCCTAAAAGCCATCAAACTTCATGGGCTTCAAAGAGTGTGTCCTTTGCTCTGCCCCCTTTTAATATGAGGCCATCTGGAAGCTCCGGGGGGACACACATGAGCTTCAGGCTCATGAGGGTGTAAGGCCATCATGGAAAAATTCTTTCTTGGTGAAGGTACTCCATAGTAAGATTCATTAGTATCTCTCAGTTTTAGAGTAACATCCATCCACGTCTGCTCAAACAGATGGATGTTCCCATTTCAACCAAGAGGTTCATTGGGGGCAAGGGTCTAGCAAGAGAGGAAGTGAGTGGAGGGTCATCTCTCAACACATCAATTTTATAAAGGCTGATAATTACCTGTAGCTGTTATGATGCTGTAGACTATATAGTGCCAGGAACTCCAACCACTGAAATAGGTATCTTTTCTAAAACAAAAGTCCAAGGTTGGGCTGCTTCAGGGCTGGTTAAGTCGGCAGCTCAACAAGGATCAAGACTTTTGCCTCTTGCACAAGATGGCTGCTGGTGCTCAGGGGTCACGTGCAGATCCAACTTTGTGCAGCGTTTTCACTGCTGGTGGACTTGCCGCCAGATCTCTTTTCAAGAGTGAGGAATCCTTCTCCCGAAGGTCCTGGCCTGGTTCCCTCATGTCAGTTTGTCAGAACTGAAGCCCAAGCCCGCTCCCGGACCAGTCACTGCCCAGGAGGATGGGATTAGTTCAGCCCATTACTATCTGCGCACGACTTCACTCTCAGCCGGGGAGAGGGTCACCTTCTCTTGAGTGGGGGTGACCTGGTCAAAATCAGGGAGGGCATCGTCCAGAAGGAGGGAGGGATGAAGAGGCAATCACAAGTGGGTGCTATGCTGCCGCTTGTATTTTAACCAGTCAGTCAATTAATTATTTTATTTTTCCAGAACATCAGCATGATTATTGTTGGAGCATGATGATCCACTATTGTGGATTTTGCAATCCTTCTCAAATGATTATATATGAGAAAGAGGGTACATATGCACATACCTTAAATCTGGCTTCACTTATGAAGGGGCACTTGGTAGGGAGGCAAATAGAACCTTCTTACTGTGGTAGAGTGCATGGTTAGCAGGCATGAGGTCCTGGGTTCAATCTCCAGCACCTCCATTAAAAATTAAATCAATTAGAGAACTTCCTTGCTGTCAACACAATGGAGCATTCAAGAGACTGAATTGTTGGTATCAAGAAACGAAGTGGGTTGTAGTAAGCTATAATGGAAGAGAATCTGAAAATACATGTATACACATGTGTATGTATACATATAACTGTATCGCTTTGCATACACCTGAAACTAACATTGTAAATCAACTACACTTCTATAAAAAATCTTAAAAATTTAAAAAAGAAACAAAATTGGACATTTATTGGAGGCAGAATTAGGTGTTCAGGTCCTTTATAATGTCCTTACTCTCTTTTCTTTGAGTATGTATTGAACACACACTATCCAATTTCAGAATTTCATCTGTTTGAGTTTGCATCAGTCTAGTTTGGCAACAAAGCTGCCATTGATTCAGAAGAATTTCAATTAATTGGTTAATTATTATTATTTTTTGGATTGGTTGAAAGGAGTTTGGACATGAGGATGGAGACTAAATAGCACTCAGCTGGTTCTGGGTATTTTCTCTCCATGAAACAAAGCCCCAGCTTTTGTTTTTTTCAGTGAAAATCTGCAGGTTCCACGAGTTGGTTAAAGAGAACAATGGGGTTGTGCAACTTGGATTGTGCTCAAGGGGGATTACGGATGTCCATGAAAGTTGGCTCTGTGGCAGGTTAAGGTTGCAATGTGTAGATTCCCCTTGACAGAAATGAGATGGTATCTGTTCTGACGTGAGCGGCTGCTGGGCTTCGAAGACCCTGGAAATCTAGTTAAGTCACACACAGTGCATCTCGTTCAGCGCGTGCAGCGGTAACGAGAAGCACTGTGCGCCGGGTCAGGATGTGCATGGTGCCCAGGGAGCGCCACAGGCACCAGAGAACATGAATTATGCCCTATGTAGCTCCGAGCTATTTGAGCTAAAATTGACCCTCCAGGGTCCAGAACCCAGTCCAAATTTCCTCATGCTGTTTTGCTGTGGAATGCAGGAAAGGGAAGACAAGGCTCCCCACCTTGTGATGCTTTTATGTGCTTTCAGACATCCGAACTGATTCTCCAAAGTAATTTTTCTTCATGCATCCAGACATCTGAACACTGCAACCCAGAGTCGAGTCTTGCGCTTCCATAGCAAGTTATTCTGAAATTAAATACCATTCTCAGCCTTGGCAAGTCTATTTTTCATGACCTCAGAGAGATGTAGCAGGGTCCTGTTCTCTTGGGGGGGCGGGGGCTGGAGATACATCCTGATGATGTGATCTCAGCACGGGGATGAGTATCAGATAAAGGAGATGATGACGAGGATGGTGATGATGATAATGATGATGGTGTGTGTGTGAGACAGAGAGAGAGAGAGAGACTGTCCCTGTTTCTAAGAGAAGCTCTGGTAACAGGTTTCTGGGGAAGTGAAAGTTGTATTGTCTTCCATCAGAGATGACTTGAAAATAAAGTGCTTTAATGCTAATACTGCAGATGTCTGCAGGAAACTCAGCACCACACCGAACACTGTAGTTAGATAGCTGTGCAAAAAAGTACATGAAGGAAAGGGCTAATGTGCAATACTTCTATTTAAGATAGAAGGAGGAAATAGAAATTGTGATAGCATGCTATTTCAAGTAATAATAGAAAGTACTTGATGTTTATATGGTGAATGGATCAATACTAATTCTGTAGTCAGCGCACATACAGTAGTTTGGATTATACAAGTGATAGATGCACTCAGTATAGCTGAAATTTCCACCCTGCAACATTTATTTCTTGCTGCGTGTTAGATGGAATTTTCCACCCCACTATCTGGAAGGATTTGCATAAGAATGGTGATAGAGCAGTATTCTTTAATGATGTGCTTTTCTTTGTTAAACTTCAAAAATGTCTATGGTGCATGATGAGGTTTGGGTGAATTGCCAAGCTAATGCTTTTATATTTTCTTTAAAGAGCTTATCTTCAGTGTGTTGTGGGAGTTACTTTATATTGTGGTTATAAAGGCAGTGGCAGTAAAGCTGAATTTGTAGCAATCCCCAATAAATGCCCCTCCTCCTCGAGGGCTTGGGCTTGCCCAGAAGGGAGTTTGAGGAAGGCTGCCACTGGTTCAGCTGCAGTGAGTCCCTTGGATTTGTTTTCTGTTCTCATACCTGGTTCTGCTCACCAAGAAGTGAGGATGCCATCCTCCTCCGCAAACAATGACCTCTTGTGAGCGAAGATCCGCACCGTTCTTGTCAAGGGGGCTTGGGATCAGCCCAACTGGAGCTCTCACGGAGGATGAGTTGAATTATTCAGATCAGAGCCTGGGAACAAATGCGGTTTGGAAAGTGACCTTTTTGTCCTCCCCACAAGAACCTAATGTTTACAATGTGAGGAGGAAAAGGGATTGGAATCTTGGGAATTCCAGGAATGCAGCCACCAAGCAAAAGAAACTTCCTGGGTTGTACACTTCGAGACTCACTCTCCAAATTTTGCTCCATGGCAAGGATTTGCAAGGACAAAGGTGGAAAAACAAAACCCGAAGGGTAGTCCAATAGAGGACTTCATATTAACCTCAGTTTCAATGAAACAAGTTGAAAGCCAAGAATGGAAGGAAACTTAAGGTCATCTAATCTCACCCTTTGTCCAGTGCATGAATCTCTCTCCCAGCACAGCTTTGCAGCTCACTGATCATCAGTTGCTGCTTGAATACCTCTAAGGACAAAGAACTCACTTCCTCCAAACAGCAAGGACAACAGATGACAGACTTCCTATGTGTCAGGCCTGTGATAAGCTCTTAAGATTCATGATCTTATTTAATGCTTACAACAACCTTATGAGTACTAATTGCACCACCACTTTGCAGATGGGGAAACTGAGGCTTTGTATATTGCATAGAAAGGATTTAAAAGTGTGTTCTTAACCCCTGCACCACCCCTACCCAGGCTGTCCCAGCATTGGTGGCCCTGATTTGTATTCTCGGTTCCGAGGAGACGCTTGGAATACACCTTGCCAGTCTTTTACACGATAGCCCTTCAAACATTTGAAGCAGCCTTCCAGTCTCTCAACCTGCCTCCTAGTTTTCCCTTTTGTCTGTTTCATGCCAAACACTGCCCTTTGTCTCAATTGCCAAATTGAGACCATGTTCCTCTAGACCAAGTTCGTCTAGCCCCATTCCTGCTTACCCATACTCTTCCCAAAACACGTGTCATTTATCTATCGAACATTTTGAAGGAACCTGTGGGCTTTGTCTGCAATAGCGAACCGTGAAGGCGTCTATCTATTCTGGGTGCACAGGGAGGCTTTCCAAAGAGCACATGGTGAACTTTTCCCACGGCCCTTTTCAGGGAGAAGGCACTTCAAAAATCCAGAGCATTAAAATAAGCCATGGTTGAGCTTCGACGTCATTGCTGGTGGGAAAGGCAATGTCAGAGTAAAGGACGAAGCGTCCTTGCAGGTGTCCACAGTGGTCCTCCAAGGCCCAGGGGAGGCAGCTGCTCTTGGGTCTAACTCAGCCTCTGACCTGGATTTTCCGCAGCTGACTGGCCTGTCCCTGTGACCCTCGGCATGAGCCTCCCAGCTTATGAAAGGTGCTGATGATGTTGACACTCCAGCTTGTATTTCTCATGGAGTGAGGTCTGACGTGGAATCAGGCCATCCGCAGCTTGCTGTGTGACTGTAGGCAAATCCCTCACCTCTTTGGGCTTTAGCATCCTCATCTGTAAAGTGGAGATCAGTATGTCTTCTTAACAGTGTTAAATTAATTAAACAAGGGCGCCATAAAGACAGAAGTGACTCCAATGACATGGCACCTACATCAGCAAACCAAAATCTCAGCCTGTAAATGCCTCAAGATTATGAAATCAAAACGTGAAGGACCACCAATCACAGAGGCTACCTAGGCTTGTTCCAGGAAAATGTGTTACAGTTCAGTTGTGACAGCAGCCTGGATCCGGGCGAGAGACCAAGCAGCACACGCAAAGTTGGAGAACTCAGGTTTAATACACCAGCGGGCCCAGAGAAGTTAATACTTCAAGCTCTGGACCCCGTGTGTAGCTTTACACAGTACGTTTATAGGCTGCCAGTTTTACACTTTGCAACATCATATGCAAATAAAGTAGCAGAAGTTGACCAACCAGGAACAAGCTTTGTAGAAATAGGCCAATCAGGAGAGAGGGGAATGGGCCAATGAGGAATGAGAGAACCAATCAGGAGTGAGCTTCATGCAAATGAAGTACTACAAACGGGCCAATCAGGAGTTAGGGAGGTGGACCAATCAGAAGTGAGAGTAATAACCAATCAGGAGTGAAGGAAATAACCAATCAGAAATGAGCTCAGGGAACCAATAGAATTTTAGGTGAGAGACGTTTTAGAGGCAAAGAGTGAGATAGAGCCTCTGGGCCAGGGAACCGAAAGGTGCTGGCGGGAGAGCAGCGGCCCTGCCTAGGGGTCCTGCTGGTCTTTCTATGGGGTTTCCTGCCTCAGGCTCTCAGCTGCAGCCAGTCAGTAGTTTCCTTACTTGGCTTCTGCATCTTTGCTATAAAAGCCGCTCACCAGCACGTATGCGTGGGGTTTGGTGCTGCCTGATTAGAATCGATTTATACTCAAATAAACTCTTCACGTTTTTAATATGCCCTAGCTCGTCTTTTAACAGTTCTGGTGTCAAAAGAGGGACCCACAGGAGAGCCGGATGGGCCTCCAGGAGCAATGAACAACCAGGCGTAGGTACCTGTTGTAGCCCCGCGAGCTGGCTGCCTTCTCTCGGCCTTTGGAGGTGCTGGGTGAGTTCCCTTATAGCTCTGCAGCTTTCAGACTTCACTTGAGCATTTCTTTTTCCGGACTGGGTCTGGAACCTGGTTGGAGTTGGACTGGGTCCTACTTAGAAACTGGTCCAGGTCTAGGGTGGGAGTGGGTCTGACGTGAGCTGGACTGGGGCCAGTGTGATGCCTCAGGTGAATAAAATTTTGTTTTCAGGCTGAACAAGTAGGTTAACTTGACCAAAGATAATCTTGAATTATAGTGGCTGCAGTGGAGAACTTTTAACCTAGATAAGTTTATGCATGTAGGAGGTGCCCTAGGGACAAACGGGTGTCAGCCAGGCACTCACTATAGAGGGTAGAGGGAAAATTATTTTTCCTTCTCTGCAGTTTCTGGTGACCAGGATAAGACCCGCTGGGGCACCCCACTCACGCTGGAGCCTTTAGATGGCATCCCGGGAAAACTGGCAGAAACCAGCAAAGAGTGAGAATTCCTACACAAGCCAGCTCTTCTGGACCTCTGTCTGTGGTGCCTGGTCGAGAGAGGAAGGTAAGATTTCACATTGTCCCTTCCTTTCTAAATTCTACTTGTCAGGAAAAAACACTGGGTATTGATCCTTTCTTTCCCAGAGACAGCTACAGCATCTTGTCTGTCTCATGTTGTGTCCTGAGAACTTGGTTTACAACCATCAGGTTGGGGGCCCCCAAAATACAGAAAGGTGGGGTGCACCTGTTTTGCAACTGGGGTCCTGTGGACTGTAGCCAGCTCTTAGGGGAAGTGTTTCTTTCTTTTGGTTATCTTGGAGAGTGTTCTCTGGATTTGGGAGGGTAAGATCTTTTGAACACCCTTTGGGGCCCCTTCTTATGTCCATGGGCTTATTCAGGACTGCCAGGAATATTTACTGTTTGTTCAAACTGAAATCTGGTAAAATACTTGAGAGGATCTTTTAAGTAATTATCTCTGTGGTGAGAAGTTTGCCAAATTGGAAGCTGATATTCAGAGCCTGGTAAGAAAAAAAAGTTATTTTTTTTAGGCCTCCCCTAAGCTAAAATGAAACTATGTACCCAGAAGGAAAGAAAAACATTCTGAAGCTATGGTGGAAAGATTTACTAAAACATTCCAAAGAAACACAGCTCTGAATCCAGAATATAGGAATCTTGATTTCCATCCTAGTTGACGGTCTTTTCCTTGATACAAAGAAGCCACCTGAGGATAATTTACTTGGATGGCTGGGTGAGTGGCTTGATATCATTCAGGTGGCAACCCAATTATTTGAGGAACTAAAAACAACTGTACTTGCCTTGCAAATCAAGTCTTTGTAAGGATAGACAGGAGGATCTAGAAACAATTGAAAGCCCACTATCCTTTTCACCATTGCACAGACCTCCCCTATTCAAACTGAAGAGTTATTCAGAGTGCCTCGCCAGCCATCACGAGCGTCTTTCTGATGGCCAGGCTGCATCTTTGCAGGCCCACAGGACCCCCATGATGGCGCGGCTCTGCATAAATCCAGATCAGTCAAGCTAGGTTGCCCTTGCGCTAACAAAAGAAATTGATGACAGACGACCACATTGAAATAATTGTAAGTTTAAGGCACAGGCTTGCTAAATCAAGGTTATTTTGAGTTAAAAAATGCTCAACACTAGTAAATTGGAAAAAGAAAAGAAAATCATTTTTTTAAGGAGCAATTTACATGAATCACAATTTTCTATAGTCCTTGTGCTTTTCTCCAAATACACATTTCTGAAGAAATAGTTTTCTTTCCTTACCCACCCATCTTTCTTTCCATCTGATTCCACAGCAACGTTGGGAGAGGGGAAAAGAGTGTAATACCGCTTCATTGGTTTAAAGATAGATATTAAATATTTTATACTTACTATTTTAAATTTTGAGTTGTCATTTAATGAAGTGGGAAGAGTACTGGGCTGTTGGGAGATCTGGTTGCTGGTCCTGGTTCTATGTGACCTTAAGAAAACCACCTTCCCTCTCTGAGTCTCCCATTCCTCTTCCATTGGGGTTAGTGAAGGTGATTGGTAAGGTTGTCCCCGAGCCTGGATTTCATGTGTCAAAGCAGCTACAGGCCTGGCAAGACAAGTCAGTTTTGTCAATGCTGCTGGAATCCCTATTAAGCACTAGCCTTGTGCTGGGGATGGGGACACAGTCAGTGGAAACAGAGCTTCAGATCAGGGCAGTTCCAGACGTGGGCCACCTGGGATTATATCCCAAGACTGCCTCTTACTTGCTGGAGAGTCTGAGTCCAGTTGTTTCTCTTCTGGGCCTCATTTTCCTTGTGGAATTGTTGGACTAGTAAAACAAATGAATACATGTCAAGGGGTTCTTATAGTGCCTGGCATGCAGTGAACATTCAGATGATGTTGGCTTTTATTATAATTGTTATCCAAAAAGAAATAGAACATTTCAGCTGTGCTAAGTGCTCTGAGAGCATGGATGGGGGGGGTGTGGATTTCCCTGGCCTGGGAAGTAGTGAGTAAGGTTAATATCTAAAGGATAAGGTCACTAGTTGAAGGAGAGTGGAAACGAGTCAGGGGAATGGCGTATGCGAAGCTCCTCTGGTGAGAAGCAGCACAGATTTCTGGGAACTTAGAATAGGCCAGTGTGAAGCAGAACAAGAGAAAGGAAGAGAGGGGAGATTGGAGGTGGGGCCGGGACCAGGCTGTGCTGGGCTCTGTCTGGGTCTAAGATTTGGAAAAACTGGGTTTGTAGGTGCCTCCTGGAAGTCAGAGTTCCCAGGTAGACCCATGGCTCTGACACCCTGAAGTGATGTCCAGAAAGGTGTGGCTTTCTTCAGCCTGGAACCCAGCAGGACCAGCTTCTAAGGGACACTAAGAAAGGGCATACGATGAGCTGTGGCTCAGAAGGGTGGACATTACCTGGGCCATCATGCACTTAGGTCATACTCTGGGGACCAAAGTCCCAGACTGTGTTCTGATCATTTCAACGTCCTATTCAGGTTGTCTTATGGCTGGTCAGATTTGAATCAGGTTGAAAGACAAAACTATAAATTCTTTCCTGTCTATAGGGAGACAAGGTTTAATGGATATTCAACTTTTGGGATGACTTTCACCGTTTAAGAATCCGATGAAATCTACTTGAGATCTACTTTAAGCATTTACACACTTAAACACAAATTTGGGTGTGTTTTTAGGTTGGGTTTGTGGGTCCCCCTGAAGCCCAACCATGGTTCCAGGTTAAATTCCTTCTGCAAGGCCATGTCCAACACCAGGAACGTTCAATATCCCTTTCAGTGTCTACCCCTTCCCTCCCTGCCCCCCCATATGTCCCCTCTTTCCTTCTCTATTGTTGGTGCCTCAGTTTTGGACCCTTACCAATTTCCCCCTAGACTATTTAAAATTTCCCCCTAGACTATTTTAATTTTCTCTGCATTTGTTTCTCTGCCTTTAGTTTCTCACCCCTCCAATCAGTTCTCCAGGTATTCCATGGAAAAAATTTTTATTGGGGGATGAAAGTGAAGTAAAATGAATAGAATTAGAAACATTTATCTTCAGAATAGAGTAAATCAGGGTTATTATAGATACTTTGGAAAATACATACAAGTCAAAAAAAAATCCATAGTCCTAGCCCCTAGGGGTAACCAATGGTGTATTTTTTTTCCTAGTATTTTTCCATGGAAAATTTTGTGTAGTTGCGATCAAACTTGCATATATATTTTTACATTTAAATGTTTTACTTAACATTTATTTTTCTTTTGGCCCTAATACATGTATGTTTAAAATTTCTTTTATTATGCAAAGTATGAGACATACACAAATCAGAGGCAGTATTATCATAAACCTGCCTACCCATCCCATCCATGTACCCAAAATCTAGCTTCAAAAATGATCAGACTGTATCAGTGAACATTTGATACATAACAAATGGCCTCAAAATTCAGTAGCTCAAAATGACACTACTGATTTCATTCATAATTCTCTGGAGACGTGATTTGGGCTGGGCTCAGCTGTGTGATTCTTTTGCTAGTCTTGGCTGGCCTCAGTCATGCACCTGTATTTTGCTGCCACTTAGCGAGAGGGCTCCGCCCCTGGGATTGGCTGGCTGACACATGGGGCCACCAGAGGGAATGGGTTCGTATCTCTCTCATCATCCAGCAGTCATCCCCGGGCTTCTTCACATGGTGATGGAAGGCTTCCAGCCATAGCAAGAGGCAAGTGCCAATGCATACCTGCTTCTCAAGCTCCTGGTTGCAGCTTACTAATATTTCTATTGGTCAAAGCAAGCCACAGGGTCCAATTCACTCTCAGTGGGTGGAGAAATAGATTTTACCTCTTGACAAAGGATCTGCAGCAGCATATTGTAAGGGCATAGACCTAAGCAGGAGAGGAATTTATGGCTGTTTTTAGTAAGGATGTGGATACAGGCAGGAGAAGAAGTAGCCATTTGCAGAATCTACTACAAATGTGCTGCTAATACTAACATTGGTAAATCATCATTTCTGATGTTATTGGTAGCTTGTCGTGACTAAAATTTAGATAGCTGAGTAATGTGCCACCCAGTGGATGTGCTGAACCTTGCATGACCATTCCTTTATTGTTGGCTAGCAAGGTCATTGCCATTTTCCTGCCGTTATGAATAATGCTACAATGGATGCTTTGTGCATAAAGCTTTTTCTGGTTTTAGGATTATTTGCTCGGAGTAGTCACAAAAGTGATATTACTGTGTCAAACATTTTAGAGCTCTTAGTACACTTTGCCAAATTGCTTTCCGAAAGGATT